>NC_047068.1:15825824-16507557 GCF_902459465.1 Asterias rubens | reverse complement strand
ATAGCCTTGCACACATTTTCATGGAAATTTGATAAAGCCACATTTTCAGCCAAAATTTGATAAAAACCATAAGGCTATATATAGCCTTGCACACATTTTCATGGAAAATTTGATAAAGCCACATTTTCAGCCAAAATTTGATAAAAACCATAAGGCTATAGTAGCATTGCACACATTTTCATGGACAATTTGATAAAGCCACATTTTCAGCCAAAATTTGATAAAAACCATAAGGCTATAGTAGCCTTGCACACATTTTCATATAAAATTTGATAAAGCCACATTTTCAGCCAAAATTTGATAAAAACCATAAGGCTATAGCCTTGCACACATTTTCATGGAAAATTGATAAAGCCACATTTTCAGCCAAAATTTGATAAAAACCATAAGGCTATATAGCCTTGCACACATTTTCATGGAAAATTTGATAAAGCCACATTTTCAGCCAAAATTTGATAAAAACCATAAGGCTATAGTAGCCTTGCACACACTTTCATGGAAAATTTGATAAAGCTACATTTTCAGCCAAAATTTGATAAAAACCATAAGGCTATAGCCTTGCACACATTTTCATGGAAAATTTGATAAAGCCACATTTTCAGCCAAAATTTGATAAAAACCATAAGGCTATAGTAGCCTTGCACACATTTTCATGGAAAATTTGATAAAGCCACATTTTCAGCCAAAATTTGATAAAAACCATAAGGCTATAGCAGCCTTGCACACATTTTCATGGAAAATTTGATAAAGCCACATTTTCAGCCAAAATTTGATAAAAACCATAAGGCTATATATAGCCTTGCACACATTTTCATGGATTATTTGATAAAGCCACATTTTCAGCCAAAATTTGATAAAAACCATAAGGCTATAGCCTTGCACACATTTTCATGGAAAATTGATAAAGCCACATTTTCAGCCAAAATTTGATAAAAACCATAAGGCTATATATAGCCTTGCACACATTTTCAGGCAAAATTTGATAAAAACCATAAGGCTATAGCCTTGCACACATTTTCATGGAAAATTTGATAAAGCCACATTTTCAGCCAAAATTTGATAAGACCATAAGGCTATATATAGCCTTGCACACATTTTCATGGAAAATTTGATAAAGCCACATTTTCAGCCAAAATTTGATAAAAACCATAAGGCTATATATAGCCTTGCACACATTTTCATGGAAAATTTGATAAAGCCACATTTTCAGCCAAATTTGATAAAAACCATAAGGCTATAGTAGCATTGCACACATTTTCATGGACAATTTGATAAAGCCACATTTTCAGCCAAAATTTGATAAAAACCATAAGGCTATAGTAGCCTTGCACACATTTTCATATAAAATTTGATAAAGCCACATTTTCAGCCAAAATTTGATAAAAACCATAAGGCTATAGCCTTGCACACATTTTCATGGAAAATTGATAAAGCCACATTTTCAGCCAAAATTTGATAAAAACCATAAGGCTATATATAGCCTTGCACACATTTTCATGGAAAATTTGATAAAGCCACATTTTCAGCCAAAATTTGATAAAAACCATAAGGCTATAGTAGCCTTGCACACACTTTCATGGAAAATTTGATAAAGCTACATTTTCAGCCAAAATTTGATAAAAACCATAAGGCTATAGCCTTGCACACATTTTCATGGAAAATTTGATAAAGCCACATTTTCAGCCAAAATTTGATAAAAACCATAAGGCTATAGTAGCCTTGCACACATTTTCATGGAAAATTTGATAAAGCCACATTTTCAGCCAAAATTTGATAAAAACCATAAGGCTATAGCAGCCTTGCACACATTTTCATGGAAAATTTGATAAAGCCACATTTTCAGCCAAAATTTGATAAAAACCATAAGGCTATATATAGCCTTGCACACATTTTCATGGATTATTTGATAAAGCCACATTTTCAGCCAAAATTTGATAAAAACCATAAGGCTATAGTAGCCTTGCACACATTTTCATGGAAAATTTGATAAAGCCACATTTTCAGCCAAAATTTGATAAAAACCATAAGGCTATATATAGCCTTGCACACATTTTCATGGAAAATTTGATAAAGCCACATTTTCAGCCAAAATTTGATAAAACCATTGCAAGCAACAAATTTTAGTTTCAAATTTGGTCTATTCATCCTGGTAAGGTTTGTTCAATTAGCAGGGCTACCAATCGTGCAGGTCCCAGGATACCGGCCCCACGCGCTTTTCCAGATCATCGGGGCCTTTGCACCGCCCTCCCGAGCGGGTCAGGTCCGCCGCCCCAGGGTTACCCAGGGCAGTCCCCTACTTTACTAAGGCGGTCCGCTAGCCGAAAAGACTAGGGACTACTTCCGTTGGTCAACCATTTGTGATAACACTGGCCCTCCTAAGGAAAGGAGCCCGAATGCACCTTTAAGATCAACCACCCAGTGGCCCGAGCCGGAAGTAGGACCCCACCTGCCACGTGCAAGTGTCCAGGTCCCTTTAATCTTTGAAGTTGTCGCACTACCAAGTTAGCGCAAACAAACGCGTATGTGCTTGTTATTTGCAATGGTGCTCGTAGTTACAAGATTATGGGTCTATTTAGTTATTACTATTGATGAATCACCTCAGATTCAAATGGAAAATGTAATGTTTTTCATTACTAGGGTGTTTTACTTGTTCAGGTGTTTTTTTTTTAAACCCAATCTAGTACTTTCGGTCCAAAATAGGTTTACAATTTATCTATTTCACATCCAAACTGTACAGTATTGCAGCAACAGCCCACTACACACAAATTAGAAAAACATAGAAAATCAAACTACGATAATATCTACAATAAATTTCTTACAATTGATGATAACAAGTTGCTGGGTTCTTACACAGATGAACAGCTAGGATGTCTTGATGATACTGATGTTTCATACGTGTTGCTTTCCTTTATACCCTGCAGCCTTCAAGATGTCAGTAGGGGGTGATTCCCTCCTTACTTGGTTGGTTGTAGGAAATACTAGCAAGGAAATAATAAGCAAACGGTTTATATGCAACTGCAAGCAAACAATTTTTGTTTCAGTGCAAAATCTCTTGCAGGTGTGACCTCCTCCTCAGTGATATCAGGGTTTTGTTTTAGTGTGATAAGTGATCAATGTTTTCCTGATTAATTTTCAAACCATTACTCATCTGTTTTTTTCTGTTAACAGTAGGTTGTAGTACTCTTTGAGGACATTTGAGAAACAAGTACTTTGTTTCACCTCCTTTCCACCAACTACTCATGGCAGGAATTATGCTTGAATTAAATTTTTAAACCAACCTAAAAAATGTATTTACAATGATTGATGCACCGTTTGGAAGCTTGAAAAAGCTTGACATAAAAGCACAACCTAGCCTGTCAATTCAAATCAAGACATAAAACTGATTTGACTTCTGTACAAACAAGAGCCACATGACTTCTGCACAATTATTCCAGATCTTAATGGACCGGTGTTAATATTAAAAATGTGTTTTCTGGGTGTTAACCTTTTACTGGAGAGTGAAGCCCCTGCATCAGAGGCTGGTCTTGGACATCTACTTGGTGACGGGTAGTTGCAATGGAGATCCTGAAGCCTGACTGCAACACAAAAACATTTCACAATTTGCAACATTTACATTTATTACACACATTGTCCATAAGTAAAACAGCTAGTCAGATACAATTTCGTTTTTTCAATAGATTTGTTTTCAACACATCAATCACAAATGAAGACAAGACTTAGAAAACAGTAATGCAATGATTGGCTAAGCTCATGCACATTAGGGGTATTTTGACTTGTGCAAAATAATTAAGCAACAACAACTCAGGGTGATTCCAAATGCTGGGAACAGTTCTCTTAAGGGGTGCTGATGATATGAACTTTATTGATCAGTCATGCCAGTTACCTCTCAGAATAAAACATTTGAAGCACATGACATAACCATAGTATAAATTAACAAGACTAAGATTTGTTTTTGTTTAATTGATGGAAATTTCCATCGGGGATGAACAATACTAATTTTGGTTTTGCCAATACACCTATGTGGGACTTTCTTCACCACTCTCGGTGTTTCAACACCAAATTGAGTAAATTGAGCTGTATGGGTGATCTTCAGTGTGCTTGGTCGTGTCTCTTTATTTACTTTACAAGAGCTGTTTAACTGAGTGACATTTGCATCAGGATTAAGAACTCCGGTGTTGGTCATGCCTTTTTGTCTTTAGTTACTGCTCAAGAGCTGTGAGGTTTGAAGTTGCGATTAGAAACTTTAATTTTAACTCACCATAATACTGAAGAATTGCATCCTCTCCCTGTCTTAGACACCCATCTTTACATTTGCTCTCCTTTATACACTGCAGCCTTCAAAAGTGATCAGTAGAGAGGTGATTCCAATCAAAGTTGATTTCAGAATACTATAGCCCTGAAAGGTCAAGTTAACAGATTTGTTATGCAAGTGGTAAATTTCTGGTAAAAGTGCAAATCCTGTTGCTGTTATGATTAAAACTGGAAAGAAACCCCTATAGCCTTGTACACATTTTCAAGCAACAGTTTTCAAGCTTTAATTGACATAGCCTTGTACACATTTTCAGTCAAAGTTTGATAAAACCACATTTTCAGACAAAATTTGATAAAACAATAAGGCTATATATAGCCTTACACACATTTTCAGGCAAAATTTGATAAAGCCACATTTTAAGGCAAAATTTGATAAAACCACAAGGCTTAATTATAGCCTTATTTTCATACAAAATTTGATAAAACCACATTTTAAGGCCAAATTTGATAAAACCACATTTTAAGGCCAAATTTGATTAAACAATAAGGCACATTTTCAAGCACACATTTTCAGACAAAACTTGATAAAGCCACAGTTTCATGCAAAGTGTGATAAAACCCCAAGGGCTTTTAAAAATTTTCAAGCAAAATTTTCCAAGCTATATTTGATACAGCCTTGTACACATTTTCAGGCAAAATTTTATAAAACCATAAGGCTATATTATATAGACTGGTAAAAATTTTCAGAATTTCTTTTTGAGAAAGCCACCTTCAGGCAAAATTTGACAAAATCACAAGGCAAATAGCCTGATGGTACACATTTACAGGCAAAATTTGATGAAACCATAAGCATTGTACACATTTTCAGGCAAACATGTTTTGAGCAAAACTTGAGCAACAATGGATAAACAGAAAAAGCTATAGGGAAAGCTTTGCTGCATTTTCGGGAAAAAAAATTGAGCAAAATTTTATAAATATGCAGCAAAATTTGATAAATACGCAAGGCTAAGCCTTGTTGCACTTTTTGGCGAAATTTTAGCAAAATTTGATATACGCAGCAAAATCTGAAATTTTTTTGCAAAAATTGATAAACGCACAAGGCTATGCCTCGTTGCATTTTCGGGAAAAATTTGATAAAAACGCCCTCTGCATTTTAGGGAACAGTACTGGACAATATGCACGGCTAAGCCTTGGTGCACTTTGGGGCAAAATTCTAGCAAAATTAGATAACGCTGCGCAATTTTAGCAAAATTTTGTATTAATACGCAAAGCATTTGCAGTTGCATTTGCGATTACATTAACACACTAGGTATTTGTTGCATTTACTGCATTTTTAGGCGAAATAAAAGCAAAATTTGATAAACACACGAGGCTATACCTCGATGCATTTTCAGGCAAAATTTGGGGGGGGGGAGACGCTCTCCCCTCCCCCAACTCCTCCCCCAAAAAGTATGTCTCCTAAAAAAACAAAAAAATTAAATATCCGCCCCAAAAATAGAAACACACAACAAAACCATAACAACAAAATAAAACATCCGCAGCCCGCATAGTCCCCCCTAAAAAAGTCTCCCCCCCCTAAAAAAAAACCTTAAAAAAAGTCCGCCCCAAAATAGAAACACACAAAAAAACACCATAAAATAAAAACAAAGCATCTGCTTGTTGTGTGATCATGATTGATTGTTGGCAACTTGTAGCCTACACTTGGTTTATAAGGCACTACTTATTCAAGTTCATTGGTCAATTTCAGTTTATTAAAGTTTGCTTTTAGTACTTGTACCTCCGAAGTTTGTCATGAACTCGCCTGGTCGCACAGGAATCGCGGTGCGCAATCTCTATTTTGCGGAAAAGCAAAAAAGTGCAAAAATTATGGCACCCTCCCCTCTGTTGGCTAGTCATATTAAGGAGGTGAGACTTTCAACTCCATTCGCTTTTTATGAGGCTATCATGTTGGGTGGGGGTAAGACTGGTAACGTTGTCTTCAAAATTCAATTTGGAAAATCAAGAAAAAACCCTTTAAACATTAAACAAGTAATGGAAGCAATATAGCACCCCCACAGTACAACGAATGAAATTGGGATAATTTTCCGCACGTCGCCACCAATTTATCCGCCCTTAAAATACTCCAATAATTCCACTGAATTTTTACAAAAAGTAGGGCCTATAATTATCTCATTTGAGTAAGTTAAATTAAATAACTGTTGGTAGGATACAGACATGTTTCCAAGCTTCTAACCTGTTTGCAATGAAGTTTAAGAATAATACAAAAATATTAAATTTCCTTTACATCCTTTATAGCAAATGCTAAACATGTGGCATGTCGGCAACGTGTGTATTTCGAAACTGCCGCCGTGTCGAACGGCAAGGTCTATTGTTTGCCTCATTTTTACCGTTTCAGAAATTCATTATGAAACGAAAGAAGTACTCTACGAATGCTATAAAGCGTACTCTACTCACCTCTTTCATTGTTGTAGTTATTGTGTCGACTTAATTACATGTAAATTGTGGAAGAAACATGAGAGAAAATTCTTGAGCCCTCAGCCATTTTGTCTTGCAAGAGGGCAAGAGGGCAAAAGGTCACCCACGCACTCCACGTGGGTAATTTGCATATCATGAACGTCCCCTGGACAAGCTGTTATGGTAATGGTGATACCAAAGCAAAGACGTAATGAATGGACGATATAGAATTAATCGTAAACATTTATATGTTATAAAATTTGATAGTTTAGCTAACAGTAGATTTTGAAACTGTTTTGGAGAGTTTTTGAGCAAGCATTAGGGAAGAAGGAGCTTCGAGGTGTTTCAACCCTAAATGAACACCCCCATTGAATAATGAAACGTGCCAGTCATTTCGGTGTGTCCTGGATCCAGGGGGCGGGCGGGGGGGGGGGCAGTAGTTGATTTTAGCAAAACCAATGGGAGGTGTATTGGGAGATATATTGAACTAATCCACAAAGTTTTAATTTCTCTGTACCTCAGCTGCCCGAGTTTGACTCATTTCCGTGTAATTTAGGCACCGAATCTGGGCCATACTGACCAGAAATGGGTCAGGCACCAAATGACCTAGACCCCAGTGCTAACTTCACAGGCGGCGGGCCAGTGGTCTAGTATTACAAAACAAGTAGGCTACATTACAAACACCTCCTCCCCCGCCCCTACAAAGAGACAAAAACGTAATCAATAAATAAAATATAAAACAAACTCCAGGTGTTTCTTACGTGTTTTCTGGTACTGTACTAATTACCCCAGGTTTTTAAGTATTTTGTCAGATTAAGATTGTAGAGAACTGTAATGAATTGACTCCGTTCACACCCGTGATATATTTCATTTTCTTCATATTATTCAGCAAGAAACTCAACAAAAAAGACATCTACATAAACTTACTTCATGTACAACCGTCTCCGATGTTATTATTTACATCAGGGATAAAGAATTATTTGATTTGTACCCATGGTTATCAGGCAATCGCTGTGGTCTAGTTGGTAAGACATCTGCTCCAGAATTGAAAAGGTCGTGAGGTTCGAATCCCACTGGAGTAAAATGCTTGTGATATTTGTTCACAGAACTCAGTATGCAGTGCTTATACACATCGGTGTATTAGTGTAAAAAAAACAAATAATAACCTTCACCAAGTAAATAATAATCAGTACATGGTTTTAAATAAGTGTGCAATCAAAACAATCCGATAATAATTTGAATGAACTTAATTTGTTTTCCTTCTTAACTCTTGTGGACAAAAGAGAAAGTACAAAGATTTGTAGAGTGTCATGGCCAATGGGGTTTTAAAAGAGCATCAAATTCAAGTTCTGGTGGTTGACACTTGTGTCCTTGAGCAAGATACTTTACTATAATTGCTTCTCTTCACCAAGGGGTATAAATGGGTACCTGCTAGGGTAGAGGTTGATATTGTGTATGTAAAAGCCTTCGGAGCACCATGACAGCTCGGGGCTGTATACTCCCAAGGGAGCTGAGAAACATTAAAGAGATGTTGTTGGCCCTATGCCCAGGGCACTATTGTAAAGTGCATTGATACAGTTATTGTGAAATGTGCTAATAATATAAGAATATGTTATAAAGATCTTGAACAATTTGAAGAAAAACCGATTTGTTCAGAACTGAAATTTATCAAATTAATATTAAAATCATTATCTTTAAGAGGCTGTATCGTCTCGATCACAGCAAACCAGACATTGAATGGTGAACTCTCTCCAAGTCACACCACAAGCCTGCAATAATGACAGCGCCTTTACAGCTTTTATTTATGATTTTTCAGTCAGCCCGCATGCATGTAGTAACTGAGTGAGAGTTCATGTTTCCATTCCAAGCCACAAGCAGGCTCTGATCATGACGACACAGCCCCTTTTAGCGAACTTAAGTGAAACAACTTTTACAGCTATCATTACAAAACAAAACCTTAAATATTAAATTACTATTTCTCATATAATTAAGAAAAACAAATGATGTTCTATCGCTAACTTTAAACACAATAGACCGATTCATTTTTTTCAAAGTTTGAATGGAATCATGGAATAATACCGATTAAAAATTTAAATTAGTACAAACTGATGTGCATCTACGACTGAAGATTTTGATACTATTTATGTGACAATTGAAGTGAGTATGAAGTGTTTTAGTTGCTCAGTTAGTAATACTTAAACAGTATGGACAAGTGAAAAAGCTCAGGGACCAGGGACCAGTGAAATGTAAAGCAAACTGGTCCTGCTGGCTAGTCGCTGAACAATTTAAGGGTAAACCCTTTTCAAGACTGAAGTAACCGGCCTAAGGAGTCCAACTCAAATAATGTACTTCTAGACCTGCAGCCGATTTCACGAAACGCTAGGCTTTATCCTATCTCGAGTTAGGACGAGTGATTCGTCCTAACTTAGGATTGGTTCAGTGCGTCCTAACGTCAATGCATACAGAACTGAACTCGTCCCGTCCCAAGTCCTAAGATTAATCCTTAGTTATGAAGAGTTTGGTGAAATCAACGGCTGACCATTTAAATTGCACAATACAATGTAACAAATCTATCCATCACCTGAGACCTGCTATACTTAAAATATAACTACTCTACAAACCCCTTGCATACGCCGCCTTGACTGAGGTCAAACAATGGAAATGCGAGCGCGTGCACGCACCACGCACACCTCTCACGCAATGATAGGTCTTCCATTGACCTCAGTGAGGGCGCGTTTTGAGCTTGTGACATCATATGTAAGTGGTCTATACACAAAATAAACGATCTCTGTAGACAAGGATCAGCTTAAGATTAAAACCTCTAAATGTCTGTGATGTCAAACTCTGTCAGACTGCCATCAGGGAGGAAAGTTGTTTGTAGTACTAGCAGTTGAGCATGATTAACAGGTAAATTTGAAGCAGGTTCTGAAAGATATGAAACAAACAAAAATAAAACAAGTTAATTGAAAAGTATGTTGTTTAAAGTTTTATGTGAAAGTGTGTTATTTAAAGTTTTATGTGAAAGGTCCCAAGACCAGACAGTCCGAAACCCAGTCCAAGGCTGTCTGAGACCAAGACCAAGAGCAACACTCTGAGCAAGTCCAAAACTTAGACTTTAGACCGACAGACCAAGACCTTGACCAGACAGTCCAGGACAAAAACTAAGACCGACCCTCCCAAGACCAAGTTCAAAACTAAGACCAACACCTACATGTACAGATGGAGACCAGACAGTCCGAGACCAAAACCAAGGCCGTCACAGACCTAGACTAAGACCAAGACCAAACCGACACTCCAAGACAAAGTCCAAAACTAAGACCAAGACTGACAGTCCGAGGGGGAGACCAGACAGTCCGAGACCAACACCAAAAGGCATTCTTCCAGGCCTTGAACTTCACTCATGAAGGGGCATGGCAATTTTCCTCAAGGGGCACTCTATGAGGAAAATGTTTATTTGTATTGAAACTTTGCAATGGGAACTGCAGCAAATTTCGGAGCCCGTGTTTCCTTCCTTGTTACAGATGAACAGACTGCAAATGATTGATGAAACCAAATATTATAGGCATGGAAGGATTTTATATATACAACCATGTTTAGCTAGGAAGTTGAAATAGGGTGTCGAGATTGCTGTAAACTAAAACAGGTACTGTTCCTTTGCTGATGATTTTCTTTTTCTCCTCACCTAATTCTCAAAGTTTAGTCGTCATCATCATCCGGGATAAAGATGTCATTTTCTTCCAAAAAGGCAGCTCCTTCTTTGCTGATAGTTGCCCCCAGGTACAGGAATGGAACAGTGACCAGGACAATCTTAGACAAGCCCAGATTGATTGTTGTTGGTTTGGCTAAAAGAGCACCAGTCGCGGTGGTAGTCTTGCATCGAACTTGTTGGGTCCTTGCTAGAAGCTGCTGATGAAAAAGCACAATGGAAGTGACGCAAAAAGGTGATTACTTACATTTAAACTATTTCTGTGACTCAAGCTCAAATTGATGAAAGTGTAGATTATTTTTACAATTCTACACTCAGGTGTAGATTGGTTACAAATGTACACTTAAAGGCAGTGGACACTATTGGTAATTACTCGAAATAATTATCATCATATAACCTTTCTTGATTCGAATAAAGGGGCGAGGTTGATGGTATAAAACAATGTGTGAAGCAGCTCCCTCTGAAGTGACGTAGTTTTCGAGAAAGAAGTAATTTTCCACGAATTTGATTTCGAGACTTCAAGTTTAGAATTTGAGGTCTCAAAATCAAGCATCAGAAAGCACACAACTTGGGTGTTTTTTTTTTCATTACTATCTCGCAACTTCGACAACCGATTGAGCTCAAATTTTCACATATTTAATGCATATGTTGAGATACACCAACTACCAATAGTGTCCACTGTCTTTAACTGTACATTTGAAACTAACAATAACATGACCAAAGTGATAGTTTAACTTGAAAATGACTGTCTTTCCAAATTGAAAGATAACTAACATGATGTGCATACATGTACTCAGCTAAAAACATTATAATTATTTCAATTTCCAAAAACATTATAAAGTCACACAATTTAATTTAGTTAAAACATAATGGTAAACATAGCACTGTTAAATAATATGCTAATAAATTTTGCAAAAAGGTATGATGACTGTGTCCAAACATACAAAGTTCTGGGGGAATACACTCCTTGTTTTGTCATAACTCCCAATTCCTTTACTGTATGAAATTGTTGTTTGCAGAAAAAGAACGATGAATACATCCCCTTTTACATATAAAAAACAAGATAGTCTCTCTTTTTTGAAGAATACAATTATTTTTCCTCCATCAATTTTTTGTTCAAAATTTGTGGTTTCGTACCGTTTCGTGTGAGAAACAGAAAAACTAATTTCCTAGCAGACTTTAAAAAGGCCGCATCTAGGGCCCCCTTAAGTAACAAAAAATGTTGTTTGCATTGAGTTAAACTTTAATCTGATGAGACAATCATTCTGATCGGAGTAATATTTCCTCCGTCAATCTGGGCATCAACAAGGTGAACCAATAATCGATCTTGTAACAAATCCCCTATCACACTGCACAAAATCGATCAGCGTGTCTCGGGTTATTGGAATATAACTTATAATATAAGAAAAATGTGAACAGTCTTCTTGTACAACCATTGAGAACATCATTTGCTGCATAGAGAGTGACACCAATTTTTATTTCCAACTGCTGGGTTAAACCATTTTAACTTTAAATACTCACCATGGAGGAATAAACTTATTCCTCCATGCACTCACACAGAGCCACACACAAATACGGGAGCGGGACCTATCTTGTCTGAATTTAATGTGTACTGTATGGCGACCACTCACTGTCTACTTTTTTTTATTGCTATGTTTTATGTGGTAATTTTGTATGGAAATCAGGTTTAAAACACAAATTTTAAGTGTCCTACTCACAGACATAATATGTCACATTTAAAACAAAGAAAGTACACCACCGCCCGCCATCACAGGGAGGGGAGGGGATCGCTCGGCCGACAGTGTGCACGACTGTCAGTGTCAGTGTCATGACAGCGACACTCTGTGCACACAGTGCATACAATGTATATGATAAATTACATAGGCGGAAATATTTCACTTCACAAAAAAAAAACATCACAAAATACAGCAGTTTGCCTTGGCAGGCATTAACTACTAGCTACCAGAATATGCACGTTAACATTTTAACAACAGTATCCAACAGATCCTGCTAGGTTTACCTGATTTTTGCATACATTTCGGGCCGTTTCTTTGCGGAGAATACCCGTCACAATTCTGCCCAGAGTCGCCATCTTGTTTGTACGGTGTAGGCGGGGCGGGGGCCCGTTGGGGTCGGGGGGGGAGGGCCGCGACCAGTTGTGAGGGGGGGGGGGGGTATTCTTTGTTTACAGTTTAATTTCTCACATTTTATTAATTTTATTAACATGAATTCGATTTGTTACTATTTCGAGTGATTGGTTTTAACACATGAAGTTCAAGTACAGCTTTTCTTTTAAAGAAGTGACTAATTTTAAGACATTTTTCAGGCGAATATGCTTCGTTGTTCAAAAGGGCAAGGGCACCAAGGCATTTTCTCCTGTGTAAAAGGCACCCTTCGAGTCAATTGTAGCTTTTCAAGGGCACCAATGCAATGACCAGTGGGGCATGGAGGCAATCACCTTTGTTGCCTTCATGAAGTATCAGGCCTGTCATTTATTATCCATTTCTTATTATAAAACCACTTTATAAAAAATCAGGAATTTTCATCTGGCTAAAACTGATACTTTGTAACATTACAAAAAATATTCAACATACTCAGAGACACTCATGTAATAAAACAAATGTTTCAAATTGGTTACACTTTTCATATAAAATATGGTTTTATTTTCTACTGTACAATTATCTTTTTGCAATGAACACAATCAAATACAATGTATAAAGTTTATTTGTGATTTATACAACAATTAGAAGGTGTACATTTCGTTCCTTCAATTACAAGTACATCTTGCATACAGCATCAAAAGTTCACCCTCAACAACACACTAATAAACAGTTACAAACTGCCCAGCCCTCAAACTCTGAATTGCTAAATGTTTTGTTAATTAGGCTATTAATTCATTCTTCAGAAATACTTGTTTTTAACTTTTGTCATCCAAGCCATTTTAAAACAGTACATAATGCAGGGCTTAAAGGAACACTTTGCCTTTGATCAGTCGAGTTGGTCTTTGAAAAGCGATGGAAACCGTCTGTTATGAAATGCAAAGTGTTGGATAGATATTTTAAAGGTAGAATATAATGATCCACACAAGTATCACTCCAAATTGAACGATTTTCCTTTTACGTCGCAAACTAACACGGTCGACCATTTTATGGAGTCAAAATTTTGACTCCGCAAAATGGCCGACCGTGTTTCGTCGCGCCGTAAAAAGACCACCGTGCAATTTCGAGGCATGTTTTTGTGGATCATTCTATTCTACTTTAAAAATATCTATCTAACCTTTTGCATTTCATAACAAATGGCTTCAAACGCTTTTTTAAAGACCAACTCGACTGATCAGAGTCAACATGTTCCTTTAAACTTGACAATGGACAATCCAGCTTAATGTTTACATGTTACAGGGCAAGACTGGGACTCGTCCTAAGTGCTAAGATTAATCCTAAATTAGGATGAGTTTGGTGAAATCGACAGCTTTATTCTTGTGTTTATCAATTGAATAATAAAACCAGCGTTTGCTATCTTAAACAGAAACAAGTTATGTTCAAATGTTGACTTTGAGTCTAATAAACACCTTTCAATTCTATTGAGTAATGAAGTATGTCTATCCATAAAGACAAATGAGATAACTTTTTCTTATACCGTATGTCATAGTGTTTGTTTAATTAAAAACAGTATGCATCTTCAACTGTTCTGGTCTTGTTAGAGCAATTCTAGGACATTAAACCTTTTGAACAAGCTATTCGGTTTTGTAGATTTCTTCCCAAACTCAAGCCCTGCAGAATGCGTATCCGTTGTTTTGTAAAAGACATCCCAGCCTACAAGCTTTGCTTTAATGGGCCATGCCTCCATACAGTTTGCGGTCTTGTAAAATCCTTTTGTTTGTATTTGTATATTGTGTTTGTATGTAAATAAATGTTGATTGATTTGATTTGATTTGATTTGATGTATCCCCTTTGAAACTACATGTGTTATTTCCGGATCTTTTAACAAAATTCCTGACAACTTGAGCCTTGTGTTGCCTTATTAATCAAAACCACCGGATACCGACAGATTTATCGGCAAGGAAAACAAGAAATCACAATCTTTCATGCAATTTAAGTGTTCAAACTTGAATAATTCATTAATGGAACAAAATCAATTTTAGTAAAACTCAATTCAATATGGAAAAAAGTGTAGGCTACAACATCACTAACAACAGGGTCTAATTTCATAGAGATTTTTAAGCAGAACAAATTGCTTAACAACTTTCTACTTAGCAGAAATGAGCAGGGTACCAGTCCCAAATTGTCCATTTGGTCATTTGTTTAGCTGGTAACCTTATTCTGTTAAACATATTTTGTTGTGCTTAAGCAGCTCTGTAAAATTGGGCCCTGGTATAAGGGAGCTTCCAAAGTTGCATAAATATTGCTATATAAACCACACACTGAATGGCCAGTGTTTGAGTCTCAGGTTTGGACAATTTTATGCTACTAACCTAAAAGTTTTTAGAATTCATCAGGTCATGGTTTTATTGTTTACCTAAAACTTAATATATGTTAGCTGATTAATTTGCACTTCATACATGTACTTATGGATCAACCAAAATTATCAAATTATTTTGTTGAGTTAATTAGACACTGTCAAAATGCTTTAACATAACCTAGAATGTTCTACACTTCTTCATGATATTTGCACGTGAACCTTGCACAAATACTTGTATTAGTTGGGGAAATTTGAATGGAAAACTTACTTTGGGAAAATTGGAAGAAAAACTAATAATTGATTCATTTACTCAGAAAGATTCCAAATGGTTTGGGAAAATTACAGAATTGGGTTTTGCCAACAAACAAAACGGTTTTTGGCAGAGTAAAACACTCATAAACTGACAAACTTGTGAAAGTTTTGAAATCAATCAGCCACCTGGGTCACAAGAAAATCGTGACAAACCGATTACATATTTTTTATGACATCCATAAAAAAAAATGAATGAAACACTCATTGAGCGATAAACTCCAAACGGGAAATTGGTTTTATTTTCAGACAAAAATATTTCAAGAGTGGCTTGTCATCATCATTGGACCGTATAAGTTTTATGTAAATCTGTGATCTTAGAAAAAAAATTTCTTACCAAGTCTGTAATGTTCCTTTAAACATTGAATGCTTGTTATCACTTTATGTGTTAAAGGGAAGGTGTACCTTTTGAGAATTATTCTTCCTGGTACAAAGCACTGCAGCTGCTCAATTTATAACATGTTGAGAAAAGATTCCCTTCTTTCATAAAGGCATGAGGTTTCAGAGAAAGGGATTTAAAAAAATGGATGTTCAATCTGAGAAATGTTTCATGCAGAAGCAAAGGGTAGGCCCTATCATGGTCAAAGAGGGTGTACATTGTGGCACAGAGACAATGTTCACAAGATGACAAGTGGGGGTGTCATGGCTAAACCCCCTTCTCTAAAAGATAATTGCACTTGGTTCTTTCACATGGGATCAACAGCTTTATGTCCCATCCGAAGGAAGAAGCAACAATGGTTAAGTGTCTTGCTTATTGACTCAAGTGTCAAGACCAAGACCTGAACCCACACTCTGACGATCAGAAACACCAGAGTTTTGGTCTGGTGCGATTGACCGCTCGGCCACGAAACGCCACAGTCTGCCTCACTTGAATAAATGAACACCCAATACAAACATTTCATAAAAATCATAACAAATTTTGGGCAAGTACCAATGGAGTATACTACCTAAACTCTTTATAAAAATTAAACAAAACCAAAACAAAATTTTTGGTTTCAATTTCTGGCGAGCAACATTTAAACAATATTGCATTTATTTTTTAAAAGAATGAAACAGGGCAGCTTCTATCATACCAATGCCCTCAAAACATGATAAATAACCAAATTTGTTATTTACAACTGCAGATCAAAAAGGTACAGTTGGTGTGGTAATTGTACCAAAATATATGAACTATTTACAAATATACAAACTGGCGGTACTGTACACGGGGGGTTCACCTGAACACGTAGATCGGGACGCTATGTTCTTCGACGTGAGTAAGGTTGAGCGACTGGTACCTGTGAGGAATCAAGAGCGAGAAACAGTTACCGTTTGTCACCCACAGCAAACTACCTAGTACCTCTTAACCATACAAAGCTTAAAATCTTAATTGGAAAAAATGAAGTACTACAAGTAAAGCTTAAAATGTTTCTTAAAACAAATGAAGTACACAAAGTTTGGAGTTGATTATGCCAAGTCAATTGTCAAGGTATCAATGAGCCATTCGCGCGTTAGATTTTAATATTGTCTAGTACAATGGCGTGCTTGATCATAAGTTACCGCTTAAATTTAAATTCCTCAGACCATCGAGACAGTTGCTATATCACATGATTAGGGGGCAAGCTTTTGCGCAGAGAGACGGTAAATGGATGTGTGGCACCATCGCACAATGGTACCAGGACTTGCTCATCTTAAGGTTGCTACGCAAAGGTTTGCCCCGAACCATTTGACATAGCAACTACCTCTATAGTCTGAGGAATTCAATTGTAAGATGAACATTGTGACTAACCAAGTCATTGTACCAGACATTATTCAAAGCCAACTCGCAAATGGCCTATTGGAAAACATTCTTTTGTGCAATAGCAATAATGAACTTGACATACATTGTATGACCCAGGAGGTCCAAATACAACAGGCTTCTGACTGAGAGAACAAAAGACCAACCCACAGACTAAATTAAAGCTAATACCTTGAGTCATATCTCAAGGTATCGATAGAAAAACATTCTTTTTGTTTTTAGTCAGAATTACCTAAGACCTAGGAAGTCCAAATACAACAGAATTCTAAAAGATCCCAAGACCGATCTGCACACCAAGTTTGGAGTTGATAGGCCAGTTTCTTGTAAAGCTAATGCTCTGATGAGAATGATCCGCCCACGAATGGAGCATAACAGCGACAGGACTTCAAACCCCAACTTCGAGTTTCAACGGAGGTAACTTCTCCCCTATTTCACGAGTTCCGTTACCACACCCCCTATTTTCACTGTATTTAAATTCCCTTTATTGTATTCAATTATTTTTAGTGTATTAAATTTCTCTTTGTATTTAAGTAATTCTACATTCCCTTATGCTCATATATTTTTGAAGCGCTGAGTATTTATTACATTAAATTAAATGTCTTATATTTTTAAGTTCTAAACCTTGAATCCCATTCACATATAATCAAGTGCGGTATTTCCCTTTAATTTCTGTTAAGTTATTCCTTTGGATTTGAGATTGTAACAATGATACAGTTGCCTACATCCTTACAGACTGTGAAGGGTAACCCTGATTCAGCCCAAAGAGTAGCTGACAATGTTCCCCTGGTGGTAGTTGATTTGCAAGCCTGTCTGCTTCAATTTTAAAAGGGCAAGGGCACCAAGGCATTTTCTCCATCGGCACCCTAAAAGGAAATCGTAATTTTCTACTGGAGTATTTCAAGGGTACCAAATTGATGACCTGGGAGCATGGAGGCAAATGCCTGTGTTGATTCCATGAAGTATCATGCCTGGATCTGGGCTGACAACCCAAATCAGTTAAGTGCAGCCCTTGCCTTGAAGAGGCCATCCTTGGCCTTGTGATGTTAGGCGATCTCTCATACAAAATAAACAAATAAACAAAACATTTCAACCAGAAGAGCAATCTTGGTAACCTTGATCTGGGCATTTTCACTTACCACTCTGAGCTCCTGTGGTAGTAGTAGCCTTCTACGGTAGATGTGGATTTCTGGAAGCAAATATAATAGAAGCCAGCAAACGACGCACCATCGATATCCGTTATTTTGTGATCTGGTACTAGAAAACGCTCCTTAAAGAGAAGACAGTACAGGATGTGAGTGTATGTACAAAGATAAACAACCATGAAGTGGTCTCTTCTTGGTTGAGATGAATAACCGTCTCAAACTTCCAGGGTTTTACATTTGACAGATATCATCACAACAGGAATACTACAGGTATGAACTAGATATATCCAGGTCTTTCGTCTAATGATGGCAAGTTTATGTCTCAGAGAAAGTCTAAAGACCTGAGGACCATTCAAAATTAACCTAAAGGAACATGGTCCTGCTGGCTAAGGTAGTTCAGTGATATAAAGCATGCCATATTTCATTTGAAATATGGACTTGTGTAGCAATGTTGGACAAGATATTACAAGGGACCTTCGACCCTACCAAAATTGTTGTGTTATCACAAGCGGTACATTTTACAAACTTGCTGCATACAATTTAGCAAGGGACCCTTGCTTAATTGCTCGTGTAAAAGGGGCTTTAAGCCTGTAGATCTTCTGCCCTGCATCATTCTCCAAGATATAAATTGTTAAGTAAAACAAACTCACTTTCCACCTCATGAAGATGTAATCTGTACTCCTGAGTGCTTCATAGTCAAATGTGTCTAAATTAAATGTTTTGGCGTACTGATAGAAGGACAAAAACTGACCCTGCAAACAATGGAAGGAAAATACAGTATGTTAAATATTACAAAATAACAAAGAAATTTATTTGTCACTAGACCTGAACAGGTGTATATTCCTGTTCTTCGGGTACATAAGGGCTTGAGTTTGGGGACAAAATCCAAAAGACCACAGGGCCTGATCCCAGAATTGGCAAGACCAGAAGACTGAAGTCAATCGCACAAGAAGCGTATAACATGATAAAATCATTTCTGTCTCACTGGGACTAAAATTATTATAGTGAAATTGCTAACTACTATCATTATCTTCAAACCATGTAAGTTTAATGTAAATCTGTGGATGTTTGTGTTTTGTGTCGTACAAAAAGTACCCAAACCCTTCAATCATCACCATAATGTTTGTGAATCTCACCCAGTGTTTCCTATCCACTTCTTCATCAGCATCCCACTTTCTCGTGAGGAATGGATGTTTGTCGCTAATGATCTCTCCTTCAAAGAATGTGACTAACTCTGGATACTCGCTGGTCAGCCCGCTGATCTTAAGATATCCACATAGATAGCTGTTTTCTTCATCCACATGCTGCAAATACAAGTTATTTTTCTATTATAAGTAAACAGAAGTAGTGCTGTGTAACTGATACTGTTACACATATTGCCCTGGGATAGGCTTATATTAAAAGGAACATAAAGTTACTGCTGCCTCCCGCCTATGGTATGGAATGGTCTGCCTGTCCCCATCAAAAATGCTTTAGACTGTTCTTTCCTTCAAAAAGGTTCTCAATAGTCAAGACAGACTTGTTCTATCCAATCTGTAGCTGGTTGTCACCATCACTTCAGTTTTTCCTTTCATCTATATCTATAAGCGCTTAGCGCCTTGCATCCTTTGGTAATTGGGCGCTAATGATGATAATGTTTTTAACATGTTTATATTGTATCATCATCATGAAGCCACCTCGGCACTTTACAAACTCGGCATCCTCAACTCGACAAAAAACAAACTTGACACCAAGATGAAAATAGTTGATTTACCACCGCATGGTACATTTTAATTGAATTCAATTCACTAACTTATTTAATATTTGTCCATTCAAAAGATAAAAGTGGAAAATTTACATGTCAAAACATTGATAAAAAGCTCGTAGACAGTAAACTAAAACAAAACAGAAAAACTTAATAACTATGATTTACATTACACTGATTCTGAAAAACGATTTAAATAGACAAAAAGGAACCAAACAAAACCCCACATAAAAACTGGCCAAACAAAATGTCTCCGGGGATAACTTTCCAGATGGCACAACCATTTTTTCACTCATTTTTTAATTTTTACAGAAAAAGGATTCATGTTGAGCCTGAGGTGCTGAGGTTTACAACTAGACTAGACTAAACTAGATAATTATTATTTCATAATTAATAATTATTAATATATCGAATAAAACTTCGATTCGAAGAATGAAAAAACCATGGGATGAAAATAATCAGTAAAAACCAACTAATTGACAAAGACACAAAATGTTTGCAAGGTCCCGAGTTTTTGCAAGGTGTCGAAGTGTCCGGTATTCGGCGGAAGGCCTATCCGTAGCACGCCATGATGATGATAATGATGTTCAAAGTAACGCAAAAAATGGAGATTCGACGACTCACCTGAAGTTCAACTTCGACTACGTAAGAATTTCCCTTGCTCTTCTGGAAGCCTTGAAATTTGGAACCACTATAGAGTAATGACCGTGCAACACCCTGCTGTTTGCTGCTCTTAGGGGGCGGTGGATACATCGTTATTCCAGGCATTTTAGTTGAGAAATGTTCTCCCAGATTGTGCCCCTACGCAACCGACAGCCACCCTAAATTCAATATGGCAGCCCCCATGGATGACAGATAGATTTCTGCAAACCTTTATCTGATTGGTTGACGTAGCACTTGTGCGAACATATTTGCCAATCAGATTGTAGCTTGTACAGATACTTAGGAATTTCAGGAAGGTCTTCGAGAAAGCGCCCTCACATGACTGACCACAGTGATCACCACAATATACACACGTGGGTGTGTTTCCTGTGTTTTGATTTTCCGCACTTTCCAAAAACACAACAAACCGTCAGCTGATTAGGAAGTTTGTTTACACAAGTTGTTTACTCTATAGTCTTTGGCTGAATCATGTCGAGTTTCTTATTAAGATGGCAAAAACTGGGAAGAGTTTTTCAGTTTACCCAGCTGCAAAACGTTGTGATGAACTCAAAATCAACAAGGTTTTACGCGACCGCCAGTTTCAGAGGTAAGATTAGAAAACCATCAGAAGAAAAAACTAGATCACAAGATTTGTATATTATTTTGTTTACATTGTTTACATAATCATAATCATATTCATAACCTGATTGAAATTTGACTAACTTTGCTTTGTAATAATATTTTAAAAACATTTTTAATTTTACTAAAATTTTTAGTACATCTTCAAGTCAAAAAATATCAAAATCATCTTGTTTTTGTTTTCATCTGGTCATAATTTAAGATATTCTTTTCATGTTATGATAATGAAAATATTTGTATATCTTTTCATAAATGTTTTGCTTTAACTGAAAGCCCAGGTTGGACCCCTCCATTGTTTGTACACAACGCTGTGCAACAAAGACTGGCGCCCTGCCACGCGGCACAAGGGCTACCCGTCATTTTGGGCAATTAAATTAGTCGTAGCACTGCATCAAATAATAACAAAATATGGCATATGGATATGTAGATCGATTGTACTTTTGTACTTGAAGGGACGAAGTGATTGGTTTGCTTGACAGTGCCTGCAGTAATCCGTTTAAATGCCCTACCTACAGCTACGCGATTCAAAACCTAAACCCAATGATTGCTCACTGCACTGAAGTAAAGGTCCAATAACCCATGACTGATTAGATGGTGGCCGTGTAGCCCAATCCCTAAACCCCTCGCTATAGACCTTTCTTTTGTTGATAAACAAACCGCCTTGGTTGGCATGGTCGGCCGAATGTTAGTAAATCATTCAATCGTATTAACAGATGTTTTAACAAAATTCACCACTTTCTGCAAACTTTCAATTAAACAAAATACGTCTTATAATTAGTTGTTTTATTTTAAACAAAATCAACAAATTTGGTTACATTGGTACCAAAAACAGCGATCTTTTCTTGATTTGCACTTACGGCTTTCCATAGTTTTCCAATCTGCGTTGGCAAAAACTTGGGCTGTGACGTTGCAAAAGAAAGGTCTATTAGGCAGCGCAGTACAACCCCAGGTACCACCACAGTGACTGCTGCCACCAAGAGTTCAAGATCGGGGAAGGATTTCTGTAAAGAAAGGCCAGTTATAATAGCATATTAACTGCAGGTTGCTAGAAGAGAGTCCAATATTTACTTTAAGAGAAGCAAATCACGTTAGTGACCTTTGTAAGAGCAGTCACTACTACTCCTAGAACTACATTATGTATGAGGCTTATTCTGCTATCGTCCCCACAGCGGAACAATCCTCATATAGTTCTAGACTAGAGTAAGTCACTGCAGTCTGTCCCTTCACCTTCTCAATTTATTTTCAACAGAAAAGAAACGATTTTACAAGAATGTCAGCATCACCCAATCAGGGAAGACCTTTGAAATTAACTTGGACCGGAGGAAACTCAAGACGCCTAATGGTCAGCTATTTACAGTACCCAGCGAGCCAATGGCTATTGCCGTAGCAACGGAATGGGATAACCAAACAGACATCATAAGGCAACACACAATGCATCTGGTAAATAAAAACTATTTGCAATTTCCATTACATTACTTACTTGTAAAGCAATACATGTATAGCATAGAGCAAAGGAAGGTATACATTTGGGAATCAGTCTTAAAGACACTGGACACTATTGGTAGTTGCCAACAGTGTCCACTGCCTTTAAACTTAATGGAAATCAAATAATTACTTGGTGCGAAGTACAGCAGCTTTTGATAGTAAAGCATTTTGAGTGTCATTTCACTTTGAAGTTATGTGATTGTGGTCAAATGTAATTTTTTATTCCCCAAAATAGAAATCTGAGAAACTTTACTGTCAGATACATTATTCATTCAGCTTTTATTTAAAACATAAAATACACTAACAACTGATACAGAAGAAGAAAAAGTAACCAGCTGACCGAAACCATCAATTTCATTTCTGATTATACTACAAAGGAAAAGCCATTGACACAAATGTTGGAGACCTTTGATCTAAAATATCCTGTTAATTCGAGGCATTCAATATTCTTTAGTGTATGAATTATATTATGAAGCCATTCAGTATTTAAAAATAAAAAATTTGTAGTGGGGGTGGGTCAAACCAATGATGTAAAAGAATGTAAAAGATTTGTTAACATAGTGTATACCAAATGTCCCCTAAGTAACATTGCAAAGTCTCACATTGCAACTGCACATTCTTTGTTTGATTTTGTCATTTGATTTTTTACAGACTTCACTATGCAACACAGCATTAGACAACCCATCCCTCAGAAATAAACAACAGGTCATAAGAGGTATTCTACACTTTATAGACACGGATACAATATGGTAAGGCTTTAAGCCATAACTTCTTTGTCCTTAGGATCGGACGGACACATTAGGTTTTGCGCACATAAAAGACCCCAGTACACACTTCGCTGAGAGAAGGGGTTCACCCCTGTGTGTCTGGTAGTGCGTAAATTTCCAATCATTTTAAGGCAGTGGACACTTGGTAATTACTCAAAGTAATTTTTAGCATAAAAACTTACTTTTTGAGTATAAAAATTACTTGGTAACGAGTAATGGAGAGCTGCTAATAGTACAAAACATTGTGAGAAACAGCTCCCTCTGAAGTAAAGCAGTTTTTGAGGAAGAAGTAATTTCCAGACCATATGTTTTTCCTTCCTCAGGAAAAATCAAACACTTTCGATCTTGGCTGTGCTCTATGGTCATAATGGGTTGATGTGGCTGGCAGCCAAAGGCTCTTGCATGGCTGCCTTGAACGCATTGTAGCCGCGTCCTTCGCAATTGAGCTCTTAGCTGCGAGTAAGGATGATTAGCCCTCAGATTAATTATTAATGAATTATTATTATGAGAACAGTATTATCTGTCTCGCACAGTTACAGACTAGAAGATCCGCCAGAACTGGTTTCCCTTCAACAAAATGAGTGGGATCCCCAATTGGACTGGATCAACGAGAGGTACAAGGTTGATGTCGGGTCGTCAACCTCTATCACAGGGCCTGTAATACCTGAAGAAACAAAAGAAATCCTTGGACATCATCTGGAGACTCACTCAGACTGGGCACTTGTAGGTGGGTGTAGATCTTTAACTTGTTTTCTCATTTGTTTCTCTCTTAATAGCAAGACAATTTTCCAATAAATAGTGCGGTTCAAACTCTACATACAAATAATGTTTCAGACAAATGGTGGGTGCCCTTATAGAATTGTTTTTAATGGAAACATCTGGACTATTCCATTTTGGGATATGGAGCCTATTGAACAGTTCAAGTTATTCTGATTTATATGCAGTTATTCTGTGGTGGATTACCTATGTGTAGTATACACATTTTATTAGAGTAGCGCCCTCTGCAGTTGACTTTTGTTGCAAAAACCTTAGACTGCTTCCAGATCCTTATCCGCAAGTATAAGGACATACTTGTGAATCTTCAGAACCATGATGCAAGGTCAATGGTGATTATGGACGTGGGCTCACTGGTAGATATTTGCTTAATTGTAAACAGAATTCAGCAGAGGCTGGTTTTAATGACTTGCTCTCTCATATTGCTTTATTTATAGGTTATGAGAATGCAATTGGTTGCCTGAAATCCCTGGTGTTGACCTTTGCCCTTATGGATAGGAGACTCACTGTTGAGGAGGCTGTTCACCTCTCATTGTTAGAGACCGAGTTTCAGGTAAAATAATTACAATTTAAAACCTCCACCAACTCCCAGGTCCTCTTTCTCGCTAACCCAGTACCCCCTCTCGCTCTCCTGCCTCCCTACCCGCCCCAAAGGAGGGCCCAATTTCACGGCTCTGCTTTCCACCGCATTCTGTGCTTACGATCACCATTCTCTGTTCACTGTCGAGCGCCGAATTTCTGCGCTAGCTGTGTAAGCGAGGAATGCCTAGAAATGTGGAGTATGCACGTACATGTACATGTACACAAGCAAAAATTCCCTGCTAATCTGTGAAATAAGCTAGAGATAAGGGTGGAATTCCCTGCTTCAGTAAGCGCTGATTTCTTTGCTTACGGGAAGCAGAGCCATGAAAATGAGCCAAGGTATGTTGCCGAGGCATTATTATTAATGACAAGGGGGCATAGGCAATTATTTTTCTTTGTTGCCCCCAAGAAGTGTCAGGTCTGGATAAGTAATTCTTATCTTATTTTCCACACCATGCAAAGCTTCAAATACCACTTTCTTTGTTCTCATCAGATTGCAAGGTGGGGCAGTGTTGAATGGGCTCACGATACTGAGATGGCAGACACCAAGGCCAGGGTCGCTGCAGCAGCTCTCTTCACACATCTAGTCACACAGTCTTGTGTCATAAAACAGAAACAACCAATTCAATAACATTGGACATTGTAATGACATGGATGTGACTTTGGACAGTAAGGGGGTGTCATGGCTGTGTGTTTTAGAGCATTGAATTCAAGTTCTGGTGGTTTAGTCATCGAAGTGTGGGTTCGAATCCTGATCATGACACCTGGTTCTTGAGCAAGATGCTTTACTGTACATCATCTCTTCACCCACCCAGGGGTATAAATGGGTACGCGGGAGGGTAGAGGGTTGATACTGTGTTTGAAAAGCCACTGGAGCACCACAGGCTGTATTCTCTCCAAGGAGCTGAGAACGATTCAAAAGGAATATTAATTAGCCCAATGACCAGGGCACTCAAGTAAAGCTCATTGATACTTTATTGTAAGAACTAGCTATTACTGTTAATGTTAAGACAGACTGCTGATTTGGTTTGATTTATTTGTTTTACTTTAATTTCTTTAAAGTTAAATATCTGCATCAGGATTAGGGATTAGTATTCCAGCGCATGCACATTGACTGTTCCGTTGGACCAATACTAATGCGCGTATTCACTTGTATAGGATTATTCTCGAGTACTTCAGCACAACGATTCTATCGGAATGTACTGAAAGTCCAATGGATTGCAGCAGGCCTGTGTCCCCAGCAACAGTCTGAACAGAGATTACCTGTTGTTATTTGTAGAAAGTTCTTACTCATTTGTATTCTGGTCTTGTCAAATCAATTCTGGTCCAGTTAAAATGTTTATCTCCAAGCCTAGCGGTCTTGTGGAATTTTACCCCAAAATCGAGTCCTGGTACTGCTAACAATTTATATTGATGTAATATTTGCATCTAAAGATGAATATTATTGAGTAAACCATTTCTTGAAAGGATTTCTTGTGTAAAGTGTGCATGGAATGATTGGATTTTTTTTCTAAAAAATGAAAAACTTCTACAGGAAGTTGACTGCTCAGTAGAACCATTATAAAGGTGCTAACTAATTGGTCTCAAAATTGGTCTCAAAATTCATCGCTGCAATAACCTATCTTTCTGAAAGTTTGTATTTACTCAGCGCCTTGAGTACCTTGTTTGGTAGATACGTGCGCTTTATAAAACTTCGATATTATTATTATTAGAAAGTGATGACATATTGTGGTTTTGTGGAATGTGGTTTCCATGCTAATCAAAACCATTGCTGAATGATGTCATAGATATGTTGCATATTCAAAGGGTGGATTCACTTTTCCTATGTAGACATCCCCTCCCAAAATAGAAATTCAATGAACATAACTTTTGTCAACAAGTAAATAAAGAATACATTGTATAATTTTAAAAAGTTAAGCAAAGCAAAAAGCTGAAAGAGTGACACTTAACATAAGGGTGTATACCAACAAGTAGAACTTGATAAAAGTACATTTTTCTTGGGAAGAGTGAACCCCCCCCCCCCCCCCCCCAAACCACTGCCACAGTTGAAGGATGATTAACCACTGCCACAGTTGATGATGATAATAAGTCATCCCCTCAAGCTAGTGTGCAGACTATAGTAATTGACTGCTGAGACAGGGATTGTAACAAGTGGCTGCCCCACTTTTGATCACCTTACTACATGCCTGATTAAAGCACACTCTCCATGATCCAATTGTGGTCACAAGTCAACAAACATATTTTAGGTGATAACCTAATAATAACCCTCCAACAAAATTCCTTAAGGTGACTCATTGTTAGGGTCATGATCCTTGGGGAGATTCCCTCTATAGTAGTGTTAGAACACAGGGTACAGTGCTCTAACCCCACAAGCACACTGAAAGCTCTCCTGCTGCCAAATAAACAAACATGACTAATAATAAAGCCCTTTTCACATGACAGTAACTTTACTAAGCAAGTGTCCCCTTGCTTAATTTTAGCATGGTTGCAAAATGCACCCCGTGTGAAAGGATAGCAACGTTTACATACTGTTCATAAAAGATTTGAATTGATTTCACTGGAAACCTTGGACAGTCTATGCTCAATTAAAGCAAGGGACCGCTACTAATAAATAAACAAAAGTGGCTTAACACGACTACTGGGTCCTATAGCTCTATGCTAATACATAGCTGTAAGAATACAATGCTACACCATGCAGTGCACACCTATACATATGTCAATGAAGGGTGGGGTGGATCAAAATGTGCAACTCATTCATCAGATGGCTGAGGTTGCCATGGAAACCTGTGAGATCGATGTTCCCAAAATGGCAGTTGAAGTGTTTTCTTTGGTCAAAGGAGGGTCACATTGTCTGTCAAGACTATGTGCACACCCCATTATGTTCCTGATTCCTGCTGTTTTTCATATGATCATTGGTTTCTCGGTACATATTAAGAAACATAAATGAGTTCTTTTCGAATGGAGAACTCTAGCTTTTTTAGTACAATCGGTCATATTACCATAGCTATTTTCCAAATGGGCTTACAAATTCACATGTCTGAACATAGCATGAGTATTTTCAGCAAAAGTGTTGTCATCAGTAGGCTATTTCACAATCCTGGAACACACTTTTTTTTTAAGGTGTCAAAGAATTGTGAGTCCATTAAAGGCAACAAGAAATTCCCCTTTCATTTGCTTTCATGTGAATTATATGAAATGAGGTAAAAAGGCTCATCAGGTGTGTCCACATAATATCATGGTAGTTAGGGAGAAAGCACAACAGACCCCTGGTTAAAGGCAGCGGACACTATTGGTAATTGGCAAAGACTAGCCTTCACAGTTGGTGTATCTTAACATATGCATAAAATAACAAACCTGTGAAAATTTGAGCTCAATCGGTCATCGAACTTGCGAGATAATAATGAAAGAAAAAACACCCTTGTGACACGAAGTTGTGTACGTTTATAGATGGTTGATTTCGAGACCTCAAGTTCTAAATCTGAGGTCTCGAAATCAAATTCGTGGAAAATTCCTTCAGAGGGAGCCGTTTCTCACAATGTTTGATACTATCAACCTCTCCCCATTACTTGTTACCAATTAAGGTTTTATTCTCATAATTATTTTGAGTAATTACCAATAGTGTCCACTGCCTTTAACTTCTTTGTATATAAAATGACATCACAAACTGTTCCTTTTAAAAAGTCCTGTACCATTTTATTTTGTTAAACCATTCATTTTGTAAATTGTACATAGAAAAAAAAAATAATACCAGATTTGTATTCTCAACAAAACAATGGAAATGACATATAATGCATTGCATTGTGATACGAGACCTGTGACATGTACATGTATGCAGCTTTAGCTTCTGATTGGTCGTTTCCGAATTGGTTGTGGTGGCTATTAATCAGCATGGCCCAATTTCATAAACTGTTAAGCAGGAAATATTGCTTAACAAATTTCTTTGTAAGCAAAATTTGAGTAGGGCACCAGCCACAATAATGCAAATGCAATTTTGACTGGTTCCCTGTTTCTGCTTAGCGATACTATTCCCTGCTCAGAAAGATTTTTTGTGCTTACAGGCAGAGGCTTTATGATTGGGCCTATCTTAACATGTGTTAAGGGACAGGCAGCCCCGTAGCAACAGCAACAGGCGCATTGCAGCCACACATTAGCGGCTTAGGCTTCACCACGGTTACATGTGTTAGGGTAAGCAACAGCAACAGCAACAGGCCCAAAAGCAGCCACCAATTTGGAGAGCCAACCATATATTCATTGTCAGCTTTTGTGCTGTAAATTTAATGAGTGGTTTCAACCATTTATATACAGTACATATTGAACCCGCGATTTCAAAGGTCCCAAGTGAAATATTTAAGAATTTTTAGTAAATTCATCTGTAGAAACTATAATCAGTGACGGTATGTTTTCCTTGGAATAGACTTTTCATACAATTCTTACATGTAGCACACAGTTGAGATTTAGGTTTGGTTCTCGATCCATGTCTGATGGGGTCAATTTCACAAAGAACTTAGTACTAGTTCTAACTCAGGACTACTTAGTCTTTAAAAACTTGAGATAAGACCAGTCTTAAAGGCAGTGGACACTATTGGTAATTACTCAAAATAATTATTGGCATAAAATTTTTCTTGGTGACGGGTAATGGGGAGAGGTTGATGGTAAGAAAACATTGTGAGAAATGGCTTCCTCTGAAGTGCCATAGTTTTCGAGAAAGAAGTAATTTTCCACGAATTTGATTTCAAGACCTCAGATTTAGAACTTGAGGTCTCGAAATCAACCATCTAAACGCACACAACTTCGTGTGACAAGGGTTATTTTTCTTTCATTATTATCTCACAACTTTGATGACCGATTGAGCTCAAATTTTCACAGGTTTGTTATTTTATGCATATGTTGAGATACACCAACTGTGACGGCTAGTCTTTGATAATTACCAATAGTGTCCACTGCCTTTAAGCTCTATATGAAATCCACCCCTGGTTCCTACTGAACACTGAATCTGTCTGACCTTAACATTAAGGTCCGCCCTTACTAATCCTTACCCCACCATCCCCTTATTTGACCCTTTAGACAGTTGTTAAACATTTTAAGCAACCATACAGTGAGATTTGATTGCCTGTTTAACAGGCAACAGTACAAATGTTTATATGTAAATACATACATCCAGACAACACTAAATATGGCGTATAAATCAACAATAAATACATTTTGAGATACATAGTGCCTTACATAACAATACAAAAAAGGAAAAACAAGAAACTCCAAGTCAATAGGCAATCTTCGCTTTCACGGCTAACAAGGAAATTTGGCGCTTGTACAGTAAACGAAGAATGGTGATCGCAAGTGCACAATTCGGGGGTAAGCAGAGCTACAAGTAAATGTAAATGGGCCCTGCTCTTTACCGAGAAAAGAAATGCCTCGTTTTGACAGAAAATATCAGGCTTTTTATAATAATCCTGAAAACCATTGCAAAATATAACTTTGTTTTCAAAACCAAATACTTGATTTTCGCACTGGCATAATGTATTGTGAATGTCTAATAAACAACACAATAGATATAAAGATTGCTTTATAGTAAAGGGATCAATAAAAGTAATTAAACCTATTGCATTGTTCTGTCTTGCCTGTTACAATTGATGCTGAATTTTGCATTGGATGGTTCTTTGTGTACTGCAGCTCAGTTTTTCTTTCAGACTTTGTGTATTTGGGTAATTATCCAATCACTACACATATAGCAGGAACAAAATGTGGCCATTCACAATAATCTTTCCTTGACGTTTTCTCTACTCTACAATGTCTACACAAGCTGAAGATGGGTAGACAAATCATACACACAAATTGCAATTAGCAAAGAGCAAACAACATAATTAATGAGCTTTGCAGGCCTATGTCTTCACGGAGGCAATGAAGGTGATGCCTCCATGCCCCCTGGTCATTGCCTTGGTGCCCTTGAAATGCTCCAGTAGAAATTTACAATTTACTTATAAGGGTTGCCCTTTACCGAAGAGAAAATGCCTCAAGTGGCATATAATGTACCTGTAGGCCTGCTTTTGACAATGAGATTGCTGTAGGGGCAGGCCAGATGCCTACTTCTGTCTCATACATTTCACGTAGAGAATGAACACAAATTTAGCATGCAGCAGGAAGATTTGAAACTTTGTATGGTTGGGAGTAAAATCAGGTGAGGTTTGTGGTTTTACTACATGTAAGTATAAATCTCTTTAGAGACGTGTTGGCTCATATCATATCTTACCATTGTTGAATTCTCTTTCTTAGTTCGGCACGAATGGTTCCATTTGCTTCTTTGTCAACAGTTTTGAAACACTCCAGGAAGCTAATATTTAAAAATTTCCTGATGAATTCACTACGCTACCTTGTGGACAAACAGTCAAATTGGACAATACATGTAAAAGGTCACGTTTACTTTTTGTGACTGCTTATAACTTCCTCATTGAGTGAAGCCGATACAAATTTGGACGTCACAAATTCGCAACAAATAATTCACAACAGTTAAAATGGGTTTATCTCTTGGTTGTGAAACATTTGCAAACAGGAGTAGGACGTCAAAATTCATCGCAATCGCTGGTGCCCCACTCAGTTTTTGTTTAGCAAAGAATTTTGCCAAGCAGTGTTTTCTGCTCAACAGCTTTATGAAATTGGGCCCAGTAAGTTAAACTTGTTGCAAAAGAGAGAAGATCAAAACTTCCAGTTAGGCAATATGTACTTTCACAACAATACATACATGCCATTGTAACTATTTGTAAACAGTGTATAAACCGAGAGTACCAACCACTGCGTTAACAAGTCACCACATTACACTGCACATACACACACTTCCTTGTGTTGTATTCAACTGCACATGATTAACCATTAAGCAACAGCTTACACTATTAAGATTAAGACAAAACACTTCCGATAAAACATTTGCATATTAAACTTGAATGTTGTCTGCAATTTACCACTTAGATTTGAATTCTTCAGACTAAAGAGCTTTTGCAGAGTGCACGTATTACATGTTGAACACCCACGGATACACAATTCTGAATGGATGTGATGTACATGTATGGCACAATGGTACAAGGGTTTGCTCATCTGGAGGTTGCTGAACAAACGCCCAAACCATTTGACATACAAACTGTCTGAGGAATTCAAATGTAAGCGGAATTGTGACTAAGCAAGTCATTGTACCAAACATTATTCAAATCTAACTCGCAAATGGCTTATAGTGTGATATTTCAATGTTTGTATAAAAATGTATCATATTATGTATGAAAAGGTTTTCCATCATACATGTACACAAATTCAAAGAGAGCGTAATACAAAATATGGAAGTTGCAAAAAGAGGCTTGTTTTTACTGACAATGATCTGTAGGGTGTCTCTTTCAGAAAAAAACGTGTTGTTTTCAAAAGTTTGTGTTGTCTTTCCCTTTTTCTTTTCAGCTTTCAAGCAAGGTTAACAGTGACAAACTTTGGTCACTCAGGTTTTAAAAGTTGATAACAATCTCTACAGCCCAACATCACGGTTCTGCTTACCGCAGATTATTCAAATCTAATAATGTTGTCCTGAAATGTACAAAGGTCAATGCCTAGGCCCAATTTCATAGAGCTGCACAAAAAGGAGCTGAACACAACAAAGTTATGCTTACCAAAAATATGCTATACCTAACAAAAGGCTACGGGCCTAAAGCCTTTTAATATTTTAATGAAAAATTACCACTTTCACAAAAACTGTTCCTTTAGAGGGAGCCGTTTCTCAATGTTTCAACAGCTCTCCATTGCTTGTTACCAAGTAAGTTTTTATGCAAGCAATTATTTTGAGTTACTGTACCAATAGTGTCCAGTGTTTAAACTCTTTGTCCACCATTTTGATTGTCAAAACAGGTACAAAAGGAGAGGACTCGCCCAAAAAGGCAGAAATGGTAATGCACATTGTTTGGATGTGCGTAAACACGCGTACCATCCTTTTGTGCGCCTTTTTGACATGTAGGTGGACAGCAGAGGCGCGTGCAAGTGCTCTGCGCATTATGAAATGGTCTACAATATATTTGAACTTTACACAGGGCACCATGGCAAACCACAGCAGAATCAAGGGCATAAAGGGCAATTTCACAAGGTTAATTAGAGGCTTGATGTAAATGGTACACTTCTTTATTGACCACAGATATTAACAATATCTGTCATTGTTAATCCCTGCAGAGTCTACAGTTTGTTGAATACATAACCAACACTACAAGAAAAGAAAAAGAAACAAATGTGAAGCGATCAAGCCTAAAAGAGTGATTTGTCGAGAATGGAGAAACAAGCCAAAACAGGGGTGAAATTTTCACAAATATTTTTCTTTGTAATTTAAATGCCACAATTTATCTTATTCATATTGACTACTTCCTTTCTGATAAATAACATCAAGAAGGGTAAAATTTCGCATTGAGAGAAAATGTGATAATTTTTTTCAATAAACCATTCGACTTTTAACAACCTTTTCTCAGTTTTACACGTCTCTTGGTGTTTCTCCTTTCACAAGTTTTGAACAAAAGGTAGTATCAACATGGATTTTTTTTATAAGGAATTAAAGCATAGACTATGTTCTTTTCAAATGTATACAGAAATAAAAAAACGGCCTGATTCGAAAAACAACTCATTTTGCTTGATCGCATCACAAATACAAAACACTGTACTGGGTAATATTGAATATTTATCATAAAAGTATTCAAGAGAATGAAAGTTTGACGCAGCATTATAATGTAAATTCATACAGACATTAACCAACCAATCACATGGCTTATAGTTATATAAAAAAAATTGCTTTTAAAATAATCACTTTGGAATTAGCATCACAGAATTTGCACCTATATCTGGAAATTATGAACAATCTCTAGATCATTAAATTCATTCTCAGAAGAGGTGATACAAGCCAACAATGGTTTTACCTCAGGGATTGTACAAACAAATCAAAAATCATAATAAGAGATTTTAGAAATAAAAAGAAAATGGTTTAAAGGTAAAAACTCAAAATTTGTTCTGCTTTTTTTACAGGCACTGGACACGTTTGGCAATTGTTAAAGACCAGTATTCTCACTTGGTGTATCCCAGCATTGTAAAACAAAACCTGTGAAATTTTGGACTCAATTGGTCATCGAAGTTGCAGGAAAATAATGAAAGACAAAGAACCCTTCTGCACAAATTTGTGTGATTTAAGATGTCTGAGAAACTTTTCAGGCCTGAAGTCTTTCTTAGATTCAAATATTTATGTCAGTATGTCATGTACGTGAGAAATTATCTCTTTCTCAAAAACTATAGATACTTCAGAGGGAGTCGTTTCTCACAATGTGTTTATACCATTAACAGCTTTCTGTTGCTCATTTCCTAGTGAGTTTTTATGCTATCAATTATTTTAAGTATTTACCAAACATGTCCAGTTCCTTTAGAGGATTCCCAGAATATTTAAATCACTGCAAAAGGGAAACCAGAAGTTTTGACCAAAGAGGAATAAAGTTTTGACTGTAAATTCATGTCTTGCAGAAAATCTGAAAGCAAAAGGAGATAATATGCCAAAGAAATTAAGAAATCAGAGGTATACGACTTTTTTCACATCATTGAGTTACAATATAATATATTGTTTTGACCTCCTGGGATGGTGGGTAAGAGTTTGTGATTCACACAACAACTGTAAAGAGCATTCATATTAAATGCTCAGGTTGAACTAAGACAAATTTGACTACAGCAGGATTTGAACCTGCCACCTCTGGATTTATGTGCCAGCACCCTGCCAACTGAGCTACATTATAAGGCCATATGTAAAAATACCAGTTGATCGTCCCCTCCCTCAACCTTTTTTGAGCCTGCATCCTTTTTTCGAGGCTGCATCCATGTTTTTTTGTTTTGTTTTTTTTCTTTCTTTTTTTCAAAAAGGCAAATTTTCTCTGTGTATTTCTAGATTAATTTAATCTTTTAAGAACTTGTAACTACATAAGTAAGCGGTGACTTTAAACTGACTTTTAGGCAAGTGTAAAATGAAATGCTTGGCGGACACCTTTTTAAAGGAAAAAAATAAAAAAAATAACAAGGCCCTCATTCTCCTATTTTTGAAAAAACCCGGACGATCAACTGGTACTTTTTTTTACTTGGCCTAATGTATCTTGTCGGGAGGTTGTCAATATCATTGCTCTGGGGTGCGGGTCAGATACCATACAACCTGTAACTGCCATGTAGCCAGGGATCACACCCAAGTTTCTGATACAACCTGGGAAGTGGCAGGCAGGGGAGCACCTAGACTTGATTCAAGTCCCTTTCCTGTGTGAGGTCCTTAACACACTTGTACAAATGTACAATGTAACATGTGTAATACCAGTCTGCCAATGCACCCTCATCGACAAAATGTAGCTATTGAGGTCCTGAGCGTGGAACAGAGTGGAAAATGCAGAGCGCAAAACAATAGTTTTCTGACGATGAGGCCAGGAAGGATCTTGCACAGGATTGGGACTTGAGTCAAGTCTAGGGAGCACCTTAAAGAGAATGCATCTTTTTATTTCAAATGTTATGTAATAAACATTGAAGGAAACTGAATGGGTGTTAAAACAGATGCTGCTGGGAGTTACAAAGCTTGATTGAACCAGACAGGTTGTCGAGATAGGAAAAAAAAGAAAAGTTTGTTCACATCTCTTCAAGCCACTTCCGTCATAATTTTTTATTATTTTTTTTTTTAAATTACAAACAAACTTTACAAACCCACAATTACAGTCTTTTTTTACAAGATTTACAACGAGATCTATTATATTAAAAAAAAAATGCCAACATAGATTCAGCGACCATCTTTAAATATTTCTCAATGTCCACACTTACACTTACTTCATTTGCATAAAAAAAATAAACGTTATTTACATAAAAACCTAAAACTTCTTGCCATGTCCTCCATGCTTGTAATTAGCATGTACATATGTAAAGAAAGTTGTTCATGTGCCATTTACTGTCGAATAGTCTTGAAAAAAATCATCTTTTGCAAAATGCTGGTACACAGTACCGTACTGTTAGAGAGTGAACTACATCCTGTTGGTAAGACAATGCATTATAAGTGGTTTTTGATTTGTAAAGCTGTGTTCCCAGTGGTCTTTTTTGTGTTTAATCACGTTGACTTTTCTCCACTAGCACTGCAAGCGACGAGTTTCTGCGCTAGCTGTGTAAGCGTAGAATGCCTGGTATCGTTGAGTACGCACCCACACAAGCCACAATTCCCGCTAACCTGTGAAATACGCTTGACATATACATGTAGGCACAGCATTCCCTGCTTCTGCAAGCGCCTATTTTTTGCTTACAGTATTAGCCATGATATTGGGCCCTTGTGTTTCTGATCATAATGTGGGTTTGAGTCCCAGTCGTGACACTTGCGTCCTTGAGCAAGACACTTGCTTCATTCTTCAGATGGGATGTAAAGCCTTAGGTTCCATGCCCATGCAGTGTTTAAGACCCCCAGTTGTACACATGCACGAACAGGAATCTTTTCTTTCACATTTCATTAACTAATATTTAAAGTGTTAGTATTTGGATATAAATGGATGGTCTGAAAAAAGGTGTACAATCGTCAAAATACTCAATAAACTTTTGTACATGTCCTCAAACCTACATGTACTGTTGCATTATTTTAGAGGGGGGAGGGGGCGAGGAGACTTCAGCAATGTACACATTCATGACAGGAGACAACATTTACAATAGTTCCCATACAATTGGCCGCGCACTTTCCAAAGAACAATGGATTTCCCCCTTTTAAGTCTTTAAGAAGGCTCTGTTGGGGCTAATATTTTCAGGCCAAACAAAATAAACCACATTTCTAGCGTCTAAACCAAACAAATCAATAAGCGAAAGGTACATTGTAGAGTCAGGATTTTTCCACATATGCAAGTAATTCTACAGCTTTTTCCTTCTTGTAAACGTCAGCAACAATAACAGAAGAAGACGGACTGATTATCAATGATTGATGGCAAAAAACAGCAATAATTGTGTTTTCAACATTGCACATTACATGTACACACAATGCACCAGTGCATGCAACAAACAAAATGTCACAAGTAAAAATCCCAACTACATACATATTGTGTACATTATGCACATATTATTTTTTTTAGTCTGGTTACAACAAAAAACGCAACATTTATTTTGTTTGGCCCGAGCAGTTTGCATTTCACCCAGTGTGCATTATGAATGAGCATACACATACATTGACATACATACATGTACACGTACATGTATGCACCATAATAGTTTAACATATTTAATAATTGAAAACATACAGTATTAACTTCTGCAGTTAATTACGTTAAGATGAAACCGGAACGTTGGTTGTCTTCTGTCGACAAAAACGAACCATTCTGGATTGCTAGGGTGGGTGGAGATCTGCAAACTGAATTTCACCAAGAATGTCTACTCCACTATAGCGGTAGTTTCCCCAGGTTCACTCCAATCAAGCTACATGTATGGCTCCAAGCAGACTTGAACTTTCATCTCCTGAAGGGGCAAGGTCACTTTTTCTTTCTCTTGAGTAAAAGGGCACTTCCATTTAAAATCTCAGAATATCTATGGCTGCTTTGATAAAAGACCAAGACTGCTGTGTCCGTTTCATTCCGCTGAATCGAGGACTGGTGGTTGAATTTACCGGGAACAGTACGCACTGAGCCAACGGCAGGTGGAAGTGTGCCCCATCCCAACACCATCCTCATGATGTCGCTCAGACCTGGAATTTCGTCTCTGAGAGGGCAAGGCCATTTTCATTTTGGAAAGGGCACTTCCATGTGAAAATTGTGAAGTCTATGGGAAGCTTTTGATGGGGCTCCAAGGTCAAGACCAGGGGCAACAGCCTCGGTGTACTTGTACATTTCGTAACTCAAGGCCTGGTTGCTGCGTCTTCTATGGCATACCATACACTTGAAGCTTGCTCTGTTACTTGTAAGAGGCACAGACAGATGATTAGTTGACCAGCCTGGAATTTCCTCTTGAGAGGGCAAGACCATTTTCATTTCGCAAAGGGCACTTCAATGGTAAAATTGTTAGGTCTATGGGGCAGCAGGGGCCATAGCCTCTGTGTAATTCCAGGCCTGGTTGCTGCGTCTTCTATGGCATACATTGTACCTTGTGTACCATACACTTGAAGCGTGCTTTGTTACATGTAAGAGGCACAGACAGATAAGTGGTTGAACAGGCAAGGTATGCTAAACGTTACTGCAGCATGATCCCTTGCAGATTCTGTTTTAGAATCGTGTCCCTGACCGCGTAGAATACAAACTTAATGTTCTCCGTGTCGACGGCCGTAGTGAAGTGGTGGAAGAGCGATTTACTGCGATCGCGCCGCCGCATGTCGAACATGAGAAGGATAAAGTTCTGCACTTGTTTCACGTCGGTGGGGTCGCCCTCGAATGCTGAAAAGTAGTCCTTGAGGTTTACTACTTTGACCTTTTGCTCCAGAAGGTCGGATTTATTAAGGAAGAGGATAATGGACACTTCGGAGAAGTACTTGTGATTGACGATGGTATCGAAGATGTTGCATGACTCTACTAGTCGGTTGGTGATGCGATCCTCCATCAGGACCTGATCAAACTCGCTGGACGACACCAGAAATAGGATTGACGTGACCCCTTCAAAGCACTGGAACCACTTCTGTCGTTGCGACCGCTGCCCGCCGACATCGACGAAGCGAAACGGGACACTTCTGATGTCGATGACATGCTCAACAATACCTTTTGTTGCTTTCCTGGCAAAGAGGATATCCTTCATTGTGGGGAGATAATCCTGCAAATTAATCGCAAAGATAAACACAAAAGATATTACTATAAATATATTTAAAAAACTGAAGGGGAAGATATACTGGTGATAATTCTAAAAATGTATGGCAATAAACACTTTTGCGAACACAATTTATTGTTAACCTTTCAATCTGACAATGCACTTGATAGTGTTGCAAGCAGTAGCACTATAAAGTATGCCTGATAATCGCGGTTTGACAAAGTACAAGAAATAAGGTAGAATAATTAAGTGTTGTTATTATTTATGTGACATCAAATTCCTTGAAACTGTTACATAATCATTTGGGAAATAGTTTAAGTCAGAAAATAGACTCTAAAGTGTAGATTTGTTCCCTTGTCTCGTACAAATTTTATCCACGAATCTACGTACACCCTCTCGTTCATTCTCCTTGTATAAAACGACTGAGAATATTTTTAATTATATAACTGACATACAGATCCTTGTCATTTGATTGGTGGAACTTACTTCACGTGACATACACTATTACTCCCATCCGCACCGGCGATCAAAAAGACCTACAGTGTATTCGCCCATGGGGAATAGCATTTCCCATTCAACAGTTAGGATCATCCTTGTTCCCAATGTTTTTGAGCAGTACATGTACAGTGCCGCCGCTAAAACAAAGGAGCACGTGTGCAAAAGGTTGTGATCTGATTTGTGCATTGTTGCCGCTATGCGGCGCTATATGATTTTTGGATGTCAGTAATTTGTGTGATTTTTCATGTTATACTTTTAAAATACATCAAATGACAAGGATCTCTATATGTCAGTTATATACAGCAAATATTGAGTGGCTTTAATTCGTGGAATGGAAGGAATATTATCGCTCGGTAAAATTTGGACTGTTCCAAAATTTACCGAGCGATAATATTGGAACAGTCCAAATTTTACCGAGCGATAATATTCCTTCCATTCCACTCTAAGCCACTCAATATTTGTATACTACTATTCCACAGGACAGGATGCCAGTCCATCGCAGATTAATCCCAGCTCTCGCTGGTGCCCATTTCTACTCCTGGGTGGAGAGAAGCAATTATAGTATAGTTCTTTGCTCTTAAAGGGAAGGTACACGTTTGGTAATTATGTCATTATACATGTAAGGTCCCCAGAAAACACAAGATCAGAAAACACAAGATGGTGGCTCGAGTTACAAGGAAAAGCTCGGTCTGCATTCTAGTGTCTTACCTTGTTTCCTATCCGATCCAATTCATTTAAGAAGTACTTGACTGAGTCCGCCTGTACAATAAATACAAACAAGAATTATTATAATTTGTTTAATCACTTTTTTAAAATGAGAAACCACCTACATGTAGCTACTTGCCACACAAAATGTTAGTGCTTTGTACAATATACATGTAACAATGTTTGATGTGGGCTGTTTTGTTGTAAGGGACCTTTCTCAAACCTCGGCTAGGGCTACAATGATGTTCGAGCAATACGCGCTGCTCCAAAATGCAGGTTAAAGACCGAGCTGCGAGCCTTCGCCTGAGGCTGACCAATGTTTGATAAAGACCTAAGGTTTATATCACACTCTTGCTATGGAGCGACCTATCAGAATCAAAACTTCAAGTTTGCTTGAAAAAATATTGAAGATGTTCAAAACCTGACAATATTCCGTCCACACAGACAGTGAAACTCAACCAAAAGGGCAGGGCCATTTTCTTTAATTTTACAACATAGATGTTTACATTGTACGTACTGTAGGAAAGTCTAGCGACATATTTTGAAGTGAATAACTCAATGCATACAATGAAATGCACAATACAAATGTGCGTGATGATCTGTTTTTAATATCATTGCCTTAAGAGTTGATACAAAAAGCATGTTTATCATGCTTCAACAGGGATTGTCCAACATTTCACCACACTGTGAAACATTTAGTGATTTCATAAAATGTTTGACAGGACATTCGGCCTTATGTGATGATTTTGATGCTCGACAGTTTTGCATCACAAGCGTCACATTAATAAGAGAACATCTCAACCAGATGATGATTGTGTCACACAATTATCTGTGCAACTGGTACTCTGCTTAGTCCTTTTATACCAGTGACAACAGGGTGAGTCTGTATTAAATTCTGTAATGTGATGAACTTGTTAACATCTTAATACTGTATTAGGGTTTTTCCTTTAAGTGCATAAGTTAGCATATCAGGATGACGATACGTCAGGTTGATGGTCAAAAGGGCAAAATTTACCAAATAGGCCCAACAACAAAAATACTACAGGGATGATTTTGTCCAAATATGTTGCATAGCCGAACTGCTAGGTATGCAATTTTCTTTTTGTATTAGCAAGTTTTATAAAAAATTTTACATAACTTTTGCACAGCAAGTTTTAAAAATGCTTTTTATAAATATCATGAAAGAAGTTCATCAGGCTGGTAAAATATCAACTTAATAATTTATTATACATGAATTTTCTATGAAACACAGCCAAATACTCACGTAATTTTCGTTTATGTTTCGATTAGTTTCACTAGTCATTTAATAAAGCATTTTAAAAATTGCGAAACGTTAAGAGGCAAACATTTAAAAATAAAAAAAAACGCTGATAAAAAGGTAAGAAAGTCACATCTCCCGGCACGAATCTGGAGTAAAATTGGTGTTTTAATTGTATTGCACTGTTTATAGGGAAAGGGAATAACAGAATGAAAAGTTAGTCAAACTAATTTAGTCATATGAGATTATTAAACTTTTGAATCTTTATACTCAAGAAAAATACACGTAGTAGGTGACACTCGTTGAAGATGAGGTCAACCACCCTCCCATCCCAGTGATGCTGTCACTGACTCGCTGCCCGATGCACTTATCAATCAAGCATGTCTATGAACAGCTAAGGACATCAGATCAGAAAGGACATCAAGCACCCACTGGGGGTCTCTAATTGAAAAGAACAACACCGAAAAGTTCCTGGGTCTACTGAAAAGCTGGATTGGGGAATGTTGGGACTTCATAAAAAGCCCATGTGGGGATAATGCTGGCCTGTGTTCTATGATGAGGAAGGGACTCGAGATTTGTATTATTTGTATTTGTACAGTGTAGTGTAAGTAAACTACATCATACTTCAAACCTTTCAGCCCTCTCTCCAGGGCCCATGTTCAAAAAGCTGCTAAGCAGAAAATACTATTTAGCAAGATTCTATGCTTAGCAAAACAAAGTCGGGCACAAGTTGTACAACCCTTTAGGGAATTTCCCAGTAGAAATTCACAATTTTCTCAGTTTATTATGGTGGCCCTTTATTACCAAGGAGAAAATGCCTTGGTGCCCTTGCCCTTTTAAAAACAAAGCATACAAGCCTGAAGTCCTACATGTTTGTTACACACTAAAATGACTGCACATTCACTCACAGGGCCATAAACCTACAGACAAGCAGGTGGTGGAGAAGATGGGTTGTACTGTGGGTACAGCAATTCAGTAAGCACTCAGAATTTAGACTGAATGCTTGACGTACACAGTGTACAGTGAAGTACTTTTATTCCAATGCATGGAACTTTAAGAAGGTCATTTTCCTGGAAAAAGGATCTTTCTACTAAAATATGTACATGTATGTATGTATGCAAACAATTTATAAAAACTAAGTCCAGCCTAAGACACGAAAGGCAAACCATGTGACATGTGTGTGTACATCATCAATGCTGTTTAGATCCAGAAGTCCTACATGTATGACTAGGACTAGGAGAGAAACTGTACAGTATGTAGTACAGGACTTCTCATAATCACTTGAGCCAAGTGGGTGTGGTGGTCTATATGAAATAACGTCATACCTACATCCAAAGGAATGTGAATTTGAAAAATTTACAAACTATTTAGAATTGTTCTCCCCTTAGTCCTTAAAGCTGTGGACACTATGCTGTAATAGCTCTCTCTAACTACTGTGGTTGTTGTGAATGTTGTTTGGCAGCAGGCATGACAGGTGATACATTGGTTAATACTAGGTAACTGCACTTCATGTGATCTGATAAATTCACATGTTTTGAAGGACGTACAATGTACAAATGTTCATTAACCTTTTTAGAGACCATCTCAAAATGGCTTAGGCCCCCTAATGATTCACTAGGAGCCTACATATAGAGCTTCTTCTTCATCGTGTCTTTCCTGTTCTATTTTTATGATAGAGTGCTCAGAATGCAACCTCCCAAACTTTATCAATGGTAAAGTGTCTTGCACAAGGGTTCATGTTCTCTTCAATTTCATTCCGGTCTTGTAACAAACTCTCCAGTCCAATAGACATTTAGTCCAAATAAAGTAGACATTTTGAGCTTACATGTCTTATATGGATTCCCCCCTTCCCTTCGAGCCCTGTGCTAAATGCCTGAATGGTGTAAAAGGTTCCTGACAGCTTTGATGTTTACACTCTAAGGACAAGTCCATGATTGTTCAATCATTGGGTAAGGGTCAGCCATTAATTGCACAACTACATTGTTTGTATCCACCTGTACATTTGTAGTATTAGTGCAAGACATTGTTAGAACAATATCACTCAACTATCGCAATGCCCCGCTCCTTCCTCGCTGTGCACATTACTATCGAACATTAGCGGGCGCTATAGAAAAACTTCCAGGTCACACAACACTGGAAAATGGGATCGCAGCTTACAGATACACCCTCTATCGGTGGAATAGTCTATTTTTTACCATGGTTAAACCATGTCAAGAACATCTTGCACAATTAGACTTAGTGTACTATCTACCATGTACAATGCCCAACTGACGATAGACCATGAGTACACTGGTGCAATGTTTTACAATGACCAGTAAAACAATCCAACAGAAACAATGTTAGGCCTATTACATGTACATTACTTAATGTGTTTGAAGGCTTGTATCAACATCCCTGTCTGTAACAACATTTTAAACAATACTAAACTTCCTGAACACTGTCTGGTCCATATGATTGAGGTTTGCTCTTGCATGTACATGTACATGTACACAATGAAGCACTCTGTGTACGTGTACATTACAATGTATGTCTAATATAGTGGCTTCTTACGTAGCGCGCATCCGTCACTCAGAACTTAAGGCACTTTAACATTCAGTTTTTCATGCAAGGTACATGTATGTGGGACTACATTTGAATTACTCTTTTTACATGGTTTGTGTAGCACCATGTTAAAGTTTACACGGTGCTTTGGTGCATTATGCAGAAAAGTTTGTGTATCACGGCACCACTTTTTCATTCGATATGAAATAATGTAATAAATACCTCAATGAGATACCCCTTTTTGTAAAAATTTGTGAACAAGTGGTGGCACTGGCAGGATACGGAAAGTTATCCCAATATGCTGGTAATATACCAGGAACACCGGGCAAACCCCTTCTCTTTTTGATAAGTGTGTGGGTTCTTTCATGTGCATTACACAACACACGGAACCAACAGCTTTTATGTCTCAGAATCCAATAAACAGAGCATCATTGTTAAAGTGTTTTGCTTTTAAGGACACAGGTGTCACGACTGGGACTTGAACCCACACTCTGCAGGTCAGAAACACCAGAGTTTGAATTTGGTGCTCTACTAACCGCTAGGCCATGATGACATGACAATTTTGAAAAAAAAGTTAACATTAAAAACTCCCATCTAAAATAATCCATAATTGTGATTGTGTAACTGTAAACAAAAACATATTTTTGTATTATTTATATTATTAACCCCCATATGATATTCATGTCAATTGTCATTGACATTGATTATGTTACCTCTAGAGACTAGACATGTGGGTTATTCAACACAATCATGCATCAAGACCAGTCACCCAATGACCATAATTTATACTGCATGAATGAACTATGCAAGTAACTAGTTTAAATAGTTAACTCCCCCACAACCACATTGGTCGTAAATAACACACTCACCAATTGGAATTCCCTTCGTCTGTCGTAAGCCCCCTGTATTCCACTATCGGCCCATAACGCCCTACAGCTCACAACAAACTCAGAAAAAACCGTAGAATCTACCAGCTGAATTGTATCACAAGACATAACATTTGTGGCGTGTTCTTCATTCGTCGAATCACCCCACGGTATCTGCAGTTTATTCCGGGCGTCCTGTAGCACTTTCAGCCCCTTGATTATGTTCGAGAATATAATGGTGCGGTAGTCGCGCAGATCTTCATCGGTGAATTCTTGTCCGTGTATGATTTTCATCTGTTTGAGGAAGGTGCTTTTACCACTCTCGCCAGCACCGAGCAGGAGAATCTTTATTTCTCTTCGGATGTAGGATTTGCATTTATTTAACTCCTTGTCGATGGCTTTACTCCGAGATTTCGCCTCCATCTGCTGCGGAGAGAGGCAGCACGTAAAAACATTGCCCGCCATGTTGGCTGTAATGTTCCCATACCACACCCATGACGTCACGAACCGGAAGCAATACCCGAGTGCGTGCGTGTGTGCGTCTACTGTGTGAATGACCGCGATTGCCGCCCTACTGTCATGGTCAGCAGTGTGTGTCAAGCAACTTGTCATTGTCAACGAAAGTTGACACCAACAATTTGTCACACTGAAAAAAAGTGTTCATATTTAACCATTTTTCAAAAAATCCAACCCTAAAGATATTTGAAAAACTGAACAATACAATCACGCATTTTTGTAAGGAGAAAAGAAGACCACTTTTAGTTAGTTTTATTAGCATGTTCCTTACGCATTTTTGTGAGGGGAAAAGAAGACCACTTTTAGTTGTTTTTATTAGCATGTTCAAGGAAAGGGGCGCGGCCCTTCTCAAGAGACAGTTAATTGGTCTTTTGCTGTTCATTTGTTTTACTATTACAGTTCTATTTATTATTTTATTATATCTAGTTGGTAGTGAAACTAAGGGGTCTCAAAGGTACCACTGTCGCCCGAATGTTTGAATATTGTGAGCAGTCCGGAAAGAGATTGGGGGGGAGGGGCATTGGTTGCTCAGATTTCATGGGGACAAAATTGTTTGAATTGCCTCTGGTTGCCGAAAGGAGCCACTGAACTACTGCTGTGGGACTTTACCTTCGAGGCAAAGGAGGCCGCGTATATGATTTTTTCCTCTTTTGTTATACATTTTTGTTTTACTGATGACGTGTTTTTCCTTCGCTTTCCCCCTTTGGCCTTCCTTTTTGAGGGGGGAGGGGGGAGGTTGAGGGGGTACCTGTACTCGGGCAAGCGTAAAATAATATGTATTCATCATTATTTGCATTTAGTAAAGCCCATAATGTAGAGAAGCAAGTTTGTCATTAAGGATCAATTGAGCTTTGATTATACCCCCTCTGAATAAAAAGGACGGGTGGACGCCCTTTTGAGTTTGTATAAAAATAAGGACAGAGATGCCCCCCCCCCCCGGTCCCCCTGCACAGTATCTGTTATATAGCGCGCATAGGCTACTCGCAAAGTGTGACATTCTGCAGATGTCAAAGGGTCATATACTTTTGAAGACCAATCAAACTGTTTTGCACCTAAAACAATGCGTTGGGAGAAACCTAGCGGAACACATAAGGGCACCACACAGCGGAGAACGTTTTGCTAGTCTATTGCACGCATGTTCTTGTTTACTACTTCACGGGTAATAAAACTTCCCATACAGTGTCTGCGTAGAAAAAAAGAAGGCGGGGCCGGGTACCAGTGCAAAAATAAAATGGCGACTTCCTGCACCGTGAAGTGAAGTGTCAGTGTTCGTTTAAAGTTTCAATAATAAGTAAACAGCCCATTCGTTGCAGATTGTTAAGGGTAATTTCTTCAACTGAGCTGTTGTTTCTGAACAACACAACCATGGAAGACACGGTGCAAAAGATACAAGATATCGACGAGAAGTTGTTAAAGGTAGGTGGTAGATGATGAGTGCTGTGTAAACTGGAATTGTGTTGTGTGGGAGTGGCTGTCACACGCAAGATGATGGGACGTCGACGGACGACAGTCTCCCACTGTCTAGTCTGTGGGCTGTCTCTGATCAGTTCAATGCTAACAGTGCTTTTACTTATGCACTGACGGTACCTGCAGCATTACTCGATCCACAGTTACTAGTTGCAGAGTGTGAGAAAGCTACGCCTCCCTTTTCAATAATTTTTTTGTCATGACATTGGTCTGGAAATTAAATTTAGTTTTAATTATATACTATCTTCTTAAAAAATAATAATACTTTATAGACTATTATAATTATATTAGTACCTACTACATGAACCCTTTCGAGTTTCGGATAACTTTCCGTATGGCGCCACCACTCATTTTTACAAAAAGGGATACCTCATTGAGGTAAATTAGATGCTATCTATATTATTTCATATCGATTGAACAAATGGTGGCGCCACATGGAAACTTTCCACTCTTTCTTTTGTTTGACTGAGTTTGAGTTGTTCAATAAAAATTTTAACATTTTCGAATTGCAGCAGGGATAAAAAATAACAACAAACATAAAGAGTGATTGAAGAATCTACTTACTTTATGTGTGTTTTACTATTTTTTGAGTCATTTTGTATAAAAAAATTTTTTCTTTTCTTTCTTTTGCACGTAGGCCCCTTTTGTATTTTGTTTTGTCTTTGTGTTATTATCATATCGATTTTGATTGTAATTCTGCTGTTTTCCTGCAATTTTTTATTGTTAAGTAAAATATCTAAATTAATGAAATAACAAATATCTTAAATTATATATTAATTATTATTGTTCTGTTTTTTTTTACAATACAATTATTATTTACACAGTGCTTATCACACTGTATGGTAAAACCAAAAATATTTTAACTTTTTTTCTTCTTATAGGGAGCAGAGGATCTTACCTTCATCCAGGAAAGCCTTGGTAAAAGCAGTCAGATGACATCAAATATGGTAATTTATTCTCCTACTAATACACCATTCAAAACCATTCAGAACCATTAAAAATTCACTAACTTTTACAACCCCATCATTTTTGTACACTCATGGCAGTACAACTTGAGACCCGGGCTGCCATGGCACTCCAATCCCTTTTTTTCATCCAGTTTTCCTCCTATGGGAAAAATCAAGCACTTTTGATCTCTGGGTATGTTCCGTGGTCAAAAATGGGTTGATGAGGCTGGCTGCCAAAGGCATCTTTCGCAATTCAGCTCTTAGCTGCAAGTAAAGGATGATTAACCTCCAGAATTATAGTTAGTTATTATTAAGATTATTAAATACTGTATCAACGTCTTCCCTCACAGAGTCCCCCTGGGTGAAGGGTACAAATGGTTACCAGCGAGAGTTGGGAAATATTAACTTTCTCAGTTGTTTTGTGCCAATGAAACTGGATAAATCACCGGCCTGATAAGCCACACTGGCTCAGGACACACATCTGGAATTTCACCTTTGAGAGGGCAAGGCCATTTTCACTATAAGTCTTGAAGTCTATGGGAAACTTTGTGTAAGGTCATAGAGGCCAAGACCAGGGGCAACGGAGGTCGTGACCTCCATGTAATTTCAGGCCTGATGTTCTTTAGATGCTAATGGTTGGTTTTTCTCTCGCAACAGGTGACCATTCTTACATCGTTTGAAGACAGATTGGCCCAGTTGGAGCAAAACATACTCCCTGTACACAAAGAGACAGTGTCCTTGCAGAAACTTCAAGAAAGTATCCTTTTATCACATGTTGGTGGTTACTTGGGAAAAGTGTTATTTTGTTGATCTTTAGACTGCAAGTCTCACCTGTATATGAACATTGGGACCCATTTGAACACTTAATTATATATTGTACGTGTACGAGGGACCAAAATGTCTCAACAATGTTTGAATATGCATGAGACCTGTCTATTGATTATGGTAATGAAACCCAGAGGCTTTTTTCAAATTGGGGTCTGACTCTGGCTTGGGCTTATTCATCAATTTTGGAGCAGTGTACATTTTGTATAGTGTTTCTACCATGAAATGGAGCCCATAATTGAGCTTTAACGCCAAGTGACTAGGAAGGGATGTTGAAAAGCAACTTGAACAAATTTTAGTTTTAATTGTGCGACGAAAAACCATTGGGGAAACCCACCATCAAGTCGTGACGGAAAACCTATTCCAGGGCTCAGTACTCTGTTCAAGTCCCAATATATTTCCTGAACCTCTTAGATCTTTCAAACACATTGATTAACTTTGATGATGTCTTGAGTCACCATGATGCAGTCCGGGATCTTGAGCAACCAGTCAAGGCAGGGTAAGTTTTGGGTCTGGTCTCAGCTAAGGTCTGCCATGTCTGTGTGGGAATTTGAAGAAAAGCCTATGAAGATTAGGGGTGTTATAGCCGAGCGGTCTAGGGTGGTGGACTCAAGTTCTATAAGTTACAGAATGTAGGTTCGTGGACTGGTCAGTCAGACTCAGTCAAGTACTTCTCAAAGTAATTAGATCGGATATCTATTTCAGAAACAATAGCATTTTAACTTTTGGTTGTCTTGTGTCATTGTGTATTAGCAGAGTTCTTGTTTTTTTGCGCCAGGAGTGTCATCATTGACAGACATGGTGCACTAGAAATGTTCAACATTATTATTTATTATTATTAAAGGAAACAAGGTAAGACACTGTAGAATGCAAACTTAGCCTTCCCTTAGCTTGATCCAACATCATGTGTTTGCTAGGCACCTTAAGATGAGGAGCCTACTTCTGCATGCATGGGTGTTGTGGCTGAATGGTCTTATTGGATTCAAGTTCTGTAATTTACAAAGTGTGGGTTTGAATCCTGACCTGTCGTGTGCGACACTTGTGTCCTTGAGCAATGCACTTCATCATAATGGCTTCTCTCCTCTAAGGAGCCCAAATGGGTACCCCGCGAGAGCTGGGGAGTAGTTTGCGATGGACTGGCATCCTGTCATGGGGAATAGAAATGTTCTTGTTTTTTAATGCCAAGTAAACTGGAAATAAACGCCAGCTTGATAAGTAATACTGGCTCGGGGCTTCTTTTTTTTCTTTACAAAACTTTCTCTTAAAACAAATAGTACCATCCCTAAATCTGTAAATGATTTTGGATACATGTCTCCTTATTACAGTGCTGGCAACGGTCTGGAGCTCTACCTCAGTCACATGCAGCAGATTGAACAAGCCAAGTACTTCTTTGAGGAACACAACCCGAGCAGTCCGGAGCTTGCCAAAGCAGTGAGTATTGTTATACATGTAGACCCCTTGTATGATGGGAAATGCTACACTTACTTACGCTTAGCTCACGCACATGTTTTTACGCACAAAGAACTGTGTTCTTCCAATCGTATGCCTGTGATCCCAGTGAGGCCACTTTTTTACCCCAGTCAATGCCAGTGAGGGCACCTATTGCTGTTCTTCATGTCTACAGTTTCAAACAAGGGGCAAAAGTTCATCTGAGATGAGATACTCAATCTCACCATTATGGGATATCTCAAGTAAAAAAAAAGAGTCCAGATTAACACATCCTTTTCATCTTTACCAATTAACACCTATTATCTTCATGTAATTCCTTTTACCATTGATTTTCTTGTAGACATCATTGTTTAATACTGGCAAAGATTCCCTTCAGAATGAGTTTAGAGTGCTACTGAGTCGACACGGCCAACCTGTACCACCAGTCCTGCTACTTGATGCCATATCAGCTTATGATGAAGGTAGAATTGTTGGTTTGTTGCTTGTGTTTCTCTGTGTTGATGAATTCGTTTGTAATGAGTTTAGAGTGTAGCGAGTTACTGTTATTATGTGATTTCTCCGTTTTTAACCGGAATTCCTTTTTTTACAACCCCCACACCCCAAAAATATCAGCTTATGATGAAGGTAGAATTGTTGGTTTGTTGCTTGTGTTTCGCTGTGTTGATTAATTTGTTTGTAGTGAGTTTGGAGTGTAGCGAGTTACTGTTATTATGTGATTTCTTTGTTTTTTAGATTTTTTTTATTATTTAATTTTATAACTTGAAAATGAAGATAAAACCATATGGAACACCCCAGTTTGCCGAGTAGGGCTTTCTAAACCAAAAATAAATGTATGTAAGCAGGCTTTGTACTCGCAAGCTTTCGCACTCACAAGCTTTCATGCTTTGTGCTCGTAGTTCAGAATTTTTTTCAACAGCCTATCACATCCATGTTTGCTTTTTTGTTAATGAATAATAATGCACTTTCTGATTAGCAGGCATGCTTTGTGGTATATTGGTTAAAATATCTGCTGTGGGGGTCAGACTAGCATGTGAGCTTAGCAGTGCCTATTGCACGTTGGTGTAAAATTAGGGGTTAAATACATTTAAAAGAGTTAATAACTCTCCCCCTTTTTTTCCCTTAGATTTTGATTCGGATAATCTCTCGCTCTGCCAAATGCCAGGTAAGCAAGAAAAATCCTAAAACATTCTGACCTTTTACAATGGAGAGTTAAATAACTATTTTGTACTACATGTATATTGTGTTTTGTTACAGACAAACTACCTGAAATAGTTACGTACCCAAATCTAAATCTGTGAACATAATTTAAAGCTCTCAAATGAACTCTTGCACGTGTGTTACACCTGGCAACTGTGCAATGCTTGATATAATTGTCATTGTTTGTGATTCTTTACAATAGAGTCAGCAATGGAAGACCTGACCGAGATATCCAAATGGCTAAAGGACCGCAGTAAGACCCTAGACTTTATCGATATCTACCATGGGACGCGATCCAGCATCCTTAAGAAGTCCTTGGAATGGCTGAAAGACCACCTTGGTAAAAGATCCGCAGCCCCCTCTGTTGGAGCTTACTCCCCCATGGTGGTGAGTCTTTGGATTGCCCTCGAGTTTAAAGCTGTTCTTAAACCTTTTTTTCTTAGCGGAAGGGTCATTTAATGTTACCATAAAATTACATGTACTAATAAGTCATTTTGCCAAAGTTTAATGATTGGGGGAGTCAATTTCCTTTGTATCCTGGAATGTGCGATTTCACATTTCTCAGGGGGGGGGTCATGCCCCAGATTATTATTACTATTTGTTTACAGGATTTTGTCCCCAAAAAATTGGGATTTTGTGGTCGTAAATAAGGGCATTGCTATGCCATTTAGAACTTAGATAATTAAAGAAATGTTCCAATTACTGTTGCTAAAGGACTCAAAATAATCTTAGACAGTAACTGGGCATGTAAAGATGTCACTCAGATGTAAACATTTTTGGGAAATGCACATATTGCTGAATGAAGGTTAAATAAAGAGAAATTTGAAATGCCAGTGCTCTACCAAATGTTTTAATACTATCTATTTGTTCCCCCTTACCTAGACTGCTGGCAAAGTTCACAGAAGCAAAGACACACCTAAAGGACGCACAACTACTGCTCTCAGACCGTAAGTCCAGTCTGATTTGTATTTTTTTTAAATGAACCTTATCCATAGTTTGTATGCTTTTAAATGAAAAGGGAATGTTGGACATTTACATTATGACAGTGTTTTGTGCGAGGTTAATGGTACATTAGGCAGTATTCGGTTAGGCTGGTTTCTGGCGTTATTGTCAAGCCTCGTAGTGTGATGTTAGATGTTCAGACTAAAGCTCTTTGCCTCTGTCATTCGTACAAGGGCAGCAAAATGTTGGTTTGTCCAGTCTCGGATGTATTCAGATCAGAATTTGTTTGTCTGCCTGTTCTTTGGAGGATAGTTTTGGACAGGATGGTTTTTGGATGGATTAGAGCACTACTAAGATGGAGTGGTTGCCGCTAGACAAACTCACCTGTTTGGTTTTGTCTTTGATGGATAATTTCACAATCAATTACAAAATAATCTTTTTTATTTTCTTAACCTACAGTGTTGTAGCTCGCAAAGGCTCATCCGCAAGTCAGTCAAGCAGAGGAGAAGCTTGTGAGTCAAACTTTGATTTTCTTAACATTTTAACAATAAAAGTCAAGATTTGGACCGTGGAGGATACCATCTTGGATTCTATGCAAAATTTATTAACATACTTTTTGACTGCACACACCTGTAAATCAAGCAACAATCATGTCCATTTAAACATCAACAACTTTTTATCATTTCATTAAAACCCATTTTGTTATCTAAAGTTTATCTATTTTAGTAGTGTTTTTTCCCCTCGCCTTCTGCCTCTAGAACCCTGGTTCGAATCACGCTGTGGCACTATGTGGATTGGGTATTCAGTCTCTAACTAATTTCATAGATTTTCCTGGATTAATTCTCTGGTGTTTTTCTCCCACATCTAAAACTTGAAACTTCTTTCCTTGTCTTCTCTTCATTGGGGTATTGTCTTGTAAAGTGATTAAGTTTCCTTTTGGTGCCTGAGTACACTTGTCTTAACAACCAGAATTGATAAATAATAGTTATTGGTTTTTATATATAGCACTTTATACACTCGAAGTGTGTCTAAAAGCGCTTCAAACATTATTACCCCCTGGACCCAATTTCATAAAGCCTGTATTAAAGCACAACAACTTGCTTAGCATAAAAAAACGATTGCTTAGCAAAAATAGGTTACCAGCCAGAACACCATTCAAATACCATTACTGTGACTGGTTTCCCGGTCATTTCCTGCTCAGCTAAGAAATTTGTTAAGCAGAATTTTCTGCTCAACAACTTTATGAAATTGGGCCCTATGATCTCATCTCAGCTCCCCCTGGGGAGTATACAGCCTGTGCTGCCAAATATGCAGCGCACTAAGCTAAATCAATCACAAGAACCATCTCTGCCCTCACAGGTACCCACTTACCCCTGGGTGGAGAGAAGCAATTATAGTTAAGTGTCTTGTTTAAGGACACAAGTGTCACGACCGGGATTCGGACCCACACTCTACCGAACAGAAATGCCAGACCTTGAGTTCAGTGCTCAAATTCACTCTGCCACGACACCCCAAATGAAATGAAATAAACATAAGATTCACAAAAATGTTTAAAATATCTGACTTTTTCCATCACAGTGTTAACATCAGCATTTTGTGCTTTCTTTTCTTCCATAGCTCAAAAGAAGATAAACAGTCTGACTCCAGACACCCATGTGGAAATGGAGTCCGATATTGAGCACTATCTGTATAGCATTAGTGGTCTACTAAAACTCATGCAGGTAAAGATGACGTTGTGTTTTATTTTTTATTATATCTCTTTTCTGACTATGTCTACTTTGTTGTCTCCCAATAACTAGGCCTTTGTTGTTAATTGCTTAAAGGCACAGGACACTGTTAGCATACAAATTTATTGATAACAAGCAATAGTTGTTGATAGTATAAAACATTGTGAGAAACGACTCCCTCTGAAGTAACATAGTTTTTGAGAAAGTGGTAATTTCTCACTCAAATACCAAAAGACTTCAGGCATCCAGGCATCAGACTTCCAAAAGTCTTATTAGGCATCTGACAGCACCCAAATTTGAGCAATAAGGATATTTTTTCTTTATTATTTTCTTGCAACTTCGTTGACCAATTGTCACAAATTTGTTATTTTATGCATATCTTGGGATACACCAAGTGAGAATACTGGTCTTTGACAATTACCAAAGGTGTCCAGTGCCTTTGTAGTTCACAAATTCTTGCATCTAATGCTTAAGAAGCACAACACCCTAAGCAACATAGCCATAACTGTAGCCACCAATTTGTATGTGACTTTAAGCTCATCTGAACTTCCCCCACAGTCTTCAAATTCATGAGTTGACTTTATATCTTTTCTAGAGTGAAGTACAACTGATGATTGGGATAATCCCTGGTGAGCATCAGCGTAAAGCGTTTGATAAGATCATCGACAGATCAATGGAAATGATCTTCCAAGATGGAGAGGTTAGTCAAGAAATGTGAAAAATTAAAGTATGTTTGGTTGAGTGACCATGGGCGAATAAGAGCGTATTTTATTTGTTCACGGTGCATGAGCACGCATGAGGGCGGGCTATGGTATGTAGTCTATAGATAGGTTGCAATAGGCGTCATTCTATGACCGCTATCTTTGATGTATTTTACACTCGAAAGGTAAACGAGAGTCACGCGCAGCGCCTACACGGTTGCACTTTTCACGTGTAAAATACATCAAAGATGGCAGTCGATGACGCGTATTGCAATCCATCTTTTGTGGGATTCAGGGTTCCAAAGGTCTGCCAACATGCCCGATGATGATCAACCAGCCACCTAGGACTACCGGGTCTTATAATGCTTGCAGAGATTGCACGAGTCTTTGACCAAAAATAAAATAACACCAAAGTGGAAGTGTTGAAACTACATTGTCTAATTGTGTGAAATTAGGGAAGAAGAAAATAAGATTACATTGAGATGCTATTATATTCTGTCTTGGTGACAGTTGATGTGGGGGTTAGCAGCCCTCATCTTGATGTGGCTCTCACCTCTGTCTAGCCTTCTCAAGTCTATTTGTGATGGGCACCAAAAGAGTCAGAAAAGACCCATTTGAATTAATCTTGACTTGCGGAGGGAAATAAAATAATGGTTTTAAAAAAATGGTTTGAAAAATGTTTGTTTTTTACAGGCGATCTCTTCAGCAGCAAAGAGGGCAGTATTGAAGCATGACTACACCGCTGTCCTAACAGTGTTTCCTGTTGCCAAACATCTTAGCCAAATCAGACCGGAGTTTGAAGAAACGTTACAAGTAAGCCTCAAGACTCTCTAATGATTTTTTTCCCCCTTCTAAACTCTTGATGTTTTCTTTGTTCAACTCCAAAATCTTTTAAATTTATCCATTCAGTTTCCCTTTTAGTTTATGTTGATATCTAAAAACAAAAAGTCGCGCATCCCCTTAAGATGATCCCCTGGCCTATGCTTCCCCAGTTGTATTGTAATTTTGGTGTGATCCCTGGCTAAACGGCAGTTAATGGTTATTTGGCTTCTGACCGGCACCCTCGAACAAAGATATTGACAAAATAAGGAGACGGCTAACATAGGGCTAGATAGTTCAGTTGGTAGAGCGCAGGCACGTTAATCTGAAGGGCGTTGGTTTGAGTCCACATCTAGTAAATTTGTCTTTGTTCAACCCCAAAATTATCTCTTGATTTTTTTCCTAAATGAATTTCTTTTTGACAGACTTTACACTTTGGGTAGTGGAGGGTTGATGTGGGTTTGGTGTTGCTAAGTTTGATTTAATTCAATTCCATTTAATCAATGTGATGTGATAAAGCAACATGATTCTTCTGTCAACCCAAGTAATTTTTAATTTTGTGATACGCTAGAAAAGAGGATACTCTAAACCCCACTTTGATAACACCTCAGGTTCAAAAGTTGTAAAAGTAGAATTACTACAAGATACGAGATATGTAACTGAGAAAAAAGGGATGAAAGACGAGTTGTTTATTGAACATTTATCGGCAAAATTTTTTTCCATGCTAATTTTAACCCATTTATGATGTGTTTTATTAGGAAAGAAGTTGCCAATATAAAGTAAGATATAATTTGGCATCTAAATTTGTATCAAAACCATTTTTGAAAATTTCACCCCTGTTGTGGGCCTGTTGTGGCGTGTTTCTCCATAATGACATTTCCGACATATGACTCATTTACTTTGATCGCATCACAAATACTCATCACATATCTCGCCTACCCTACAAGCATTACTCTGGCTTCCTGTTCGGGATCGCATAATTTCTAAGATTTTCCTTATCATCTTTCACTCCCTACACTGGTTACCAGCCAAACATTGCATTGTATTCAACTTACTAATACTATATGTAATAATAATAATAGTGGTGGCTTCTTATATAGCGCGCATATTCGTCACTCAGTGCAGTCCTGGCGCAATAACACACAGTATTTCCTGTAAGGTATGTGGGACCTAATCCTTAGCACCATGTAATGGTTTACAAGGTGCTGTGGAACAATATGCTGTGAATCAAAACCAGGAACACCGGGCGAATCCCTTCTCTTTTCGAGAAGTGCACTGGGTTCTTTTATGTGCGTTACACAACACACAGGAGCACAGTTCTACGTCCAGTTCGAAGGACAAAGCATCATGATTAAGTGCCTTGCTTAAGGACACAGATGTCACGACTGGGACTTGAACCCACACTCTGCTGATCGGAAACACCAGAGTTTGACTCTGGTGCTCTTAACCGCTAGGCCATGACATGCCTCTCAAAACCTATTCAAGAGCCAACATGGCGTAGCTCCGCCCAATTTCAAAAAGCTGATAAGCAGAAAACACTGATGAAATGAATGGGGCACAATGTAAACTCTATGGAATTTTGTTTGGCATTCAGTTTCTGTTAAGCAAGATTTTTCTGTGCTTAGCAAGTTTTTATGCTTATTACAGGCTTTATGACATCGGGCCCTGATTGGCCAACTGTCATTTCATGTCCCAGGTAGGCAGTGGTTTCGTTCGTCATCTCATACCACACTTCCTGTTTACCTCATAGCCTCAAATATTGTGATACAGGCAATAAGTCTTCTTCCATAGCGCGCCCCAGAAAAGGAACTTCATGTCCTTGATATCAATGCATCACAGATATTGACATTTATTTACAAATGATTAAAATTACGTGTTAAGAAAAACAGCACCAAAATTACTGCGATTGAAGTTGAACTTCGTCTTTTAGAATATTTAAAAACATATGTATTTATTACTGGTAGGGTACAACACCAACTACAAGAGGTAAATTACCAACACTCATATCTAGCCTGGAGACCACTGGAGCTAAAGCCCTGGAAGAGTTCTTTGATGTTGTCAAGGTAAGCCCAGGCTTAGCCTCTAGTCAATGTGGATGTAACAATAATAGTGATAGGTATTTGTAATGCGCCATATCAATCTGAAGAGATTGAGAAACGCCCCATGTTTGCTAAAGAGAAATCCAGCGACAGTAAATTAGTGAAGTAAAGTCTGTCCCGAGCCAATATGGGTCATCAGGCCGGTGTTTATACCCGGTTTCCTTGGCATTAAACTGAAAGTATTTTTGTGTTCTCCTTGAACAAAACGCCAGTCCATCGCAGAATACTCACCAGTACCCATTTGTACTCCTGGGAGAGAGAATCAATTATGATCAAGTGCCTTGCTCGAGGACAGAAGTCTCGTGGCTGACCAGGCCAGGATTCAAACCCACATTCTGTAAATTACAGAGTTTGAGTCCAACTTTAAAACCATTCAGTCTACTAATCAATTCAGTCAATAATGAGTCAGCAGTAATAATATTATTCTTATTAGTTGGACAGGACGCCAGTCCATCGCAGCTCTCATCGGTACCTATTTAAATTTCTGGGTGGAGGGAAACAATTATGATAAAGTAAATATATATATATATTTGTTTGGTCTCAGAATGATCCCGATAAATCCAACATGCCAAGGGATGGTACAGTGCATGAACTCACCAGCAATGTAAGTATTATCAACACCAGCGTGTCACTATCACAGCTATAGACCCATGGAAATTTAATATTTTAATTTTGGTTTTACGCATAATACACCGATGAGTGTTAACACTGTATACTCAGTTCTTTCCCAGGCATATTACCCAGGTGGGATTCTAACCCACAACCCTTTGCATTCTAGAGCAGTGTCTTACCGACAAGACCACCAAAATTGCCCGGTAGCTAAAGAAGTTTATTTCTCATATCCAGACATGCCAACTAGTATGTTTTTCCCGTATTTCGTACAGGTTTTTGTAAAAAATACGGGTATACGGGTTTTGCAAAAAAAATACGGTTTTGAGCATCGCCACCGCACAAATACAATTTTATCCCAGTTGGCCGTCGTGCCCTTTTTTAACTCAAGTTCAATATTTTGTTTATTGACACAAAGTTTTCGGCCGGCTACTTACGGCCGATAATGATTATCCAGTGAACTCTATTATTCCACGGGGGTATTCCTTATTCAACTTTCACCACACATCGAGCGAGTGCAACGTAGATTCCAGTTTATCTGACGTCCCGATTTCACAGGGAACCAGTCTTACACAATTCATTGAACAACAGAGGGCGCTGTTGTCAAATGCCCTTATATGGTATCGGTCGTTTTGTGAACGGACGAATCGAGTTTGCAAAAGAATTGTTTGCCAAAATAAAGACACAAAAGATATAGAGCGCCTGAAGCGAGATTTTTATAAGATAAATTTAAGAACTATGCCCCCAAATACAACAAACAAAACTTTTTGGGATGATTTTTTTTTTGTTTTTCTTCATTGAAATTAAATTGGTTTTGTTTTGTACTTGCCTTTTTTGACAAAGAAAATGATATTTAATTAATTGACAAGGGTTTATATATGAAATAGGATATGATTAATCAATGTCTTTAAGATATGATTTATCAATATCTTTTTTCCCATACAAAACCTGTTCCATTGGGTTAACCACCCGTAGGGAAACCTCTGCCCAATTTTGTAATTTTTTATATTATTTTTTATTTTATTTATTTTTATTTTTATTTTTATTTTTATTTTTATTTTTATTTTTATTTTTATTTATTTTTCTTCAAGTTTTAATTAACTGGTTTAATTAGGCTGTTTGATAACTAAATGGCCTTCACACCTTCTCTATTTTGCCTGTCTCGGGGCTTAAAACTACGTTTACGCGTGTTTTTAAAAAAAATACAGGTTTTGATGCAAAATACAGGTTTTGGGGTTTCAGAATACAGTTTTGTGATCCCAGAGGTTGGCATGTCTGCATATCTGGCTAGCCTATGTTTTTGATTTTGATTGTCTTTGTAATACTTAATGTTTGATTTTGTAAGCTCACAATTTTTAGTGTTACAAAGACTTTATGATACTACCGACCATGTTTTTATTTTAATCGAAATAAACAAATAAATAAATTACTTGATGTCTGCCTCATTGTGTCAAACTTACATTAGTTTTTGGGGGTTTGTTTGTTACTTATTCCTCCGTTGGTTTTGTTTTTCCGCACCAGGCACTGACATTCCTGGAGCATCTGCTGGATTATGTTGAAACAACTGCTGCAATGTTGACTGGACAAAGAGGTTAGTTACTATCCTAGCATTTCATGTGTAAAGCTTGCTGGTGACAAAAGCATGTACTATCTGCTCCGTTGTACCAGGGGTAAAAAACACGAAATTCACATACAGATTGGCCTGACCACTAGACAACTAAGCATGCTCGGTGACAAGATGCCAGAGTGAACATACAGATAAAAATGTTACATTTCATTTATTTTTCTTGTAATTTCAGACCATTCATCAAGGAACCAGGATATCGAAGCCAAGAAGAAAAAAGTTTCAATCTATGTTGGTAAGTGCACAACCATTTACTGTCAGTAACTTCTAAATTCTTGGGCGAATTTCAGAAAGCCTGTTAGCAGGACCCGATAACGTAAAGCTTTTTACTGCTAAGCAAATTTGTTATGCTTAATACTCAAGCAAAAGTGTATTCAATGATTGTGTGTTTGGACAATGGATTTTCATATGTTTAAAAGTACTGCCGGCAGGCTAGTGTGCCTTTTTATTTGCTTATGGTTAGCAGCAATCATGAAATAGAAACTGTGCTAAGGGTTGCTGTTTAAGCATAAAACATCTGTTTACAGGCTGTGTGAAACCGACCCTGATGTTTTCTTTCTACCGAGCTGCTCTTAGCACAATTTTCAATTCCATAAACACAGCTTTACTGTAAACAAAGCAAAAGTCACACTCACTTAGTAGAACACTTGTTATCTCAGTATGCTCTGATAGTCGTCAGAAATACTGAACTTCTCCTGAATACGGATTGAAACGTCAAGTTTGTAAATTGATTCCTTTCATAAACTCAACTCATAAAAAGAATTTTGTGTATGTGCTGTCTCCCCAAATCCTACTAGATTGTATTCCAATTATGAACGCTTCCAAATTTGACTTATTTTCATCATAGCCAAGGTGCTTGGAGCTCTGAGTCTGAACCTGGATCAGAAAGCTAAGACCTATTCTGACCAATATCTAGGAGCCATCTTCCTCCTGAACAACTACCACTATATTCTCAAGTCATTGGAAAGGTAAGTACCTTCATTTCATTTATTCTCATTGTGAAGCCAAGGGCTCTAAGAAAAGTGAACTTTATTACTGTATGAGACAAGAACCTAATGGAGAGAGAAAAAAAAGCAAGTAAAACCCCAGAGAAATATTCTACAGAAAACCAACGCTGTCAGGTAGGGACTGACTACCCAATCCAAGTAGTGCCCTGACATCATTTAAACCGGGTCCTAGAGGTTGAAAATGAGGAACGATACCACTATACCAAACCTTTATTAAGGATGTGTACAACATTTGTAAGAGTGCAAATAAAAATGTCCACAGATTTGCACACAACTTCAATAAAGATGGTCATGGTAGGAAATCCATTAAGATATTTTTGACAGAATTGCCTAAGTTTACCTGTAAAATAGACATTAGTGGCCTGTGGTCCAATGTTAATTTTGAACCCTGTTTATCGGAGGGAGCAAGGATGATAAATTTCAGACTTTTATCAGATTTTAAGCTTTTTAAAGTGTGCCTAGTCAACAAAAAATGCTGTATTTTTCTCCAAATGAAATAAGTCGTGCTGTTGATTTTATTGCTGGCACTGAGGATACTGTTTTCAAAACTTGAAATTTATAACTCCATTTTTATTTATTTTTCTGAAAATGCTACAGGTCTGAGTTAATGAAACTCGTCATCATCAGCACTCCTGATATAGAGACCCACTATGCAGACATCATCCGTGAACAGAAGAAAGAATATTCAAAAAGGTAGTCATGTTTCCTCAAATGATGGGTTCAATACTAGGGCCTAATTTCATTGAGCTGCTTAAGTGTGAGAAAATAATTGCTTAACAATTGCAGCTGTAGACAGCAACTCGGTGACGGCCTAAAAACACCATTTGCACCATTAGACGTGAAGCTATTGGTCCTGTGTGTTGTTGAACGCACATAAAAAAAACTAGTGCACTTTATGTCAAAAAGTCATGTGCTTCGCCCTGGTGTTCCCTGTTTGATTGGCAGAATATTGCACCACAGCACCTTGTAAACCATTACATGGTTCTATATAGAAGGATTAGGTCTCATAACTCAAACATAGTCCCAAATACCTTGCAGAAAAATACTGTATGTAAAAGCACACTGAGTACTACTTAGTGATGGATATGCATGCTATATAAGAAGCCACTATAATTATCATTATTTCTCGATCAATTGAAATTAGTAGTTTTTCACTGGGTGCGTTTTACTTTCACTTTCAGTTGGAACAAAGTCTTGTTTCATATCTTAGAAGTAAACAAGCCGATGTCAACACAGCGTGTCACCCAAGACGCTAGCAAACTCAAAGACCGGGAACGCCAGCAAATCAAAGATAAATTCAAGGTAGGATTAATGGCTGTTTGTTGCTTTCCTGTTTATTTTATGAACTGTAAGAATTTGAGAGTGGAACGTTTTTGTGTACAGCAGGTTTTTTAATTGTAATTCTGTCAGATTAGCCTTCCAAGCTTATGACTTAAAGCCACTGGACACGATTGGCAATTTCTCAAAGTAATTGTTAGCATAACATCTTACTTGGTAACAAGCAATGGAAAGCTGTTGATACATGTAGTACTAAACATTGTGAGAAACGGCTCCCTCTAAAGAAACGTGGTTTTGGAGAAAGGTAATTTCTCACTCAAATAATTAAAAACTTCAGTTGAAGTCTCATGTTATGCATCTGAAAGCACACAAATTTGTGCAAATTTGATGACCAGTTGAGTCAAAGTTTTTACATTTTTGATATTTTATGCATACTGTATGTATGGATACACCAAGGGAGATTACTGATCTTTGACAATTACCAAACGTGTCCAGGGCCTTTAAAATCTTGTTTTGCACTGTTTCATTGTGTGGTAAATTCCATAGTGCTTGAAACAGATCTGTCAGGTCATATACCATAATTTCATATTTAGGTTTTTTCTCCTTTATATAAATTTAAGGTACATGTACATGTACGCACATTTCAATTTATTACCACACACATGCGTTATGTACAACTTGGTATACAGCCTACCTGTGATGGGATTGAATATGTACATCTCACAGACCAACCTATGATTTTATTGACAATCATTGACTGTATTCAAATTGTGATGTCATTATGTGCTATTCCCCAATGATAAAATTCTCAAATCAGATACTATCTGATTTGGTAGGCCTTAACATGCCTTTTTATGAGCTAAGTCTGGGAGGGCACGTCTTTTTGTCAATTAAAAAAAAAAAAAAAAAAAAATGTTCAGGAGGCACAACTCTCAGCAGATAAAAGGTCTCTGTGACCTCAGTGAGAGTGCCCATTGAGCTTTTGACGTCATTTACAGGGGGGGGGGGGCTGTAGTGTGAAACACTTATTGCCTTGTCCTTCAGATGGTTGCATAAACTGTAGGTAGTGCTTTAGCCCTAACGGGAATACATGTGCTGTACACAAACACAGAGTTCTGGGCACTGAGGAAGGGTTTCAACGTTAAGACGCTACCAATTTCACCTCGTTGACATTCCCCTTTAAAGCCAAATACATTTTATGAAACTGGGTTTGGATGTCAATTAAATAATAGTAGAAAACACCCCTTGAAATATTTCTGTTTGAAATGGCATATTTTATGAGAAATAAAGACTCTACAAATTATATTTAGGCGTCCAAAACTTAGCACCCTAAAATGTATATGCTGTGGAATGTTTGGAAGGTAAAATCTGAAGCTTTTAACTGTAAGTGTAAGAAAGAACTAAGATTTAAATTACAGTTGGAACAAACAATTTGCCCACCCTAAAAATGGTGCCTTATATCCGAGATAGTATTTAAACAAAAGTAAAAGTCCTATGGAGCTAAGGAGTGCCAGAGAAACCAAAAATATTTTCTGGTCGACAGCAAGATCCTTGCTAGGATTCCTCAAGCTTTTAAAGGTAGTGGACACCATTGGTAATTACTCAAACAAATTGTTGGCATAATGACACATACTTGGTAGCGAGCAATGGAGAGCTTTTGATAGCATAAACATTTTGAGAAACGGCTCCCTCTGAAGTAACATAGTTTTTGAGAAAAATTCAACTTCTCGCTCAAATATTAAAAGACTTCAGACAATGTCAGAAAGCACACAAATTGTGCAACCAGGGTGGTTTTGCTCCCAATATTCTTGTGGAGTTTTTGATGACCAATTGAGTCAAAATTGTCACAAATTTGATATTTTATGCATGCGTGATACACCAAGTGAGAATACTGGGCCCAATTTCATAGAGCTGCTATACACAAAAATTTGCTTAGTATGAAATTTCTTCCACAATAAAAACAGGATTACCAAAGAAATTTCCAAGTGATTTTCAGGATTAGCAAACAACAGCTGAATACCAGTATCAAGCAATATGCAACAAATGGGAATTTTGGTTGGCAATCCTGTTTTTATCAAGGAAGAAATTTCACGCTAAGCAAATTTTTGTGCTTAGCAGCTCTATGAAATTGGCCCCTGGTCTTTGACAATTACCAAAGGTGTCCAGTGCCTGTAGGCTACACATGTTCAGGGTTTATGCTCGCCCTATATAGGCATGCTTAGTTTAATTGCCAGAATTAAATATAACAATCACAAACTCCACTTAAACCAGGAGGCAACAGGCAAGGTGAAGGACAAAAAGGAGCGACAACAAATCAAGGACAGATTCAAGGTCAGAGGTCATGCCAAAGGTCACATCACTTGTCAAAGGTCACATCACATATCACCCTTACCTGGCCATCATTCATGAAAAACATTAAAAAGCGCACACGCTTATCAGTTGATGCATCTCTTCATAAGCCCTGATCCCATGCACGTTTTAATGTGAACCAACACATGATAAAAATTCTTCATCCAACAGCATAAGAAATGCATCTCTGAAATGTTTTGTTTGGATTAAATACTTTGACTGCTTTCAGGTTTTTTACATTGTCCCTCCCCAGCCCCTTTCACACTTGTTACTACTCTGCAGCAAATAGGCACACCCTGGGGATAGCTAGCCCTGCTCTGGAGTAGGGGTGAGTGGTAAAACACTGGGGTATCGTTGAAACATGCAGCTGGAAGGAACCCTGTGGAATATAGGGATCTAGGCAGAGACAGTGTGAAAGGGCTACTGAGATTGTTCCATTGGATTATTGATAATCCCAGTGTATCAATTCTCTTCATCTAGGCATGTTCCTGTAGCACGGCACAACATCGGGGTCCAGCTAGACTTGTAGACAAGTTGTTGATGGTCTGCCGCGGTGAGATAGTCGAGTTGTGGCCGTGCTCTTGCGAGATTACTGCTCTCGCACGAACTGCTGGTTGCCAACTTCTACTCCCCTGCTAAATGGGACCGTAGTCATGAGAGCAGTAGTCTCGCGGGGCCAGCAGTCTCGGGAGAATACCGCGGGAATCCCGGGGAGATTCGGAACACTATCACCGCGACAGACATTTAACAACTTGTCTACAAGTCCAGGGTCCAGCTGAACATTCTGGCAGGCCACTGGATTGCGTGTTCATGCCTACGGGAACCTTCCTTTGCTCCTAAAACCTGCCCGTCTTTTGAGGCACCCCTAAACATCATGTGATATTCAATCTATTTCTTTCCATGTTCAAATGATGTATAAGTTTTGTCCAAAAAAGTAATTTGAACAAAGTGTTTTGGTTCTCATGGTAGTCCTGCCCCTTTCTAGCCACCCACAACATTGGATTGCAAATTTCATCATATTGAATGATACTTTAATTCATTATTACTAACCAGCACTTTTTCCAAGGCACGAGTCATTTTCATTTTGCAAAAAAAAAAGAAATTGAATTTGCATCGGGTATAAAGAATTTGAGTTTGCTTTTACCCTTACACTGGTATGTGAGATAGCACTGTACACAGTACTTTCCTGAGTTAAGCAATTCAAACTGCCTCTAGCTTCCAGGTAATCTCGGTGGTCTAGTTTTTAAGACACTGCTCTAGAAAGCCTGGTTTTTTTTTTACAGACCTACCGCACATCGGTGTAAGGGTAAAACAAAAAAAAAACTTTCTTTGAATTATTTTTAGAATAGACCAATCCATTAAGCCTGATCTTGATCTGGTCAATCCCATCTTGACTGCACAACCATTAGACTTCCATAAGAATGCCAACCTCGTCCCCATGTGTTGTATCGATCATTCTTGTCGCTAACCCCTGGAAGAGAGACAATGACAAACAATGGGTTGTGGTCAAGCACGATGATCGACCTGGGAAAAAGGTGCAACAATCTTGATACATACATCCATGGGAATGATGTTGTGAGAATGCGAATGAACAATGCATGTAAGTCCCTAATGGAGCTAGTCAGGTGTCGCTTCGCTATTGCGCGCAACATGTCGCTAAGCTTTTGCGCGCACGTGTCGCTACGCTTTTGCCACAAAGATGGGTGGAGCTAAGCGGATCAGTCACAAAGTTTCTTGGATTAAAACATTTTAATGAGTGGTAAAAATTCAATACATTTATGCATTGAAATTGTAGTGATTTAACTGAAGGTAAGTGGTTTTTATTATTGCATTATATATTCATTGAGCTACAAGGACAGACGGATTTGTTATCTAGTCTGTATAATTAATTTTGTTGTTGTGGCGCGCTGCATTTGAGCTTGAGGTAATGACAAGTACTGTTTTTTGCCAAAGCTGTATTTAGTTGCTAAAATTGAAAGATAGACTTTTTTGTTACATGTACGTATCAATTTTTGTGTAGATTAGTTCATATTGCTGACCTGCATTTGTACTTTAAACTTTGAACTTACTGCTCTCTGTGGAATTCTGAGTTAACGTTTTTTTACAACCCATGGAAGTTTGCTTTATAGTGCGCCGTAAACGCAGGATCCTGTGGTAAGCAAAGCCATAAGATTGGGCCAAGAAAATCACCATATGTACTTGAACATATACAAGATATTGCATAAGTTATTGACAAAATAGGGTGACTGCCAACATATGTAGGGCTAGATAGCTCAGTTGGTAGATCGCAGGCACGTTAATCCAAAGGTTCTTATTTCAACACAGAATCAAGTATGTAATTTAAATTGTATACTCTGTATCTTGTGTTTGAATTAACTGACCCATGAATTTTGACATGGGTCACAATGGCGGTCATTGTCAATGAAAAAAGAGGAAGGCTCACTTGTAATGATTAATATTTATCACATGATAGGTTTACCAGATAAAATTTCACCTTTGACCTTATTGAACTTTGACAGAGTCAAAATAAGGTCATTGAATTGAAAAGGAGGGGTCAGACCTAGACCTAACATCACATTGTAATAGCTTAGTGAAAGATTATTGGGTACAGTTTTTAGAATGTTTCAATGTTGACCCTATTGAACTTTGACATGGGATGCCATGGGGTCATTGTATTGTATGACTTGCACCCCCGAACAAAGAAATTGTCAAAATATGGAGACCCCCAAACATAGGGCTAGATACAGCTTGCTTGGTAGAATGCTGGCATGTTATTCCGGAGGTTGTTGATTCAAGTCTTGCTCAAGTAAATTTGTCTTTGTTTATAACTCAAAATAATTTGTACAAAAATAAAAAGTTACACCAGGCAAAGAATACATAAACTTCTAAAAAGTAAAAGTTTAAAGTTTATTCAAACCTTGTCAGGAAGCCAACTGTGTAAATCAACTATACACTGTTCTATTTATTTGAACACCCTCTCTCATCCCCAAATTTGCATCAGGCATATGCCCCTCACTGCACTGATCCAATCTTAGAAACATATTCAAAACTTGGGCTCGGTGCGTACTGTTTACGTACACATAATTTTTATCAAGTCCATTTCCTGAGTGCGGAAATTATGTGTGGGCTAATTATGCATTAGTTGATGTTTCATTTGATTGTTTTGGAATATGGAAACTAATATATATTCTGCAGATTTTTTGTCTTCTATATGATGATAACCCCCACATACACAGAAACGCACATGGTTGTGAATACCGCTAATCGATGACTTCTCTTTGTTCTCCCACTGTTCAGACTTTGTTATTTAAGCGACATCTCTATTAGTTTTGTACAACAAAGCGAAACAAGGACGTCCTCACTCTGTCAAACACCCGGATCCCTTTTGTAAAAACGCCTTTGTTTAAAGGGAAGGTACACGTTTGGTAATTACTCATCACAAGTATTAACTTGAAAACTGACTTGGTAACAAGCATTGGAGAGCTGTTGATAGTATAAACCATTGTGGGAAACGACTCCCTCTGAAGTAACATAGTTTTTGAGTAATTTCTCACTAAAATGATAAAAGACTTCTAGCTAGAAGTCTTTTATTCCTATCTGAAAGCACACAAATTCGTCCACCAAGGGTGTTTTATCTTTCTTCATTTTTTCGCAACTTCGATGACCAATTGAGCCCAAATTTTCACAGGCTTGTTATTTTATGGCTATGATGGGATACACCAAGTGAGAAGACTGGTCTTTAACACCTTGCATCCTTGTGGAATCATCTTTTTCTTCCACAAAATCCCTTGTGGAGCACCCCAGCTGTTCGAATTCTCCTACGGAGTCCTTTTTTTCCCATTTTTATTTTGTCCTTGGTCTCTGTAAGGTTTTGAAAATGAGCACACAGCTCTATGTTGTAGTCGCTGTGAGGACATTCCTTTGTACTGGACAATTAAGAAAAATTCTATTCTTCATCTCTGTTATTAACACTGTGTGGACATGTGTAAGTCCACATAGTGTAAAAAGTTAAAACACAATCAGACAACCAAGTTTTTCATTTAATTGTCTGTTGAAACCATAAAATACATATTCTTCATCACTGTAATTAACACTGTGTGGATGTCTGAAGTCCACATAGTGTCTCAAATTTAAACACACAATAAGATACCCATTTGTTTACTTGTGTGTTAAAACCATAAAACTCATATTCTTTCAAAACTGTAAATAACACTTTGTGGACAAATTTAAGTCCACATAGTGTTTCAAGTTCAAACACCAAATCAGACAACCAACGTTTAATTGTGTGTTGAAACCATAAAACACATTTCTTCAGACCTCATTTCTCTTTCTCTCGACGCCCCACCGTTATCTTTCATCTCTGTGTCATTTGGACACGGCTCATGGCGTCGGTGTCCAATTTCCTGGTATCCCACAGGGCCCCAGGGTTGGCCGACATTGGAATAATACAAACAAATGCCGCTCGCTCCTCGTTAAAACGACAACAGTTGACCAAGTTGATTGTAACGCACCATTGCTCCCAGCTGTGTGTGAGTCGTGCTTCCCCCCTGTGTTGCGTTCGCTCCTGGTCAAGGTAGATTGCTAACTGCACTCTGAGGAGTATTAAAGGAGACCGATAGTTTTGATAAGCACAGAAACGTAAACTTGTCCCCTCCGAGAAGAATATTTATTAAATCATTTGATGGGCGCTGGGCTTGAAGGCAGTGTTCCATTAGAGACTATTATTATGTTTCAGGCCTGGCAATTAATAGTATTAATATCAAAGTCTTATGTAGCACACGTATCTACCAATGAGGTGCCAAGCATTGTCACGGCGCTAAGTAGAATATACATTTTTTTCAGAAAGATAGGTTATTGAAGTTATGAATTCTGAGACCCAATAGTGTACCACTTTTTAAGGGTTCACAAAGTGTTCGCAGTGCATTCAGCACCCACTGCCAACAACCAGGGTGAACCCCGTCTCTTAGTGATAAGTGTTACTGGGATCTTTAAACAAAGCAGGGAACCAATGGCTTTACATGTTTGTGCAATCAGAAGGACGAAGCAATGATGGTTAAGTGTCTTGCTTAAGGACACAAGTGTCAAGACCGGGATTAGAACCCACACTCTGTTGATCAGAAACACCAAGAACATGGTTCCACAAGAACATGGTTCCACAAGAACATGGTTCCGCAAGAACATGGTTCCACAAGAACATGGTTCCACAAGAACATGGCTCCACAAGAACATGGTTCCACAAGAACATGGTTCCACAAGAACATGGTTCCACAAGAACATGGTTCCACAAGAACATGGTTCCACAAGAACATGGTTCCACAAGAACATGGCTCCACAAGAACATGGTTCCACAAGAACATGGTTCCACAAGAACATGGTTCCACAAGAACATGGTTCCACAAGAACATGGTTCCACAAGAACATGGCTCCACAAGAACATGGTTCCACAAGAACATGGTTCCACAAGAACATGGTTCCACAAGAACATGGTTCCACAAGAACATGGTTCCACAAGAACATGGTTCCACAAGAACATGGTTCCACAAGAACATGGTTCCACAAGAACATGGTTCCACAAGAACATGGTTCCACAAGAAAATGGTACCCCAAGAACATGGTACCTTAAGAACATGGTACCACAAGAAAATTGTACCACAATCTTCATTGTGAAGAGTTGGACATTAACAAAGTGCAGTCAATGGAAATGGTGCCAGGACAGTGTTTCTTTTGCCTTGCATAGAGGGGAAGTTGTTGGATAGAGCTACTGTGGTTGCCCCGCCACAATGGGGACAGACAGAGGGAGGTATCTGCGTGTCTTCTGGAAGTGTGCAATTTATCACCAGCAGCCTCCTCTGGCGACTGTAGGTTTTATTTTTAAACTGGACCTCACTTTATTTCCTGGATCAATGATAACAACCTATATACATTTGAGTTCTGCTCTCGTATTTATATTGTTGCTTGGACCTCTTTTGTTCTCATCTCCACACTTAGTATTACTCTTAAACACAAACAGTTCAATCATGAATTGGGGCTCTCTCCTTTGTCTGTCTCTTTGTTGATGATCTTCCCATCAAAGGGGCCTTGGCAAACTCAATTAAGGGGATATAATAATATAATAATAATAAGACATTGGTAAAGCGACCAATGCGAAAAGCCTCTAAGCACATAAAAGAGAACAATAAAATATATAATGAGATAAAACATACAAATTACAAATTAGGAGATTACAAAAAAAAGCAGCTTTAAACAAATAAGTTTTTAACAGAGACTTTAAACATTGTAAAGAACTAGCCTGGCGAATATGCACAGGAAGACTTCCAAAGAAGCGGTGCAGTATACATGTATGACAAAGATATGTGGCCATAAAAAATGAAAGAAGTTCTAGTAGTTGAAAGCAGTGACTGTTGAGATAATTGAAAGCAATGACTGTTGAGATGGTTGTAAACTCCGAGTAGGGGAATAATGGTAAACAAGTTCAGATATAAAAAAAAATCAAGCTGGCAACTGCCAATCTCTCTCGTACAAACATAACGTCTACATGTATGAGTTGCACAAAAATTGTGATTCAGTAACTTGACACTACTTATTTTATTCTAGCCATTGTGAAATCAGTGGTTTGCTTATTGTGACAAATATGCCGAAGCTGTTTATTCATCACTGTTTGTTAATTAACAGATTGACTAGAGTGCTCGTTAATTAGTAGACAAGTACCTTCTCATTTAATGTGGCCTTGAGGGTAGATTACAATTGAATAATGACCATGGTTGTAGGTAGACCAATCAATTTCAGTGGTGGGCAGTAAATCATGTTTAAGTCTACAAAGGGCAACTGGATCAACAAACGTTTTCATGTTATGTGGTCTTGCAATAAGTTAAATGACCTTTTGGCTGTGTTCATTCTCTGTGACATATGATACCCCTTATCATTAGATGTGTCTCGGATCAATGCACAGTGGATACTATTTTGAGGGAAATCTGTGTTGGGCGGTCAATGTATTTTGCTGAGAGTGCTAGGCAAAAGTTGTGAGTCCTGAGCAGGTCCACCTAGCACCACCCACCCACCATGGCTACAGCACTGATCATAACGCTGATTTAATAGATCTGACCAATCATCAAATAGAAAATGAGTCAAACGTAATGAACTTGATATTAAAAACAAGCCACTCGAATGTATACAACTATTCATTAACTACATTGTTCGCTTTATGACCTCGATTTTGAGTCTATCAAATTAAAATCCAGTTCAAATATCGGTCTGTCTCCTCTGATGAAATCTCCAGCCATTTTTAAATTTCCCTATTCAATTTTGAAGGTTATATGGATGGCATTTCATATATTATAGAAAAATTACTAGAACCAAATTCTGATTAAATTTTGTATGATACTGTACATCTCTTTCTTACATTGTTAATATAAAAAAGTTGTTTTAGTGTTTTAGTTTTTTTTACCAAAAGAAAGTGTTGTGTGTTTCTTCGCATGCACAAAGTTGCTGATATTTTGCTTAGTTGACATGGTAGAAATGGTTATGGGCTGACACACAATGAACTATTACTATAGGTTGTGACTGGTTGTCTTATTTTTTTTATCAGTTAAGTTTGGTGGCATTGGCTTGTATCTTTTTAAGGTTTCTTGTCTTTGGTTAGATGGGGGGGGGCTCCAAACCTGTATACAGTCATCTAAGTGTGGGCGAACAAGCGATTTATATTATTGAAAGATGACATGCAAACTTCCCTCGATCATCCCCAGGTCATGATGGTGTAGTGGTGTCTTGCCTCGACTTCCACCTCTGGGTCCCAAGTTCGAATCCCACTGGGGCCACTATGTGGATTGGGTTTTTCAGTCCCTACCTGACTGTGTTGGCTTTCCCTGGAATAATTCTTCGGGCTTTTCCTTCCATATCTAAAACTGCAATTTATTCATCACCCTCTCTTTTCATTTGGCTCAAATACATTTAAAAGGGACACGTTTCCTTGGATCGGTCGAGTTGGTCTTTGAAAAGCGTTTGAAACCATTTGTTACGAAATGCATATGGTTACATAGATAATGTAAAAGTAGAATATAATAATCCACACAAACATGCCTCAAAATTACATAGTTTTCCTTTATGTCGCGAATAAACACGGTCAGCCATTTTATGGAGCATTGAAAATCTTTATCCAGATTCAGGACTCTGTTTGCTTTCTTTGATGCAGCTGCACACTGGCTTGAAATTTAGTGATTTGTTGTATACAAGCCAACAGATCTTTTTCTTCAGTTGTTCATCTGAATACTCAAACATGCAACAGATAAATCATATAATGATGGAAGAGCAAGGTCATGAAGGACCTGATAGAATGACAAGCGATAGCTGCTATTCTGTCATTTTAAAATCTTAATAATAAACTACCCCCGGTGTTATGAAGAATGCATATCTCGTAAAAAGATTATCCCCTCGCCTCACTTGTGAGAAAACTCTGAATAAAATATTATTGAGGTTAGCATCAAACACTGCATAATGCAAAGCCCGACCTAGTTTATTAACCCAATAAAAAATATAGACATAATCCAATACCAGGTCTGCCCTTGAATTACTGGCTGGGCAAAGATGATATTTCATGGAAAACCAGGACACAAAATCAAGGAAGGACACTCTGATAATGGGGTATTTAAATGAGCAATTGTGTAACTGGGGTAGCCGCTTTGTGATAAGGCAGATGCACTCGTTGGCTGTGTGTTCTTAAAGGGACACTAGCTTTGCCTTTGATCAGGCGAGCTGGTCTATGAAAGCGTTTGAATAATAATATCAAAGTCTTATACACATGTAGCGCACGTATCTACCAAACAAGGTACTCCAGGCGCTGAGTATATACAAACTTTCAGAAAGATTGGTTATTGCAGTGATGAATTCTGAGACCCAATTGTGTAGCAGCTTATTTACAAGGTGCTATGGCACATACTGTTCAGCAGCCACAGCCAGGAGCACTGGGACGAACCCCTTCTCTTTTTGATAAGTGCACTGGCCATGGGTTCTTTAACTTGCATTACACAACACATGGGACCAACAGATTTACGTCCCATCCAAAGGACGAAGCAATGGTGATTTGTCTTGCCTAAGGACACATTTAGTGTCATGGCTGGGGATTCGAACCCACACTCTGCTGATAAGAAACACCCTAGTTTGAATTCGATGCTCTTAACCGCTAGGCCACGACACTTGAACCGTTTGTTATAAAATGCATAAGGTTTGAAAGATGTTTTAAAAGTAGAACATAATGATCAACACAAGTATGCCTCGATTTCGCAAGGTTTTCCTCTTTCTTTCTGAACTAACACGATTCACCATTTTTGTGAAGTAAAAAAGCTGACTCTACATACTATAGTGTGCTGCGTTACTTCACCATATAAAAGGAAAACAACACAATTTTGAGGCATATTTGTGTGTATATATTTGTCTGCTTAAATGTCACTTTTCATAGACTAACTCGCCAGATTCATGGCAACGTGTCCCTTTAATGATTTATTATTCTAAATGACCCCTGAAATGCCCCTGTTGATTAAAAATTCACCTGCGTGATTTTTGTCGTTAACCAGTGTGAGCCAAATTTTATGAGCAATTTTATTCCTTAGTGGAATGTGTAACATTTGTAATTTTGCCCACTGGTCTATACTGTCTCTCTTCTTTGATTCAAATAAAACAACCATTAAAGCCTTATTCTACATAAGCACGGTGGCATCTGCACTGATTGCTTATGTTGCTGGGAACTTTATGAGCTCTTGTATGGGAATTGATGAACATTGATATATATTGGCTGAAGTGCTTCTTGGGGTTCTATTTTGTGTTCTCTCACTCTACAAACATCAACAGCATGTGACAGTTATCTCGCTACTGCAATAAGTTCTTCTTCTTTGAGATATTTATGAGTCTAGAGTAGAATGATGAGAGAGTTTGAGCAGTCAAATGTGTATGTCACCTGAAGATGACTAGAGCAATCTTGTCGAAACCTTGAGACCTATTAAGAACTCACTCTGTGGTAGTGTAGTTAACAACAGTCCAGTCATTGGCTAAAGTAGTAGTCGTGGCTGATTTTCTACCTTTTGCCCAAGTAGTAGTTAAAAAGCTGACAGTTATTTTTCGAACTGCAGTCATGTAAATGTTCCCGCCAATTTCAAACCCTGGCACTATGTGGATTTGGTTTTCATTCCCTAGGGTGTTTCCTGGAATAAATCTCAGGTTTTTTTTTTCTCCCACATCTCAAACTGAAACTGCCTTCATTTCTTCTCTCCATTTGGTTCTTGGCTAGTAGACTGGTTAAGTTTGCTTCTTTTTCTGAGAGTTCTTGGCTTCACAACTGGAATAAATGAAATGAAGCAAAACAAGTGGACATGTAGGCGGCTGAATCATTAAGGTTGTGCTTGAATTAATTCTTTTCCATTTGCGGGAAAAAATTAGCTGTTGCAAGCTGCTCAGGATCCAGGAATAGTATAAATGCAAAAAGAAGTTAATGCCCTGACATTTTGACCCTAGCAGAGTCTTTCTCGAAAGCTTAAGGCAAAATTTTTGTTCACTTGCCTTTTTTCATGAAGCTGCAGAAGTTATCACTTATTTAAGTTGGCACTTAAGCAGAGCACCATTCACATTTATTCTAGATCCAAAGATATTCTTCCTAGTTAAACCATTTTGCGACATTAGTTAAAAATACAACTGAGACTTATTTTACTAAGTAATGCGGTTATGGAAGAAGATATCCCTTTTGTTATCCCCTCGAAATGTTACTGTCAGCAACGTTACTCAGATTGTGTAGTCAAATCACAGATTGTTTTCTCTTCGTGGACATAATTGCTCAACTTTTTTGGCAATATGGCAAAAAATGCTACCACTCTTTGAAATGAAATGTTCACACATGGTATAAACAACTTTATAGGCTTTAAACAAACAGTGGGTTCCATTTACCAAAACAGATATGTATCTTGGACCTTGTCTATGTAAATCTCTTCTCAAAACTTATCTTATGTCATAGTTACATGTTTTCAAGGACAAATTTTGTTGTGTCTTTTTTCTTTCGTTTTGTTTAATTGCGCCTTGAACACCCAGCAGGGTGGATATGTGTGTTACAAGTCTTTATAAATATTCATTGTACAATCCCTTTAAAGGCACTGGACACCTTTGGTAATTGTCAAAGACCATTATTTTCACTAGGTGTATCTCAACATATGCATAAAATAACAAACCTGTTAAAATTTTAACTCAATTGATCGTCAAAACTTTGAGAAAATAGTGGGGAAAAAACACCCATGTGGCACAAGTTGTGTGCTTTCAGATGCTTGAATTTGAGACCTCAGCGGTCTGGAATTCAATTCAAATATTTTATTGAGAATTAACTTTTTTTCTCAAAAACTACTTTATTTCAGAGAGAGCTGTTTCTCACAATGTTTTATACTATCAACAGCTTTCCATTGCTCGTAATACCAAGTAAGTTTTTATGCTAACAAATTTTTTGAATAACCACCAATAGCTGAATAGTGTCCACTGCCTTTAAATGATGAACAGTAGGAGGGTTGTAGTGTACATTTCACTCTACCATGTCTACAGCACTTAAACCCTGTTTGGCTTTCTCCCCATCCTCCTCCCCAGGGTTTTAACACAGACTTTGAAGAGCTGTACAAGACTCAGAAGAGTTATGCAATTCCCCACGCTGAGTTACGACAGGCCCTACGCCGTGAGAACAAGGATCATATCGTGCAACCCTACCAAGTCTTCAGGGACAAGTGAGTAATTGAGTGCTACTCTCATAAATATTGTCGTCTAGATACTGAATCACAATTTCTTGATTTGTGTAATTCATAATCATAGACGTTAAACCAATGTTTATATGAGAGAGATTGGCTGTTGCCAGCTTGGTGTTTATATCCCTTTTTGTGAGTTTGCCGGGTGCCCTTGATGGAAAGATCATTCAAACAAACAAACAAACAAACATACCCCTCCCCCCCCCAAAAAAAAAAAAACACTACCTGCCTGACCCCTCCTCCCTTGGTAAATTATTCAAGCAGCTTCTTTACTTTAAAGCCGTGAAGTATGAACAAAAGATGTTCACTTAATGCACTGTACAAGTTTGGTAATATTGTCAAAAACCAGTATTCTCACTCAATGTATCTCAACATATGCATAAAGTAACAAATCTTTGAAAGTTTTGACTGTGAAAGTTTGAGATTGATCGGCCATCTGGGTCATTAGAAAATAGTGAAGACCGGATTTCAAAAAATTAAGTGAATAAAACGCTCACTGAGCGATAAACTCACAACAGGAAATTAGTTATTTTTTTATTACTCATCAAATGTGACATTTCAGACAGAAATATTTTAAGGGATGTTTTCTACTATCTACTAAGTTGTATGTAAATCTGTGATCTTAGACCGTTTTTTTCGTACAAATTTTGTTGTTATGTTCCTAATATAAACTGTTGCAATCACCCTCCTAAGTACCCATCCTGCTTGGATTTTAACGCTTCATTCATAAGTGAAGCTAATCATTGATTTTTGTTTAGCCCTTTTATAATCTCCTTTGTCTCACTCTATTATTCTCTATTATCATCATTACCTTGGGACATAGGTTATTCACTTCTATTGTGCCATCGGTTTTTTTTTCTCTTCAAACAAAACCTGATTAGCTAGTTAGTGACCCATTGTTTGCGAAATCCCCGCACCAAATGACGTCAATGGATGACGTCTCCAGATAGATTTTCCCATCCACAGTCTTCATTAGCCGGTGATAAATTTGAAGGACAATCAGAGCGAGTGAACAGGGTTGAGAAAAAAAGGAAAAAAACTTACACTCACGATGTTTGATACAGGACATTGTTGTTGACACTGTGATTTATTTCAAGAGTTTTCCGTGCTTATTAAGGCAGGCTTTACGTGTGGCCTTTTAGAACTGGGAACTTTGGTGCCAATTATTTACTTAAAAGTGGGAAACAGGATTGGTTTATTTGTGATGATGTTGAGAGTAACTTATGTAACTAGGATGTGCAGCTGATACTTAGCGGAGGCAACGGAGGAGATTGCCTCCATGCCCCCTGGTCCATGCCCCCTGGTCATTGAGGAGAAAATGCCTTGGTGCCCTTGAAATGCTCCAGGAGAAAATACCTTGGTGCCCTTGTGACCTTTCAAAAACGAAGCATACACTGATACATGCCTGGATGTAGCATTACTGCTGGGTCTGGGGTGGGTTTCACAAAGAGTTTAGGCTTGGCGTATCTCGAGTTAACTTAGGACAAGCCTTAAGTTTTTAAATAACCCCTTAAGCGTCCTAGAACTAGTCCTAAATTAGGAATAATCTTTGTGAAATCGACCCCTTTTGGGTTATCATCTAGACAGCAGAGGAGGAAATGCTGACCATATGGGATGGCATACGCCAAGATGACAAGATCCTTGTACCATTTCTCTACATGTACATGTAAGTGGTGGTGGTGAGGGTAAAGATATGTTATCTTTGTGGGGGAGGGGGACCCATATCTGTTACTTAGTGGGTGGTTGGATGGTGGAAACCCAAACTCTGTTGCCTCACATGTAAGTGGTGGTGGTGGGGGTGTAGATATGTTATCTTTGTGGGGGAGGGGGACCCATATCTGTTACTTAGTGGGCGGGTGGATGGTGGAAACCCAAACTCTGTTACCTCAGTCAGGAGGGGGGGACCAAGACCTGTGGTCTTAGTCAATGGGGGGCGGGGGGTGGCAGACTCGTTACCTCTTAAGTCAAAGAGAGTCAGCCCGACCCGTTTAAAAGTCAGTTAAGCCTTAGTCTAGGAGAAGGCACAGTTCTGTTAAGCCATAGTCAGGTGGGAGGGGGGGCATCCCTGTTACCTTAGTCCCTGAGGAGGCCCAAATCTGTTACCTCAGTCAGGTTGGGGGGGGGGCAGACATGTTACCATAGTCAGAAGGCGGACCAAGACCTGTTTCCTGAGTCAGGGACTGGGGACTAAGACTTGTTACCAGTAAAGATCACAGATCTGAGGAATTTGCTTAGAACTTTTGGAAGGATTTTGGAAATGAAACTTATCACAAGACATTGCACTAGTTACTATCCCCTTAATTGAGTAGATATTTATCTATTTATTTATATATTCTAATGAGACACATCAGTATCTGTTATGTTTAATGCATCCTCTCTTTGAAATAAACCTGTATCAATTAATTAAAGGTCACTGTATAAACAAATATTATAAAATTACCAAAAGGGCTCGCAGGACAAGAAAACAAGTTATTTGGGTTATTTGACATCCCATGTTTAAGAATTCTGAACTTCAGAGATATTAAAGCCATTATACACTTTCGGTAAACAGTATTGTCCAAGTCCCACACTTCGTGTATCACAACTTATATATAAAACAACAAACCTGAGAAAATTTACGCTCAATCGGTCATCGGAGTCGGGAGAAAATAACGGGAAAACCCACTCTTGTTTCCGCGCGTTTCGCCGTGTCATGACATGTGTATAAAAAAGATCCGTAATTCTCGCTAACGAGAATTTACATTGTTTTACCGTTTTCTCAAAAAGTAAAGCATTTCATGGACTAATATTTCAAGAGAAGTCTTTCACCATTACCTTCTGTAAACCCTGTAAATTATTTGTAAATCTATGAACTGTTGTTGTTTTTTCTGTACCGAAAGGGTCCAATGGCTTTAAAGGGAGTACCAAAGGTATACCCTATACCTTTGGTACTCCCAAAAATTAATAACAATGACAACAAATATTTGGTAGGAAGTACCGCAGCTTTTGTATGTATACCATTTTGAGCACCTATTTCCTTCAAAGGACCATATAAGTAGGTTAGCGCTTATGCTCAAAAATATTTTCTAACTTTTTTCAAAGGACAAAATATCTTGCCTGGGTCAATCTCCAAAGACCTCTACTGTACATGACCTAAAGAAAACTTCAATAAAGACCTTGTAATTTTCTCATTGACTATTATGGAAAGGGTGATCTGGATAGGGTGGATGCGGGGCTCTCAACTTCCAGGGTAGTCCTGAGATGAGGAGCGCCCCCAGGTCTTTATAAGCCTTGAGAAGAAACCAATGGCGAGAACGCTGTCGGGAATCCCGCCTGCGAGGGACATGATTGATAGATCTGAGTACAAATATTGAATAATAAAAAAAAACTCGTGTTTTTTTTCAGAATTGTTCGAACAGTAGCTCAAGATATATTGATCTGAGTCACTTGATCTTTGTGAAGTACTTCATTTTTCATGATGAGGACTGGCATTCCTGGGTTGAGTGTTGAAAACATTTGTTATACATGTCATATCCCTCCTCCCTAAATGTCATCTTGTCTGTTGGATTAATAGCAAGTGTCTTGATCACCTGTTCATGTCATGTTAAACTTACTGCCTTGAAGTGTCTGTGTACGAATGTGTTAAAGTCAGTCTTAAAGGTACAGGGTGTTTTGTGTAGATTGGTAAATAGTCCAGATAATAGTGACCATCAAAACTTTCTTGAACTGCAGCTGTGGGTAGTATTCAACTATTTTGAGAAATCATTTCCTTCCTAGTAATAAGCTGAGTTGGTTATGTGCTCTTAAAGCAGGTCCATAAAATGTAATAACATGAGTAAAGACTAGACTTGCTTAGCAGTCTCCGGGTTCCATGTTTGTGAACCATTAACAGCAACTACTCTTGTTTAATTTAGTGTACCAAACCAAAAATGGCACCAGACTAATTTGTCTTTTAAGCCCCACTTTGACTACATTAACTTAGAGGGATTGTCTGTGTTCGGTTAGTGGAACCCACTGTTTGTTTCAATCCATGTATATGATTCTAGATATTTACCATAAAACTAACAGGGCTGGGCAAATTTCTTTTTCAAATGCTGGTAGTATTTTTGAGATATTGTTGAAAATCTGGAGTGGTTACGCCCAGGCAGGAGGAATAGTCTACTTTTGTCATGAGCAATCTGAGGAACATTACTGTCAGAAACGCTCCTCAGATTCAAAAATTAGGGGGGATAAAAAGTCATTTATACTGCTATATTTTTTTAGGACCACAGTAGGCCTAATAGATGTAGGTACTTCAAAGTGGAAATTTTCTTAAAATGCATTTTACTATCTAAAGCTGCTGTAGGCCTACTTCTTACCAAGTCAGTTTGTATTGTCATTAATAATCAATGTAATTAACCTAATTAAAGATTATTTACCCCTTTAAAGAGGAGAGAAAAAAAGATATTCTGCCGTAAAATACTGGCAGACTTATAGAGCCGCTTTGCGAAGACTAATTGGTGTCCTTCAGTCTGGAGCATGACATCTTCTGGAACCAGTTTAAAGGCAGTGGATACTATTGGTAATTACTCAAAATAATTATGAGCTTAAAACCTTACTTGGTAACGAGTAATGGGGAGAGGTTGATAGTATAAAATATTGTGAGAAACGGCTCCCTCCGAAGTTATGTAGTTTTCGAGAAAGAAGTAATTTTCCACGAATTTGATTTTGAGACCTCAGAATTAGATTTTGAGGTCCCAAAATCAAGTATCTGAAAGCACACAACTTTGTGTGACAAGGGTGTTTTTTCTTCCATTTTTATCTCGCAACTTTGACAACCAATATTGAGTTCTAATTTTCACAGGTTTGTTATTTTATATGCCTATGTTGATATACACCAAGCGAGAAGACTGGTCTTTGAAAACTACCAATAGTGTCCAGTGTCTTTAAAGAGGAGAGAAAAAAGATATTCTGCCGAAAAATACTTGCAGACTTTGAGAGCCAGTTTGCAAAGACTAATTGGTGTCATTTAGTCTGGAGCATGACATCTTCTGATACCAGTTGAATTAATGAGACTGTGACAATGTTTGACCTAGTTGGTTTGGCATACCTGTGTGGAAGGACATTCAAACATCTAATTAGCAGAATTAGCCCTCACCCCCCTAATTATGCACCACTAATGTTCATTGTGTCTGATGTACCAATATCAAACCAATTTAAAGGGGAACCTAAATGACTATACAATGTAGATGTTAGAAGAACATTACATAAACGGTAGGAAAGAAACTTGTCTAAGATCAAAGATTTACAAAAAGATTGCACGGTCTAATGATGATGATAGTGTAGATAACATCCCTTGAAATCTTTTTTTTTAAAGATTATTTGTATGCTTACATGTAGCTCCTTTTTAAGCTGAAGCAGCTCTAGCCTTGCTCAAGGCAGTCGCATTATTCGCTCCGAAAAGACACCGCTGTAAACCCACCCGCATACCCTGTGCGTGGTGCGTGCGATCACACCGCATGACCCACCCGTATACACACTGTCACATCGTACGACTACTGTGCACACAAGTCATCCGCACTCGTACCACTAACCGCATGCGGAGGCCGCCAGGCCGACAGCCTTGTCGGGTGTGTAACTTACGGGTTTAATGTGTTGTATTGAAAAATTTCCACAAGTGGATGAATATGTATATCTTTCGTCAGACCTATCAGACAACACAGGATGTGAGGCAAATGAATTATTCATTTTGACGTCCAATCACGCACGCATATCATGCTCGCTGAGCGTCCGTGGTGGTGGTGTGTGATGTAGACATGTCTCGTCTTTCGCGGGCATTATGGTAATGAGCTGACCGTGGGAACTCTTCGCTTATTATAGTAATGAGGTCAGTGGCTTCAACACAGACCCTACAAGGCTGTCGGCCTGACGGCCTCCGCATGCGGATAGTGTACGGGGGCATCGTGTCGTGAGATGTTATGCACAGTGAATACGGGTGGGTTTTTATACAGCGGCGGTCTTTTTTTCGGAGTGAATAATTCGACTGCCTTGAGCAAGGCTAAAGCAGCTCTATAAAAATGTGGGCCCTGATTCCATGAACTAAATGAATTCTACCTTTTTTTTATATTACACATAGATCCTTGTCATTTGAGATGTAATCACATTAAACATTAATTAGAGATGGAAACCATATGCCCACTGTCTGGAAACTCTTTTTTTTTTTTAACTCTCAAAAGGACTCTAAAAATCCAGTATAATATTACTAATGCATATCCCTCAAATGCCTTCATACACAAAGAGCGTGGCGTGTCATGGCCTAGCGTTTAAGAGCACCCCAAGCTGTGGTGTTTGATTAGCAGAGTGTGGGTTTGAGTCCCGGTCGTGACACTTGTATCCTTAAAGCATGACACTTAACCATGATTGCTTCGTAAAGTGGAGGAGGTAGTGTTTTCTGCTCTCCAGCAGATACTCAAGCCTAAATCCGTGTGGATTGTAAAGGGGGGTGTTTCAAAACCCTGGGGAGTAAGTGGCACTGACCCCTGGAAAATAGTTGAACACACCTTGAATTGTCTGGCAAAAGAACAAAAGGCCATTATGTGACTTAACCTCCACCTGTGATGTCATGCTATTGTTCCAGTGCTACATTATTTTGCACAAATAATGTGTTATTGTTTAATATGTAGCCATCGTGCCATTCGAGCAAAATAATGGAGCGATGGAACATTTGCATGACATCACAGGTTGAGTTTAACTACTGGATAACCCTCAATTCTTCTCCATCAGTAACCAGCAGAACCATTTCTCCACAATAAACAATTTTTTAAATGTCCTGTTGTTTTGTTTGGTCAATGCAGGTACATGCTAATTAACTTCACCAAGAACCCATCCAAATACATGAAGCTTACTCCAGATCAAGTTGCTTCCACTATGGACAAGTTCTTTGACATCACTGCTTAGAGAAGAAAGGGGATAGCCTCCAAGCGCTAGTTGAAGACCAAGGTAAGTCCTGTAACTCAGTTGATGTGCCTTCTGCGAGACTGTTCTGTAGACCTGTAACTCAGCTGATGTGTTCTCTTAAGACTGCTCTGTCGACCTGTAACTCAGTTGATGTGCATTCTCTTAAACTGCTCTGTAGACCTGTAACTCAGTTGATGTGCCTTTTTCTAAACTGCTCTGTAGACCTGTAACTCAGCTGATGTGTTCTCTTAAGACTGCTCTGTCGACCTGTAACTCAGTTGATGTGCATTCTCTTAAACTGCTCTGTAGACCTGAAACTCAGTTGATGTGCCTTTTTCTAAACTGCTCTGTAGACCTGTAACTCAGCTGATGTGTTCTCTTAAGACTGTTCTGTCGACCTGTAACTCAGTTGATGTGCATTCTCTTAAACTGCTCTGTAGACCTGAAACTCGGTTGATGTGCCTTTTTCTAGACTGTTCTGTAGACCTGTAACTCAGCTGATGTGTTCTCTTAGACTGCTCTGTGGACCTGTAACTCAGTTGATGTGCCTTCTCCTAGACTGTGCTCTGTAGACATTTGTTATGGGGTGCCATTTGGGTTCCTTCAATTCCTATCAGTGTTGCCAAATGGGGACTGGATGTAAAAATAGTACGATGCCTGAATGTTAGTATACATATATGTGTTCTTCCTTGCACATTGGAAACATGTCAAAGATGGGCGCAGTGTGATGTGTGTCTATTCATTCTTCACACCGATCCGCCATGTGCTTGTTGAGCCTTCACTTCGTTCTTCATTTGTTTTGTATGTTTGCTATACATCTGTTTGGATAAAAGTGTAAACCATGACAATGCAGAGTGAGAATACAGAGTTATATAATGCTTCTATTTACTGCTGTCCCCAATTGGAGGCTGCCCTCTTGTCAATTGGCCTTTGTTTAACCCCCGATAAAGACAATTTCATGTTTAAACATAAACCATAACTTATTGTGGTGGAATGTCTCATACCATGACATTTGATAAGGTTTCACCACCTACAATTTGTACATATGCTGTTTTCTGTGAAACTCATCAACTGATTTGATACAGAAAGATCTAGTTACTTATTCCATGATACAGAAAGATCTAGTTCCTTATTCCTTGTGACAGAAAGATATAGTTACTTGTTCCATGTATCCATTGCCCTCTGGTCATCAGAGTGGCAAATAAGAAAACAGTAACCCCAGAAATAAGGGAATGTAGAGCTCAGGCTGTTGCTTTTATCATGTACACGTATATGGGGTTAAATTGAAGCCATGAAAGAGATAAACATGTAACGTCGGCCCAATTTAATAGAGCACAAAAGTAGCTAAGCACAGCACAACAGACAGTGCTTACCAGAACAGGATTAGCTGTCAAATTATCATGTCATGCATAAACAGTTTGTGACCGGTCACCTGCTCATTTCTGCTAAGTTTAAAATTGTTAAGCAATAAATATTTTCTGCTAAAGATACTGGACACTTTTGGTAATTACTCAAAATATATATTAGCAGAAATCCTTACTTGGTATCGAGCAGAGAGCTGTTGATAGTACAAATAACATTGAGAGAAACAGCTCCCTCTGAAGTAACATAGTTTTTGAAAAGAGGTAATTTCTCACTCAAATAATATTGAATCTTGCAACCTAACATGTGTCTTTACCTTCATAGTCCCATATCCTGTGCTTAATCATCATACAAACGAAAACAAATGGCCCCAGTTATAAATTTAATTTAGCTTGTCAAAAATTCGTTTTGGCTCTCTGTCAGATGCGCACCGGCTCCCATAGTTTTTGTCTCTTCCGCACCACTGAGTTTAGCTGTCAAATATTTGATGGGGACCAGCTGTTGTTGAAATGTCGATACCCTGCGTAAGAATTGTGTTCAACCGTGGTTCAACTTAAATTGTTGGGGTGGGAGGGGCGGGGGCGTTAGTTGATTGAATATTTTGTGAAGAGTTTATGTTAACCGAAGGTTATCATTTTTCTCTGCTAGAAAACGACAATACATGTATGACCTTCAAAATGCTATTAACTTTGAAGGTTGTGGGAGGTATAACTTTACTCCTATTTTCCTGTTCACTTACTCTTCAAGTGTTTGTATCGGGAGCTAGTTTGATCAAGTGTCTTCATGCAATCATAGTGAAATCTAAGTTTTGCATAGAGGAGAATGGACAAGATAGTTTAGATTTGTGGATAGAGTGTACAATGTACAAAGGCGAGTACATTGTAGTTTTGATTCATCACTTTAGAGTCTTTTCTGTGACTTCAACTATTTCCCCCAACCTTTATGCGTTGTCAACTATATTATACATAGTTCTTAAAGAACAGAATCTACACAGCAAATCTACACTATTTTACTGCAAACGGAATACATATTTGGTGCATGTCTTGCAGTAGACTCTATACTAAGAGTAACTATAAATATAAATATGAATAGTAAACTTGCAGGTACAAAAGGAGTGATGGCTCTGAAAAGAGCCGGTTTGGTCTAGACGTCTCGAACAGTATACTCTGCTCATCTTCAGGAGACTCTATACTGTTCCTTCCATGGCCTGATAATGAGACTTTGTAGGGGCAAGGCGTTTTTCAGTGATAAGGGCACAAGGGCAATGACCAGGGGCAGAGAGGTTGTTGCTTCCATGAAGTTTAAGGGCCTAATTATATAGAGAGCTACTTTAGAATAAAAATAAAAACACAACAAAATGATGCTTACCAGAATAAGGCTACCAGCCAAACTACCATGTCACATGAACCATTTGTGATTGGTATTTTGCTCACTTCTGCTTAGCAGAGTTGTGTTAATTAATATTTACTGCTTAAGCAGCTCTACGAAATTGGGCCTAGGTCATCTCTCGGTAAAAGTTAGTGCTACCTTTATAAATCCTATCCGCCAATGTATGTTTATTCTGTCTTTGGTCAAAGCTATCAGCTTTGAATTGACATTTTTGTTAAAAAGCTATCAATCATATAAGCTTTTAACTTGACTTCAAGTCCTCTAATAGGCAATCATACCCTTTTTAACTGACATTCAAGTACTGAAAAAGCAATCCCTTTTTTGTTTTGACTTTTGATAAAAGCAACACCGCATGAAAAATAGTTGTTGTTATTGAAAGGGTCTGTAATGGTCATTGAATTGAGCTGACGTAACCGATTCTATGATGGATGATAAGCTGTTCTTTTAATGCCACCAAGCTTCGTAATTTAAAGCTACAGGCCTTGCTCTTTTGCTTTTTGTAAGTAACCAACCGGGCTAATAAACTCTGGGTTTAACTTGCCCCGAGGAAGTTAAAGTAGCCCTGATTTTATACATTTTGTAAATGTATCTTTCTGGTGCGTTAATGGTAGCTTTGTATGTTAGGCAAATAAAGTTACACTCGAACACTCAAAATAGAATTAACACAATTATTTTTTTTTTTTTAAGGGAATAATATTCACATCTGAATATAAAAAATATGAGCATTTTAAACAAGTTTGTTGCACAGTTTTTAGTAGCCCAAAGGGCAAGTTGAAAGGTGGTGTTTTACTAGCTCGTAGCAATTTTTACTGGACAATGTACGTCGGGCTAAGTGTTGGGTTAAGGGCCAGCAAAACACCAACAAAAACTTTGCTTGTCATGCTATGTTTACTTCACTTCTCCTTCAAATTCTTTTAATTCAGAGCAGGATTGCACTTGGACTTTCTAGATTACAAAGTCATAAATCAATGTTTTATTCCAACTTGTTTTCTTGTAAGTCAATGCCTACACCATGTACATTCTACCCATCTGCATTGCAGTGTGGTTTACTGCACTTAAACATCTAAGATAGGAATTTGTAAGATGTTTTGTATACCACATAAACAGGCTTCAAATCTCGAGTCTCGAGTAGCTGTTTAGAATGTTCTGCATCATAAATTACAAGTTGGAGAACTTTATGTTTTGTCAGTTTTCTTTATGTGTTTTTTTGTTTCTGTTACTTCAGGTCATATCAGTTCAGTTGTAGACATTTGAAGTTTATTTTGGTTGGGGCAATTCTTAGATGCCTGAGTGATATTTATTTTCAATTTCATATTCATTTTCATTTAGGGCCTGTAGTCGCTACGGTTTGGGGTTTGAACTATTTTAATCCATTACCCACAAAACAAATGAGATCATCCCACTCTTCTTAGAAATAGAAACAAGGCTAATCTCTCTTACTGTTTCCCAGGTTGTATCGTAAACTTGGGAATAATCCCTGGCTTCACAGCAGTGACTGGTTGGCACTCCGCCCCTCCCCAAGCAAAGATATTGACAAAATGGGGAGACTGTAAACTTTAAGGCATGTTAGGCCTAGATAGCTCATCAGTTGGTAGAGTGCCTGTGTTGCAGGAGTATTTGTCCCCCCCATTATGCCATATGGCAAACTGTGTACAAACGCCCTCTTTTGCATACTCCTCCAGCCAATGTTAATTTCCCATTTGGGGGACAGAAGCTCCGGTGGACGGAATTCCCTGGGACACTGGCATGTTTTGGGAAGTTGTAGGTTCAAGTCCCACTCTAGTGAAATTTTCTTTATTCAACACAAAATTGATTTGAACAGTTTGTAGGCGTACATGTACAACATTTTGATTCTGGTAATTTAATTTCCTTTCCCATCATTCTGATCGAGTAAAATTCATGAGCCACAAGTCCTACGGTCTTGTGAAATTCAATCTCCGATCCCTTGAATGTTTTAACAGCTTAAATGATGGAGTTACTTTCACCCACCTGTTTCTGATTACTAACACTGCTCTAGAAACGAGTTCTTTGATGAATGCCGACCGTGCACGACTATCATCCACACACAGACCAAGTTTGCAATTTTCTGTTCACTATTTTCCAGTACAGTGTAAAGAAAATATTATAGACAATTTATTGTCCGCAGTATTCTTTTATAAATGTGGGGGCTGTTAGTTCACCCACTGGTTTTATTGTTTTAAGCTTTTACTATAGGGCCTATAAGGTTAAAGCTATACATGAACTATTGCTCAGGTTGAACACATGAAGATATGTTAGCTCTGAAAACAGCTTGCTATTAATAGGCCTAGTCTTGAGCGCCTCTAGTGCTCATTGTCCGATCCTAAAGGCACTTTACAGCATTATATCTCAGAACTACTTCAAGTTTACACTCTGTCAACTGGATCTTCGATCCAATTCCATGCTTCTTCTCAATGAACCTAAGTCTCGACACTCTTGTGGTGACAGGTCTTTTTCTTCAGCTGCACCACGCATATGGAACTCTCTACCACTTAATCTTAGATCTTTTCTTTCTACCTCAAAATTCAAATCTCTTATCAAATCTTATCTTCGTCACAGGTTTTCACAACTAATTTTGTTGTGTCTGTTTTCTTTCGCTTTGTTTTTGGTTTTACTGCACCTTGAACACCCAGCAGGGTGGGTACATGTACTGTTTGTGCGCATTACAAGTCTTTGATATTATTGAGTTGAGTCAGCGTTCTCGGTTCTTATGTTTCATTTTTATTAATAATAATACCAGACATTTCTATATAGTGCATAATGCAGGAGCCTCTATGATTAAAAAAATGAAATGAAATATATGAAGCCATACCAAAGTTGCATTGAAGCGAAAAAGCTCATTGACCATATAAAAAGAAGTTTGAGTCAGTAGGGTTTGGCCAGCAGAATGAAGAGGAGGCACAGAAATATTGATGTAGAAGATCATATATCTGGTCAGGAAATAGGCCATGAAAAGCTTTGAAAGAGATGAGGTTTAACAAATACAGGATATGCAATTTGATCAAGCACAAGCATCACCAGTGGACTTCTTCCGTAAGATACATGTATGTAGTATGTCGGACTGTCTTTGAGCTTAGCTGCCTGTTTTGTCCGGGGAGGATGTTTTTTATTTGTCTTTTTGCATGAAATGTTGTCACATCAAATCATTTCTAATAACATTTTCAAGGAAAGTTTTTAGCCAGAAGGATTTCCTTCCCTGTAAAATTTGTTTCTTCTAGATACCTACAAAAGGCTTTAGGGCTGGAGTCTTTCAATATTTGAGTGAGAAATTACCTCTTTCTCAAAAACTTAAGATGGAGCCCTTTCTTAAAACCGCGGGACTTGTAGCTAATAATTTTAAGTATAAATACCTGTACCTGGCCAAGAGGGCCACTTCCATTTGTGTTAAAGGTACTGGACACCCTTGGTAATTGTCAACTCAAAGTCTTATACTCGCACTTGGTGTATCTCAAAATATGCATAAAATAATAAACCTGTGAAAATTTGCACTCAATTTGTCATCAAAGTTGAAATAGAATAATGAAAGAAAAATTAGCCTTGTTGCACAAATGTGTGTGTGTCCAGATGCCTTTAAAGGGCTTCATGCCTGAAGTCTTCTAATATTTGAGCGAGAAATTACCTCTTTCTCAAAAACTACATTACATGTACTTCAGAGGGAGCCGTTTCTAATTGTACCATTGACCAATCCGAATTGCCCCTAAGAATGTGTTCATGAAATAGCAGTAGAGTGCCCTTGCAGCAGTACCAAGTGTTCACCAGATGTGGAACTCAGAACTTATCGTCAGTCGCTATGCATTAAATGGTAATGGTTGCAATCCTTGTACATGTACAGTATAGTGCATTTCTGTTGAATAATAAAACATCCACACACACCGCAGTAATCATGTTTTCAAAATGCCATTTAGAGGGCTTTTTGATTTATGGAGATTTAATTTGCTGGAATTACATCATAGTCGGTTATAAGATTGATTTTACATGGGCTCTGTCCGCCGAATGTCGGCAAATGCTCATCACATGCAACAGTGATTGTTCACATTTTGTTACGATTCCGATTATTAGAGAGTTGTCTTGATGATAATAGCCAGATGTGGTTTCTCTTTTGTGGAGAATTTTATCACGATAGGATTACTTTTTATCTCCAGATGAGAAGAAAGTGTAATTTGTCAAAGGTCATTTGAGCATGAATTCATCTTGATGCATTTCAAGTTGCAAAAAAATGTGCACTCTGATGAATATTGATGTGTTCTTTTATGGCTTCATTACTCTTTTCTGACCTACATTTTTAAAGAGAGTTTGTTGAACCTCTGTTTGGACTCGGTCTTTGATAGAGTCCTCTGAGCCCACATCCTCCTGTATCCTCTTGCCGAGGTAAAGGAGTCCAAAGGGCCCAATTTCATAGAGCTGCTGAGCACAAAAAATTGCTTAGCATGAAATTTCTTCCTTGATAAAATTAGAATTACCAACCAGATTTCCATTTGTTGCATATTGCTTGTTACTGGCATTCAGCTGTTGTTTGCTTACCCTGAAATCACAGGGAAATTTGGTTGGTAATCCTGTTTTTATTCAGGCAAAAATTTCATGCTTAGCAATTTGTTGTGCTTAGCAGCTCTGTGAAATTGGGCAGAAGGTTTAAATGACATTGCTTGACCAAAATGGGAGTCAATGGTCTAGATTTAAAAGGAATTGTAAGGGAGGAGGATGCAGTTGAGGCAATGGTGGGTTTCTCACTTTGGGAAGATTAAGAAGGAATGGGGTCATCAGAGTTTATTTCACATCTGATTTAAGAGAAGGATTGGGGGCTTTAGTCATAGGGAGGCCTAAGAGTGATCCGGGTCCTTTAAACCTTTTTAACTTTGTACTTATTGGAGAATTGAGGCTATGTGTATGTAGGGAAATGGTCTAGTTCGTTTGAGCATGGAGGTAGAAATAGGAATGTCTTCCTCCATGGTTTGAGTTTTACTGCAGTGCATTCTATAGCTGTTTATTGCTACTGAAAGTGACTGAAAACAAGGCAATCACAATTCCCGAACTTGATTTTGCCCTTGTAGTTTCTTACTTGTTTTTTCATTTAAGTACAATCTCTCTCCTGGCTGGTGTGATGTCCAAGTTGAATCAAAATGCAACACCAAGAGATCTTTTTCAGCTGAACTATCTTTGATCATCAGCTCTTCACATCTCTAACAACAAGATGGAGTCCTTTAGGCTCGCTTTAGATGTCTTTAAGTTCAATTTACCTTGAGGAAAACCTTGAGACCTCAGAATTAGATTTTAAGGTCTCGAAATAAAGCATCTGAAAGCACACAACTTTGTGTGACAAAGGTGTTTTTTCTTTTATTATTATCTCGCAACTTCGACAACCAATTGAGCTCAAATTTTTACAGGTTTGTTATTTTATGCATATGTTGAGATACACCAAGTGAGAAGACTGGTCTTTGACAATTACCAATAGTGTCTAGTGTCTTTAAGTTCAATTTACCTTTAATAGAACTGGAGAATAAGTCTACCTTAAATCTGGACGTTAATTATCGGTCTAGTATCAAAATCCACCCCCTCCCCCCTCCTACCCCCTCCAACCCCGACCAATGAAACCAATTTCACCATGTTACCCAGGAGATCACATTGTTTGACATTATCAAATCTATTGTTTACACGATAATGTAACAGTGCATGAACCCTGGCACACACAGCATCGAGTTACCCCGTTCCTTTGTTGAAGAGAGTTCGGACCATGATTCCTGATGTGAAGCTCTTGTAGCAAGCACTTTGACATTTCCCATTCTTTGATTTCCATGGAAACAAAAAACCTCTCTTCTGTTTTTTTTTTTTTTTTTTTTTACGGTTCAGGGAATACAACACTTGGCGATAGTCTTCGAGTACAATTTGTTTTTCTTCAAATGCAAAATGTTAGACGTGTTGGATTTCTGCATTTGCATCTGAAGACAGCTAAACTTTGTGTTTTCAGTTGTGAAATTGTTTTGGTATTTGCAATTTTAAGGCAAAGGATGCCTTTGGTTTTTTTTAACCGCCGATTGTTTTTATCTTATATACATTGTAAATGTAGATTACAATCAAACTAACTCCAAACCTGTTTCACAGGTTGGTGTTGGGATCCCAGAAGCAATAGATTCTTTTTAAAATTTCATGTTGAATATCAAGGTCATTATGGGTAAAACAAAAGAAATGTTGTCCAAGCGATAACTCAAGAACAAAATTAATAACAGGGGGCATTTGTAATTGAGAAAACATCATTGTTGTGTTTATTGTATTTTTGAGCAGGATTGTTGCATGGATTTTTTTTGTTTGTTTTTTGGAGGTTGGTTGAATGTTTTTTTTTTTTTGGGGGGGGGGTGTTGGGGTTGGGGGGGGGGGGTTATTTGGTTGAAAAGAGAAATAAAGATAATACACTTTTTCAAAAAGTAAAGAAACATTTACTTTCTCTTTGTTTTGGTTTCCTGCAAACTGTCTCGGGTGTGTGTGTATACTTTCACTGTGTATACTTTTACTGCAAAGGAACTAATGAAAATAAGACATGTCATTAATATTTTGTGATAATTATACACCGCTGTCATTCAGGCAAATTTGAGTCATTCCTCAATCCCAAGGGAAATCAAACAAGGCTGCCATCTTACATGGACTTGTAATAAACAATATCCTCCAGGGTGGCATATAACTCCTCCTGGTTACAGAGGAGCAATTAAGGTTACTTGTCATGCTCAATGGTGGGTGCGTTGGATTTTGAGAGCCAGCTGCCAGAAAGATATTGTCCCATTGTAGCCATCTTGTTTTTTGTTGTCCCTACGAAATCACACTGCCAAAGTGAGGCTGGGAGCTTTTTTTTAGTGGATTGATATTACACTGTTGTAAGACAATTGACGCCCTAGCAAGTGGTATTTTACATCATTTTTTGTTGTATGGTCCTAAGGGGTTCAGCTGATGATGTCACTATATGTGTATCAACCTTAATATCAGTCAAAGGGTCACATGCAAGCAAGCATGGCAAGTACAAACAATAAAATAGACAAGAATGTACTACAATTGTCCAAAATTGTAATTAAACTTATGAACTGGCCCCATCTCCATAAAGTTGTTGAGCAGAGAATACTTGTTCTGCTTGTCAATTTTCTTTGCTAAGCAACTATTTGGGTTGGCACCACACACAATACCCTGTAATCTGTTTCTGTTAAGCAATATATTTCTGTGTTTAGCACGTTTTTGTGCTTACAGGCTTTATGAAATTGGGCCCAGGTCCCATCTTCATAAAGTTGTTGAGCAGAAAGAATACAGCCAAAATGGCATTTAGCTCATTGCATAGCCCCATAACAAGAACAGTTTGGAAACCTGGCCCCACTTCAGCAATAATGGCCCCATAATTAAACATGAATAATTTTGTTGATCCGCTCGCCCTTGGTGGACTTAAAAAAAAAAAATGATTTTAATGCCCACCACTAAAGTTGGTCTATGTAGCTACAACCCTGCTCATCTATCCATCAAAAATCATCTATTCGTTTGTCACTCATCGCTACGCATGCTGCCCTGAGTTTATTTGCAATAGGGGCATGTCAAAGCGCCACCAGTGCGCCTGGGCAAACACGTTGGCCGTTAAGTATCGTCAATACATGTCATCTTGACCAGAAGAAATCAGATTAGCTAATTGAATAGTCCTTTCAATTACTGCCAAATGCTCACACCTGGGACCTCCACAGTGGTGGCTGGGAAGAAAAAGACATGTTTGCACCAGAAAATCTCAATAAATTACCTCAGTTTCTATTTTTGACTGTGGGAACGTAGCTTTCGTCGTGGGTTTTCCAAGAAGGGGGAATTCGATTAAAGACTGTTATTTTGTCATATCAGAGTGGGGTTAAACTTCCACAAGAAGGGATGATGGTCCGTCAGTTTCCTTTCAAAATATTGCGCTGGATGAGTCATGCCAGGGCTCAAATTTGGGGGGCAAAATCCACAATAATAATAATAATAATAATAATAATCCGAGCACCGGATTCAAACTGTGGCGTTTCTGATCAGCGGTGTGTGGGTTCGAGTCCCTAATCTCTAAATGAGTTGGGGTGGTTCTGAAAAGAACCGTTGGTTTCAACTCGACATTTTTAAGCAGCATCCATGCAGCATCAGATTCCAGCTTTCTAAATGTACAGAAGACGAGCAGAGCATACTGATCCAAACATCAAGTTGAAACCAACAGTTCTTTTCAGAACCACCCCAACTCATTAAGAGATTATCATCTCATGGTGTTACTGCAAACCTTTCCATATCGTACTTCCACCATGCAAAGTTTGAAATCCTACTTAACATGCACTTTTCTAGCAGTTAGGAAGAATCTACATAACTTGATAATGACATCATTCCTGTAAACAATGACAACCGCTACCTGGAAATTGCAACACTCAGAGTATGACCTCAACACGCATTTAGAACCAGTAATGTGTAATGTGCTATATAACAATGGTTTAATATTATTATTTACTTATTTATTATTCATTAAACTTTAACACTGAGTAATTACTCCATAAACCAAAAGAAAACAACTCTGGTGTGATTTTCATTTGCAGAGTCTGTTGTTATGATTGCACTATTAACACAAGATGAAATGGCTGGCTCTGCGATTACTTTCTGAGCAGTGATAGAAGACTGTGCATGCAATCGATAAAACAGATACAAGCCTTTTTTATCGTTGAGAAAACCTTTCGTTCAAAATACCTGCGGCTGTATGACCACCTGGACAGACTGACACTAGGGGATGAGGCTTGTCTATTGCAGTTGGTACAGAACACACGTACATACATGGAGTGAATGAACTCCAAATTGACTGTGAACAGTGAATTTCATTAAATAGAATACAAATATTTATGATAAACATTCCATCTTTCAACAAAATTAAAATATTCTCACTATTCCTCAAATGAAAAACATTCATTATTTGTTGTATAATAATATCAATGTCATATAGAACCAATATACTTGTAGCGCACCTACGTGTATATACCAACAAGGTACTCAAGGCACTGAGTATATACATTTTTACAGAAAGATAGGCTATTGAACATGTTGAAGTTATGAATTCTGAGACCCAGCCACAACACACGGGACCAACAGCTTTATGTCCCATTCGAAGGACGAAGCAATATTAAGTGTCGTGCTTAAGGACATAAGTGTCACGACTGACTGGGACTCGAACCCATACTCTGCTGATCAGAAACACCACAGTTTGAATTATGTGCTCTTAACCACCCTGCCACGAAACTTCTAAGTAAATCTTAGCCATTTTGATTTGAGGATACAACAAAGCGTACAATATTTAATGTGACATTATGCTCATTTCTTTTTGGTTTCGCTTATTTGTCCTCAGTTAACAGTGACTAATAAGTTTGTTCTCTACTGCTGCCTGTTTTGAGCATGCACGTATGCAAGTGGTACGCACCGTGCATTTGAACAAGTTTTTAACATAAATATCTTTTTGGACCACTGGTTGCAGACCAGTGGGGTAGCGGAGAGTGTTCATTGTTAGAGCCTGACCTGTGGGGACCATACATCTGCAAGCTCTAGCTGCACACATACAATGTCCGCCCATGCCAGGCCCTCTATGAATCTTTGACCCCCCCCCCCCCCCCTCTTGCTTTGGTCCCATCAATTCACCCACATGGCAAATCTTTCCTGTCCATCCTTTCTGATGACATGGCCAACAAAAAATCAGCTGAATGCTTTCTGATCATTCCAACATCCAATCACAGCTTTCTCGAGGGACTACATGTAGTTGTGGCAAACCTGAAGTATCAATGGAATGACAAGCTAACAGTGCTGCTGGCTAGTCACTGAAAAAGTTGGGGGCAAACCTTAATCAGATCCCTCCCCTTTCCGATCATGTCGGGTATTTTTTGCACATTTTGAGATTTTCTTGATCCATGGTAACCTCAACTTTTGTCTATAGCTCCACATGAGCTCAAGGGTTTCCATTTTACAGAGGCACTTTGGGAGTTGTGGATCCACTCCAGCCTCCATGTATGCATTAGAACGGCACTGCAAGAAGACAACTCGATGCTTTCAGACACTCAACGGTGCCTCTCTAAGATGGTTCTTGAGATAAAGGAGTATAACACTTGATGCAACTCCTCGATCACAACTGTGTACACGTTTCGTCCATCCTTAGGTCCTTTTCAATTCAAGATGACTTTTGTTCCATACTCTTATTGGAAAATAGTTTATTAAAAGAATTTATCAGTACATAGAAAAGTAACAAAATCAAAAAAGCACAAAACTAATATTGTTAAAGCAAATAATAAATGAATAGCTAGGACTGAACTATTTACAAGAGAGGACGCGAGAGCATGAGGCTGTTGGAGTAAGCCAAGCCTTGAAGAAAACAACTTTAACACCATGTGCATTCATCAATACTTGTCAAAACAATGAATAAAAACGAACACTTTCTTTCCTTTTCTCTGAACATTTTAATGGATTTTAAGAGGAATATTATACTTTTCTTCTATTTGATTGAGTTTATTAATTTGGCAAAGTGCTGACTGAGTTGTAAGTGATCCTTTCTCTCGACATATATTTGACATGCTGTATCAGTCAATTGAGTTGTAATGTTCACAAGTGCGTCACAATCCACAGTGATCAATGAGAATTAAACTCTTACTGCCTCCAGCTACCAGGAAAATCTTGGCGGTCTGGCTGGTAATACACTGCTCTAAAATCGCAAGGGTCTTGGGTTTGAATCCCACCCGAGTAATATGCCTGTGATTTTTGTTCACAGAGCTCACGAAGGTACTAAGTATACACTGCTAACACACATCGGTGTGCAATGTATACATGGGGTAAAACCCATAGAGCTATATAAAAGAATTCTTTTATATAGCTCTATGGTAAAACCAAAATTAATATTCTTTATCTTGATGCAAATTTCCATCTAATTTCTCAAAGCTAGGATTGGAACTGCCTCTAGCTACCGGGCAATCTAGGAAGTCTAGTTGGTAAGACACTGCTCTAGAATTGCAAGGGTTGTGGGTTCGATTCCCACCTGAGTAATATGCCTGTGATATTTTTTCACAGGACTTGGGAAAGTACTGAGTATACAGTGCTAACACACATCGGTGTATGGGTAAAAACTAAAAATTAATATTCTTTATCCCCGATTCAAATTTAACATCTACTATATTCTCAAAGACAGTGTAGAATAACAAGACTTTCATAGGTCATTCTTTATGTATAGACGTCAATGCTCATCAAGAATTCATAGGTTCGGTCTTATTTCCCCATAGGCCTCTCTGACCTTTCAGAAACATATATTTGCAGCATTGAATGTCACATTTATTTTGTTGTGTCACTGTGGCTTTTGTTTCGTTATTTGTAAGTTTTTTTGTAAGTCGAGGTTCGTCAGTGGTCATATGTGAAAGCCCTTTTTGATGCTTGTATTTTTGCTTGTTATTGGAGCTTTTGTTCTTGGGATTTTAGGCAGTGCATGATGAGGTACATGTATCAATTGTATGTATTTTGTTTACACTACAGTAACACTATGTGTGTGTCTACTTGCCATAATCCACATTGTGTCCACACCTGTAGTTTTTTATTTCTGATGATGCATAGAGGGTGTCAATCTCTTGAATTTTCAACATCTGGGAGTTTCGGGGTCAGAGTAGGGGAAAATGCACCGAACCAACAGAAATGGACCAATGTAATAATTCCAAGCTATTCAGAGATATTCAAAATAAGAAGTTACAGGCCTTTTCAAAAATTATTTCAAAAATTATAGTTTCAATGTTCGACACCTTTCAAAATACTATAAGAAGCACTAAACTAGTAATAAAAAAAATATGGGAAATTCAATTTTAGATGCAGACGAATACATAAAAATTTCATAAGCCGTATGCTAGTTTTCCCTTTAGATATTCCTTCATCGACGAGTTACAAGTCGAGCAAATTCCATCGCAATAATAACCCTTAGGGCTTGTCTTTCATTTTGATTCTCAAATCAAAACATAACAAGAAAATTCCTCCCCTTCGTAACATAGGAAGAGGAAATCACAAGTGTTGAGTGTTTGTTGTGGACTCTAAGTGTTACCGTAGCAACAGTGTCTCTCGTCCCTCGTGTGATGGATCAAGTGTTTATAGTGCTTGGCAGGTGCCTTAATAACTGGCATCTAACCTTTGAGATTGCCAGGAAGCATCTACAGGCTGAAAGCCTTCTGACTTGGCTTTGTTTTAAAGGCTATTGTTGGTTTTTGGAACCGTTTGATTGTTTTAATCCGATATACATGTACATGTGTGGATTAAATATACAATTCAACTAACCTGTGAAAATTTCATTTCTAAATTTGGTCTCGTTTTGGAGATATTGCCGAAAATCTTGGGCAATTATGTCCATGCAAGAAGAATACCATATATACTAGATGTTTGGGAGACGTCTCAGTTCTCAAAAGAACTATCCTGCTTTTTAACTTTTGGCTGGGACTACTACTTTAGCTTTTAGGATCAGAGTTAACTGCACTGTTGAGGACTCGTTTCTTGAATTGGTCTCAGTGTTTCGACTAGCTTGTTCAAGTCATCGTCTGCAGAATGTACTTCTCTGTGGTTTGGTACATACATTACATTGTCTTTCTTTGTTCATGTTTAGAGATGTGAATCTTGCATTATGATCAATACAAGAAAGTGACAGGTTTGAATGTCAATAGATGTTTTCCCCTAATGGTTATTCACTTTCCTTTTCCGTTTGCCTCCCATCATGAAACGTAGCTATTTCAAAGGTCCCTAATATTGATTAATGACTGTCTGCCTGAGTAGCCAAGCCAACAGGGTTCTCGTCCAGACATCTTGAAGGCAACGTTTAATACAGACTCCAGTTAATTGGTAAACCAAACACGCGTCTTGCGTGGGGTGCTAGGCAAAGCTTGAAAGGTGTCAATAACTCATTGACAAAAGCAATCTAGGTTTTCTCTATGATGGTACATTTTTCTTAATGACTATTATATTTTTGTTCAGGATTTTTATAACTGGTTAGAAAAGGTCACATAGAGTTTTTTTGAATGGCCTGTTATGAGATCCAGCTGTTGATATTTGGGTTTGTATTTGAAGAGAACCTGATGATGGTGGACAGTTATTTCATGGAATGTGAACCAAAATCCAGGACATCGCTGATTTATTTCGGCCAATTGTAAATTCTTTTGTTTCACCCGGAAACATATGAATCTGAGAACTGATTCACGCGCGAATTCTCCACCCTTTAGTTTGTCTCTAACCTTTTGAGAGCTTGTCTTGAAGCAGCGAGGGATAACAAGAGAGAAACTTGATCACTGATTGATGGACACTCTTGTTTTTCCCAACGTCTCCCAACGCACACTCTGAACTCTCTGTTTGAGCTTATTGGTAGAGTTACACATCCGCGTTTGTTTGTTTCTCTTGAATAAGGTAGCCTGAGACATCTGAGTAAACCAGGTTTGACTATCGTAAAAGGAAGCCTGTAAAGAGTCTTTATTTCAGACCTGTGCTTATTTCTGAAGATTCTTTTAGTTTTTATCCCCTTTGTGGAAGCGGTTGAGGGAGAAGTGCTTAAAAGGCAAAGTATACCTTTGGTTTTATGGAACCAGTTTAATCCTGTATAAATGCATTGAGGTCATGTTGTCATCCAGCCCCCGACTTAGAGGTTAAATGGTAACGAAACAATCAAAACGCACAGATTTGTACATGCGGCGCACAGGATTGGCCAATAAACAACTCCTTTTGACCTCTGGGTAAGGGTGCCCTACTGAAATGACGCCGCCCTACTGAAATGACATCATGTACATAAGGTCTATTATCAGACCTGCATTTTAGCTGATCAGCTGATCCTCTTCTGCTCTTTAATTATGAGCACAATACACTGTACAATTCCCTCTTTTAAATTTGTTATAAACTTAGTTGTCTGTCTTATTATTGGTTGTGTTTTGTGGTCGAGCGGTCTAGGATGATGAACCCAAGGTTTGGTGTTGCCGGGGTTCAAAACCTGGTCATGACACTTGTGCCCTTGTAAAAAGTTGGGATCATATGACAGTGCATTCTGTTCTACCAGCCAGGCATTCTAGTGGAAGATACCCATGCCTACATCCTTACAGACTGTGAAGGGGGTAACCTTGTTTCAGCCCCCAGGAGTAGGTGGCAATGTGCCCCCGGTGGCAGCTGGATGGGTTGATGTCTCAAATCAGTTAACTGTAGCCCTCACCTTGAGGTGGCCGTCTGTGGCGTTGTCACATAAGGCAATCTCTCTCATACAAACATTTTAAAATGTATGTTTTTAAAACCTACAAGACAAGCTGAGTTACTTGTTTAGAGGCCAGGGGTGGATTTCACAAAGAGTTAGGACTCGTCTTATCTCGAGTTAGGACGAGTTACTCGTCTTAACTTAGGTCTAGCCATGCGTATTTTATACATGTATCTCCTAGGACTAGTCCTAAACTAGTACTAACTCTTTGTGAAATCGACCCCTGTAATGTCATCTTTAAGAAGCAAGGTCATTATTATACAAAGAGCATTTCCATTGAAAAAGTTTTAAGTCTGTGGGGATACTTTGAAGGGGCACTTTGTCCAAGACACTGGCAGCTCAGGCCATGGCCTCCTTGTAATTCACGGGCTTGTTAAAGTAACACAATTAAAATAGTTAGACTTGACACAAAGTGGAGCAATCCATGTGGGATGTTCTCTGCAAACGTAGGCCCTTAACACTTTACATCAGCCGTAAAGTTTGCTCCATTAAAGCATTTCTGAGTTTGGCTAACAACACTCAGAAGCTAAACATCATTTTCACCATTGGATGTGTTTACATTGAATTACCTGGGTCATTCAACTGGATGGGCAGTTAATCTCCCAGGGCCAGTCAGCAGCCCATACGGGTTTGTGCATGGTCCAATCAAGTCTTGAAAAGTAGTTACATTAAGATAACAGATGTGAGTTGCCAGAAGAAAAAGGATGTTTTTATTCTGACCTCTTCTTTTAATGGATCTCTGCTGTGTTGGTACGGCTCAGTGTTTGGAAGTGCAATGCGACACTTCTGATGACCCTTCTGTACTGTAGTGGTATTTCTAGCTGCTCTTCCTCTCAGCCTATATACACAGGACGTGTCTTGTATTTGAATCATCTTTTAAGATGTCTGCATAGTCTTTAATCTCAGGATCTAAGCATTTTCATCATGCGAGCCGTTTCAAGATAAATGTGATCTCCTTACAGACCCATCAAGGAAATCATCACAGATTCTCAAGGCTTTTTATTTATTGATTTCGCAGAGGGGGGAGGGGGAGTGTAAAAAAGACGTTTGAGGTCGTAGTCTATCCACAGGACCGAAGTATTATCCTGTGATATTATTTGGAGTATGAAATGACAATGGATGATGAATGGGTTTTTAACGAGATGTATATCCTGCTGTCTCTACCTGAAGGCCGGTCAGATTGATTGAAGTACTCATAGTGATCAAGTGCTGTGCCTGAAGGTGATTCAGACATCATCAGTAGTATTTCACTCAGCCCTGGGAAAATACAGAGTACATGTATACAGTGCTAACACACATCGGTGTATATGGGTAAAACAAAAAGTAATATTCTTTATCCCTGGTGCAAATTTCCATCTATTAAATCGATGCAGTACCCGCTGCTAAAATATAGAGCTCGAACTGCCTCTATCTACCACTCGGTGGTCTAGTTGATAAGACACTGCTCTAGAATGGCAAAGGTCGTTGGTTCGAATCCCACTAGAGTAGCTATGCCTGTGATTTTGTTCTCAGAGTTCGGGAAAGTACTGAGTATACAGTGCTTACACACATCAGGGTGTATAAGGGTAAAACCAAAACTATAAAACCAAAATTAATTAAGGAATAACAGTGCGAGAACCTGCTCTTCACTGCGTGGTAATGACCGAGTTGGTGACTGGTCGCTGTTAACGGACCAAGCCGGAGAGTAATTTAAAAGCATAAGACTGCAGGGCTTGTACCTCATAATGTTTACTGGACCAGAATTTATTTTATGAGACCAGAAACAAAATGAGTTGACCAAGCACTAAGAGAATATCTAGATACAGATGGTCTGTAAATGTCTCCCCATCTTGTGTTGTCAGCTCTTTCTTGATCCTTCTGACTCCTTAAAACTTGACGCCCCTTCCCTAGCCCCTCCCCCTTCTCTGTCTCTCTTAAAGACAGTCTTCATAAACTCATCATTGTATCCATATCCTTTGCGTCTGATTAAAACAGTACAATTTGGACAAATGACAAGGAGGCTTGGTATTAGATGGATCATGACCGGCTCCAGACTAGATTATCTCGTCTAAGTCTGTTCCAATTCCATAATCAATTGGGGAGTCTGTTAGGGTTATGGGGGGTGTTTAACGGTGTGACATAAACATAGGCATGGCGTGCAAGCTGTATGCTTGGTGGTAATTTACATGAACAACTAGTGTGTCTGCATCCAGTGCCTTTAAAATTGTTGAAGTACCTGCTGCTCAAGGATTTGATTGCCTCTAGCCAGCTAGCTCAGTGGTCTAGTGATCAGACTCTAGCAACGCAAAGATCATTGGTTCGAATCCCACTCTGTCTGTGGATCATTTTTTTACAGAACTCTGGAAAGTACTGAGTATACAGTGTTTAATACATATCGGTGTAAAATCTATCCGCGATGCAAAAAGAACATGTGTTACCTGTACCGTTTGCGGATTGAATGTGTTTGCTAGAACTGTTTCAATACTTTTGTTTATTCTGCTACTTCTCTTCACATTCACTGGGAAATTATTGTGGAAGTGTGTAAAATGCCCTGGGGTTGTTTATGCGATTGAATTTCCCCTGCATGGTTGGCTCTGTTGTACTTTCAGTTTTCATCATCTTCTATAGTGTTGCATGCGTCCTCCCATTGTCTGTCCACAGCTGCAATCCATCCTTCCTTGCATCCTCCTCCTTCAGGATCAACCTCTGCTTTGTCCTCATCTTGCACCGGTACTTAAGATTTCCTTTCTCTTCACAAAGTTTGTGGGATTTGCGGGCATGGTATAGTGAGGTATCAGTATATATTAGGTTTGCGGTAACAGCATGTGTGTGTCTACTTGCCAAGTAGGTTATGTTCTTTAGAGAACTGTCTTTCTATATATTCTTCTATCACTAAGTAGATTTTCAGAATTCAAGAGACTTCTCAGTTCTGGAAAGAACTGTCACGCTTTGTAACTACTACCTGGACTAGAGGAAGCTATAGTAAAACCTTAACAACTCACTCCGCAGTAGTGAAGTTAATAAGATCCAATAAACAATCCACTAAAAGCTAAAATAGTAGTAGTCCAGCCAATTTTCTACCTTCTGCTCAGGTAGTAGTTAAACAGCAGCACAATTCTTTTCAGAACTGATAAGTCTCTTGAAATCCAAAAGTCTATACTCCGCGGTAGTAGGATATATTGCAAGACAGTTCTCTAAAAAACTAAATCTACCTGGCAAGATACACACAGCATTACCGTAAACCAAATATATACATGTATCTTCATAAATTGATAAGAATTCCCCCAACTCCCTTTCCCAGCTATATCTCAGTCTACTTTTGTCCCACCATGTCCGCGTTATTGTTTGACTCAGAGCAATACACACTACACCTGTGTTGAAGTTGTTCCAGTCAGCTAGTCGCGTTTACTTGAAATTGTCAATGAATTCAGCCTCAATGCCAAGACTCCCCCATCTCAATCTTTTCCTTTTTCTCTTTCACTCCAGAGGACATCGGGCGAGGGTGGTTTGTACGAGCCTCGCACGTCCTTGTAAACTGATGCGAGCAAAAGGAAGGCAAGTCTTTTTTTATCATCCAGTGAAACCCCCCCTTCAATTGGCTTATTTATCCGCATCCGAATGCAGTTGCCATGGTAACTGATGTGCTCATCTCTCCATAGAGCTACTAAGATCTTCAATTGCCATCTTAATCGCTTAAGTTCAGAATGGGACAGTTTGTCTAATGAAGGACTCTTTTTGTGTATCTCTGCACTTGACACGTCAAAAATGTATCTTGAGGAGGACCAGCTTTCTTAAAGGAACATTACAGAATTGTAGTGCTGGTAGTGTAAGCACTTGATGTAATCCACCATATATACAAGAACTGACAAACCTGTAGAAGTTTGAGAAAGATCGGCCATTTGGGTCACGAGAAAACAATGGAAATAACAATTACACATTTTGCATGACTTCAATTTAATAAAAAATTAATAAAACTGAGCGATAAACTCCAAACGACAAATGAGTTTGATTTATTTGTCATCAAATATGACATTTCAGACAAAATATTTAAAGGGATGTTTTCTACTATCATCATCATTAGACCTCATAAGTTTTACGTAAATCTGTAATCTTTGACAAGTTTTTTTTTCTTACCAGTTATGTAATGTTCCTTTTAGAAAATTGAGGCCAAATGGATGCGGGAATAAAACTACATTGAACAGTAATAAGAACAAGAGAGTTTTACATCGTGCCATTAACCTGTTTTGTCTTTTCTTTCCCATCAATGGAATATTCTTCAATTGATGGCATTGTGCAGTCTGCTTTCCAATCTGACAGAATGTATACATTTAAACTGAATCCCATCAAGGGTCCATTATGCTATCAAATTATTGCAAAAACTCCATAAATTATTGCTTTTGTCTAGTAAAATCACAAGAAGTCTGAAAGCCTGCTTTTTGTTTTGAAAAACAGCAAAATGGGTTTGGAAATGGGCTTACAATTTAGAATTTGCTATTAGTTAAAGCGATGTTTCTTTCAAAGACATTTCAGTGAGGAAGAATTTTGTCACAGACTACAATAGTTGTTAAAGGCACTGGACACAATTGATATTTACTTAACATAATTGTTAGCATAAAAACTTACTCGGTAACAAGCAATGGAGAGCTGTTGATAGTATAAAACATTGTGAGAAAGGCTCCAACTGAAGTAACGTATTTTTGAGAATGGGTAATTTCTCACTTAAATATTGAAAGACTGTCAGGCCTTAAGACCTTTTTAAGGAATCTAAAGGTACACAAATTTGTGCAACAATGTAGTTTTTTCTATCACAATTCTCTTTTACAACTTCGATGACCAAATTGAGTCAAAATTCTCACAGGTTTTTTATTGTATGTATATATGTTGGGAAACAACAAGTGAGAATACTTGTCTTTGACAATTACCAAAGGTGTCCAGTGACTTTAAACCATGTGAGATTGCTAGATGAAAAGACTTAAGTAGTGATCCATTGAAGTATCTCAAATGCTTCTGAGCCATCAAAGCCAGGTATTTCCTTGAAGAGTCTGTCTATGCATTGAGAGAGTCGCACTGTCTTGGAAATTAACCTTAAGAAGCTAACTCAGTAAGTTGACATGCTGGAAAGCTGTGACTTTGCGATGTAAATGTCATGTGTAAATTGAAAAAAAGGAAAAAAAGCTAGATTTTGAATTCAGCACCAAGGTCATATCTCAGTGTGAGATGAGGTTATATTTCGATGGTATCAGTTCAACTTAGTCGTCATATCACAGGCCATTACCTTAAGTGTGATGAACACTGAAGAACATTGGATGAAACTATTCTTCTCTGTGAGGTCATATCTCGATGGTAGACAAAGGTAAAATGGAAAGACAAAGGTCATATCTTGAACATACGTGGAAACAGATCAGCTTACAGGTCATATCACAAGTCATCACATTTTAGCATGAGAAACTTTGAAGAACATTGGATGAAAATCTTCTTTTAGTGAACTTGTTAAACGACCTTGAATTATCAGGCCTGTATGCTTCGTTGTTAGAAAGAAAGGGGCACCAAGGCAGTTTTTCCTTGGTAAAGGGCAAAAATAGTAAGTTATAAAATTCTACTGGAGCATTTTAGGGGCACCAAGCAAGGCTATGACCAGGGGGCATGGAGGCAATTGCATTTTATGCTTCCGTTAAAGACACTGGGCACTATTGCTATTGGTGTATCTCAATGTATGCATAAAATAAACCTGTGCAAATTTTAGCTCAATTGGTCGTCGAAGTTGCGAGATAATAATGGAAAAAACAACACCCTTGTCACCTGAAGTTGTGTGCTTTCAAGATGCTTGATTTTGAGACCTCAAAATCTAATTCTAAATTCGTGGAAAATTACTTCTTTCTCGGAAACTATGTTACTTCAGAGGGAGCCGTTTCTCACAATGTTGTATACTATCAACAGCTCTCCATTACTCCATTACTCGTTACCAAGTAAGTTGTTATGCTAATAATCATTTTGAGTAATTACCAATAGTGTCCAGTGCCTTTGATTGTCACGCCTGCATTGTAGTGCAGACATTATGAAAGGACTTGTGGGATTGGTGGTAAATAACTTATTCGGGTTCAAAAATGCACAAAAACAGGAAACAAATAGAACCTACCTGATGGAAAAAGTCAGTGTGCTCTGCTCTGATGTCTTCGTTAAGAAGAATCTGTATGTGTATATAATATAATAAAGAGGACATTAAATAGTAATATTATAAATGAAAACTGTTAACAAGTTGTCAGTATTCAATTATTTTGTTATTGTTCTTTGGTGTTAATATTTATTTTCAATTGTTTGGGGTTTTTCCTTGAGGGGTTTGCATAAGTTGTGTTTTCGTTAATTTGTTTTGTTTTTTTGTTTTTTAATTCAATGTTTTTTCTTTTCTTGTTTATGTTTGTTTTTCTCAGGTAGGGTTGTGCCACTCCTTTTATCCACTCTCACAAAAAAACCATGACATTGTTGGTTATTGTTTATTTACATACATTTTTATTCGTTTATTTGTTTTTATTTATTGTTTCCACACACACACACACACAAAAATATGTTTGTGTCTTTATTATTATTATTTGTATTATTATTATTTAGTTAATTAATTTTTTTTATTATAATTTTTAACAATTTATGTATTTTAGGGGAGAGGTGGTGTACTGTATTTTGATTTGTGCATGTTGTTTTATGATTTCGTTTGTTTTGTTTATCCTTTTACTGGGGTTTAAGCACTGCTCTATTGCCTCCTGCAGTCTGCATTTGACACATTTCTGAAAACAAAAAGACAAGTGTACATAACATGGTTTTAAAATAGCAGTTGACACATTTATAGAGCTTTATTACAGGTTCTTTTACACATGTAAACATTTACCCTAAATAAACAGATAGGCATGAAAACACAGTCACAATCACAGAGCCATTCTTTCACATTGAAGTAAAAACTGCCGAGAGATCCATTCTCTGCTTCTAGTGACGCACAAGTACAAATGTCAGTGATTTTCCAGTTAGTGGTTTCTGTCGACTCTGAACTATGTTTATAGCTGGCCTTTACAGTCGACATTTACAGAGGGCCCCAGAGGCCATCAGGTGCTTGTGAGGTTCACCTTCTCGTTTAAAGGTGCACTGCATACAAATTTGTATTTTTGAGAAAACAGAATCCTATTTCAAGAAAGAATTTGTATGCCACCAGCCGTTGATTTCACAAAGAGTTGGGACTCGTCTTATCTCGAGTTAGGACGAGTAACTCGTCCTAACTTAGGATTAATCTAAAGGTCTGCATGCTACAGTGCAGGGTTGGGATTCGTCCCAAGTCCTAAGACTAATCTTAAGTTAGGACGAGTTTGGTGAAATCGACGGCAGTTGTTTTTGAGAACCTCTGGATTTGGATAATCAACACTCTAATTAGAGCCAAACAAAAAAGAAGATTACAAAGAAATTTCAGTTTTAGATGTGGGTGGGAGGTAAACCCCAGATAAGGATTTGAGGCAAAACCCACACAATCAAGTAGGGACTGAAAACTCAATCCACATAGTGTCCTTGTTGGGATTTGAACCGGGTCCCAGAGGAAGACCTTTACTATAGCAGTCTAGTTCACCGAAGCCAAGCTAGCGCCATTTGAGTCATTAGCAGAATGTGGGTTCGAATCCCTGTCATGACACTTACAATATTAGCCAGTAATGCTTCATACAAAGTTGGGATACTAGTAATGCACTCTGCTCTTCACCAGCTAGGTTCCTTGTGGATAATACCCATGCCTACCTCTTTACGGACTGTGGAGGGGATAACCCTGTTTCAGCCCCAGGAGTAGGTGGCAGCGTGCCCATGTGACAGCTGGTTTGGATCCACACCAGTGTATAGTCCTAGCCTTGAAGTGGCTGTCCGGACGTGTGATGTTTTTGATATCTCATAATAAAAAAATATGCAAAATAAAAATAAATTTATTTGTGTCATCACCACAGTAGCCCCTTTCCCAAGTTGCCTTGCAATAGTGAGTTACTGCATTTAAAGGCTGTGAGCACTTCAACTTAAAGGCGCCACCCCAATGCGGGTTTTCCAGAGTGGTTGGTGCAGTGGATTGGTCCGGACATTGGTGACATTCTCTATAGGTAAGTCAACACGCCACATGCATCCAGTTCTGAATAGGCTGTTTAATTCCTTGAAATGAAATAAATGTAAAATGTAAATTTCATGAGGAATTAATATGTAATCTTCCACAGCCACATACAGATGTAATTTTTCCCACATTTATAAATCATTGCATTGCCCCACTTACCCAATCGCAAATCGAAACATGTCCAATACATGTACTCAACAATAATGTTCATCGAGCGAAAGAAAATAATCAATCAATGTGTCATAAAACCTAATTTGATTAGTGTTTCTGTTGTTTAAAGACACTGCACACTATTGGTAATTGTGTATCTCAACATGGGCATAAAATAACAAACCTGTGAAAATCTGAGCCCAATTGGTCGTCGAAGTTGCGAGATATTAATGATAGAAAAAACACCCTTGTCACACCATGATCACACAAAGTGATGTGCTTTCAGATGCTTGATTTCGAGACCTCAAATTCTAAATCTGAGGTCTCGAAATTAAATTTGTGGAAAATTACTTCTTTCTCGAAAACTACGTTACTTCAGAGGGAGCTGTTTCTCACAATGTTGTATACTATCAACCTCTCCCCATTACGCGTAATCAAGAAAGGTTTTGTGATTATCATTTTTTTTCGAGTAATTATCAATAATGTCCACTGCCTTTAATCTCAAAATGGTTGGGGAAGTGTTTGGAGCACGACGATGTTTAGTTGCTCTTTGCCCTGTTGTGTGGGACCGTCAAGATCATGAAAGGACAGGCTCCATTTATTCAGATGATCAGTATTCAAAACGAGTTGCATTGTGCCTAGTCACGCACCGAAAGCGTCTGGAGGCGGAAATGTAATGTTATGACGCCTTGTCACTTAACTGTGTGAGGAGATTGTGAACATAGGTTGTCAGTTTTTTTGAGGGCGAAATTGTTTTGATACAGGAATGTGACGGTTAGGTTTATTTGACAGAACGACGTGGCTGTCGGAAGTTATTTTGCTTGGCCGGAATTCATAGTGAAGAGATTCACCTGAAGATAAACCAAAAGGCAATCAATCAATCTTAATTGCTAGAGTGTGCTGTCACAACAAGAGTAAATCATAGCGCTTTGTGAAATAAGTTCATGACTCCTTGGTATAGTTCATAATGATCATGAATAGACTGTTCGGGGAAACTGCCTTTTTCTTTTTTGTATTCATTCATAATGGAGGGAATGAGACAATTTCTTTGATTTTCCATTTGGTGGGACAGTGGGAAATATTTGGTAGAATTAGGCGCACAGTAAGGGCATGTCGTGAGAAAGATGTTTGGCTCATAACGGACCATCGCAGACTGTCCATTGAATGTTATAAAGGTAGAATAACAAGCAATGGCAGCCATTTTGAAAATTGTGACATGTGCTTGGGAATGTTACTCCACATACATTTTTTTGAAATGACAAATCTGCGATGGCCGTGTAGCCAAAATATCATTCTCATGGCATACCCTGACTGTGTGCCTAATTCCTTGCTTGTATCATCAAATGCACCATCACATCACCTTCTGGTATACTGACAGACCTTGAGCATTGACGTCATCACGGCGCCATCTTAGAGGTGAAACGATAATGAACAATGGATGGAAAACACAGCTTTGTATGTGCAGGGCACAGGATCGGCCAATTAGCAAACTTCTTTTAACCCCAGCTGAGGGCGCCATAGACAAATGACGTCATGAGAATAATTAATAGAAAGTAACATTTTTATATGCATTCATATTCTTGCCCTATTGTAACACAATACCTGTGTTAATCGTGTACCTACATCACTAATCGTGTTCCCAAATGTAGCCCAAATCTTATTCCAAATTGTAGCCCGTACCATAATGTAGCTTGCATCTTAAAGTAGCCCCAACTTTGTACCCAAGTGTAGCCCACACCTAATGAAGGTCACACCTTGTGCCGTTAAATGTATCCCGATGTAGCAATAAAGGACGAACTTGTCTTCAAAAATAAAATGCCAAACCGTTCCCCGCTCAGCAGATTTGGTTTCGACCTCGATTTCAACCAGAGGGAAACATAATGGCTACCAATGATCCAGTGCAATGTATACTGTATTTGCTGGAAGCTTTTGGTTTTGTGTTAAGATATCATTACTAAAATTTGGACTGTGTAGCTGATTTGCTGTCGTGGAGCTCTAATGTTGATTGCATCAGGACTGGTGTATGACAGTTCACATGCATTTCACAACAACAGCATTAACAGAGTTTGTTATTTGCGTGTTCCAAGAACTCAAATACCCAATTAAAATGTAATGGTTGAGAGTTAATGAGATGAGTTTTTGTTGTTTTGTGTGTGGGCACATAGCTGTCACAGGCTTTAATTTGATGTAAGGAAATATAGACATAAAACACAATATCTATCAAAATACCATAGTATTGTTGTCGTTGTCGTCGTTGTCGTCGTCATCGTTTTCCTCGTTCGTCATTGTCGTTGGTGTTGTCCTCGTTTGTAAAATTGTCGTTGTTGTTCCTCGTTCGTCATTGTCGTTGTTGTTGCTGCTGCTGCTGATGTTGTTACTATTTTGCTATAAAAATGTTCTGCTGCTGATGCTGTCATCGCTGATGTTGCTGTTGGTATTGCTGTTGCTGCTACTGCTGCTGTTTTGTTGTCAATGTCGTCTGCGTTTTCGTAGTCGTTGTCGTTGTTTTTGTCGTTGTTATTGTGCTTCTGTTGCTGTTGCTGTTGATATTGCTGTGGTTGCTACTGCTGCTGTTGCTGCTGCTGTTGTTGCTGCTGCTGCTGCTGCTGCTGCTACTGCTGCTGTTGCTGCTGCTGCTGCTGCTGCTGCTGCTGCTGTTGTTGTTGTTGTTGTTGTTGTTGTTGTTGTTGTTGTTGTTGTTGTTGTTGTTGTTGTTGTTTTTGTTGTTGTTTTTGTTTTGTTTTGCTATACTGTTACTACTAGCACTGTTGTTGCTGTTTCTTGTACTGATATGGTGGTGTTGTCAGTTTCATAGGTTGGTTTAGTTTCCTAGACCACTAATGGTGGTTTAGTTTCCTAGGTTGAATCTTTTGGGTATTTTTGTTTTCAAAATATAATTTTATGTAGGCCAACCAAACGTGTAACAATACATATTAGTGAGTCGGATTCATCAGGCTTGCGAGGTATTGATGAAATTAACTATGAGCGTCTTACACACGAAGTATATAATAATCCAAATTACAATAGTTGTTATGTTGTCATTCACTCACGAAGGCGTTCCATCAAACATGCTAAGCGAAATGTAAATGGGGGCAAGCCTTCATCAATATACAATTGAATAACATCTCAAATGAACTAGAACAAGAGTCTAAAGTCGACATTTACACAGCCATTTAGTCCTTTATTACAATTCCAACATTCAAATAGCAAATTATTAAACCAGACAAATCATAAAAAATAACATAAAGTACAGTTAATATTCAATTTCCACCAAGCAACCGGCATTTAATAAAAAGCACCAGTCATTAAACACACTCTGTTCGACAATCACATCACCTGACAAGAGTTTCAAGAAACATATAAAATTGCACAAAATATCCATATTGTCGAAATGTGACTCAATGCAGTGATGGGGGTGGGGGATATTGCTCCGTTGTCGTGCCAATACAAGAGGCGCGTGTAATCTTGGTCGATGAAAACACATAATATATGAAAGTTTCCCATTGTGTGGTGAATGGGGATTTCGCACCTTCTTGCATGGCATTAACAGTTTGCTCTTTGGTCGTTTCAGTGTATCTGTCATTTTAAAACCCATAACTTATGCGTAATATAATGAAGATGTCGTTTACAGGCCATGTTTTGGTTTTTGAAAGGGTCTGGAAGCTGTTAAATGAATCTGCTGAGCTTATTTAGTGAAATAACGAGTTGCTGGTTACCAGCGTTAACAACATATAATACTCGTGATTATGGATGGTTCTCTGTTACTTTCGCTAAGCAAATCGATTCTTCAAGAAGTAGTGTTGGCTAAAACGGTGTTATGGTTAAGCAGATATTAGTCCCAAATTAGATCAAAATTCCCTGGAGTTTGTTCGCACACAAAAATGTGTCTTGTGGAGAAACATATTTTGCAGAATTGGTGTGGATACCAGCCAGAGAACACCATGTGTAATTCGCCCTATTGCAACTGCTTCCCAGCAGCCCTTTCTTTCTTTATACATATATAATAATGTTATACTATTATGTTGATTAATGAAATGAAATATTTTTCCTCTGTCTTTTTGCAAATTTTACTATGTCTTTCGCTGAACAGTTTTAAACTTTGCCCCCTCCGCATCATAGGATTATGAATACTATTTATTACTATTATTAGTATTTGTTTATTGAAAGCCAAACATTGCACCCCAAAGAATGATTTACGTGTGAACACTGTTCATTACATGAGTTATTAAGGGGAGTACAACGTGTGTGAGAGGACAGGGTACCAGACCGAACTGTCAAGCTGTTTTTTATATAAAAACATATTAAATACAAATAAAAACAAATGAGTCAATGGTATGAAAACTATGTCTTCACTGTGTGTCCCCTCCCTATGAAACTCACGCCCCACCCCTCCCACATTCTCAAGTATTACAATGAACCCATGACGTGGATAAATTAGAATACATCAAAATCCAACAACATAATTTGACTAAACCTAAACTACTTTAACACCATAATCCAATCACAAACTAACCACAAATACTTTACGCTTACAAATTAAATTAGTACTTTTTGTGAAATAATAATTAAAAAAAACAGATTCCATTAAAATTACACTTTATATGCAAAGATGACATACAACGCTGTATAATTATCAAAAGTAAAACACTTATAATAAATAATAATATATAGTCACATTATACCACATTACTTTTTTATTTAAAATATAATATCACATGCAACCACACCTATTATATCAACCACTTAATAATTTTCAACTCAACATGTCAAGCTTGAAAAACAAATGCTACACCATGGAAGATTACATTCATTCCACACTGCAATTTTTGTAAAGGAATTTTGTCTTTAAAGCTAGTCAGGAATGGCACAATGGTGCATTCATTCCGATTATCATTTATTTCCAAGAAAAGTATTGGGCATAATGATTACAAGAAATGGTTCGTTCATTCCGAACCTCCGGTTAAATGGGTGATAATTAATAGCACAGGTTATATTAAATAACTAAAAGTACCTTGTATTGAAGCAACCAATAGTACCTTATATTGGGGCAACCAATAGTTTATTGGGGCAACCAATAGTTTATTGATGCAACCAATAGTTTATTGATGCAACCAATAGTTTATTGATGCAACCAATAGTTTATTGATGCAACCAATAGTTTATTGATGCAACCAATAGTTTATTGATGCAACCAATAGTTTATTGATGCAACCAATAGTTTATTGATGCAACCAATAGTTTATTGATGCAACCAATAGTTTATTGATGCAACCAATAGTTTATTGATGCAACCAATAGTTTATTGATGCAACCAATAGTTTATTGATGCAACCAATAGTTTATTGATGCAACCAATAGTTTATTGATGCAACCAATAGTTTATTGATGCAACCAATAGTTTATTGATGCAACCAATAGTTTATTGATGCAACCAATAGTTTATTGATGCAACCAATAGTTTATTGATGCAACCAATAGTTTATTGACGCAACCAATAGTTTATTGACGCAACCAATAGTTTATTGATGCAACCAATAGTTTATTGACGCAACCAATAGTTTATTGACGCAACCAATAGTTTATTGATGCAACCAATAGTACCTTATATTTACAAAACCTCAGCGTGACTCCTGCCTCCTTTATCACTAATGTACCTCATCTTGATTCACAGATAGAACATTTAACCAATGCTGGGTTGCCAGCAATACCAATATGCATTCCAAAGTAAGCCCACAAAAAGCTGCACTTCTTGGTTCAAACGGAATATAGCCCTCGGATACTCTATTGGAATTAGGGTTAAAATATCGAGGGAAACATTTATATTTTGTTAAATTAATATAAATATTATGGGGCTGCGTTTATTGTGTGTACAATGTAATGCGATCAAAAGGCAATGACCTAATGAAACCGTCGTGTCCACGGACTCTCACCATTAACATTATCATCAATAAGAGTGTGAATGAATGTGTGAAAGCAAACAGTTTACTGTCTTTTTCAATACTGATCACTTTCATTTTACGCAAAATGTTCAAATCTTCGAGAAAGCGTGGAGCTCTGATTCTGCTCACTGTCTTGTGAAAAGTGGATTATTGTAAAAACTAAAATACTTCGATGATATGGTATTTTTTTCCCTTTTGGTAGTAGCTTGTGTTTTGTCATTTTTATTGACAGTCTTTTTATTAACTTCTTATTTTGTATTTTACAAACCATTTGTAACGCAACATCGTAAAATTTTGTTCTACCAAGTTTACTCTGAATACAGATGCATTAAGGCCTGTCCCGCCAATGTATTGACCAATCACAGTAGCAGCTTTATGACAAGAATTCATTAAGCCCCGCGTATCGTCAAAATACGTAAAGGCACACTGTCTACTAAAAACCGATGAAGCACCATACTATTTTGACATTCACTTGTTGATTATAGACCTTTCAATTGCCTTTCCATTATTGATAAACAAAGTGCACCGGATGTGATGGCCGGCCAAATGTTACCAAAATAATCAATCGTGTAAAACAATTGTGACAAAAATCAATATTTTTTTGTAAAGATTCATGAGCTTAAATAACTCTTATGAATTCATTTTTAATTGTTTTACATACTATGGCCATCTGTTTGTGATTTGCATAATAGCTTTCCATAGTTTTCTAACCGCGTTGCAAATGAAAGGTCTATAGGCATTTTCATTGTCGATAAACAAACCGGACTTTTTAATTCAATAAATTACCTCTCATTAAGTAGTTGCTTTGTTTTCAATAAAACCTACATGATGATTTAAATATTTGTATAACCTTGTTACGAACAATAGCGATCTGTTTTTTCTGTGCATTGATGACTTTGCAAAGTTTTCAAACCTGGTTTGGCAAAAACTCGGGCTTTGGCGTTGCAATAGAAAGGTCTCATATTTTCACCTTGTGGGCGTGGTCTATTGATTGGTCTTAATTACTCGACTAAGCAAGCACCCATCACCCACATATGATTTGTTTTGAGGAGTTCATGTTTGCACCAAGATAATTATTAATTAAGCCAGTCCATCAGTTCATTCATTGTTTTCCTTGTGATCATGTACGATTGCTATGCTAATACTTGCTTGTTACATGTTCATAGAGTAAGAACAAATGTGGCGATATAGGCCATTTTCGCATGCTGGACCCACTCTCTGGAACGACTTTACCTCTTCAAATTCATAAGATTTCTAGTGTTGATACTTTTGAGATTAGTTCGAAAAACTAGCTCGTTTAACTGTTATATAATTGTTCTTTTTCTGATTTTCTTCTTTCTTATACTGTGTGGGGATTCCCTCTCGTGCGCCTTGCGCACCTTAATCTGGTGGATTTTTGCGCCTTATAAAGTACTCTATATTATTATTATTTGAGGTGACAATTTGATTTAAATTGGAGGAAATGTTTTAAAAATCAGTCATGCAGTCGTGTTCGTCAGTATGTCCGGCGTTGGTCAGCAGTGGTTCCTAAATTTGCCTTATCAATTAGTAGTTGGAATCGGACTGGAGCGGATTTGTTGTGGAATGGTCTCTTTAAATGTCTTTAATTCTTCTCGCATACAGGACCTTATTACAAAAACAGTTTTTTTTTTCTCTGAACAGGTCTGTTTATCTGTGGACTGATGTTTTTAAATTGGTACAGGCCTTTCTGGTCACTCACTTTAAGAGCTATTCACTTAATAAATACAAATCATTGCATTATTACCAATACAGTGTCCTTGCTTAAGCCGTCCACGTTCGGAAGTAATGTTGTAAATCTCCATAGCAATGAAATGCATAAAACTTAAAAGAGGAACATCTTCTACAAATGTCCACCTTTTCCTTGACGTCTTGTACTTTTCTTCTTCAATCCAAGAGAAACTTAAGGAAGGGGTTATATGTGCTGTGCAAACAATGGAGCCAAACGTGCCTGTGTGAATCTTCAATGATGCTGACGTCACGAGGTCATGGCTTAAACACAAAGCCAGCAAAGTGCACGGACGGGTTACTACAAAAAAAGAACACATGCACTGCATGTTACATCTTGGTAGGCAGGTCACCACAGCGCTACTCACTGTTTACATGTGAGTTACACAATGGTTACTGGCTGTGAACCATACACTTTCGTAGTCTCCCAGTCCTTCATCATCTGTGATGAAAAAGATCAATCTCCTTTCGATCTGGCGCACTTTTTCATTTGTCCGTCTTTTTCTCGGACAGTTTCTTCTTAGCGCCAGTGAGTTCAACATTCTGGGGTCTAAGCAACAGGTCCTGCTGGTGCTTGTTTTTGGCATTGCCCGCCCCTTTTGGAGCCTTAGTTCGTTGACCTTTGACACGCTGGTTCTTGTGGTCACCAGAGGCGTTGGTGGCAGCAGATGAAGCGCCTGCCACTTTCTCTCTAAGGATATCACAAGGAAGAAAGTAAACATTGAAAACCCGAGACATGTCATTGCTATTTTTCTCATGTCATTTTGGACTCTCGTTTTGAGAGTTTGAGAGTCTCCTAAACCAACTTTACACACAACGAATAGGTCTAGAACTTCATCTCTGGCTGAAAGGGCAACTTCCATTGTAAATTCATAAATTTAACACACACACTTGGTGTTACCGCAAACCAAATAATATATTGATACCTCACCACGCAGTGCCTCAAATCCCATATTATTATAATACTGATTAACCAAAAAAGCAATAAGTTAAGTAGAATGTCAAGCTTACTCTTCTCCATCATCAAACTCCACGCCGCATGATGGACAGGCCGCGCCGTATTGAATCTTACAACACAAAAGTCCGTAGCTTCGATGGTGAATCACGATCCCTGAACGGCAGACCGGGCACAGCCCACCGGGCACGGCCTTGTCCGTGCATAGGCCTAGGGCACCAGGGGCGACTATGGCAGCTGGGGCAGTGAAGGAGCGCATGATAGTGGGGGCATAGGGCCTGCAGCCCGTGCAGCGTCGGTCACATGCCAGATGGGAATCCCTCCTCGTTCGGTCCAGCTGATTTAGGTAAGGGGTCCCTGCATCCAAAGATAAACAGAGAAAAAAAAACCATTAGAAACCAACAAGACGCAGTGAAACGATCCATACATAGTGATTGATGATATTACTCACATGTCTTTCAGATTGTTTGAACACAATCTGAGAGACGTTTCTGACAGTCTCTCGGATTCAGATTTGGGGATAAATACCCATTACCTTGACAGTGAAATGATTCTCAACATGCTTTGAACTAGCTTAAACGTATAAAAGAAAATCTTGAGTACTTTGTGTTAAAAGCATGAAACTTGGGTCAAGTATACGGTTGGTACAGTGAACGTATATTTATTATTTATTTGCAAACCTATATGTGACCTCCCATTGTCAAATATCAAACTAAATTTACTGTTATTAAAATTTTGTGCATTGTTTTCACTGAACCGAATTTGACAACAACTTTAAATCTAGAAGATGCAACTTAATTTGCGTTTCCCTCAAACAATGTACGAGTCCCCTTTAAAGCTTGGCGCTCAAACCCCTTGCACGATCTACCAATCATTACATAAACGAAGAAAGTTATTATATATCAAACACGTTGCCGTCTGCAAATGTCTCATTTCTTCGTCTCTATTTAAATACTCCAGTTGAAAGAGTGAAAAGATAAAGAGTCTGCCTTAACAGACGATAGGGAATCGACCCTCAAATTTTTAATTGATTGATTTGTATCGACGCACCGTGTCTACTGCAGACATTAGGGGTGAGCTAGACGCCATTGCGCCCCAGTCCTTGAAGTCAAAGTATACATTTGGCTTTTGGAGCAGTGCGATTGTTTTAATGCTTTATAAATATAGACGAATACTATCAAACTAACCAGTGAAAATTTAATTTCAAAAGATGGAAGCATCTATTAGAGATATCGCCAAAAAATATAGAGCGATTAAGTCAACGAATAATAATCTGTAATCTTTATAGAAAACGCACTTGAGAAAGGTTTCTGACCGTACCGTTTATTACATTCAAATTTGGGGCGATATACAAACCCATTACCTCATGGTGAAATGGTACTCCAAATGCTTCATACTGTTGAAACCCATAGTAAGTTTGCATTGTCATACTGTTTAAAGATGATAACCAAACGTATACGTATAGCATGCTGAAACCCAAGTAAGTTTGCATTGTCATTATAACCAAACGTATATACAATTCCCCACACGCAGACGTTTTCAAGTCTTATCGCACTGTCATGTGCATTTGAATGCAAAAATTAGACGTAATCTTCTGGGTGAATTTATGGAGCAATTAGCTGATGAGCATTGCATCAAAGTGTAGCAAAGCTGAACTTGTGTATGCTTTAATTAGCTTATGCCCTCATGCCATTATAAATAGAGTGTCCATCCAGCACACAAAGTCACTGTCGTCTATAAAGTAGTCAAACAATGTTTTCATATACCTCATGTTTAAGTCTTTTTCTTTTTTAAGTACCGATACTCAATCCTAGATTGGGGGGGAAAAACATAGTTATTCTTTATCCCCAATGCAATTTCCATCTATTAAATACAAACTTAATTTTATTTTCTCACCAAACCATTGCAATCCTATAGCTGGTAAGAAGCCATACAAATCAGCATCTAGGAATTCTGATTTTTATCAGCTTTTAGTCTGAGAGAATTCCTTAAGTTCAATAAAATGTTGTCGTCGTGCGTGCGAGATGAGTTTTACAGATTTGCAAATCTATAAAACTCGTTTAGTGTACGCAAAGTATGCTGTTGTGTAAAGGTCGTAGATGAGTAATCGTGCTTGCTATTCATTTATTAATTGCGTAGGCCGGTTTAATCAGTCTTGCCTATTTGCATAAAGCCCAATCGTGTACAATTAATTATATTCACTCTTTACAAAGGAAACTATGGCATTTCGTATGATTTATATTGAAAAAAATTGAAACAAGAGATTGTTGGCGTTGAAATTGTGTAATTGTTTTCTTCCTTTTAAATTTTAGTATTCTGTGTATATTGTTCTGTAATTTGCCCCTTGGTCCCCGTGGGAACCATGTTTAAATGAAAGAATGAAAGAACCATCACAGGATTGCCAAAACTTTGTAGGAGGTTTGCAGAAGATTAAAATGAGAGGTGCTGAATACAATTTAGGATTTGAATGATACTCTAGAGGTTTTCTTCTTTGACTTTAACAGAGGGCGCCCTTACCTAATGACGTCATGTGCAAGGTTTATCGGGTGTCCTATTTTACACGGATAAACTGGCGTCTGACACTTGGTCGGGATGTCTGCCTGTCTGTCTGTCTAACTGGTATAGTTATTTCAACATCAGATTAAATATAGTTCTTTTACTTTCTAAATCGTGACTCCATCACAGGCATATCATCACCGACAGAACTGTAGAGAATTTGTGAACCAACGGATGAAAACAATTTATATCTAAAAGCTCACTGAGTGTTATAAAGATCGCTGAGAAATCTTTGATTCAAAAATATATTGAGAAAGTCGAGGTAAAATAGTTTAACGACGTCATAAATCATCACAAACTCTTTGTTTTTCTATTGCACGTAGGCCCTACATGTGATGTATGATAAGTTATCAGACGGAACATAAACAGGTTTTATTGTTATTACTCAAGCGTGATTACGTATATAGTTGGGTAAAATATTTAAATGATTATTGTTTTGTTTTTTTCTGAACTTGCTGGTTGGATTGAATGTATTTCCCCCGAAAAGCAGTGGTGCATCACACGTTTGAGGCAATTTGATACCTTTGGTCTATATATCTTGGTCTATATATCACTTATGTACATACCAGTAACAATTACTCCCCGTTTGTGATTGGATGTAGACTTAACCTCAATCCCGCCCCCACTATCATAACTAAACACTTTCAAATCATATTCGCACGTTGAACGTTTCACAAAAGAAACCACATAACGAATATTGATCAGATCTGATATTTCAGCAATCTGTATTATGACCAAAATCATGAAGAGAAAAAAATAACTGTTCATTGTTTAAGTAAAGACTGCCGCATCACATGTATTGGTTTACCCTTTTTAAATAAAATTAATGTATGTGTCGGATTATCAATCAACTGACAAAAAATAAACACTTTATCAGATTTCGTCCGCCATGCCCCGATGAAAACGAAATTTATATTCGCGCCACAGCACCTCACCCTTTTAAAAATATCGAAGCTTTTTGTATTATGCATCCGTTTTGTGCTGTCTGCTCTGTTGAAGCTGAATGCGACGCCGTACAAATATAAATGCTTTCAAAGCGCGAATTGGGGAAGAAAGGGTCTTTCTTTTTTATATACGGGAAGAAAGTGAAATGTGAGCCATTCGGTGTGAATAATGTATAAATAAGGAAGAAACTATAAACAAACTAGTAAAATGGGTCCACGGTGAAAGGCATGAGACAGGAAGACATGTATGCCACAACTTCAGAGAATGTAAACCGCTAATGTTTTTTTTTCCAGGAACATGGCAATGCTCTGCTGCATGTCAACTAATGTAAACACACCATGTGGTTTAATAACCTTAAATGTATTCTGATGTATAATAATGTCTTGGATGCTTGGCATTGAAGATCAAGTCATAACGCCCCACATTGTTTGGCAATGTGACGCCGGTTCATGTGGTAATGTAATCTAATTCATTAGCCAGAAAGCTAATTTTATTAAGGCAAAATGCTAGAGTATGGATGTAATGCATGGTTGTAATGCAATTGCTGTGTGTTCTATTGTAAACAGGCAAAAGGCAAAACTAAGCATATTGTTATTATTTATCCTGCAAGGTATATGTGGGTTTGCGTTTTGAAGTCTGATACCTATTCCTGTATAGCCCCGTGTATGTAATCTACACTAATGATGCCAATCAAACCAGAAACACCGTGGCGATCCCCACAACACACCAAACCAACAGCTTTACGTCCCACCCGAAGGACGCAGCAATAATAGTCAAGTGTCTTGCTTAAGTGTCACGACCTGACTCGAACCCACTTTTGAATCTGCACACACTTGCTGGTAGTGTATAAGCACTTTATGTAGTCCACCAAATACATAAACCTACAAACCTGTAGAAGTTTGAGATCGATCTGCCATCTGGCCAGATGGGTCACGAGAACAAATCTGTTTATTCCATGTCATGTCACCGTCGTGAAGAGACCGGTGGACTATCGGGACGGTTTTTTTTTTGTGGGCTTATTTTTTAGAAAAGAGTTGAAATGATTCAAAAGAAGATGTATACCTTTTTATAGACAGTTAGTGAGACATTTTCCACGAAGCTTGATGTTTACAAACAAAATAAACTTGGAATATCTGTTTAGTCCATTTGCTAATCCTTTTTAGTCTTCATATGATCAGAAAAACATGACAACTTAAATGACGAGAGGTATCGAAACGGCGCGCTGTCCATGGTAGCTAGCTGTTTTTTTTACTGGCCATTTTACTCCATAAAACAATCAGACTTTTCACAATCTTATAAAACTCATCGAGTCGTAGCTGTCCTTTTATAACTAGCCTTTTAGCGAGGCCTTCGTGGCTTGGAGAGCCCCGGACCAGAGCGACTGGAACGGGAGACCAAGCACTCGAAGTCGCCACTCGATCGCCGCCTCGACCCGCGCTTGTGGTCTCCCGTTCCAGTCGTTCCGCTCTTTATGCCACAAAGGCCTTGGCAAAAGGCTACCTTTTAGCATGATTGCTTGCAATGCCGTGACAATTTTCCAGCCGATATCATTCGCCAAAAGTTCTTATTGTTGCCTGGGTATCCTTCGAACGCTTCAAGGCTAAGATGGATTGGCATTTATCTAACAACTGACTGTTATTTGTAGCAAGCTGGTCGAAACGTTGAGACCTATGTTAAGAACTCACGTCGCGTAAGTTAAGTTAATAACGATCCAGTAAAGGCTGAAGTAGTACTTCCGGCGGATTTTCTATCTTCCGCCTAGGTATTAGTTAAATAGGTATTGTGCTAAACGCCTCAATTTGTTCACGCTTGATATATTAAATGCACGTGCACCTAAGCATAAACCAGAATTTTGTTAGTTTCACTCAAAATTTGATAGAAATTTTTTTTCGTTTAAAACTATAGTTTCTAAGCATCCAGTTTGTTTCAGAGTTTAAACAAAATGGCCTACTCCATGGCAATTATTTGAAAGTTCGCAACACTATTGAATTGAACAGTCATACTAAACAGCCACAGACATTCTGGTTGAATTTCAAAAAAGACTCACGACGTCCCTTGATTTAGCAAATAAAATTTACAAAACTTTTGAGGGAAAGATATGGACACAAAAAAAGGCCTTTTGCCACTTTTAGAATGAGTCTCTTTTGGTTCAACTTTTCAATAAGAAAAATTAAACAATTCCAGACTAAAATTCGTTCATTACTTGTTTCCAATCACCACACCAATCAAGCGTTAGTCCTGGCGGTATTTCAGTCCTATGATGAAGGTCGCTCGTTAAAAATGGCCAAAAAATCCACTCGAGAAAATGTTCTGAAAGGCCACTCATCTCAATAACGAGGCCGCTCTTTGAAATGAAAAAAGAAATTAGGACGGTCAGACCGGAGAAGAAGATAAATTAATTATTTTTAGGCTGGGTCTCCTTTTAGATTGTTAAGACCAGGGCCCAATTTCATGGCTCTGCTTACCACCGAATTCTGCGCTTACGATCGCGATTCCCCGCTTACGTGCAAGCGCCGAATTTCTGCGCTAGCCTTGTAAGCGTAGAATGCCTAGTAACGTGAAGTACGCACGCGCAGAAGCCCAAATTCGCCGCTAACCCGTGAAATACGCTTGCCGTAAGCACTGAATTCCCTGCTTCCGTAAGCGCCGATTCTTTGCTTACGGTAAGCAGAGCCATGAAATTGGGCCCAGTATCCTCACTTGCTGTATCTCAACATATGCAGAAGAATAACAAACCTGGGAAGATTTAGGCTCATGGAAGTTGCAAGAAAATGATAACAAAATCACCCTTGTTGCGAAAAATTGTGTGCCTTCATATGGCTGAGAAAGACGTCATGTCTGAAGCCGGACTCAGATTTATATTTGTTGGTGAAATTGTACTTTTTTGTTAAAACTACGTTATTTTAACTATTACATTTCTAGCAATGTTTTTTTTTAATGTCGAAAGATCTCAAGTGCTCTTTACGATGTTAGTTTTTGAAGGTGTTTGATAAAATAACTAAAAATTTCCTTTAAATTTTATTATGCTAAAGGAGTATTTTAAGTTGTAACGCGCTTAATAGAACAAATTACTGATAGAGGTTTGTGTACACGATGCTGTCCTTGATAATAAAGACGGAGTGTTTTTAGGATTGCACGAACCTCAAACAAAAATGCAATATTGTCAAAACCGTCAATATTTAAATGGCAACGAATACCATCTGTATATTTTAGAGTCTCGAGCCATTACTACCTATGTAACTTTTAATAAAAACAAATTATAAAAACAGTCTGTGAAATATTTAGGGGGCCAAATTTTACATGAAATACCTGTGACGAAAACGGTTTGTGTCTCAAATGGTTTCTGTGCACGTTCCTGACAGCAGTTCGTTATTACTATCGCGGCAATCTAAATAAAGCAATGTTAATTTTTGAGTTCTTAAAATGCTATTTCCTCTTCATGACTCCAGTATGATTTTATTATCTGAGCTCTCAGACTAAATCCGATCGTGATTATTTTCGATAATTAATAATCGTGCCTTAATTTGGTACAGAACATGCACATAATATAAATAATATAACGAACCTTTTAAAATCTTTGATATAATCAATTTTTCATTAAGCTTTCATGGCTATAAAAGAAACAAACTTACAGCATAACGATGACAAGAGCAGTTAACGTTATTTTGACCTCATCAACAATAAGAAAAATGATTTCCAGAAAAGAAACACAATTCAGATGCAAATAATTATTATAATGATGTATACTTACGTCTCGGCCAGTTAAATAGAAGCGCCATATTCACCTATTCATCCATTATATATTGTGTATAGACTAGAATCTGCTGTTCGGTTGAAAGCAGAGAAATGCATTCAATGTACAATGTGCAGGAGGTTTCGCCTTGATACCTGATGATGGCGAGCAGGCACAGCGGTTATGTTATTACACTATATAGTCCAAGTGAGCACTATAGGGTTGAGGTATGTGTTATGCGTGTCCGTGTGCTGTCTTGAATGATGTGCGTGTGGTGTGTATGTGTGCAAGCAGCGAGGCAAGCGCACGGAGGAGGCAGAAACGAAACTCATTGCGATGGTAACCTAACCAGCTCTTTTTTTGCCTGCTGGAGGTGATGCAGTGCGCGGCGAGGCACGCGACGACTGTTGCATGTACAGACCGGTGGATATACAAAAACCATTTCCACCCAACAGCAATATTTAGCAAGGGTCCGTTGCTTGCTTTTAGCATGATTTCGAAATCGACCTCGATTATACGTTTATACTGTCCATCAAGGATGGCAATTAAGGGAAGATTTCATTGGGGACCTTTGAGTCGAAAATTGTTAAGCGATATGTTCTGCTTTTAAAGCAAGGTGAAGTTGGGTCCAGAGGCTTATAGTTCGCTGAACAAGTTAGTGTGCGAGAAATGTTAAAGTTTATTTTTGTTTGTATAATAGACCTAGCACTTGGGTGGTTATAAGTGTGGTGTAGTACTACCGACCCCGATTGATTTACCTAGCAAGTTTGCTGCCACCTTGCGCCCCAAAAAGTCTCAAAAATTTATATGACGTCATGAAGTATATTGTTGAAATCGATGAGCGCGTGTAGAGTTCAAGAGGATTCATTGTCAATTTGTGAATAAGATCTCAGCAAAAATGCCCTAACAGAAAGTAAGGCGGTACGTGTTTAGAAGAATGACATCGGTGTATTCACTCTGGAACCGCCTTTAGTTCGATGTGACGTCTCTCTGTCTCATGGGAAAGGCACAAAACAGTCTCAATTGCACCTTATTTTGTCCCAGCTGAGTCAATATTAAGGAATTTGACGCTGCATGAAGCCCTTCCTCCCTCGCTGACCTTTTAAGATAGGACAATCGGTTATCCATTCCACTATTAGTAACATCCCTTGACTTCAATACTTTATTTGGGTGGCAAATGTCGAAAAAGACCATAACTATAATATGAATGCTGCCAAATCCCTGAATTCTTTTACCCAAATTATCGTAGAGTGTCAAACAGCTCGGAATAGAACCCCGAAAGAACTGTCAATTTGACAGTATATTTTGTCTGGTTAACTTGGCATATACGACCCGATATGCCTTTTACAACGGAATAATTATTGCTTGCATTAACTTTTGCTTAGTATGTTGTGTCAGCGCCCCCGTCCCACCCCAAAGTCGTTCCGAAGAGGTTGGTCTGCAGAATTCTTAGAAATACGTCAACATTCCTAAATAGACAAAACGAAGCAAAGTCACAACATGCAGACGTTTAAGGTCGAGGAAATGGAATTAGCTGTTTCAAACAACTTTGGCCTCACCAACTAGAAGGAACGATGGAGTAATGACAACAAACTAGTTAGTGGCCTGACGTTTGGACCCTAGCAATAGCAGAGCCTTTCTCAATGACAAAACAACAAATTGAACAGGTATCATTAATTGTATTACAGCCATTGCTGACTATTATTGTCTGCCATCACCATTCGCATCTTACAGCTGCCGCTAGGCTTGCCTCATGTCGCAAACCCTTTTATGTTCTGTCCATCGCCATCAGAAGACTCCAACCTGTGCCGCGCCGCACAATTAGCTACATTTTGACGGCGGATATTCTTATTATGGGTGCGTTCGATTAGCTTCCCTGTGTCGACCCCGCGGTGCTCGTTCGGTTGAGCCCCTTACAAGAGCTAGTGACGATCGCTCACCGTCTCGTGGTGACGTCATGCACCTCCGGCCAGCCCAAAGTGACCCACTCCGCAACCAGGGCACTGGGGACTGACCCGGGTGAGCCCTTTGAATGACGTCGAAGCTATTCGAACGTATACCGGGGCAGACCGGGGTCGACCCGGGGAGCTAATCGCACGCACCTATAGGGACCTTTCACACGAGAACGGGACTTGAATCAAGTCTAGGCTTCCACGCGCCATTGCGTCCGTCAATCGATCCGCAACTCTGCCGCCTTATAAAGTACACTCATGGCAAGACAAATCAAGAACAATTTCACCGTACAGCTAAATTTGCCACATTTCTTAATTAACTTCGGTCCATTGGTTGATGGATACGGATGGTCAAAATGGAGAAGGGCAAGGCTTCTTTAAGCGGTAAGCCTGGGGTGAATAGGAGAGAGTAGCCCGCACTACTTATTATCGATATGATTTCCTATGTAATCAATGCTTGTATACCACCACATGTATTTATAACTGTACTTAAAATGTTATGCCAATTTTATTCAAGTTGGAAAAGACACATAAGAGAACACGCTAAACAATTATATTGTTTATGTTGAAGAATGTCACAATTGTATTGTTTAGTACCGACCAGGGCCCAAATTCAAAGCAGAAAATACTACTTGACGAATTTCTTTGCTATGCAAAAACTGAGTAGAGCACCAGTCACAATAATGTAAACTTTAATTTAATTCTGGCTGGTAACCTGTCTCTGCCAAGCAATACTTTTCAGTGTGCTCCGCAAGTTTTTGTGCTCCCAGGCTTTATGAAATTGGGCCCTGTGTCCCAAAAGCACCACTAAATAATATGCTTACGGTACCACAATAAGGTTACCAGCCAAACAATTGAATATATAGAGGACGCTATATACAACAAAGCAGTTGTTTGTTTTACTTGCAAAGCTTCAAAGGAACATTTGTTTGTGAGTTCTTTTACGAAACATTACACGCGGTCATTGCAAATGTTTACCACGATGTCTGTACCAAACCATGCCAAGCTCGGTTAACACTTCCTTGGCTGGATATTTATAACGGTGAATACAACTTTAATCTGAAACGATGGTTATTAGCAGTATGGCTTTTAAACCAAAGATGTCCACCAAGTAAAAAACATTCAAAGGACCTCTTTACAAATCACCGCACTTCGGCCAAAGTTAAAGAATTTGGGTCCACAGTTCTTGAAACTTGGGAGAACCCCGAGTCCTATTTGAAAATATTCATAACATTTACAAAGAATACTTGATGATATTAAGCCAGGTCGAAGGTCGCCCAGCAATGAATAGTACTTTAAATTAGTAAAAATAAAAAAATAATATGTGCTTATTTCAATCATGAAGTTTGTAAAATATAAAAATTATTAAATGTTAGACTAAATGGTTCACAAATAGAGTCAAGGCTCACAATTTTACATGTTATGTTGTTTTTATTAAAATAACTTGTATTAAAATAACTTTCATATTTGATGTAAACGGCTGTGTACATTGTCATTTTGTTGTTTGGCTTTTGTTTGGTTTCATTATTTAATGAAGGTTTTTTTCTTAAGAAAGAGTGGATAATGGGAGAAGAAACAAATATAATAGATTTAGCTAAGTAGATGATCAAATGGGGGGGGGGGGGGGGTGTAGATGTAAGAATAATAAGGAGAGGGTATTTTACATGATGAAAACTGCTATGTCCCAGTATTCACTTAGGAAATATTCCTCCGCCTGCTAGATTTTACTGTTGAAAAAAAGGTTGTTTCGCCTTTAAATATGGGAATCAGCAATCATAGTTGAATTATTTGACAGAAATGATTTTTTTTCAACTGAAAATATAGCTTTGAAAAAAAAATTGAAAAAAGATAATAGGCGTAGATGTTTCGTAGGTGGCCTCGCTGAGGTGTTATGCGGTCGTTTCCAAAAGATGGCGCTAATCTTAAACACACGTGTGAGGCAAACTGTCTAGCCCGGTCGACGGGAAAACACTATTTTATCACAATTTTTAATCCACATGGACAAGTCAGCACATACTACAAGTATCACAGAACATTCTTGTAAGTTTTCGTTTGTCTTTTTAATCGTTATTTTTGATATAAATTATGTTTTTCTATTGCCCTTTTTTTTTTTCTTCCAAAATAATAACTGACACATTTTTTCACCCCACGATTCGCTTTGCATTCTGGGTTGCTGGAGAGCGGTGGCCATTTTGTTTTTTTAACATGTTTACGATCACGAGCCGTCGAACCATCGAACATCACGCGACAATCAGTGTGCGACGAACACTTGTTTTGGTTTGCTTTCCACCGCTTATTGTGAGTAAACGTTAGTGTTTAGTGACTGTAAATTTTAGCTGAACCTTTCATGTGGTATGGAACGATAGCCAAATTGTAAAAAAAGTAGAAAACGAGGAAATAGCGTAACTCACAAGTGATTTTTGTGTCAATCAACTGTCAGTTTGTATTTTTTTGTTTGGTTGGATTCGGATGGATGACCAACACTTTCATAATATGGTCATATCATGGCTAAGCAAAGATAACACACGTGAAAATGACGTGACAGTCAGTTAATATTGCACTAGTTTTCTACTGAAAATGCATTTTTATATTGTGTTAATGAGACTATGTTTCATTTCTTGTTTATGTATTTTCCTGTTGCATTTTTTCTTTCTTTTTCATTCAGTTGAACTTACGTTAATACATATTTATGTTTTTTTCGAGTAGCATACATTGTTGCCTGAGCCTTTCTCCAAACCTACTGATATGTTTGCAATTTAAAACAGGGTAAAATAATTGTTTTTACGTGTTTATTTTTCTCAACCGAACTTTCATGACTTTCATTTTATTTTTTAATTCTATTGACTGTACGGTCTGGCAGTGGCAGATATAACACTTAAATAGGGCCTACAGTTCATGAATTCAGGGCGTGCTGGTGCTTGCGTAAAGAGCCTTGGACAATGCTAATGACAAATTTCCCTTGTGCTAATCAGCCTTTTACTTGGTGTTTAAAATACAAAGTTGCATCCCAACACTGTGTAGCTGTAGGCCTACTGTTCTTGAGTCTGATCCCAGGTTCAATGGCAATATCAAATTAGTCAGGTTATAATAACTTCTGATAACTCAATTTGTTTTTGTTCTTTTTTTTATGGAAAAAATTGTTATTCAAGAAGTGTTGTAACATAATTGATAAACTAAATATTATCAGTTTAACTTATTTCATGTATTTTTTTATTTTTTTATTGTTATTATAGTCACCCTCGGTGATTCTGAGATTTCAGATCCTCGTAACTCGAAAATTGAATAACAATCAAACTCAGAAATGTTAATATTTTGCTTGTAAATCATTGTTATTGTTTTTCTGAATGCTTGAAAAGTTCTTAAAGGGGTTCCTGTGCTATGTGGTCTTAATCATTTAACACAAGCACTACCAGCCATACCTGTAACATACACATAGGCCTACACGATAGTTATTTTTTACAGTTAAATTTGTCTGTAATTGCTGTGGAGTGGGAGCCGCTCAAGCTAAACACAGCGTTGTTGTCATTGGTGTTCACACACAACAGGGTGATAACATGTTCACCTTAATTTTTAACTTTGCAATTTGACGCCCAAATGGTGAGGATGGCAGACAGTAGCTGCGTGTGCTGTGGTGCACTGCAGTGCAAGGGGCCATTCCAAATAGCTGCTTATTTTACTCACAAGACAGATCTGTGAAATAAATATATTTTTTTTCCTGCTCAATAGATAAATCCATCAGCAATGAAACAGGAACCTGAGCTGTTCCTTAGAGGGCACCCCTCTGTTATCGAGGAGCAGTGTCATCTTCTGCAGAATATCTGAATCATCATCTGCCAAAGAGTCAACCGACCCACCATCCAAGCCCCAAGCATGAACGTTGGCAATCTCAAGGATTCAAAGGTATGATAACATTGTTTCCCCTTACCCAGTCAAACATGAAGCGTCTCATGTCGCTATTCCCGGAGAAATGCTCACTCATATTTTTGACGAAGCAATTATGCTATGATATCTTGGTCAAGGACACAAGTGTACAGTCTGTTCAGCTCCGCTAGGTCAGCTTGAGCCTTTTTTAGCCGCCATCTACGTTCACTGTTCATTGTTCACCCACCTGCACTGTATACATAGATATCCACACCCTCGCATGCACACAACAACTACAGTACATAATACACCAGATGGTGGACTGTACTTTTACAAAAGAAGAAGAAGTGCAACAGCTAGGACTCGAACCCACCCTCTGATGATCAGAATTCCCATGAGTGTGGTGCTCTTAATGGCTCGACCACACCACCCCACGTTAATCACTCTGTCAACACAAATATGAATCAAAACTTTCCCACAAACTGAGATTAAGAATTCTTACAACTGTATTTTTAAGGGAATAAAGGGGTAGCTACAAGTTCTTGAACGGCTGCTTAAAACCAGCAGGGCTGTGATAAAGGCCCGAGCAGAAGGGAGGGCCTTTATCGCACGGCAACGACCCTGCAAGGTTTTAAACGCCAGTTTGAGAACGAGTCACTACTCTTTTATTCCCATTTTTGTCATTGTCTTTTTGGTTAAAAGGCTTACTAAAGTAAAAAACTCTGTTAAACTTATCTGTTTTCGAACGTGCTTGAGCTCTGTAAGTGCATTGTTATGACTGATCCGTTCGTGCGCTTAGTCTTGCTGAAGACGTTTCTCGGTTGCCTTTCACACACAGTGCGACCAACTCACCGACAGCACCCACATCGCCCTAAACGAGAAACGTATTGCACTGAGACTATTGCGTGGTGGTCTTTTTTTTTTTTTTTTATTTGTGGCAAAAAGACTATAACCCTGCATTTATTTTATTGTTCTTATTTCATTTCTGTCTAAACAGGATCCATGTATGACAGAACAGAATCCTAAGAAGAGGCACCCTGATGACTTCAAATCACTGGGTCATCCTTTGCAGGTGAAACCCGTGGAGAAGCAAACCCTCAAGAGTCCACCAACCGTCTTGTTCAAGCCTTCTCCAGAGACACCCCTACTCCTCTCAAGAGTCCACCAACCGTCTTGCTCAAGCCTTCTCCAGAGACACCCCTACTTCTCCCAAGGTTCAATTGATTCTCCGTCCAAGCCCAAAGTATGAAAGGTGGCAATCTCAATGATCTGAAGGTATGATAAACGTTGTTTCCCCCTTTCCATTCAAACATAAGCATTCCATGTCGCTACTGCCAGCGACCTGCTCTCTCACATTTTTGCCAACCAACACCAAGCAGTAAAATTTGCCTTTCTGGGTATATTTTGGCCAGAGACCTAGGTTAGGGGAAAATGAGTATGTATCAATTTGGTTTGTATTGATGTAATTGAGCAATGCATACATGGTTTGCTGCAATTTATAATCAGTTTTAATGGTATACCACCTTCATTACAGCTAGAGAAAACACTCACTGATGATCAAGTGCCACAGTTGGGACTCGAACTCACACTCCGGTGATAAAAACGCCAGAGCTGAATAAGTCAAGTGCTCTCAACTGCTGACCATGACACGCCACTTTTGATCACTGTAAATAAAACTATGATCAAACTGAGATTGAGAGTGCATTTTCTTGGCATAAAACAACTGTTTTGATTAAACTTGCTTTTGGTTGTACACTGGCCAATAGCCAAAACAGTTTGTGGTTATGACCGCCAATTGTATTCTTGATTGTGTGGCAAAGACTGTAACCCTGCATGTATTTATTTCTTTTTTGTCAAACAGGATCCATGTATGACAAAACAGAATCCTGAGATGATGATAAGAGGCACCCTGATGAACTCAAACCACTGGGTCATCCTTTGCAGGTGAACCCCTTGGAGAAGCAAACCCTCAAGAGTCAACCAACCGTCTTGCTCAAGCCTTCTCCAGAGACACCCCTACTCTGCTCAAGAGTCCACCAACCGTCTTCTTCAAGCCTTCTCCAGAGACACCTCTACTCTGCTCATTGTGTCCACCAACCGTCTTCTTCAAGCCTTCTCCTGAGACACCCCTACTCTGCTCAAGAGTCCACCAACCGTCTTCTTCAAGCCTTCTCCAGAGACACCTCTACTCTGCTCAAGAGTCCACCAACCGTCTTCGTCAAGCCTTCTCCAGAGACACCCCTACTCCTCTCAAGAGTCCACCAACCGTCTTCTTCAAGCCTTCTCCAGAGACACCTCTACTCTGCTCAAGAGTCCACCAACCGTCTTCTTCAAGCCTTCTCCAGAGACACCCCTACTCCTCTCAAGAGTCCACCAACCGTCTTCTTCAAGCCTTCTCCAGAGACACCCCTACTCTGCTCAAGAGTCCACCAACCGTCTTCTTCAAGCCTTCTGGAGAGACACCCTATAATAGAAGACAGAGGCCACAAACTACATCTTGAAGAGTTGACTACATGGATCTACAATCAAAGGTATGATGAACTCTGATGAAGTTCAAAAAGATGAAAAACGTGTGATTTCTCTGGGCTTTTCCTGATTTCAAGTTCTTCAAAGCCACCTTGAGGCAAAACTTTGTAAATAGAAGTTAACCGGTCATTAAAGGGAGAAAAAAAAATTAAGTAAACGTCTGATTTCTTTGTTTTCTTCTTTCTTTTTTCCTCTAGAGATCAACTAATCCAGACAGAGAGTGTCGGATCTCCAATCGAGTTCCAGTCCATCACCAGTGGAGATGCAGTGTTGGTCAACAGTAATTTAGCGTTTGTAGCTTTGAATTTATAACTACTTGTATCTGGGATGGATCTGAAGGTCTAATATAATATCACCAAGATAATGAAGGCTTTTCTTGAAAGCATCAATGTCTGCAAGATTGAAATGTGCACATCCTGAGTGTGGTGAATCATTCATACTTCCCTTGTATGGTGATCTACCTATATTTACCCATGGTGAATCATTAATACTTTCCTTGTGTGGTGATCTACCCATATTTTCCCTGTATGGTGAATCGTTCATACTTTGCTTGTGTGGTGATCTACCTATATTTACCCGTGGTTAATCATTTATACTTTCCTTGTGAGGGGAATCATCCAAATCAAAGTTGAAAGTTGAAATGTACAAGGCTTGGCTTAATGTAGTATTGTTTTTTGTCACTATTCTAGCTCATTCATTTAGGCTATTCAACTTAGATGTGCTGATGTATGGAGTTGACAAACTTGGTTGCCATATAGTGGAGCCGGATGGGACTTTTTTCCCCAGAGGGTATTAGATAGGTGGGGTTTTCGCCCATCTCATATATCAGCAGTTAGCAGCCATGCAACTTTTCAGCCGATCAGCTGACTTTTGGGGTTTTGGTTTGCTCAGCCATTGAAAATTAAAAAAACACAGTACAAAAACTTGCTGTGCCTGTTTCTGGAAATACAAATTTTGTTGTAAAAATACAGAGTTGCATGTGTAAAGTAGGTGACACTTTAGTGTCTAAATAATTTCATTTGGTGTCAAAGAAAAACAAAAAACACAGTACAAAATCTTGCTGTGCCTGTTTCTGGAAATACCATTTGTTTTCCTTTTTTTCTTTTTTTAAATACAGAGTCCGTGTCTGATATAGTTGACACTTTAGTGTCTAAATAGGTTCGCTAGTTGTCAAAGAAAATTTGACATTTCATCTAATGTGTATTTAGTTTTAAAATGTTGTCGATGATAAATCATTTCAGGTATATTCCAATAAACTTGTGATTCACAATACTAGATGATGAATCCCCAATGCTTCCCCTTTGTGTGCGAAGTTATCAACACTTTCACAGAGTATGTGATAAGTTATCAATGCTGCCCTTTAATGATGAGTTATCAACACTTTCACTTGTGTGATAAATTATCAATGCTTTATTTTATGATGATTTATCAACACTTTCACTTGTGTGATAAATTATCATTGCTTCCCTTTAATGATGAGTTATCAACACTTTCACTTGTGAGATAAATTATCAATGCTTTTATTTTATGATGATTTATCAACACTTTCACTTGTGTGATGAATTATCATTGCTTCCCTTTAATGATGAGTTATCAACACTTTCACTTGTGTGATAAATTATCAATGCTTTTATTTTATGATGATTTATCAACACTTTCACTTGTGTGATGAATTATCATTGCTTCCCTTTAATGATGAGTTATCAACACTTTCACTTGTGTGATAAATTATCAATGCTTTTATTTTATGATGATTTATCAACACTTTCACTTGTGTGATAAATTATCATTGCTTCCCTTTAATGATGAGTTATCAACACTTTCACTTGTGTGATAAATTATCACAGCTTTCCTTTTACGACGAGTTATCAACACTTTCACATGTGTGATAAATTATTGATGCTCTCTATTTGTGATGAGTGTCTGCTTTCATTTTAGGATGAGTTATCAACACTTTCACTTGTGTGATATATTATCAATGCTTTCTTTTAAGGATGAGTTATCAACACTTTCACTTGTGTGATATATTCAATGCTTTCCTTTTACGATGAGTTATCAACACTTTCACTTATGTGTGATAAACTATTGATGCTCTCTTTTTGGGATGAGTGTTCAACACTTGTACATGACGTGATAAATTATCAAAGCTTTCCTTTTATGACAAGTTATCAACACTTTTACTTGTGTGATAAATTATCAAAGCTTTCCTTTTATGACAAGTTATCAACACTTACTTGTGTGATAAATTATCAAAGCTTTCCTTTTATGACAAGTTATCAACACTTACTTGTGTGATAAATTATCAAAGCTTTCCTTTTATGACAAGTTATCAACACTTACTTGTGTGATAAATTATCAAAGCTTTCCTTTTATGACAAGTTATCAACACTTACTTGTGTGATAAATTATCAAAGCTTTCCTTTTATGACAAGTTATCAACACTTACTTGTGTGATAAATTATCAAAGCTTTCCTTTTATGACAAGTTATCAACACTTTTACTTGTGTGATAAATTATCAAAGCTTTCCTTTTATGATAAGTTATCAACACTTTCACATGTGTGATAAATTATCAATGCTTCCCTTTAATGATGAGTTATCAACACTTTCACCTGTGTGATAAATTATCAATGCTTCACTTTTAGGATGAGTTATCAACACTTTCACCTGTGTGATAAATTATCAATGCTTCACTTTAATGATGAGTTATCATCACTTTCACATGTGTGATAAATTATCAATGCTTCCCTTTAATGATGAGTTATCAACACTTTCACCTGTGTGATAAATTATCAATGCTTCACTTTTAGGATGAGTTATCAACACTTTCACCTGTGTGATAAATTATCAATGCTTCCCTTTAATGATGAGTTATCAACACTTTCACTTGTGTGATAAATTATCAATGCTTTCCTTTTATGATGAGTTATCAACACTTTCACTTGTGTGATAAATGATCAAAGCTTCCCTTCTATGGCAAGTTATCAATACCGACACTGTGTGGTGAACTACCCATAATTCCCTCACAGTAAGATACCAACACTTCCACTTGTGTTGTATACTCTTGATACCCTTCTGAATGGGGATCTACCCATCCCTTGAGTGTAATAAAATGTTTACACTCAAACTTCCCTTGAATCATCTAAACATTCCCTTGTGTAGCAAATCACTTATACCTCCTTTGTGTGTTAATCGATGATACTTCAAATGCTTTGAAGTCTCCTCTTATTGTCAAAGTAGTCTGTGTCAATTTAAGTATAAAACTTAGGAGTCAAAGTAAAAATTAGTCTAGTTAGTTATAGTAAATGTTTCAGGGTGTGCCAATAATCTTGTGTGGTTAACTACTCACACTTTCCTTTGTGTGGTGATCAACCTATTCCTTACACTGTGGTAAATGACACTTCTCCTTGTGTTGGGAGTTACTCACATGTTATCTTTGTGGTGAACTATCCATACTACCCCTTGTATGGTGAAAATAACCACTTTGACTTGTGTTTAGATTTACCCACACTTCTCCCTGTGTGGTGAATCACTAAAATATTCCCTTTTTGTCCCAAGATCCATCCCTTATCCACACAAAGGTGTATGATTCCAATAAAGGCATACATACAAAGTTAATCAAAATTCTTAGAATTTTAAAGAAAAATGTTCCCTTGCAGATAAGCAGGGCACTCTGATTGTCTTCTTGGGGAACAGTTTTACCAGTCAGAGAGCACTCTGATTGAAACTGTTCAAAGAAATTTCAAACAATTTTTGCAGAAATTGTAGATGCTAAGAATTGAAGAGAAAACCCTTTCCGCCTTGTCTGAATCATATGTCTTTGTGTAATTAATTTAAAGTAAATTAGTTTTAAAGTAATTAGTTTAAATGTCTGAGTTGCTCCTACCTAAGAATTTCACCATGAAAAACAGTTGTTTTAATTAAAATAATGATTTTTCTCGCAAGCAAAGTCATTATTTCAGAAATTGGGCAAACATAAAAACAAAATTATAAAAATCTCAGTATCTTGCAAAGATATGGACTTTTCTATACTAAAAAGGACTGATAAAACTCAAGTGTTTTCAAAAAGTGTTTGTTTTTTTCTCCTATGAGTAAAGTTATTAACGTTTGTCAGTAATTGAGCAAATTATGGAAATCTCAGTATCTTACAGAGATATGGAAATTTCCATAAAATACAATGATAAAATTCCCTTACTTGTTGTACTTTTTTCATTGGGGGTTTTAGCTCTGAAAGATATTGAGAGTATTTTTCAGAGCTCAAGGTAAAACCACAGAAATATCTTTTTGACTCATTGTGTAGGAGCAGCTCATTCTCATGAGGGTTTTCATGTATGTTAGGGCCTCATCCAAACCCTCTGAAAAACTCGCAGAGTTGTGCAAACACCTGTGCCTGTTGGTGGACCCCCTCGGCTGCCTGGAACAAGTGTTGGTCCTGCTGGTCTGGGTGCGATGGAAGGTATGTTCTCTGTTCAGTGAAGTTTAATTAGATGTACCACTAGTGTTTTGTTTCACTGGTGTAACGCCTTACAAATTTGATGAGCTAGAGCGAAGCAATTTTTGGATGCATACATACTAGCGCATTCCGAGCTGGAAAGTAGTGGTTGGTCCCTAAAACGTTTGGTTCGGTAAGATCTCTCAAGACGTCGGGATGAGGGCCCCTTATCATTTAGCCTTTTGTTGGTCACGTCACTCTTTTGTTCTCTAGTAAACAGGTTTGAACTGGGGATCTTTCAAGATCATCAAAGGTGCCTTGAGATGTCTTTGCTTGAGCCAATGGAATCTGGACTTGGTGGATGATGAGAACTACTATTCAGTTGATGATATGACGGCTGGAGAAACATGTTCTGCTTGGTCATGCCACTTTACATCAAAAATATATAGTAAGAACACCCATTTTATTGCCTTTTGATACCAAAGATGACATTGGATTTGTATCAATCGAATTGGTTGGTTTTTAGAAGAGGTCAATGGTTGCATATTCCCTACTCTTTCATTGTGTTTTGAATACCCCATACTTCCCCTGGTGTTGCGTATTCTCTACACTTTCACCTGTGTTTTGAATTACCCATACTTCCCCTGGTGTTGCGTGTTCTCTACACTTTCACATGTGTTTTGAATTACCCATACTTCCCCTGGCGTTGCATATTCTCTACACTTTCATTGTGTTTTGAATTACCCATACTTCCCCTGGTGTTGCGTATTCTCTACACTTTCATTGTGTTTTGAGTAACCCATACTTCCCCTGGTGTTGCGTATTCTCTACACTTTTATTGTGTTTTGAATTCCCCATACTTCCCCTGGTGTTGCGTATTCTCTACACTTTCACCTGTGTTTTGAATTACCCATACTTCCCCTGGTGTTGCGTATTCTCTACACTTTCATTTTGTTTTGAATAATCCATACCTCCCCTCCCCTGGTGTTGCGTATTCTCTACACTTTCACCTGTATTTTGAATTACCCATACTTCCCCTAGTGTTGCGTATTCTCTACACTTTTGTTGTGTTTTAGATTACCCATACTTCCCCTGGTGTTGCGTATTCTCTACACTTTCACCTGTGTTTTGAGTTACCCATAGTTCCCCGGGTATTGCGTATTCTCTCCACTTTCACCTGTGTTTTAAATTATCCATACTTCCCCTTGTGTTGCGTATTCTCTACACTTTCACCTGTGTTTTGAATTACCCATACTTCCCCTGGTCTTAATTGCGTATTCTCTACACTTTCACCTGTGTTTTGAATAACCCATAATTCTCCTGGTGTTGCCTGTTCTCTTCACTTTCACCTGTGTTTTGAATTACCCATACTTCCCCAGGTCTTAATTGCGTATTCTCTACACTTTCACCTGTGGTTTGAATTACCCATACTTCCCCTGGTCTAAATTGCGTATTCTCTACACTTTCACCTGTGGTTTGAATTAGCCTACCCATACTTCCCCTGGTCTTAATTGCGTATTCTCCACACTTTCACCTGTGTTTTGAAATACCCATACTTCCCCTGGTATTGCGTATTCACTACACTTTCACCTGTGTTTTGAATTACCCATAATTCCCCTGGTATTTCGTATTCTCTACACTTTCACCTGTGTTTTGAATTACCCATAATTCTCCTGGTGTTGCCTATTCTCTACACTTTCACCTGTGTTTTGAATTACCCGTAATTCCCCTGGCATTGCGAATTCTCTACACTTTCACCTTTGGTTTGAATTACCCATAATTCCCCTGGTCTTAATTGCGTATTCTCCACACTTTCACCTGTGTTTTGAATTGCCCATATTCCCCTGGCATTGCGTATTCTCTACACTTTCACCTGTGTTTTGAATTATCCATACTTCCCCTTGTGTTGCGTATTCTCCACACTTTCACCTGTGTTTTGAATTGCCCATATTCCCCTGGCATTGCGTATTCTCTACACTTTCACCTGTGTTTTGAATTACCCATACTTCCCCTGGTCTTAATTGCGTATTCTCTACACTTTCACCTGTGTTTTGAATAACCCATAATTCTCCTGGTGTTGCCTGTTCTCTTCACTTTCACCTGTGTTTTGAATTACCCATACTTCCCCAGGTCTTAATTGCGTATTCTCTACACTTTCACCTGTGGTTTGAATTACCCATACTTCCCCTGGTCTAAATTGCGTATTCTCTACACTTTCACCTGTGGTTTGAATTAGCCTACCCATACTTCCCCTGGTCTTAATTGCGTATTCTCCACACTTTCACCTGTGTTTTGAAATACCCATACTTCCCCTGGTATTGCGTATTCTCTACACTTTCACCTGTGTTTTGAATTACCCATAATTCCCCTGGTATTTCGTATTCTCTACACTTTCACCTGTGTTTTGAATTACCCATAATTCTCCTGGTGTTGCCTATTCTCTACACTTTCACCTGTGTTTTGAATTACCCGTAATTCCCCTGGCATTGCGAATTCTCTACACTTTCACCTTTGGTTTGAATTACCCATAATTCCCCTGGTCTTAATTGCGTATTCTCCACACTTTCACCTGTGTTTTGAATTGCCCATATTCCCCTGGCATTGCGTATTCTCTACACTTTCACCTGTGTTTTGAATTATCCATACTTCCCCTTGTGTTGCGTATTCTCCACACTTTCACCTGTGTTTTGAATTGCCCATATTCCCCTGGCATTGCGTATTCTCTACACTTTCACCTGTGTGTTGAATTACCCATAATTCCCCTGGTATTGCCTATTCTCTACACTTTCACCTGTGTTTTGAACTACCCATAATTCCCCTGGTATTGCGTATTCTCTACACTTTCACCTGTGTTTTGAATTACCCATAATTCCCCTGGTGTTGCCTATTCTCTTCACTTTCACCTGTGTTTTGAATTACCCATAATTCCCCTGGTGTTGCGTATTCTCTACACTTTCACCTGTGGTTTGAATTACCCATACTTCCCCTGGTCTTAATTGCGTATATTCTCCACACTTTCACCTGTGTTTTGAATTGCCCATATTCCCCTGGCAATGCGTATTCTCTACACTTTCACCTGTGTTTTGAATTGCCCATAATTCCCCTGGTGTTGTGTATTCTCTACACTTTCACCTGTGTTTTGATTTACCCATAATTCCCCTGGTGTGGCCTATTCTCTTCAGTTTCACCTGTGTTTTGAATTACCCATAATTCACCTGGTATTGCGTATTTTCTACACTTTCACCTGTGGTTTGATGTACCCATACTTCCCCTGGTCTTAATTGCGTAATCTCCACACTTTCACCTGTGTTTTGAATTGCCCATATTCCCCTGGCATTGCGTATTCTCTACACTTTCACCTGTGTTTTGAATTACCCATAATTCCCCTGGTGTTGCGTATTCTCTACACTTTCACCTGTGTTTAGAATTACCCATAATTCCCCTGGTGTTGCCTATTCTCTTCACTTTCACCTGTGTTTTGAATTACCCATAATTCCCCAACTATTGCGTATTCTCTACACTTTCACCTGTGGTTTGAATTACCCATACTTCCCCTGGTCTTAATTGCGTATATTCTCCACACTTTCACCTGTGTTTTGAATTGCCCATAATTCCCCTGGTATCGCGTATTCTCTACACTTTCACCTGTGTTTTGAATTACCCATAATTCCCCTGGTGTTGCGTATTCTCTACACTTTCACCTGTGTTTTGAATTACCCATAATTCCCCTGGTGTTGTGTATTCTCTACACTTTCACCTGTGTTTAGAATTACCCATAATTCCCCTGGTGTTGCCTATTCTCCACACTTTCACCTGTGTTTTGAATTACCCATAATTCCCCTGGTGTTGCGTATTCTCTACACTTTCACATGTGTTTTGAATTACCCATACTTCCACTGCTGTTGCGTATCCTCTACAAAAAGACATGTTTGGTGACGACCCATACTGTCTTTGAGTGGTGAATTTATCACAATTCATCTTAACCCCGTTGAAACATTTGGTCAATGTACGTTTTCTTTAGGGATGGTAGACTTAATATTGATCCAATGTCATCTCCAGTATCATTTATTGGCAAACATGCAGTGAGAAAAAAATCACTACTAATGTTCAAGCTGCTGAACAATTTTTTGACGTTTGTGTGATACGTCAGCACTTTTCTGAAGAATTTCGGCAACTTGCTTTACACACAATTGGTTACTAAATTACTGGCCTTACAGAACCTGTTTCTCCGACCAGCACATCATCATCTGGATAGAAGTTGTCATCATCTGTCGAGTAAGGATCCCATTGGAACAAGTGTCGACACCTCTTAGCACCACCAGTGCAGCTTGGTTGCGAAACCACAATCGGTGAAATCCTAAGCACTCTTGAGGGCACCATTTCATTTAAGCAAGCAACAACTACCTTCTGCTCAGCACTTCTGCGTCTAAAACAAACCGCTAAATTGCGTCTAGCTTGTTAGATTTGTAAGACAGTACATCGTTGTTACAAACCACTAGTAGCGCATCTAATTGAAATTCACTGAACAGAGTAACATCAACCATTGCATTTGGACCTTTGGACCATCACAAGTTCCAGGTGGCCGAGGGGGTCCACCGACAGGCACAGGTGTTTGCACGACTCTGCTTTTTTTTTGGCCAAAATTTTCAATAAAAAATTGAACAGAACTCTCCTTGTAACTTGTGTTTTATTTGCATCAACCCCCACTCCCCCCCCCCCCCCCCAAATTCAAATATGGAAGGCCCATCTTATCTCGATGGAACCCACCTCCACACTATAAGGTCCAATGTTATCCCCCCTACAGTGTGGGGGTGGGTTCCATCGGGTTAAGATGGACCCTCAGGCCACCATGTTTAAGTACAATGCAATTGGGTGTGTATAAAGTCGCTTTTAGCTAAGTATTTTTGCGCATATGAAATTAGGTGTAAAAATAATACACACCCATTGCTGCACTGTGCTCAAATATGGCAGCCAACTAGACGACTCAAGTAATAATGAGATATTAGTCTTTCACTTCGGGGCAACCAAAACATAAATTGATTCGCCCCTAAAGAGTAGCCTTTATTTTCGTACACACAAAACCAAACTATTTAAATAGCCTTATATACATGTATAAACCTTGCACACATTTTCAGACAAAATTTGATAAAACCACAGTTTCAGCCAAAATTTGATAAAAACCATAAGGCTATATATAGCCTTGCATACATTTTCATGGAGATTTGATAAAGCCACATTTTCAGCAAAAATTTGATAAAAACCATAAGGCTGTAGCCTTGCACACATTTTCATGGAAAATTTGATAAAGCCACATTTTCAGCCAAAATTTGATAAAGCCACATTTTCAGCCAAAATTTGATAAAAACCATAAGGCTATAGCCTTGCACACATTTTCATGGACAATTTGATAAAGCCACATTTTCAGCCAAAATTTGATAAAGCCACATTTTCAGCCAAAATTTGATAAAAACCATAAGGCTATATATAGCCTTGCACACATTTTCATGGACAATTTGATAAAGCCACATTTTCAGCCAAAATTTGATAAACCACATTTTCAGCCAAAATTTGATAAAAACCATAAGGCTATATATAGCCTTGCACACATTTTCATGGACAATTTGATAAAGCCACACTTTCAGCCAAAATTTGATAAAAACTATAAGGCTCTAGCCTTGCATACATTTTCATGGAAAATTTGATACTGAGCCACATTTTCAGGCAAAATTTGATAAAGCCACATTTTCAGGCAAAATTTGATAAAGCCACAGTTTCAGCCAAAATTTGATAAAAACCATGAGGCCTTGCACACATTTTCAGACAAGATTTGATAAAGCCACATTGTCAGCCAAAATTTGATAAAACCATAAGGCTATAGCCTCTCACACATATTTTTTCAGGCCAAATTTGATAAAGCCACATTTTCAGGCAAAATTTGATAAAGCCACATTTTCAGCCAAAATTTGATAAAAACCATAAGGCTGTAGCCTTGCACACATTTTCATGGAAAATTTGATAAAGCCACATTTTCATGGAAAATTTGATAAAGCCACATTTTCAGCCAAAATTTGATAAAAACCATAAGGCTATAACACATTTTCATGGAAAATTTGATAAAGCCACATTTTCATGGAAAATTTAATAAAGCCACATTTTCAGCCAAAATTTGATAAAAACCATAAGGCTATTATAGCCTTGCACACATGTTCATGGAAAATTTGATAAAGCCACATTTTCAGGCAAAATTTGATAAAGCCACATTTTCAGGCAAAATTTGATGAAGCCACAGTTTCAGCCAAAATTTGATAAAAACCATGAGGCCTTGCACACATTTTCAGACAAGATTTGATAAAGCCACATTGTCAGCCAAAATTTGATAAAAACCATAAGGCTATAGCCTTGCACACATTTTCATGGAAAATTTGATAAAGCCACATTTTCAGCCAAAATTTGATAAAGCCACATTTTCAGCCAAAATTTGATAAAAACCATAAGGCTATAACACATTTTCATGGAAAATTTGATAAAGCCACATTTTCAGCCAAAATTTGATAAAAACCATAAGGCTATATAGCCTTGCACACATTTTCATGGACAATTTGATAAAGCCACATTTTCAGCCAAAATTTGATAAAGCCACATTTTCAGCCAAAATTTGATAAAAACCATAAGGCTATATATAGCCTTGCACACATTTTCATGGACAATTTGATAAAGCCACATTTTCAGCCAAAATTTGATAAAAACCATAAGGCTATATATAGCCTTGCATACATTTTCATGGAAAATTTGATACTGAGCCACATTTTCAGCAAAAATTTGATAAAGCCACATTTTCAGCCAAAATTTGATAAAAACCATAAGGCTATAGCCTTGCACACATTTTCATGGAAAATTTGATAAAGCCACATTTTCATGGAAAATTTAATAAAGCCACATTTTCAGCCAAAATTTGATAAAAACCATAAGGCTATTATAGCCTTGCACACATTTTCATGGAAAATTTGATAAAGCCACATTTTCAGGCAAAATTTGATAAAGCCACATTTTCAGACAAGATTTGATAAAGCCACATTTTCGGCCAAAATTTGATAAAAACCATGAGGCCTTGCACACATTTTCAGACAAGATTTGATAAAGCCACATTGTCAGCCAAAATTTGATAAAACCATAAGGCTATAGCCTCTCACACATATTTTTTCAGGCCAAATTTGATAAAACCACATTTTTAGAAAAAATTTGATAAACCATAATGCTTGCACACATTTTTACGGAAAATTTGATAAAGACACATTTTCATGCAAAATTTGATAAAACGATAAGGCCTTGCACACATTTTCAGGCAAGATTTGATAAAGCCACATTTTTAGGCAAAATTTGATAAAACCATAAGACTATAATAGCTTGCACACATTTTCAGGCAAGTTGATAAAGCCACATTTTCAGGCAAAATTTGATAAAAACCATAAGGCCTTGCACACAATTTCAGGCAAGATTTGATAAAGCCACTTTTCAGGCAGAATTTGATAAAGCCATTAGGCTATAATAGGCTCGCACACATTTTCAGGCAAGTTGATTAAGCCACATTTTCAGGCAAAACAGATCAGTCTTCTCACTTAGTGTATCTCAACATACGCATAAAATAACAAACCTGTGAAAATTTGAGCTCAACCGGTCGTCGGAGTTGCGAGATAACTATGAAAGAAAAAACACCCTTGTCACACGAAGTTGTGTGCGCTTTATGGTTGATTTTGAGACTTCAAGTTGAGGTCTCGAAATCAAATTCGTGGAAAATCACTCCTTTCTCCAAAGCTAGGTCACTTCAGAGGGAGCTGTTTCTCACAATGTTTTATACCATCAACCTCTCCCCATTACACGTTACAAAGTAAGGTTTTATGCCAATAATTATTTATATACTAATAATGTTTTATGAGTAATTACCAATAGTGTCCACTGCCTTTAAGGCTATGCCTTGTACACATTTTCAAGATAAAACCACAAGGCTCGAGGTTACTGTATATACAACTAATAAAGTAAAACATAACAGTTATGTAAAACATATATTTTTTTTTTTAATCTGAGGTGATTCATTAATAGTAATATCTTAACCGACCCATAATCTTGTAATTAAGTACACCATTGCAAGCAACAAATTTTAGTTTCAAATTTGGTCTATTCATCCTGGTAAGGTTTGTTCAATTAGCAGGGCTACCAATCGTGCAGGTCCCAGGATACCGGCCCCACGCGCTTTTCCAGATCATCGGGGCCTTTGCACCGCCCTCCCGAGCGGGTCAGGTCCGCCGCCCCAGGGTTACCCAGGGCAGTCCCCTACTTTACTAAGGCGGTCCGCTAGCCGAAAAGACTAGGGACTACTTCCGTTGGTCAACCATTTGTGATAACACTGGCCCTCCTAAGGAAAGGAGCCCGAATGCACCTTTAAGATCAACCACCCAGTGGCCCGAGCCGGAAGTAGGACCCCACCTGCCACGTGCAAGTGTCCAGGTCCCTTTAATTTTTGAAGTTGTCGCACTACCAAGTTAGCGCAAACAAACGTGTATGCGCTTGTTATTTGCAATGGTGCTCGTAGTTACAAGATTATGGGTCTATTTAGTTATTACTATTGATGAATCACCACAGATTCAAATGAAAAATGTAATGTTTTTCATTACTAGGGTGTTTTACTTGTTCAGGTGTATAAAAAAGTAACCTCAATCTAGTAATTTCGGTCCAAAATAGGTTTACAATTTGTCTATTTCACAACCAAACTGTACAGTATTGCAGCAACAGTCCACTAAACACCAATTAGAAAAACATAGAAAATCAAACTACGATAATATCTACAATAAATTTCTTACAATTGATGATAACAAATTGCTGGGTTCTTACACAGATGAACAGCTAGGATGCCTTGATGATACTGATGTTTCATACGTGTTGCTTTCCTTTGTACCCGGCAGCCTTCAAGATGTCAGTAGGGGGTGACTCCCTCCATACTTGGTTGGTTGAGGGAAATACTAGCAAGGAAAGAATAAGCAAACAGATAGTTCATATGCAATTGCAAGCAAACAATTGTTGTTTCAGTGCAGAATCTCTTGCAGAGGATCTATGACCTTCTCCCCATTGATATCAGGGTTTGGTTTTAGTGTGATAAGTGATCAATGTGTTCCTGATTAATTTTCAAACCATTACTCATCTGTTTTTATGTTAACAGTAGGTTGTAGTACTCTTTGAGGAAATTTGAGAAACAAGTACTTTGTTTTACCTCCTTTCCACCAACTACTCTTGGGAGGAATTATGCTTGAACTAAATTGTTAAACCAATCTTAAAATGTATTACAATGATTGATGCACCTTTTGGAAGCTTGAAAAAGCTTGACATAAAAACACAACCTAGCCTGTCAATTCAAATCAAGACATCAAACTTATTTTAAATTCTGTACAAACAAGAACCACATAATTTCTGCACAATTATTCCCGATCTTAATGGACCGGTGTTAATATTAAAAATGTGTTTTCTGAGTGTTAACCTTTTACTGGAGTTTGAAGCCCCTGCATCAGAGGCTGGTCTTGGACATCTACTTGGCGACGGGTAGTTGCAATGGAGATCCTGAAAAAATTATAATATTTTTTTAATATAGCGTCAAGTACATAAAAAATCTCAAAACGCTGACTGCACCACAAAAATATTTCACAATTTGCAACATTTAGATTTGTTACACACATTGTCCATCAGTAAAACAGCTAGATAAAATTTGGTTTTTTTCAATAGATTTGTTTTCAATACTTTCAATCACAAATAATTATATGAAGATAAGACTTTGAAAACAGCAATGTAATGGTTAACTGAGCTCATGCACATATGGAGTTCTTTGACTGGTGCAAAAGTAGGCAACAGCAACTCAGGGGGATGCCAAATGCCGGGAACAGTTCTCTTGGGGTGCTGATTGCACTCATTAAAAAAACTGCATAAACTTTGAGAAACCAGAATGATTCTTGTGTGTAATTTTTTCTAGCAGTTCAACAGTTTCACACAAGCAGATCATTTATATTGTTCATAAGCCTGCAGTTCTACTCAAGAAGCAAGTTTGATTAACTCTCAGCACTCTCATGTATTTCTACAACAAGTTAGGTCAAACTAAAATAATCTTCTTCATCCCCATTGGAAGTTTACCACTTATTAGCGAACAACTGCTGCCAAGTTTACTGCATTTGTTGACGTTTAAATTGTACCTTTATTTTGTTACTTACCTGTAAATAAAATGGATCGGTCCTTATTTTAACCTACCTTTTTACAAACATAGTGGAACAGTCTTATTAGCATTTCCCGAACTAGTTTAGATCACCAGGTACATGTACACTCAGGCAGTGGTTTGCCTCATGCACTGTTAATCATGTAGTATGTTCCTTTGATTGAAATAAGCCTTTTTTGCAAACACAGTACACGTTGTTGTACCATTAGTTACTTTGTTCATATGGTGGAACATTTCTTTGAACCTTTTTTAAACTAGGGTTTCATTATGCTTAATGTAGCACGTAGAAGTAACAATAACATTTTAAAACTTGTTAGGCCTAACATGGACCAATATTCCCTATTTCAGCAAACTCATTGTGTTTACCTTTTCTTTGAGACCTCATCTTGATTATGACTTCCCGGCCCGTATTGAGGGTTGATTGAGGATCCCCAGGCAGTAAGAAACATGCTTAGTGGAAATGCAGCTGTTCTTTATCACAGTTCTCCTCACTATAAAACACAAACAAGTAAGAAATTAATATGGTAAATTTATCTACCTCCTCCAGAAATAAACTTTAGGGTCTTCCAATGTTGGTTGGAGTCTACGTAGGGAGTATGCAGGAACCCCCCCCCCCATTCCTCCCAAAAAAAGTCTGCCCCCCCCCAAAAAAAAAAGCTTACAGACAAAAAAAGTAAACAAAAGTGCCCCCCCCCCAAAAAAAAAAAAAAAAAATAGGATCACACAAAAACACCTTAAAAAACTAAGTCCCCCCACCCCCACCCCCCCCAAAAAAAACCCAAAACCTGCCAAATTCTTTTCAAACGAAACCCCGAAATATATGTTAAAAACAGTCAGTCCCCCCCCACCCCAAAAAAAGGAGAGTAGGAGTTGGTTGGTGTAAGTTAAGCAAGTTGACAGGAGGGGACTTTACAATGCTGCTCTTGTAATTTTATAGGGGGATACCGTACCGTACGTGGATGAACTTAAAAAGGGCCATTATAGCACACTCAAAGACATGGACACTATTGGTAATTATCAAAGACTAGTCTTCACAGTGAGTGTATCTCAAACTGTGCATAAAATAACAAACCTGTGAAAATTTGAGCTCAATTCGTTGGGAGATAATAACGAAAGAAAAAACACCCTTGTCACACGAAGTTGTGTGCTTTGGTTGATTTCGAGTCCTCAAATTCTAAATCTGGAGGTCTCAAAATCAAATTCATGAAAAATTACTGTTTTCTCGAAAACTAAGTCACTTCAGAGGGAGCCGTTTCTCACAATGTTTTATACTATCAACCTCTCCCCATTACTCGTTTCCACATAAGGGTTTATGCTAATAATTATGTTGAGTAATAACGCATAGTGTCCACTGCCTTTAAAGGAACGCGTTGCCTTGGATCGGTCGAGTTGGTCTTGAAAAGCCTTTGTAACCATTTGGTATAAAATGCATATGGTTAGTAGAAGGATGTTGTAAAAGTAGAATACAATGATCCACACAAACATGCCTTGAAATTGCACTGTTTTCCTTTTACCTCAGCGACTAACACGGTGGGCCATTTATGGCCGACCGAGTTCGCAAAGTAAAAGGGAAAACACGCAATTCGAGCAATTTTGTGAGGATCATGTCATTGTATTCTACTTTTAAAACATCTTTCCAACCATATGCATTTTATAACAAACGGTTACACACGCTTTTTATAGACCAACTCGTCCGATCCAAGGCAACGTGGCAGAAAATGCACCCAGTTAATTATCATAGTACATTGTATTCGCAATTGTCTATTTTCAATAAACTTAAATAACCACCCTCTTCACTTTCTAACTAATAGCCCATTCAAAGCCATCATGTGGTGGGTTGCCCAATAGTGCAAAATATGCTGGACTCCCTCTGCGTATATATTTGGCACATATTAAGCTGAAATGTCTCACTACCCAGGTCCAAATTCCAGTTGAACCTAGTTAACTGGGGTCAACTGGTTCAACTGGATAGTGACCAAACTCATCCATTTTCCATATTAACCAACTGGTTTGGACTAGGTTTAACTGTGTTCAACTGAGTTTAAATTATAAACCAGTTGGTGTCTGTCCATTTTCCATATTAAACCAACGGGTTTTAACTGTGTTTAACTAGTTTATCAACTGGTTTCAACTAGTTCCAGTTGAACCCAGTTTTACTAGGTTCAACTGGAATTTTGACCTGGGTAGGGCGCCCCCTATCAACAGGAGTAGGACAGGCATGTACAACTGGGTGGGCACAATCGTCAACACAACATTGTTAGTTGAACTGTGATGAGAGGGAGTGGCCTGCACAATTTGTACTTAACATTTATTCAAGATTATCTCTTTGACAAATCCATAATAGTACTTTTATGGATAAAGTTCATGATCCATATTTTTGGCGATCACTACGTTTGCTTTACCAATGGCCTTGAAAGAACTTGTAAACAACTCATTGTTGAATCTGCTTGGGTGGTCAAATAATTGACTGTGGAATTTTATACCCTACACATTGGTTTATAGAACACTACTTATTCAAGCTCCTTAATAAATTTCAATAATTATTAAAGTTTGCTTTTAGTACTTGTATCTGAAGTTTGTCATTGCCATCCCCTGGTCACACAGGAACTGCGGTGCGCAATTTCGTTATTTAATGCACGCACACACTTTTGCGCATTAGCCAAAAAGTGCAAAAGTGATGGCACCCTCTGTTGCCTAGTCATACTAAAGGAAGTGAGACTTTCAACTCCATATGCTTTTATGGGGCTGTCATGTTAGGTGGGGGCAAGACTAGTCATGTTGTCTTCAAAAATCTTTTGGAAGATCAAGAAGAAAACAACATTAAACCTTAAACGAGTAAATGAAACCACAGCACCCCCACAGTACAAAGAATAAAACTGGGCTAATTTTCCGCATGTCGCCACCGATTTATCCAGTATCCACCCTTAAAAAAACTCAAATTCCATTGAATTTTTACAAAAAGTAGGGCCTAAAATCTGTTAAAATTAAATTAGTGTTTGTAGGGTAGAGACATTTTTCCAAGCTTCTAACCTGTTTGCAATCCCTGTGTAGCTAAAGAATAAAACAACATTAAATTTCCAAAACATGTCCTTAATACAGCAAATGTATACATGTGACATGTCGGCCACATGTGTATTTCGAAACTGCCGCTGTGTCGAACGGTATATTGTTTGCCTCATTTTTACCGTTTCAGAAACTCATAATGAAACGAAAGAAGTATTCTACGAATGCTATAAAGCATACCCTACTCACCTCTTTCATTATTGTAGTTATTGTGTCGACTTAATTACATGTAAATTGTTGAAGAACGTGACAGGAAATTCTTGAGCCTTCAGCCATTTTGTCTTGCAAGAGCGCTACAGGCCGCGCGTGCGCACACACCCACGCACACCACACACACACACGAACGTCCATGGGGCAAGCCATTATATGGTAACGGTGAGACAATATGAGAGAACTTTATTTTCTTGATAATTGAGGGACGATATAGAATTAATCATAAACATTTATATGTTATAAAATTTGATAGTTTAGCTAACAGTGGACTTTCGAAACTGTTTTAGAGAGTTTTTGAGCATTGGGGAAGAAGGAGCCTCGAGATGTTTCAACCCTAAATGAGCACCCCATTGAATAATGGAACGTGCAAGACATTTCGGTTTGCCTAGATCCAGGGGCGAGGCGAGGAGGGGGGGGGGGAGGCAGTAGTAGATTTTAGCAAAAACAATGGGAGGTAGGCCTATATTGGGTGGTATTGAACTAATTTGAAAGGTTTTAATTTCTCTGTACTTCAGACCATGCTCAAACTGAAAAAGTGAACAACTGCTGGGCTCTTAATGCAAATAATATCGGTGATGGAGGCGAGACTGACGGAGGAAAGAGGGGGCGAACTGGGGGTGCTGTCTTAAGTCATTTAAAATATACGCGTTTTTGGCTCTGTATTAGAAAACTTCTCTCCCGTGAAAGAAAATTTTGTGATAGGGTCAAATCAATATATAAAGCAATACAAAATTTACACAAAGTGAACATGATAAGAATATTTTATAAGTAGAATATTAATTTATTTCCATAACATTCCCCCGTAAAATATAATTATACTGGATCTTTAAAAGAAAAATTTAAAAATGTTCTTAGTTTAAATGTGTGCATTTTGTAATTGGTTTATCGTGCTAAGTGAAACATAAACACAAGGTGAATCTTGGTTTATAATGCAATAATGTATATGCCTTAAAGATACAAATTAATCCCTTCACTGGCATTACAAAAATTGCTGAAAGAAACTTTGCCAAAAACAACATTAACATACTGCAAATGCTTTAAAGGCGGTGGACACTATTGGTAACTGTCAAAGACTAGACTTCACAGTTGGTGTATCTCAACATATGCATAAAATTACAAACCTGTGAAAATTTGAGCTCAATCGTTCATCGAACTTGCGAGATAATAATGAAAGAAAAACACCCTTGTCAAACAAAGTTGTGTCCGTTTAGATGGTTGATTTTGAGACCTCAAGTTTTAAACTTGAGGTCTTGAAATCAAATTCGTGGAAAATTTCTTCTTTCTCGAAAACTATGGCACTTCAGAGGGAGCCGTTTCTCACAATGTTTTATACTGTCAACCTCCCCCCATTACTTGTCAACAAGAAAGGTTTTATGCTAATAAATATTTTGAGTAATTTATACCAATAGTGTCCACTGCCTTTAAGGTACAAACATTTATAACTTTTTCTACTAATGCAATAATGTACATATTATATGGCTTTAAGATACAAATAAATCCCTTCACTGGCATTACACAAAATGCTGAATGATTCTTGTTCATTTAACAACATGTTTAAAGGAAATTTATCCAAAATGAACAATGAGAATCAAACTTAATCAAATTACAAAACTCCCACACATTTTGGACGAGTAAGTCTCTGTTTACTAAGGAGAAACTTTTATAGTTTATATTTCTTTTCATTGATGTGACTCTGTTTTGCGATACAATCTTGTAGCCATCTCGTTCACACAACCACAATGTCAGGATTCAAAGCCTTCATATCCACCAGAGTTTGCACCTGCAGAAAATAATTCAACAAAGAAAGATGTATTTAAATGAGTTGTTTCATATCGAAGGTGCAATAAAGCTGATGAATTTAAAGGAAAATAATTTGTGTCAGTAGGGATTAGCCAGCAGAACAAAGAGGACGAACAGGAATAAATCTATCAAGAAGACCATATAAAGGCAGGAGATTGGCCATACACAGCTTTGAAAGTGAGGGGATGAGATTTACTTAAAGGCAGTGGACACTATTGGTAACTTCACAAAATAATGGTCATAAAACCTTTCCTGATTACGAGTTATGGGGAGAGGTTGATAGTATAACACATTGTGAGAAACAGCTCCCTGTGAAGTGACGTAGTTGTCGAGAAAGTAGTAGTTTTCCACAAATTTGATTTAGAGACCACAGATTTAGAATTTGAGGTCATGAAATCAAGCATCTGATCTGAAAGCACGCAACTTTGTATGATGATGGTGCGACAAGGATTTTTTTTCTTTCATTAATATCTCGCAACTTCGCCGACTTAGACTAATTGAGCTCAAATTTTCACAGGTTTGTTATTTTATGCATATGTTTAGATACACCAACAGTGAAGACTAGTCTTTGACAATTACCAATAGTGTCCAGTGTCTTTAATAGGACCGAACAATCTGAGGAGCGTCACTGACGGTACCGCTTCTAAGATTACAATTTTTGGGTCGTAAAAACTTCTATCTTTTTAAAACATAACCACATACTTCAAAGTGAATTGTTTCCAAATATGCTAAAGCTTTATACTATCAAAAGCTGCTGTAGGCTTCTACCACAATGTTTTCATTGCCAATACTTTTAGGATTGACTACAAAATGTATACCCTCCCTGTTATGCTCATACACGAATGGAATTGTTGATTATTTACCTCTGATGTGTCTTCCTTGGCATCAATGAGGGTCGTTGTTTCATCAACAGTCTCTGAGACATCACCGTCATGCGTGAATTTTTTTTTAGTTAAGGAACCTTGAATCAAAACTCGCAAACAAAACCTGAGCTGTGGCGCAAAATGCAGCAAGTCAAACCCCTTCTCTTTTTGCTAAGTGCACTGGGCTCTTATCGCGCATAACACAACACACAGGACCAAAGGCTTTACATCCCATCTTGAGAACCAGCAATAATGGTTAAGCGTCGTGCTTAAGGACACAAGTTTCACAATAGGACCACCAATCCACACCACAGTTTGTTGTTCTAATCTACTCGTCCACGACACGTCACACCTGACTTGCAATCATGAGGTTGTAGGTTCGTATCCTACAAAGCTAACCGCTGATTTCACAATGACTAGAAGTATGTATTGTCGTCTAGTTACTGAATCACAATATCTTGATTTGTGCAATTCATAATCATTCACAGACAGTAAAAACCAATGTTTGTATGAGAGAGATTGGCTGTTGCCAGTTTGGTGTTTATATCCCCCTCGTGGGAGTTTGCTGAGTTCCCTTGATGGGAAGATCATCTTAACAAACAAACAAACAAAAACCTAAGCATGATTAAAAGGATATGCCACAGCGTAACGTGTGAGTTTCTTTAAATATTCTCCATCGTCAACATCACAGAAGCTCACCATCACCCCTTGGAAGAAACTTGGCAGTCCCGTCCTGTCCCGTCCTCCACACAGGACCTACAGCTTAAAGTCCCATCTGAAGGATGAAGCAATAATGGTTAAATACTTGCTTATAAAAGGACACAAGCGTCACGACCGGGATTCAAACCCACACTTTGATAATCAGAAACAGCAGAGCATGAGTCCAATGCTCTTCACAACTCGGCCATGACACTGTAGAAAGGTAATTGGATTGTGCCTTTGATGATACAAGTGTGGAATTTGGCTCACAGTCAAAAAATGCCATAAGAAAGGGAACCACTGTTGCAGCTCCTTGCCCATAGCCCCGGCGTGATACTTCACGGAGGCAACAAAGGCGATTGCCTCCATGTCCCCTGGTCATTGCATAGGTGCCCTAAGACGCTTGATGTGAACAATGCCTTGGTAAATTGTTGAAATAAAAAATTTAGTTTATACCTTTTAAACTCATCTCTCCAGTTTCCCATCACAGACCGAGGGCTGACGACTAAGAACCGACCCCGAGTTTCTCCTGAACCAAACAGGTACGTCAAAAGGCCAATAGTCTATTAAGAAAACAAGTTATTTGAAAGATGTTAATTTTTGCATCTTGGATGAAGAATACAATTTAATTTTGTCTTTTAAGTACTGTATATTCAGTGCTATTAAATCATTGCGGTACCCACTACTGAAGACTCAAGCTGTCTCTAGCCACCGGGTTAGCTTGGTGACCAGTGTAGTTGGTAAGCTTCTGCTCTAGCAATACAAAGGTCGTGGGTTCGAATCAAACCCGAGTGTATTGCCTGTGGATTTTGTTCACAGAAATCAGGAGAGTACAGTGATTTTAATACAAAGTGTATTTTTAATACACATCAGTGCAAGGGTGAAAAACAAACTATACAAAACAATTTTTGTATCAAAGCTAGATGTTTACCAACCTGACCTTTTTCTACCCAATCCCATCTCATCACCGAGGATTAGGCCATGGTTTCTATGGTAACGCTGTATCAGCAAATTGACACCATAAGCTGGTATGGGCTGGTTATTTCTGCATAAAAATGAAACAATACATAATTATTAAAAAATACTTTTTGGGTTATGGATTTTGGTCTAAATCCGAATTTTGAATCTGGGGGCCATTAAATAGTTTTAACAATTCAAGAATCTCTGAAATGAAACACACTTTACCGAGACTATGGCTGTACAGTTAACCATTTCGCCCTGCACACATTGCGAAAGCTTCGTAACCCTCCGGCTACGCTGTCGGCAGGAGGATTACGTTATTGTAGCCCCACTTGTGTGTGGCCAAGGATAGCTGTGATTCAGCTATCCTTGGCCACACAAGTGGGGCTAACGTTATTGCAACTAGTCACGCTCATGTTATAACACTTTTTACTGGTGTTATATCATCCGTTCAAACAACACCTCGTGATGCCTTTAGACCAATCAGAATGGATAAACTGTCTTAGGTTTTTATGAATATTAAATAAAACATCGAGTCAAATTTCATTTGACTCGATATTTTATTTAATATTGATAAATATCCTGGTGTCATGTGTTTTCAGTAGGATAAATTTTCACAATCAAAAACTTAAAAAGAAAATTTCAAATCATCTATCCAATTTTTTAACAATTACACTTTCACTTCATGGTGTGTTGAAAATTTTAAAGTTTTGGTTTTACGTCGCGAGAGACAGTCCGCCATTAACAGTGCTTATGCATGAACAACATTGGAGCAACGTCATATGTTTTCACACCCTTCATTGGTTGGTATTTTATTTAATATTCAGAAGCTAGTATGGCGTCCAAAATAAATCAAAAATATTATTCAATTACTACTTAACAAATTTAATTACATTTTTGTCCTAAGGCATTATGGGTACTATATTAGAATCCAGAGATATCATAAGGCATGAAAGTAAAACGCCCCACCCCCCCTGAAACACACACACTTAATAACAATCCGTTTTCCCCCATTTCAGACCAGTAATGTTTGGTTTCAGGAGATAAGAAACCAATTTATGATATTTTCTCTTTAATTAATATAATGTAGACTTAATATTTATTACGCTTATCTGAATTTATTACAGTATGCAGTAAATAAAAAAGAAAATTGTTTTCATTTTTACTTAAAATATTTTAATATTTTCCCCACATTTGCACACCATAGAATCCCAAATAGTAACCACCTAACGTGATCCATCTAGTGACTAAAGCAGAATGAAACTCAATCTAGCAGATAGTAATTTTGTTTTGAGCTTTGGAGATTGGATGATGTTTCTTTGACTCATTTGAATGTTGGCATAATAATGCACTAGTGATTAGTACCAAAAATCAATCATTTTATAAATGTTTGATTTGAGCAAAACCAACGACAGGAAACTTTATTCTCAGCATGATTAAGCCTGATGAAAATAAAGACCGTGAGTAAACTGCATAGCTTCTGTCACCGGTGCAGCTTGCACAATTTCGCGGTAAACAGGAATCAAAGTTGGGGACCGAAAACATATGAGGGTCGATAACGTATGATGCTACGATACCTAAGACAGTTTATCCATTCTTTCACTCGGGTGACGTGATGGTGAGTAACTAAAAGTAACGTTAAAGTTGCCTTAAGTTTTCCTTAACCAAATGAAGTGTAAGTGTTGTTAAAAAATTGGATAGATGATTTGAAAAAAACAACAGTTAGTTTTTTATTGATCACAATTTTCCTGTTATCCTACTGAAAACACATGATACCACCAGGATAAAACATCGAGTCAAATGTAATACTGCAACTGGTTAAGGCAACTTTAACGTTACTTTTACTCACCATCACCCGAGTGAAAGACCGAACTATTGCTTTTCCGTCGACGTAGACCTTGTCAATAGTTTTGGATCACCAACCTCCTTTATTTATCGACGAATTCTGTCCATGTCTGTTGGATAAGGGAATATTTTTGCTGCAAGACATCAAAAACAGAGGAATTTTTTATGGAAGTTATGACAAACTCGGCAAAAAAACACCTCACTTTTATAAATAAATGAGGGCGCTGTTAAGAGAAGTCGTCAAAATAACCATTTTAAAACACGCGAGGGCGCTATTTAAAAAGAAATCGTAGAAATGTTTTAAACCAAGTGAGGGCGCTGTTAAAACAAAAATCACCGGATACTAATTAAACAAGTGAGGGCGCTATTACAAAAAAGAGTCGTCTGCATAATAACATCGCGCACAGAGCCTTGAAAATAGGACCTCCTACGATACTTAAAAAAACACAAAAAGCATGATGTTTTGCATTTGTTTCACACTCAAATTATTGTCTAATGAATTAGGGACTGAACTTCTTTGCAATTTCGGGCAAAACTGCAAAATCGGTGATCTTCTGCAGTAATTTGCCCTTGACTATGATCAACTGCTATGATTAAAAACAACAAAATCAAAACAACTACAAATTACAAGAATCCAGTGTCATCTTTGGTATCAAAAGGCAATACAATTTGTGTTGTTTGTAATGATATTTTGGATGTGAAGCGGCATGACCAAGCAGAACATGTTTCACCAGCCCTTATATTATGATATCATCAACTGAATAGAAGTCCTCCTCCCCCCCCCCCCCCCAACAGCACATTGCAATGCCTAATAAATCTGATGAAACAAAACAATGAACAGTATTGTAGCTTGTGTTATTGTTGTTCATTAGAGTGGAACTGTTTTTCATACGTAGGAGCGCAGCGAAGGAGCATGAAAATGTTTTTTTCCCGTGCATCACCCATCGTTTGTGCACAGCCCTCTTCCGTTGAATATTAAATATAAAACAGCGCCACCAATAAAGACTACATGTTGTAGTATTGGTGTTTGAACTGTTTCACCATGGCAACAACTCATTATCTTGGCCCAATTTCATGGAGCACAACAAAATCTTGCTTATCAGAAAAAGATTACCAGCCAACCTACCACTTTGTGTGAATAATTTAAGAGTGGTATCCTGCTCATTCCTGCTAAGCAGACAAAATGTTAAAGCGCTTTGTTCTGCTAGGCAGCTCTATGAAATTGGGCCCTCGCCTAATCCCAGAACATGGATCACCAAGTCAAGTCTTGTTGATCCTACATCGATTAACATGTCTGAATTCAAAACAGAGTTGAAAATCAAAGAAAAGATATGCTGACTGTTTCAGTGTATGAATTCTTAAGAATAATCGCCTTAAAGTAGTGTTGATTTCCAAAACTTTCACTATGTGAAGAGATATTTACCACCTTTGCACCAAAAGCTTTCAACAAACAAAATAAATGGGTGAAATTGGCTGGATCAATTAAATGCATAGCTAAAACAAAAGGGGGGTCAAAATGTATTTATAATGCACACACTACAGAAACTACTGTCAACAGCTCTTTTCTTTGATGTTAAACACCCCTTTAAAATGATAAAACAAAAAATAATTAAAGGACAAGGACACAAATAATGACACAGTTTTTGTGGAAACGATAAGTATTGTCTCTGAGTTCACGAGGTCCTATTATAAAGCACACACACCAAATGCGCCTGTTATCCACGTACAAATTACATTGTGTTGATGTAACTAGACTTGCCTCTTGCTCTCATTATTACTGACTCGAGCCATGGAAAGAAAACAATGTGGTTTCTGGTCGAAAAAGACAAAGGACTGGTACAAGTCACATTTCATAAAATGGTATAATATTTCTTCTATATTTCTAATTGAAAAAAACCATGATCCAAGTCTGGCAAAATGCTTGCCGTTAAATATAAGTTATTTGCTTAAACATTGAAAACTAGTTGCACATATTTTTCCCCTTTCGTTCTTTGTTGTTAATATGAATGTAACTTTGAATTTAGTAAGTGATTGTTACATCATGGGAAGACACTGGTTTGGGTTGTATTTCATATGCCGTCATTCCTGACACAAAACACTGAATTGTCAGTCAGTACACTCCCACAATGCAGTCAATATTATACCAATGTTGAGTGGCATCATTAACCCTTTAAGATCAACAACACCAACACACTATTAAAATCAGTCTTTGTGAAACATTTATACACCAGAAACGGGCATTTGATCATTGTTTCGGTAGCCGAGCCACACAATCAAAGATTAAATGGTCTCAAATTGACACAATATTTGGAAGCACTTTATAATAATCGATAACAACTGCTAACTAATCTTTGAGGCTTTAATCTCAATCCATTCTATTCAAAGGCTTAATCCTAAACCAATCTGATGGAATCGACAAAAGCAACCCTCGGCTCAACTTGGTTTGCTCCACATTTCTTTACTCCAGTGGAGTCCAAAAAAGGACAATGTCATATTGTTGATTCAATGTGTAATCATAAACACTACATTATACGTGCATCGCATTGTGAAACACAAATGCACCTCACATAGTACAATTTTAAATGTTTTTTTTAATGATTTTTTTTTTAAGAATAGAACTTATTTATTTTAAACCATGTACAATAATACTTGCTTTTTCTGTCAAAAATCGATACTTAACAAGGCTAAAGTCTTCTTTTGTTTTGCACAATCAAATGGAAGTTGTATAACGTTAGTTTAATTAGACAATTATTTCTTAATAATGTATGACTTCGGTAGGTGTCAAATACGGGCTGATAGGAAATGCTCATATCTCAGTGTTTATGCAGAAGTATAGAAGTCACAGAGGTAAATATATTTATAATATATACAAGTGTTATGTTGCTTTCTGTATTTCAACCATGATCTGTATCAAGTACTGATAGGTAACCTCAGATTTTTTTAAATAATTATTATTATTTGTTTGTATTCTAACAAAACACGGCTGACAATAACGGTTATAGCATGACACAAGGTCAAGATCATGGCATACACAGTAGGCACTACATGTTTTGGATTTCCCTCAGTTGTTCTGCTTAATTCCTCATCATTTTAAAAAATACAATCATTTGCACACGTTGACAGTTTTGAAAGGATATAAGAAATGTTTGTGCAATATTATGCTTTTAAACTGATAACTGATTTAACGACAAACAGAACCAATTTAAAATTCCCTGTGAACTAATTCACGCAATTAACAACACCCCACCCTTCGTTTGTTTTGGGAAACCAATTTTGACAAGACAATTGGGTCTTCTAATGTAATTCTACAGGCACAGTTGTACATAGCTTCAGCGATTCACTGTTTCAAAAAGTTGTTAAATGAGTGACTGATTAATAAATGTAGTATATATACAAACACTTGTTTTGGCAAGTTAGTAGCAGCAATACACTGTGACATGTGTTTTTGTTTTAATTACCTTTTTTTATCCATAAAAAGTTTTGCTGGTTCTTATTTTTTGTCTTCTGACTGAGAGAAAGCACGCACTGAAAAACCAAAACCTGTCAATAACTGGTGGGTGAACATTAACCTATAGCATAACAAACTACAACACAATACTGGCAGAAAAAAATAAACTATGTTAAGTTTTATAACACTGCATCCCAGCTCTAATGCTCCATTGTCAAGAAAATATTTTTTTTATAAAGAAATAACCATTTGTAGAAATCCTTTTCTTTTAAATATTAAATCCTGACTACTCCACAGTCCACACTTTAATCTCCAAAACAAGACTTCCTCGATTGGCCATTTGTGGTACTTTCCTTGCACATGGAACCTGTTTGTGTACTCCAGGTGGAACTGTGACTGCTGTCACAATGATGTATACATGTACATGTATATCATATTCCCCAGAGTTCAAATTCTCTGCCAAACTTCCATTGGAATAAGTACAACTTGAAATCTTGCAAACGGATAACGGATACATCCACAAAAAAGTTTCAATTATTATAATTTTTTTTAATTTGACCACACAGCATATTTCTACGTCACTCAGGAATTTATTATACTTGTTTACACTGCTCTTATAATGAAGGCAAAGAACAATGCACTTGACTTCTCAAAAATGTTTAATTTTTTTTGCATATTTTACTTTTTATAATTTTTTTTTTCTTTTATTGTTTAATACTTTTTATAGTTTTTCCTTTTGAAGATTTTTTTTTTGTATTTCGTTTTTTTTTTTTGTATTTTGTTTTTCATTGTTTTTTTTTGTAATTATTTATACTGTTTGGTTTTTAAGAATACCAGTAATTCTCCCTGTATTAAACCCACATTGGGAATAGACAGGACCCTGCATTGCACAGCGTCAACTAAACGATACAAATTATCAATCCCATCATGCATAGCTGACAAGTAACAAGTGGAAAATTAAAGTTGCACAGTTTACAGCTCTTTAATATTTAAAAAAAATCATCTTTTCACATTTTTTTTTCTTTTTTTGTTTTTATATATATATATACATTTTTTTTAATTTTTTTAATTTTTTTTCTTTCTTTTTTACAAAATGACAACAAAATTCCAGATTGTAGCAATAATGTGATTCATGGTCTGAAATATTCAATGATAAATGTTATTACTTTTTTTCTCGGTTCATAAGGTTTTTTCTTAAAAGTTTTAAAACTCCATGCTGATTATTTGCTTGTAACACACCACACTGAACCAATATCCAGTTGAAAACAAGGTACAAAGAAAAAATTGTTTTACAATAAAAGTATAAGGAATTCATGATTTTAGTTTTGTTTTTCTTGTAAAAAGGCCCTTTACTGTAAACACTGCTTTGGCTTTATATGTTCATTAATGTTTAATAATCTTACAGCTACTCACAATATAGTTTAAAATAAAAAATAGCACAGCCAGTAATGTTTTTTCTTTAGTTGCAGTGTCCATGCAGTTTGCCAATTTTGCAGCTGCAAAAAAAAAATTCCCATGGGGCTGATTAATTTGAAGGACTGAAACAAACTTTTGTTGACGACTGGCATGGAAATATCTCAAAGTTGAGTCGCTGTGAGTGAAAACATGTCTTTCTTTTGAATTAAGATAGCACCTTTTAAATGTTCCTGTTTCATTTATGGTTTGTTTTTATATTAAAATTATTTTGTTGTTACTTTTTATTATTACTATTTTAAGTTATGCTGAAATGATAAAATTCTTCAAAGAAATACAGGCTCTGATTTTAAATCTATGTTCAAATTTGTGTAACTTAGGTTATTATTATGTTTCAGTGTGGAATGCATTGTATTACAAAACACATAATAACTGTTAATTAACTGACAATAAATTGGTTCAAACGAACAGAATAAGTTGTAAGTCATGAATTAAGGCCATTTGATAAATCTTGTTGCAAAAGAAATTGAACAGCTGCTAAAGGCAGGACAAGGGTGAGTAACACCTCTCACATCGTAACAAAAACCCAAACCAACAAACAAAAAATAGGTCCCGACTATTTGACAAGAACAAAGTGGGACTTTAAAGCCATATACACAATATAAAGATAACAAATCAATCAAGGGTTTCTGTTTTCTATTGCCTTGCTAAGTAAGTAGTAGTACAGCATTATTACAATAATATAGTCATCATAACATATCAGTTTAATACAATGTGACATACATTTAGAAACGGAACCAGCGGACACACACTCCTTGGCTTAAAAACAGCCCATCCCTCCCATCATCACCTTTTTCTACGTTTTTTCCTTTTTTTTTTCATTTTCTTTTTCTGTCAAACATTTTTTTTTTCAAAGAGTAAATAACCTATTAATGCTTATCACAAATGTAAATAAAAAGCTTCCCAACAAGTGAACTCACACACATAATAGTATTCGTAATACTTTTAAGTTTTTTTTTTTTTTTTTTTTTTTTTTTTTTTTTTTTAGTATTTTTTTTCCTTCATTAAACCATTCTTGGAAGAGAAATCTGAAGTATTAATTACAACCACCCGTACAATGGTGCTTTGTTATGTTAATGTACATCAATACAATTATTAAACAAATAGATCATAAACGGAACTTGGGCATGTCCGCAAAAAAACAACCTAACATTAAAAGCCAAAAAAATACATCCATAAATATTCTCTCAAAACTCAGAGTGGTTATATCCAAAAAGAAACAAAAAATCTCATTATTTTCAGAATAGAATCAAATATACTATTTATCGAAGAAACAAGAAGCAAATGTAGATGCACACAGGACAGACAATTATTATTTCAAAAACATACTTCTTTTCTTGGCATTTCAAAAAATCAAACCAAAAACTTACAAATCAGGAATTTAAACTCTTGTAAGGTTTCTCAACGTTACTTCCTACTTGGCACAATAGTACACTACGGAATGATGAATACTGTCTGCCTTCCTGAACCTACCCTAAACTCCGCCCCTGAAAAAAACCTCCCCACCCCTGCCCAATCCTTTCTAGGCATCAAACTCTAAAAGCAGGCACAATCTTTAAAAACTTCCCACATCTCAGTCTGAAAGTCAAACAATAAACAATGAGCTGTGACTTAAAAAAAACAGAAGTAAAAAGGAACACAAAGAAAGCAACCTTACTGCATTAATTATCAATCTCTAACCACAATAAATACAGTTTTGTTTTCATATAATGTTTTATATATAGATATATATATATAAGTTACCACAACATTTCACAGTCATAAATTTGGGAGAAAAAAATTATTTGTTGTTTTGCAAACGGTTATATCTTAAATTTTTGGAATAAATACAAAAGAAAAATCATGTGACAGAGCTCTCTTAAATATGTTTGATTACTCAAATAATGTGGACGTACTAAATGGAATAAAAAAACTCCTCAATTTGCGAGAGAGCAAGCTAGAATCACAACATAAAAATAAAAGAGTGTTGTAGCAAATGCCTCCTTGAGCATCATATACAAAACCCTGTGATTTTAGTTTCATCTGCTACTAAGGTCAGATCAAGATTTCTGATAAATACAATTTCAAATAATTATTCGTTTCTACTCAATGTTGTATACACAGGGGAAGAGACCTGTGGGCCCAATTCCATAGAGCTGCTTAAGCACAAAATTGTGCTTAAGCAAAACAATCCTTGCCTAATAAAATCAGATTACCGGCCAAGACTCCACTCAATTGTTATGCTAAGTAAACACAGCTAAATACCAGTCAAAAGCAATGTATATGGCATGAAATTTTGGCCAGTAACATGTTACCATAAGCAAGCTATTTTCGTGCTTAAGCAAATGTTTTTGCTTAAGCAGCTCTATGAAATTGGCCCCAGAAGTGGGCCAGACAGTATAGAACATGTAGTTCAAACAGCACAGTGGTTTACATTGATAGTGTATCATTTGTTATAACATCATATACAAGTTAATTATTCACCCTCCTTTTGTTTATCATGGCAGTTTAATGTACGACAGTTTAATTAATTGGCAGCACTGGCATTGTTGATTGTTTCAGTTGTTAACTCCCACATTTCTCTCTTTTTGTTTTACTACTATTTTTTTCTTTTCTGTTTAACTGTACAAGAGAGTTCAGAACTCGGTAACACTGCACAAGTGGTGCATGTACAAGTAGGCTTAACATAAAACCAATAATCACATGGAGTATACGCTACAATAATATTGATAAAAAAAATTGGTTTTCCTTTTACTAACCCTGAGAAAACCGAAACAAAATTCTAATGATAGTATGTGGATTAGCTTTTTAAAATGTTAACCAATTATACATAATCATCAGATTTGAGAGAGTAACCTGTTCAAGCACAAAATACCATTTTTGCATATTCTTTTAACCCCCAAAAGCTGGGGAAAAAAGACCCCCAAAACAAAAGAAAAAAACTGCACAAAAGGGAGTTGCATGATCATATTAACAGAGGAATGCGTTAAATTGCGTTTTTCTTTAAAGAAACCAATAGAGTACTGCACAGGTGCCGTAACATATTCATTTAGTTATACATTTTTTATCTTCAAATTTCTTTTTCCTTTTCTGAAATGGTCCTTATGCTAACAAAAAAAAATTTAGTTGCTTTTCAGTCTCACAGAGAATGAGGAATAAAAACTCACTCTTGCACACAAATAAAAACGCAAAAAAAACAACCCAAAACAAACAGACAGACAATTAATAACTAGATCAAGCATTTGTACAAAGCACGATTATTTTAGTTTTAAAAACAACTTCTGATTTCAGATACTCATTTCCAAGCCAGTAGAAAAATCACGCTACATTATATTTTAAATGTTTATGTAAAGTCTATCAAACCATTTCCCCCAATACATAGCACAAAATCTGCCCTTTGGTATTAATACGAAACTAAATAGGGGCTGTCATTTTACGAAAAATGGTAAGTTGACAATTGGCAGCATACATATATATATATATTTATGTATATTTGCATTCACATATCATACAAATTCATTCCTTCAATTAGGATGGAAATAGGAGGAAAGGCCAATGATTTCTAAACCCCCTCCCACTTAACCATTATTGGCTGATCTTGTTCATAATTTCACAATTGGTGAATAATAATATACATGATTTAGAATATTTCTTTAAATTATTTCATTACACTGTTATATTAAATTTGAATTAAGCAAAACATGTTCAGTTATTTTCTTCTTAAGTTGTAACGCAGTTTGTCTATAAAGTTGTTTGTTTAAGTCAATATTAAAGGTATAAAAGTTTATTTGCATTGTGACCTTAAACCCCCTTCAAACCCTGTACAAATTGTGCCAGAATCCAGTTTGTAGTAGAAGTGAGGAAAAACAAAACAAGAAAGAGAGAAACTAAGAAATGGTTGCAAGAAACAAGGATGTCCTGGCCCATGATAAAAATAAAAACCATTGAAAATAAAAACCAGGAAACAAACAAATATCGGAATTAAAAGGGCTCTCAGTCGAATCAAGTTTCGTGATGCTCTCATTTTCCAATAGCTAGAGACCTCATGAAAGTGTGGAAAAAGCTACAAGTCTCAAGCCTCACGCTCAAATGTTGTAAAATATCAATTTATTTGATACTCTTTCCGGTCTTTACATTCCAAAGAGGAATTTCTGCGCCAGATTTCAAATTCAGCGTCGTTTAGCTCGACTATCATCAGAATTCAGGAAAGAACTGAACATTCTCTGTACACAAATGTACAGACCATTGAAGGGTGATGTCATCAACCATTTTTTGCTTTTAACAAAAGTATCGTTTAAAGGGTACCAAACACAGTGGCATTTTACACCATTTTAACGAGAGGTTAGAGACTTGTACATGAGGGCATCAAATACTGAACATAACCTTGGAGCCCCTATTAAAGGCAGTGGACACCATTGGTAATTACTCAAGATAATTATTGGCATAAAACCTTTCTTGGTGACAAGTAATGCGGAGAGGTTGATGGTATAAAACATTGTGAGAAACGGCTCCCTCTGAAGTGCCATAATTTTTTGAAAAGGAAGTAATTTTCCACGAAATTGATTTTGAGACCTCAGATTTAGAACTTGAGGTCTCGAAATTAACCATCTAAACATACACAACTACATGTGACAAGGGTTATTTTTCTTTCATTATTATCTCACAACTCCGACGACCAATTGAGCTCAAATTTTCACAGGTCTGTTATTTTATGCATATGTTGAGATACACCAACTGTGAAGGCTAGTCTTTGACAGTTACCAATAGTGTCCACTGCCTTTAAGCAGTAGTTCACACCCCTGTCTGATAAGATGCTACAGGTCACCACAAAGAATTGCTTATTCTATTTGAAGAAATGAACATGGCAGCCAAATGTCTCTTGATAAAGGAACAACTGATTTCTCTCTTGATAATTGTGAGTACTGAGAGAGACAACACTGACTAAGACATTCTAGATCAATTAGGGTTGATGTCACAAGGAGTTGAGGACTAGTCTTATCTCCTAACTTAGGATAGGCCTTAGCTTTTTAAAAACTCGTAGGATTAGTCCTAAGTTAGGACTATCGACCCCAGGGCCCACTAGCTTAGAGCTGTTTAGCAAAAAGAAGTGCTTCGCACAGAAAATGTTGCATAGCAGATAGTTTACTAGCCAAACGTTCCATGTAATGTATAGTGTTGATGATTGGGTTACCTACTAGTTTTGCTAAGCAGACAAAAACATACTAAACACCATCTTCTGCTGAACAGCTCTATGAAATTGGGCCCTGCAAAGTTGCAAAGTTGGCATTGCCTATAGGCGTGGTTTAAAATTTGTCAATTTTCGTTCTGATTAGACCAGCTGAGAACCCTATTCATTTCTTCAGATCTTCACCCCAGACAAAATATCAGTTTTAAAATATTGTTTAGAATTATACCTGAAGGTTAAAGAATGAAGGACAAACACAAAAACCGAATACATCTTAAACTGAATAATATACCGTAACTGAATCCAAAATGTTATCAAGGGGGGGGGGGGGGGGGTAACATGTAAGTATGAAATATTACTTTGTTGGAGGTTAAATTTAGAGACTATATGAAGGTGAGTTGAAAAACTACTCATATTACATGATTTCATAACAAGTTACTGTATTCTTTATTAAAAAAAAATAAAATAAAATAAACTCCCCCTCCCAAAATGGAAAGACTGACATTATTTCCCGAAACTGAGAATGAAGTTATTGCAGTTATAACAATTAACCCATGTTCACATCTTGTACACATAGTATTTGGCCAGTGATGTCTGACAATGATGCCAATGCATAGTGTCGGGAGGTTTTTTGTTTAGAATTCAACTGGCATTCTCTAACAATTTAATCTATAATCTGACACAAATTATATTAAAGAAAATTTTCAATTTGTTCCCTTTTTGTTCACAATTGAACAAGTCTTGTGAAACAATTCCGCTATAAATTTGACAGAAATTGTTAGAAATTGCCAGTGAAATAGTCTTGTCACAACCCTACTTTTCTCAATCCACAATATGGGATGCAATTCTTTCAGCCATAATAGTGCTGCTAAAAACAGACAAGCGGACACACACAAAAAGCAACTTTTGGGTGAATATTTCAAGGTTTGTTGATTTTCTTGTTTAGGCTTTTATCCCCGATGTAAACTATTTCTGCTTTTCGGTTGAGATGAATATCTCTGTTCTGCAGTACAACAAGCTTCTACTGTGTGTAGAGAGTTGTCTTTTTTTTAACAGCACATTAAGCCTAGCCTTGTTTATCATGTTGCTACCCTCATCGTCTTGTACCCTGTATACCAAATATATAATGGATACTTATTTTTTGTCTTGCAAAATAAGGGGCCATGTTAGTATTCCCCTCTAGCCTCGGTTTGGCGATATTGATTTGAAATGGGTGAAAGACAAGATGGTAGCTCCATAATAAAGGTACATACAGGAGTTATTTCAATCAGCTATAAATTAGGACTTTCTGAAGCAAATTTGTTAAGGTAAAAGAACAGCATTTGCGAAGGGTATCAAAACATGGTTCACCTCCCTAGCTTGGTTTCAGAATCCATTGTTTAATTTTGGCAAAGGTAATTAAACTATCAGAGAAACCAAGCTATTTCGTCCTTTCTTTTGTTTTTAGTTACTGAAACAGAATCGACTCATTGTTTTGAAAAGCATTTTTACACAACGGCAGTTTCTCTAAACTAACGCTGCTCCAAGTTTCCCCAATCTATATAACTTCTTGAAACCTCCCTCTCCTTATAAAAAAACCTTTCCTCAATCTGACTTGATCGTCTTTGTTCACAACAAAACAAAAATAACAAAATATTTCATGAATCACCCAGAAATTCCTGCTCGCACCAATGATTAATAAAAAATATCTTCTGAAAAAAAATTTAAAAGCACTGTATTGAGTTCTGATTTGGGAGATCTAACTCCGATATTTGCACACACAGCAACTGTTCCAACCAAAATATGCAAAAAATAAAAACTTTTCGCGTACACAAATAGGATCACTCAAAGACCCTGTTAAGTGTCAATTTTCTTTTCATTTAGTTTTTTTTTATAGTATTTTTATGATTTTTTTTGTAAGATTTTTTGTTATTTTTTTCATTTCACTTTCATTTAATACATTACCTTGCACAAACCCTATCAACTTGCATATTTGCAAAAAACTGGTGGTTATTTTGTAATGTGTTTTATTTTTGGCTGGATTTTTTTTTTTTTTTTTTTTTTTTTTCCAATATATTTACAAAGTTTTTTAGTAATTAAGTTCTTACTTATTTATACATGTATCATGTGATAAAGGATAGGCACTATGAAATACAATTATTCAGAAAACTTGTGCAGCTTTTACCAATGGATGCTTCTGTACAAAGAATTGACGGTTTAGAAAAGTTTCTCATCTGCGTTGTCAGCATCAGTTTTAGTTTTCTTGTCACATAAACAGAACAACCAAAAAACAAAACAAAAAAGCCATCCGCTTTAACAGACAGGCATACAATAGTGCAGTATTCAAAATACATAATGTACATTGTCCTTTTTGTTTTTTTCTCTCTTCGCGAAATTTCAATGGTACACACTTAAATTATCTATAAGATGATGAAAGACAGTCATGCCGATTTCAGTAGACCTTCAGCCAAAACGGGGGGCGTCTTGTTAAAGGGGGGGGGGTAGTTCTCACTCTCCAATCCTAAGAAATTGATCTTGCCCTCTCCGCACTCATAAGTGTTTTCGTTCCAGTATTCAGTCATTTTTCTGTGGTACACTGATGGCGGGTTCGGTTCCACAAACTTGTTTGTTTTTAAAATCGTCTTCGATCACGTCCAGTGCGAATAATCAAAAACACAAGCGTTGAAATTGCACTTTGGATGCTACAAATGAACCAGTTAACCAAATCTTGTTTTGTTTGTGCGGCACCATTCCAAATCCAGGGGGGGGGGGGGCAGTTGTTAACTGCTCACTTCCAAAAGGTTTCCATCCCCCTCTACAGGATCATCTTTAGAAAACAACAATCGTCTCTTATGTGAGAAGAGCGACGCTTATCAATTTGCTATCCTTTCGTTCATTTTGACGACATTCCCTTTAAAGCAACGATGATTTGTCACATCATTTGGAGCACAATCGTTTATAGTCCCCCCCCCTCCTTCCTTGTCTCTTTCTTTCCGCTTCTCCAGAAGCATTTTCAGCTGTAGCTTTACCACTCAGGTCCTTCGAGCAGCTTGGTGTCACAACATCCAAGTGCACTTCCGATACAAAGTTTATCTTTAGTTGCACTCCACCGTATCGAATAGCACAATTAATCCTCCTCTGAGACTCCATCTTGATTGAATCCACAGCTCCTTATACACAGAAGACGCCAAAAACAAATACTTATTTTTTTCTTTTAACACAAAACCCGCACGTGGCTGGCGCCCGAGTCCAACAAAAAACAAGAGAAAAAAAACAGTTTAGAAAGATATATTTCCATTGCACATTTTCAGGAAACCGTATAGAATGACCATCAGATCATTGTCAATCTTCACAAGGAGATCACTCCGATGCTGTAGTCTTGAAAAGCAACTTTGGGGGATTCATTGTTTGGGTTCAGTTTGACACGTGGGAGTCCTTTTTCTCCATAAGAGCCTGGCCGGAGGCCATTTTGTTTCAACAAGTGAATTGTTCCTCCGTGGGAAATCCTGGCGAGACACACTCGAAATGGTGACTTCTGGATCCACACAAGCACACACGGCCATTACATCTCCTGTCATATTGCCGAGGGGAGGGCACTTCTTTTCTTCTTTTTTTTTCTCCACATTTTTTTTTTTTTTAATGAGTTAAAAAATACACTGTTGTGTTGGGGTGGAGTGGGATTGTCACTTCATAGAGCTGGCTAATACCCTCACCCCTCTTTTGCTCGAATCAACGAGGCTTATTGTTTTTTTGATAAACGCATTGTCCATTTGGTCATTTAAACGATACTTGCACTAGTTCTGATGGACAAACGTGGCATATGAAGTTTCTTCAATAAAACACTCTCACTCTATCTCTCCCACTCTTTCTCACCCGCTCACTAAACCTCTAAAATATATTTGTCTGAAATAAGTCCTTGAGCATTTTAATAGCTGGAGTCTTGGCAGAGAGATGCATACACAAGTATTTACAAAAAATTATGAGTAGAAGATTTCAAATCATTAAAACACAAGTAAAAAGCAGATACATTTGGCATTAATAAACTTATCCTTTTATCTTTGTGTACCAAAGCTAAGGATAAACACTGTAAAGTTTTTAAGACTACGCTTCAATTATAAACATCTCCTTCTGGCATATCCAATAGAACTATCTGATGCAAAAACCAAAATAACAAACTTCCGACCTTCACTTTCCAGAAAGTCAGTATTTCCTGAACGTTTTGTGTGTGTGAGTGTGTGGTTTTCCTTTTGCACAAAATGAAAATATAAAACTCAGCTTAATAAGAATGTGACCTCTCACATGGTCCCTTCACCGAGCAGATCTCCAGGGAGATAGCTGAGTGAGGATGGCCCGCCGGCTCCAGTGGTCTCAGTCTCTCCTCCGCTCCATGGCATGGAGGTGGTTGAAGTGCTAGTCGACCACATGGGGTTCCCAGTGAGGCCTGGCAGACTGGTGGCGCTGGTTCCATTCCACTGCCCAGTGCCACCACGATTCTCCTTCATCCCAAAGCTTGGGATGCCGCTCAGACCGCCGGAGCTGCTTCCGCTGACCCCACTGCCACTCACACCCGAGAACTTGCTGCCGCCGGACTGCGATTGACTACGGCTGCGAGCGATGTCGGCACTTGTGGCGAAGTCGGCGATGATCGTGGTATTGCTGAGGACGCAGTTGTTGAGGCTGCGTTGGGCCTTGACTGCTTCGTCGCGGGTCTTGTAGGCAATGATGGCAGTGCCCTGCGAGAGGTTCATGTGGAAATGCTCTAGAGGGCCGTGTTGTAGGCACAGCAGGCGCAAGGTGGATCCATCAATCTAGAATTAAACATCAAACTTATGTATCATAATCCACCAAAATTACACCTCTCTGAGGCAAATATATACCTGGGTCAAATTTTAAAAAGCTAGAAAACACACTGTTTGACAAATTTCTTTACTAAGAAAAATTTGAGTGGGACACCAGTCACAACGATGTAAACTAAATGTAATTTTGGCTGGTAAACCATTTCTATTAAGCAATATTTTTCAGTGCTTAGCAGTTATTTGTGCCAACAGGCTTTATGAAATTGGGCTCTGAATGTCATAATAATAAAGTATGTCATCATGTCAGTGGCAAAATGTTGCATCTCCAAAAGCAACGTAAATCACAGTGGCTTCTTATTGTGCATGTACTCAACGTCAGTGACGCCCACGGCGCTCCAACATATTTTTCATGCCAGGTATGTGGCCAGGCTATGCTTTTTAAGTATGAGACCATTTTCCTTTACATAGCACCATGTAATGGATTACAAGGTGCTGTGGTGCAATACGCTGCTAATCAAACCCCCAAAACCAGGGTGAACCTCTTTAGGATAAGTGCACCATGGTGAAAATGTTTGGGACTCACCTGTGGGGTCAGATTTCTTAGCACCAACCAATTACTAGGGCCGTCACTCCCAGACCAAGCTCCTAAAATGGACAAAAAAAAACACCCCAAACCAACAGTTATTAATAAAAGAATACTCGTTCATTTCCTCCACTTTCAAATAAACACACTACACAACAAATGTGTAAAAACAAGTTCCAATTGGGGTTAAATGTTTTTGAGAAAAACAGCAAACACAACAGTAAAACATGTTTGGCAGGGATTTTAACACATTAACACTTCCATATTTTGTGTTCTTAAATCAAGACATCAAAGAACTAATGTTTCCAAAAGCCAACTTCTCGCAGTTTTTCAGTTGGGAAAATTTGGATAAACAGTTAGTGCTAGTGTGAAGTTAACAAAAGGAGACTTTTCTACTGTCTTAATAGTATACGGCCGTAGAAGTAGCATTAATAATGACCAACCTGAGGTACTATTGGAACGGTCCCAGGAGCGGCCCGGGGCATTGTGGGAAGACGATGTCGGCCAGTCAGCATTCCGCGGTTGATCAGCTAAGCCTGGTGGAGGACGTGGAGGACGCTGATTAGAAGGCACATTCCAGTTAGGAGCGGAGGTGGGCTGGGAGAAGCCAGACACCTGGTCGTGGTAATTCCAGCTGGACTTCTTGAAGTTAGGGTTGCCGCTGTTGTTGCCGCCGCCGCCCGACCAGTTGGCGTTGGATGGTGGCGGTTTCATCGGCTTGATCAGGATGCCAGAGATGTCGTCTCGTGGGCCGCCGCGATCGTTACGGTTCATACGGGTGTTCATGCCCACAGTCAGGCTGGAGCTGTTCAGAAGGTCGTTGTTGACACTTCCCGGGGTGGCATGGGGGTCATTTGCGACATCTTTGGTGCGGGGTTTCCAGGGCACACCTGGTTTGAACTCCAGTAGGTCAATCTCACTGTTGGATACAGGGAAGTTCCAGCCTGAATCAGAGAAGGTGGAGTCGGCACTGTGGGGCAGGCTATCAGTCTGGGTCGGTGAGTTGCTGCGGGACCATCCATCACTACGGGATGACACGTCTGAGATGGACGCCATGGAGTCATTCCGTCCAGGATTTGGGAACAGATCGCTGGATGGTTTGCCGACGGCGCTGCCCAACGACTGACGCTGCTGAAAGAACTGCGACAGACGTGACTGCTGTGGCTCCTTCACTCCAAACTCTCCATTGTTGCCACCTCCTTCACTGTTTGGGAACACTTCGGAGTCGCTGTGAACTTTACCACGAGGGAATGAGTGACGGGGCATACCACGCTGATTGGGTCCACCACCACCGGACTGGCTTAGTTGCTGCTGCAGAGCAAACAGGCGTTGCACTATATCTGGCTGTTGATGGATGTTGAGCATCTTACCAGAGCTATTCTGCTGCTGTTGGGCTTGATATAGCTGCTGTGTCTGCTGCTGGATGCCCTGTAACAGTACCATGATCTGCAATACAAGAATACAGTCCTTTAGTATTAATGTGTTTTCACTTGGACATTTAACAGAAAACAAAGTCCCTTCTACCATACAAAAACAAGGAGATTTGTTGGGCTACTGTGATGCAATTTTTTAACAGTATTTGTTTTTGTTCGGCGAATTATGTGTGCATGCGTATTGGAAATGCATTTGTAGGCCATCAGCGGTTAGAAATTATACGTAGTACAACAGCCTTGAAATAACACATGGAGACCACAGTTGCCTTGCCCTCTCAAAGATGAAATTTCCAGGCCTGTTTAACACAAAACAAAAACCCAGCAAAGAAATCATCTGATGAAAAAAAATTGCCCTCCCAAGAGAGAGAAATAACTCAACCATCCAACAGCAATAACCTACCTGTTGGTGAGTCAAAGGCTGCTGAAGAAGTTTCTGATTGATCAAACCAGCCTGGACAGCCAACTGCAAGAAGTTCTGCGCTTGCTGTTGTGACTGCTGCTGCTGCTGCTGTTGTTGCTGCATCATCTGTGAGTTGAACGGCCCACGGATGGGCTGGTTTGGCGGAGCAAACGGTGGGGCAAAGCCCTGCTGCTGTTGCTGTTGTTGCTGTGGCATGCCACCAAAGCGTTGCTGTTGCTGGTTCGGTGGGAAGCCGCCTCGTCCGATATTGCCAAAGCCTGGCTTGGGAGGCATGGTGTTGTTCATCATACCCGGATTTGACATTGGGGATGGGGGCGGCAAGGGGCCATCGCCCATTCCGAATGGCTTGGGGCCGTCAGTGTGGTTGTCCCCACCCAGCATCATAGATCCCATTTCGCGAACAAGATCTCCGGACTTGGACTCCGACATCTGTCTCAGTTCCACTGTAAACATCATTAGCAAAACAAAAAAGGAACATAACAGATTTGAATTTCACGCATTCAGTGGTACGTTCCGGACAGTTTAAAGATGGAAGCATTTTACAATTTTGGTTTAAATTTCTCCAACAAAATGAGATCACTTAATAAGGCATTTTTATATGTGAAGAATAACAGCAAGAGCTTCAAACACATGAAGTAAGTACTATTTCAATTATTTGGGGAAGAGGAAAGGAACACAAAAATGCAACTTTTTAATTTTTTTTGCATAACAGAGGAAGCTGCCATGCTTTCTAGGTTTTTTTTTTAATCTTTAAATAATGAAGAGAAAAAAAGGAGGAAATCAGCTATATAGTAGCACGCCTGGATAGATCTTTAAAATTAATCAAACATTTTTCTTTAAACTTTGTGTGGAGATTATAAAGAAGTAGGGACTTCCTACAAGCCAGAACTACTTACTAAGGGCACTATCAAAGTTCATGTTGTGTTTGCGTAGCGCCATCTCTGCTTCGTCTTGGCGGTAACCTTGGTCCATCAGCCTCTTCAGTTTACTTATCCAATGGTTAGACTCCTTCTGACCAATGTTACTCATGCCATTAGTTCCCTGAAATGAACAAAGGATTTAGGTTTATTTATTAAAACCCTTAAATGTGGGAGTAACCCAAGGAATTAAAAAAAAACGCAGGAAGGTTCCACTAGTTACCGGCTCTTCTGTCAGCAAGGCATATGTAAGCCTGCTACACAAAACAGATGGCTCCACTTTATCAGAGGGTTAATCTGAATACGTCTGTACACGGTCTGTATGTTGGTACAAATTTGTGAACAAAGTATTTTGATTGAAAATATTTTTCAGCACCGCCTCCCACCAAAACCTGCAACACAACTCTGTGAGGAACGGTCCAGTCTAGGGTATCAACGACTTTGATAATTTGTATGGCCGTGATTGAACGTTGAGATTAACTAACAAATACCAGTGATGGATAAAAAAAAAAAGCACCTGCATCTTTAGAAACTCAAGGACCATCGTAAACACTTTTACAGGGTTAGCACTGATACTTGGCGCCAACACTGTCAAGCATAAAATGCAAAATGCTACAGTAGATAACTGAGCTTGGAAACAATTTGAAAATGTCTCTTACCCTATTAGGAGGTCTCCTTCCTTTCAACCAGCTGCTGCTACTGACAGATGATTCACTACTCTGAGATTTGGCATCCCAGTCGTCATCTCCCCAGTGACCTATGGATGGAGAAGAGAAAAAAACCACTATCATCAAACCAGGCCTGAAATTACACACAGGCCATGACCTCCATCGCCCCTGGTGTTGGCCTTGGTGCCCTTCAAAGTTTCCCATTGTCTTTAAGATTTTCCAATGGAAGCACCATTTGCAAAATGTAAATGGCCTTGCCCGTTCAATATGTTCAAAAATGTGGTTCCAGGGCTGTAAAAAGCCACATAATATGTGAGTCCGTTTTTAAATTCTTTTAGGCAGTGTGTTATCCTGTAGCCGTGACAATTGAATTGCTCCATAAGCGTTATACATCTATAACCAAAAAGGTATACACAAAAGTAAGCTTAAGTAGGGTCATAGATTGCTTTTTGTTGATGAATGTTGATTTGAAAGAAAAAACACCCTTGTCACTTGAAGTTGTGCGCGTTTAGATGGTTGATTTCGAGACCTCAAGTGCTAAATCTGAGGTCTTGAAATCAAATTTGTGGAAAATTACTTCTTTCTCGAAAACTATGGCACTTCAGAGGGAGCCGTTTCTCACAATGTTTTATACCATCAACCTCTACCCATTACTCGTCACCATGAAAGGCTTTATGCTAATAATTATTTTGAGTAATTACCAATAGTGTCCACTGCCTTTAAATGTTTCAGAAAACGCATGTTTTTTGGTCATACCTATTTGAGTAACACTGGCTTTCTCCTGTTTTAAATTGCAATATTGATTTTAAGTTTGACCTTTCTTGTCATTTTAAACAAAAAGAAAGAGTAACTTAAAAAGCTTTGTAAATAGAGACTTACCGCCTCCATTGCCACCATTGCCACCATTTCCACTTTCATTCCATCCAGATTGCATAGAGTCCTTGTCCTGAGTACTGCCACCAGTAGTACTACTACCCCAGGGGGTAGTGGAATCATCCCACTTGCTTCCTGCAGGCTTTGATGCTCCGTTCCTCCAAGCCCCTGTCCCACTCTCAGGACCAGGAGCCTTGGCGCTGCTGTCGCCCCAGCCTGGCGCTGGGGTCTTGGGTTCCTGGGGCTCTCCCCAGCCAGTTGTGGTGGTCCCAGTGTCTGGTTTGGGCGGCACTGGGTTGGTACTCCCTTCTGGTGCAGTGGGTACGACGGGTGATGGAGGCACAGCCGTCCCATCCCCTTCGGCCGGTCCAGGTGGGGGAGTTTGCATAGTAGTACTGTTGGTGTCCTGATTGGCTGCTATACGCGCCAGGTTACGTCGGCCCTGAACGGCAAGTCTTGCATTGTGCTCGGTTGAGTTTCCCCAGACAAAAGTTCCATCGTCTACTGGCATCTTACGGGTTGGTGTTGGAGAGGTGTTACCCCATCCAGTGGCCACGATGGTTGTTGGAATATCAGTTATGTCATTCCAGCCGCTAAGTTTCTCCGGCATCCTTGGAGGGGGATGATCCTGTGGAGGATTGGCTTGGTCATTGGACCAGGTACCCCAGGAGGAGCTTTCAGACTGAGGGCCATGAGGGTTGCCGCCACCATGGGGGGGCATACCACCAGGCGGATTCCTCCAGCCCGAGGGATGACCTTGCCCTTGGCTTTCCCGGCGCTCCATTGGACCAGGTGGTTGTCTAGGCCACTGAGATGTAGGACCAGGGCCCATTCCGCTGTTACCTCCCATTCCTCCGCTGCCACTCATTCCAATGTTGCCTCCGAGTCCCATCCCAGCGCTGCCACCCATCCCATCTCCTCCTCTCATTCCTCCTCCGCTCATCCCATCTCCTCTCATTCCTCCTCCGCTCATCCCATCTCCTCCTCTCATTCCACCGCCTCCGCTCATTCCATCTCCTCCTCTCATCCCTTCTCCTCTCATCCCACCTCCGCCACTCATTGCACTGTTGCCGACCATTCCGCTCATACCCATATTACCACCCATGCCAGGTCGCATACCACCTCCGGGAATACCAGGGTTACCAGGATTACTCGGTGGAGCTCCCCAAGCAGGTTTGCGATCACCAGACCATGCAGACTGAGCAGGTGGATGAGCCACAGGCTGTGGAGGCTGAGGAGGCTGAGGAGGCTGTGGAGGCTGATCAGTTGGCGTCTTCGGCTTACCCCAGGCAGATGGTGGTGGAGGATTGGATCCCCAACCAGGAGTCGGTGGTGGAGCTGTCTGGTTGGATCCCCATGCTGCGGTACCGTTATCGATGGTCTTAGGCACTGAGTTACCCTTCACATCCCACTGGGTATCCTGGTTGATTGGCTTCTTTCCCCATCCTTCAACATTCCCCTCTGAGGGGGTCCCCCATCCACCAGACCCATTACCTCGGTTGTCTCCCCCACCCCAACCTGACGGGGTAGGAGGTTGTCTTTGACCACGTGATTCTGGTCCATCATTGGGCATGCCAGCAGGGCCAGGAGGGCCAGCAGGATTTGATCCCCATCCCGAAGTAGCAGGGCCAGCAGATGTGCTAGGGCTTGGCAAGGTACCCCATCCAGATGGCCCCGGAGATGTTGGGGTCTGGGCTGGATGCTGCTGACCGGCTTTCCCCCATTGGCCTCCCGGAGTGGCATTGTCTCTCCAGCCAGGTAAAGCTGCACCCTCAGTAGAGTTGGTTGGTTGGCTGGGGTTGGGTTTTCCACCCCAGCCGGAGTTGGATGACTGAGTTGGGGCAGCACCCCATCCTGGCGTTGAAGCAACTGAGGCAGCGGTTCGGGGCATCTCTCCCCATCCAGAGGTTGGTGTCTTGGGTTGCGTTCCCCAACCGCTGGAGTTAGTAGGAGTAGTGTTGCTGCTGCCCCATGAGGCTGTGCTTGATAGACCCAGCTGATCATTTCTGCTGGAAGTACTGGAAGCAGTGGTCCAAGAGGCACCTGAACAGACAAATTTGTAATTCATTAACACAAAAATGAGAATCAGATAAGATGAAAAACTCTCAAAATATCTCGCTATGTTTTGTTCAACAAAGAGCTATTTTTATTTGTCAAACGAAAGAAAAGTTAAATCCAATAAAACAGCCCAAATTTGGTTCGAGTAAAAGCTGTATACTTTTAAAAACCTTTTAAAAATTTAAAACCTTGAGAACCATCAAGCAACATTTTTAAGGAGTCAAACTTAATGATGAATTGTCTTACCATTAGCACTAGAGGCAGTGTTATTAGCACCTGCACCTTGTTCCTTACTGGGACCCCAACTTGATCCGCTAGTAGATACTGTGGTCGTGGGCAGCGGGCTGTCTGTTTGCATGCGTTCACCTTGTGCTTGTGTAGAAGGTGCCGATGGTTGTGTATCCATCCCGTTATTGTCTTCTTCGTTATTGCTCCCGCTGCTGCCTGTCCAGCCAGACCTTGGCTCTTTCCTGTTCTCCCCGTCAGAGTTTGCGGTCGGGGCACCGCTGCTTCCCCAGACAGAGTTTCCGGTGGTGCCTGCAGGGAGAGCACTGCTTCCAGGGCCTGAAAAGAGACCCTGCTGAAATTGAGACCCCACAACGGAGTCTTTCCCGCTTTGCGACATGGCGGTGGTGGTGATGGAGCCCCATCCTGCTCCTGCCACTGTGCCAGTACTCCAGATGGAGTTGATCATGGGACCCCCGCTGCCGCTCTTAGAGCTGGTGCTGGTTGTCATATTGCGACCTTGGTCGTTACTTTGACTGGCAGCTGGCATGTTCGTGGTAGCGGTGGGGACGCTGGAGGAAGAAGTGGTCTTGCGTTCGTTTTCAGTGGGGGTGGGACGGCTAGGTTCACGTTTGATAGCTGGCCAGGCCTCCATATCGTGTTCATCAACTACAATTCTTTGTTTAGCACTGGTTTGGTCCATGGACTAAGAGTAACATCTGTTAGAAAAAAAAACCAGAACATTTACTGAGTGAGTGTACCACACAAATAAATAAACATACTCCAATAATATAAAAAAATGGATTTCTGTCACAAAAATGTCAAAGTAGGTGCGCAAGAAGCCATGCTTGACCACGCACACTTGGCACGGCTGCATGACATCATGCATTGAATGATAGTGCTTCCTTAATAGCAAGTCCTAGCCATGGCTGTAGCCGTCAATTTGAATACAGCTTTAGCCACTCTTCAAAGGTCTGTGCAAAATTTAGTCTTATGATGATTACCTAAAAGCTAGCTTCTCAAAGGAAGTGGACTCTAGGAACTACACAACTGATGCCTCAAATAGACAATGGGGGCGGGGAGGGCGAGGTACACAGCCAGTGGAACTCACCAGTAAAAAATGAGCTATGTGAATTGCCAATAGTGGAAGCACACTGACACCATACATTCACTGCTTGAGTTGACCATCAGGGTAGTCTGAATGCCTTGTCCCAATGGATTGGTGTCCTCTATGGCAGTTGATGGGCTTTGGCTTGTTAAGAATAATCTGAGGGGGTGATACAAGACTGGGCTTTAATTCTGGGCCAAAGGATGGGCTTTTCAATTGAGGTTGACTTGGGGAAGAGGATTGTGGACCGCGGAGGCCTGATTTCTGTTTGCAAGTATCTAGGAAACAAAAAAGCTGATTTTTGTTACATCACCAGGCAGACATAATAGGTTTGCATTCAGATGAAAGTTTCATTCTTGATATTAGCCAAAAACATTTTCGCCTTAGACATTTTTTAGAGCACTTGCCAGTGTAAGCACAATCTCTGAAGAGTTCGGCTAGTGTGCATTATGTGGTAGAGTAACAGTGAATGCTTGATATTTGCAGTAAATGCAAAAGCGACAAAGAATGCGATGGAGGAAAATAGTAAAATTAAAGGAGTGATGACACAGTCTCCTTTCTGGCCGATAGCGTCCCTAAGATTGGAAGAGTGCCAAGAGAAAAAAAAGGGAAGAAAAAAGTTCTCAAGGTAAGCTTGAGTCATCAATATGAGTGACTGAGACCTCTTGTACAAGTACATGGCCGATGATATGGTATCATCTAATATTATGACTAAAAGGGGAATTTAGAAGCACCTATTGTACATGTCTTTTGAGATATTAAAACATCAGAAAAAAAAAATTATCTCATTGGTAGCGTCAGCAGAAGTATTTAAAGAGCTAGAACTAACTGCAACTAACACCTTGCGTTGGTTAATACCCGTCTTCAGAGATTATAGATTATCAGGAGAATTTTAATTTTGTGATGCATCCGCTGAGGTGTTTAATAAGCTAGAACTAGCTACAACTGACGCTGAGATAGACATTTCCAGAACAGTTTCTGCTTTACATCTAGGCATGCCATTTTCGTTTCATTTAGCACACTTAAGTAAGCCTGGTTCATACTTCATGCGAAGCCAATTTGACGTGAATTTGACGTCACAACTCTCTTTTCGCAGCAATATTCGCAAGTGAGTTGAGCACAGTTGAACTGCTGCAAATAATTCGTTTGTGAATTTGTGACGTCAACATTCGCTTTGCATTCACATTCGCATGAAGTATGAACCGGGCTAAATAAACCCAAATCAAACTATAGAAAGTCTAAGTCTCTAGGAGACAGATACCATCGTCAGAATTCAAGTTATTCCATCAATCTATGGGCCTCTGTAAAAAATTAACATGCAGCTCAATTAAATTATTAATGTAGAAAATAACTCACCTTTGGTGTTCTTTGTTCTGTGAAAACCTGAAATCGAAACACAAAAGTTACGAAAGTGAAATGTAAGCTGAGCTTGTCGAGTTTCTCTTTCATAAATAACTTGTACAAACAAGTCATAGCTATTAAAAATCCAAACAAAAAGAGTCTTTGTGTATATTTAACATGTAGGTAAGCCTATTAAACAAAAATTAATAATCATAAAAACAATAATGTAAAAATAAGTGGAAAGGCCTACAGCAGCGATGGGAGATTAAGTTTTAACAATAAAAAGCATTACATGAAACAAAAAGTTTGACACATAAATTCAAAGTGATTTAAAAAGTCATCACAAATATATGCTACATGTAGGGACCATTTTGCACAAACAACTGACGAAATGTCACGAATAAATGTTCCAGCGGTCAATAAGAGACTTATTAAAGGTGGTATAAACATAAAATGCAAATAGAAGATAACTTGACATCTCTTAACAGAAACTAAAAGCTTTAAGACCATAACCCCCCTAAATCCTTGTCATGTCCTCTTTGCTAAAATCATGAATTCAGAAGGACTATCAGTTGTACAAGTAGACCCCAATAATACACCATATGCAAAAGCACCATCTTTAAAATATACTGCAATGAATCTGAAGGTAACCCAAGCACGGTTAAAAAATAAATCAAGCTGCCAAGATGGTCGCCATGCGGTAGTTTACATGTTACAATGCCAGGTTTTATAGTAGTGTAGCGCATTGCTTCGAAGTCATCAAGCCTTGATGGTTGCCAGTATCGCTTGTACACATATGTATATGTATCCACCAAGAATCTTTTAAGGGCTGATCGTGCACATTGACAACTCTTAACAGAAACTAAAAGTTTTACGACAATAACCCCCCTATATGCCGAAATGAAGGAATCAGAAGTATGAACAGTCAGGACATGCATATCAGCTATTGCTGATAAATTACTGGGACGGGCACTTCAATCTCATCCAGGTCCAAGTATGTGGGGTGACATAGGAGAAGAGCATATTAGAGGATTGGCATCACCTTTGGGCAAGAAGGCTTGGGGACTTAACCTCAAGAAATCTAAGACCTACCTTTACGAATATCAACTTGCTTTCCCTGTCCGTTTATAGACAGTCTATTTCACAGTGAGACCCTCACAGTGGTTCACTGCTTCTGAAATCGCAGCCTCATAAAACAGCACTAAAACAGGAGGGAGAAAAAAAGACACAATTTTTACAACTCCTTTTAAGTCTGAAAGAGGGTTGCAGAAATTAGATTTGGCCTTTGGAAAAACTTTAGGAAACTGTATTTGGTACAGGTGCTGACCCACATGTACACATGGTTGGGCTGTGCTAGACTTTTCAGGCTATTTAAAGGCAGTAAACACTATTGGAAATTACTCAAAATAATTATTGTAATAAAACCTTTCTTGGTAACGAGTAATGGGGAGAGGGCTCCCTCTGAAGTAACAACGTTTTCCAGAAAGAAGTAATTTTCCACGTATTTGATTTTGAGACCTCAGATTTAGAATTTGAGGTCTCAAAATCAAGCATCTGAAAGCACACAGCTTCGTGTGACAAGGGTGTTTTTTCTTTCATAGTTATCTCGCAACTCCGACTACCAATCAAGCTCAATTTTTCACAGGTTTGTTATTTTATGCATACATATTTTGAGATACAATAAGTGAGAAATACCAACAGTGTCCACTGTCTTTAATAGCAATTTTGTCTGTATTTTTTAAGGGCCCAAAATTTTCGGGAATGACTTAGGGCACTAGGTTTTTATTTTTAACCAGAAGCAACTTTGGATTATCCGTGATTTTTTTTTCCGACATGCCAATGGCTAACATTTTTATCCACTTGGATATGACTTTCGTTTCATCCATACAAATATAGACAACATAATTTTGGAAATTATGCCTTGTAATATCCCTTTCCAGGGTTATTATGCACACGCCCCCTATGTCTTGTTGTTGTACAAATGTAGCAAGAGTGGACCATTGTTCATCATTATACTTGTATCTGGCTCAATAGACCTTATGCATACGACGTCATTTCAGCAGAGGTCAAAAGGAGGTTGTTCATTGGCCAATACTGTGCGCCGCGCGTACAAATCTGTGCACCGCGATTGTTTTGTCACCGTTTTTCCTCTAAGATGGCGGCTGGATAACGTCAATGCATAAGGTCTATAGGAGGGAAGTCTGAGCATTCCCACATTCCAGCGAATCCCAAATGAGTACTTTCTGAATTGTTCTCACCTAACAACATAAAATCCTGGAACTAATTAAGAACATGTTTATAAAGTCAGGGTTTCATAGTAGCCAAGGTACTTTCAAAGGAAAATTATTGTTTGACTATGAGAAGCTCCTAAAAATAATATCGCGTTACGGGCACAAAATGTTGGTATAAAAATCCTGATAATAATAATACAAAATAATAATGGAAATTTATATAGCGCCTATCCATGTAAACATGCTCCTGGGTGCTGAACAATTAAAAGAAAACCTATTAAAATCCATACAGTTAAAACACCTAAGAGAAAATACTGATGTGAAATGGTTAATACAGTACATGTACATTAAATAACTTGGAGTACAAAGTTACACTCACCTAAAAATCTAACAGTTAAGGCTTTCAGTATGCACCATGTGCTTCTGAAACGTTAACTTTTGTGACTTCGTGCAGCACTATTCCTCTTCTGTAGAAAAGAGAAACAAAACAGGAAAATCTGTATGAAAAAAGCGAGCCACGTATTTGACATGCAGGTTTCTACTTTAGATGACTCCTGATTCATTCCTGATTCCTTTGCATTGCTGCCACAGCTGGGTTCCAATAAATGGAAGAAAAATAACATAATGTGTATACACAAAAGATGTCTGTACATTCAGCACTTCCAGGGTAGCACATCTGGATGTACAATGTACATCAAATTGGGGTTTCAAATATTCAAACCAGGGCCAAATGTCACATAGCTGCATCAGCCCAAAACAATTGTGCTTACTAGAATAAGGTTACCATTCAAATTAAAAAGTCACATAATCCATATGTGACTGGTTCCCGGTTTCTTTGAGCTTAGCCAAAACAAATTCACACTTAAATTTGAGCCAGCTCTACAAAACTCCGCATTGCCATTTCAACATTTGCTTTGTTACCCACTGCAAAATAAACTAATACATTTTCAGAATCTTCTTGATGAAAACTAAATTCAGTCTTTTCCGCTTTTGGAAAAAGTATAAACCTTCAATATACACTTGTGAATTTAAAATTAAGGAGTTACAAATTTGGGTCTTTTAATATTGAATCCTCATCTAATATTAGGACTCAAACTTGTTAGTGAGAAGACAGGGAGTCAGCCTTGCTTACCTATAAGACATCAACAAATCTTGCATATACCTCCTTGTGAACGGAGGGAATAGTTTACATCGTCATCCTGTCCCAACTCACCGGTGTGGCAGCGGTGGGACCTTCGCAGAGGGACAATTGTCTTGCAATCAACTACAAAAAACAAGAAAGGATAAAAAAGAGAATATTGTTAGTGAATTCTAAACTAGGAGTCTTCCTGTGCTCACTCTTTGAAAATTAATGCCGTAACAATGCAAGTTTGCAGTGAACACGCAAGCTGGCAGCCTAATCTCCTTGCTAACATTTGAACATGTCATGCTTAGACTTAAGCAAACTAATATTTCTTCTCCAGTCAGCATGAAAATGTGATAACCGTAAAGAAGCGCTATGGAATTGGCATGTGGGCTTGTTTCATGGCTATCCTTCTCTTAGAATTTTGCTCTTATTACGAATCGTGGATAGTTAAATGATAAACAGATCCATAAAATGGGTTGGGATTGCCATACTTTTTACCACTTTTGTTTTGTTTCTATAATTATCTGTACCATTGCATTCATATTATGAAAAAACAATTGTGCTTGCAGTGTAAATTTAAAGTTACATTAACTGCTAATTATGAAGCAGATTTTCTTCTCCAGGTCTATTTATTTTAAAAACAAATTTGACAGCGGTTTTGCTTCAACGATATTAACAGTCTTTACAGACACTTTGACAGTACCCCTGTGGTTTATCTCCAGCGTACAACTGTGCTTGTTAATTAAGATGTGCCTATCATATCATCAAACCCATCCATGCAAATAAATGAAGCCCAGTGTTTTACTATCAGTTTACTCTGGCTCTGCTGTACATGTAAATGTACATTATCGTGTGTTAGTGCCAGTCCACGGGTGGGAGGGGAGTAATTTTCAAGGCGCCAGGACTAAAATCAGACAACATTACAAATGGAATAAAATATAATAAATTACACTGGTATTTTATAATGCTGTTTATATATGTTTCCCAGTAGAGTTGCAACTGCATTAGAATACAGTCAGACGTGCAGAGGATCGGGGAAACAATTTCACAGAGCTGCTTCTAAGCTTTTTTTTATAAACCTTACATGTTTCACTGACTCAAAATTAAATGTCACACACTAATTTTCTCAGAAATTAAAGCATTTCAAGCAAAAATTATTTTAGGAAAAATTTTCAAACATGACCATCTTTGTACCATGAAGCTATGCACGTATATGAATGTTGGAATTTTCAATCTAAAGTACCCAACATTGTGCACACCCAGTCAATAGCATCTTTTTCAAACAGCGCACGAATGTAATCATTCATCTACACAGTAAATTACACCATGTACTAAACATGCCTCCCTAGACTTACTACAGTAAATACAGTAAAACAGTACTTTTTAAAAAAACGCACCTTCTCAAATGAACACTCTGGTTCATAACAATACTTACCCGAAACATCTGACGAGAATACATAATATGGTCAATTATACAAACATGAAAATGTCATAAATATTCAGGCCGTATCATCGGAAGGAAAATAAGTAAATAAAATTAGCGCATTCAATTAAATCAGCGCTGTAAGGAAAATGACCCTCTTCCCGAGCTTAGACAGTCAAGACATTTAAGAAGCTGCACTTCTAAAGTGTGAGTCAGACTGCTTCTCTATCCCAGACACTGACATTCATTTCCTGTCTGGGCCGGAGAGGGGGAGAGGTGGAGAGAGAGACAGAGAAGGAAGAAAATACGCAAGCAGGAATAGAAAAGGGTCGTGGCACACATACAGTATGTCAAGCACTGTTGCTTGCCGTAGGCCGTTAAGCCAAACAATGCATTCTAACCGCGATACAGGACATATATTTTCAATGTTGCTTCTTTTTTTTCTTTTTTTTAATCATATTGAAGATTCTGACATGAAATATTCATGGCTGATTTCTGAAAGGTTTGAAGAGCACATACACGTATCATGCACAATACAAAGGCTTGAAGCTGTAACTGTCATGCATTTGATTCCGATCAGGTATTCATACGTGAATGTTTTTATAAATTCTCCACAATGCACAGCCAATTGCCCCTCTTCTCCTCTTCAGATTGAATTTGTAATTTAATTTATCAGAAGTCCGCAAAATGTTACATGTATCAGCAGAAGCGATTGTATACATAAAGGGGGGGGTTGTGTTGAGCACATTTTAATTTGTTGTATTCACTGACCCAATTCAACCAACATCATCAATTATAAACCTTACTTGAGTCATATTCCCCATGTGTTACTTCTGTACAGAGTGCTTCTAAAAGCGAAGCGCGCACAATTAGACGCTCAGAATAGCTTCACATGTATGTTTAAATCCCCAAATGGCAGACTGTACATGTGGCTGTGTGGTCGTCAGGGAAACTGTTTTTTCTTCAAGTCTCCATTTATTTGGTTGCATTGATTTCATTGGGACCGAAAACAAGATGGCTGCCCAATGATGATCAATAAAACATTTTAATCCATCCCATTCAGTAAGTCGAAGGTGGGTATCAACAATATATCTCTGGCCGCAGCATTCGCGAACGGACACCACAAAAATTCAACCCTCTCTCAGAAATCTGAGAAACAATTCATACATCTCAAATTCTAATTTATTTTAGTGGGAAACAAATATTCAATTCATATTACTTATCCAAACCATATTACATTTTAATCTGAGGAAACGTTTCATGCATGAATCGTTTCACAGATTTCTGAGGGTTGGTGTTTGTTCAGGATTGCTGCGGCCAGCGTTGTGGTCCTACCCGCTATCACCTCGCAAGTAAATGTGGATGGATTTGACGTTCTTGTGACAATACCGTGTCAGTCTTTTGCTTTTTTTTCTTCTCGGCAAAATAACACTGTATTCACCTGAAACTTGTACAATGACTGTTTATATCTTTTTGAAAATTTTGCCAATAAATCGGCATTACGCTCACAAAAACCAATATATAATATAACCATAAACACCTTTAAGTCTTTGCGTAACTGTCAGGTAACATAAACACACACATACATTTTATATGCACATTATGTGTACATATGTCACTTTTAACCTTCATGTATGCCAATGAATATACTAACCGATTCATTAGACCTGAACCATTTACAGCATATACACTGTACCTACAAAACATTTCCTGTATGTTTAAAACATCTGCATACTTACTTTTTCTATCAACTGGATAAACATTCTTGAAATTGCAAAAATACACCTGCAAAAAAAGAAACGAGAGAGAGAGAGAGAGAGAGAGAGAGAGAGAGAGAGAAAAATAAGACTAATTCGTACTGCAAGAAGTTGTTTTGAAAATCATAATCACATATCAAGGTGGCAATGTCGTTACATGGCAATTGAGTTTCCCATGTCAGTCATAATATATGGCCCTTGGAAAACAAGTAGGAACAGTTTCATTGAGTATAAGGGCTGGTATACATGTACACATGGTGCAAGATTTTTAGAATGTTCAGGCTATTTAAAAGGTTTGGGTACTTTTTGTAACACAAAAGACAATGTCCACAGACATACATTAAACTTACACTGTTTGAAGATAATGATAGTAGAAAGCGTACCTTAAAATATTAGTTGCTGAGGTGCTGTAGTTTTTGAGAAATGAGTAAACAATATCGTGAAAATACGTTTTTACATGCTAAAATAATTTTCGTCTCATGATCAGTGAGAAAAAAATTATTTTCATGACATTGTTTTACTCATATCTCAAAAACCATAGCACCTCAGCAAGTAATAATTTCAGGGAAGCTTTCTACAATCATTATCTTTAAACTGTGTAAGTTTAGTGTAAATCTGTGCACACTGTGTTTGTTGTACTACAAAAAGTGCCTAGACCAATTATTCAAAAGACCAATCATGTAGTTAGCAAATCCTTTTCAAGTTGTTAGAAAACCTTGAAGTTCTATTTACTTTTGATGTGTGCTCACATACATTGACTCTCTGTAAACACAATTTGTTCTCATCATATCCATACACAGAAGTAGTTTGAGTAAACCACAGAAGAAAAAAAAATTAAAAGACTATTTAGCGCAGAATCCTTTTCAAGTTTAAGAAAATGTGGAAGTTCTACTTAGTTTTGATGTATGCTCACATAAATTGACTCAATTCATAAACACAAAGAGGTCACAATGTTTCACAATCCTTCATAAAGCCAACCCTAACAATATTACACTAGCCGCTAAATAAATAATCCAATGCATAAATGAAACCACATACATGTTGCAGAAGGGTTCATGCCCAGCAAGCACACACGGCCCTTCTATTTTTGTGTAAATACCATTTAAGCAATGATATCCTTCAACAGAGAAACGGTGTCATGCAAGACTGTAACAACAACACCCCATATTATCACAGAACGCACTTTGCAACTCTGACGGACGTCCTAGCTAAACAAATCAAGTCTTACTCCAAATACGCGTGACTAGGTAAAGTGCTTTGAAATGGAGAATAAGTGTACCTCTGTGACAGGTAACCAATGTGTTGAGTTGAGTTTCATGATCTCTTGTCACGATACCAACTTCTCATAATTGATATCCCAGATCAAACGAAATCTGTTCTTATACACATTTGGTTTGGGGTTTGGGGTAACACCATGTGTGTGTCTATAATGTTTGTACTTGCCAGGTAGATTTTATTGTTCATAGAACTGTCTTGCTACATTTTATAACATTATATTCTACTACCGCGGGGTAGATTTTTGGATTTCGGGAGACTTCTCAGTCCTGAAAAGGGCTGTCTAACGTTTCGACTAGCTTGCTCTTGTCATGTTCTTTTTTTTTAACCATGTTTAGCTTTTAATAATGTATGTGTTCTTGCTTGTTTGTGTGCAGTGCATTCAAGCAATTTATCGGATATATACAGGCACTTTATAAGTGCTGTTATAACAACAATATCATATGATACTTATTATTATTAATCATCAGAGCAATTGACATCCAGCTGCAGAGAATGCACTCAACTTTACAAGAACTAATTGCCTCGTAAAAAGAAAGACAAGTGAGAAAAAAACCAGCAAAATCTTCAGGACCCTCTTGACATACATGTATGTAGTACTCAGACATGGACAAGCACAAGTGTGCAGAAAAAATTGTAAAATAAAAGCACTCATAAAAAAAACCTATTAAATTTCAACAAACAGACTGTGCAGTAATTCCTGCTTGCAATTTTTGTGTAGGTGTTGGACGCTTAAATGCGCTGGGGTGTGTTCAACAAGTCTGAACTTGCACACATTGTGGTGACCTGGATACATATGCAGTGAGAGATTTGTTTGCCCTGCCTGTGGACACAGACTATCAGTGTAAATAACAATGGAGGCCCTCTGTTGATGTGCCATTGACTGTCAAGGTACACCATACCGTAGAGAACACACAGATTGGTGAGAGATAGGACTGATTGAAAAAAAAATGGATTTAATAAGAGAGGCAAAGAATCATCACTTTAAAACAAACAACTCTGTTCTAGAAGATGTCAGTTATTTTCATATTATTACATTTCTCAGCAACGAAAAAAAGAATATCACTCTCTCAAAATGACAGGAATAAAGACATATTCAACGTGCTTCCATTAAATAAATAACAAAAATATTCTGAATCAATTCAATGTAATGATCTTTGACATCATCAGGATCAATTACTTTGAACATTTAGACCTTCATGCAGCCACATTTAGTTTGGAAAATTAACTCTGTTAACGGCTATGATTTACCAGAAGTTAAGCATATCAAAACTATGCCTCCCAGAATAATTTTACCAGCCAAAATACACTGTACACTATATTACCATAGAGCGACATTATAATGTCATTCCTAAATAAGAGTTCCAGAGACCTGTTTTTGCTTGACATATAAACACACAGCCTGAAAACTCATTCCAAATGAGACCCTGCCTGTTTTCCTGACTAAAGGGCACTTCCCTTTCATCATCATAACCACAAGGCCAGGTTCACAGCTTTCACTACATTCCTTGTTCAGTATGGTGGCGAGTGCGACACATGTCTGCAACTGTGATATAAAAAAAGGGGCAAGGTGGGGAAAGAAACCTAAATTTGTCGCCAGCTTTTGAATAAAACATGATCTGCTCAACCAAATCAAAGAACAGCTGAAACACATTATTAGCTTTAAAGAGTGAAATGCTGCTTGTGACCCAATGTCAACACAAACGCTACACTAGCCTGCACCATCAGCGTCGCCGCGCCATGGCCGGGCTGTAAGAGCATCACTGCAGCGCAGGGATTAGATTAACCTATTTGAGGGTTAAAGGGGAGGTAGATCTTGGTTAAAGCCACTATACACTTTCGGTACAGACCAAAAATTAAAAGTTCACAGATTTACAAATAGTTTACAGGGTTTACAGAAGGTAATGGTGAAAGAATTATCTTGAAATATTATTCCATGAAATGCTTTACTTTTTGAGAAAACATTAAAACAATATCAATTCTCGATAGCGAGAGTTACGGATTTATTTCAAACACATGTCATGACACGGCGAAACGTGGGGAAACAAGGGTGGGTTTTCCCGTTATTTTCTCCCGATTCCAATGACCGATTGAGCCTAAATTTCCACAGGTTTGTTATTTTATATATAAGTTGTGGTACACGAAGTGTGAGCCTTTGACAATATTGTTTACCGGAAGTGTCCAATGGCTTTAACAAGATTGAAGGAGGAAAACAATTGTAATAAGGTAGTGTCTCAATTGAGTGATTCAGCTCTTGGGATTTCTGGATCAGTACAAATGGGGAGCTTCTTCAAAATGAACCTCTGCAGCTAATAGCCATAGATGCAACATACATACATTGGACATTACCTTAGTAAGACATTTGACTTGATGTCTTCAATTGGCTATGGCTACAGTGTACATCACTGCAAATGCCTAGTGCATCTTACTTTGCCACCCAACAGTCATATAGCCATAGTGGCATTATTCTGAAGAGAACAGGGGTCTTAAGACTGTGCTATTGAAGAAGTGGTGTAGACAAACCGTTTGAAGAACTGGTTTCAGCATTAACAGAATTGATATGAAAAATATTTTAATATTTTTTTTTAATCAGTTAGTGGCTGCCTTTTGGTGGTCTAACATGTGCCTGTATGCTATATAATTCTTAGCAATATTACCTGCCGGTATAGGGAATTATGCAAAAATAATATTGTGCTCTACATATGTAAGTATGAGTGAAATAGACTCCAAATTGATGCCAAAGGGTCTGATTAAATGAAAATTTATGGTAAAATTGCAGACATTTTCTACGGCATCTTGCATCTGTCAAGATAAGAACTAAATGCAGAGGTTGTAAACAAAAAAATAGTAATAATTTTAATTTAAAAAATAACCTTAATGCGTCACTTTCCCCTTTAAAAGGCAAGCTAATGCTATCTGACAAAAAAACTGTTTTGAGTCCACCATCACAAAACAAGAAAGTAACAGGATGCAGTGTAAATCCTACAGGGGAAATGTCTTATCAGCTGCAAAGCCCGCTTGTTAAAGGCGCGTTGTGTGACTCACACGGCAGGATTGGAACGTGTACAATCCTGCCGTAGCTTTCCTTACTTGAACCTGCAGTGTAATCCCCTCAAAGTCAACGCCATATCAGGGTGGGTTCTATTTGTATACAGAAAAAAAAAATCCATACTATGTGCCTGTAGGTCTCTGCTGATATTCCCTACCAATCTCGTTGCAGGAACCTGCAGTATCCACAACGTAAACGCCATATCGTGGCGGGTTCTATTCGAATACAGAAAAAAAGAATCCATATGTTCCTACAGGTACATGTACACGAAGGTTTCGCACTGATATTCCCTACTATTCAGAAATGAAGGAGTGCCACGTCAATGTTCGTTTAGCTGCCACTTGTGTTATTCACCAGATTTACAGCAGGAAAAAAATATAAAACAATAAATACAAAATTGTGTCAGAGATGAAATAATTTATGATGCATTGCCCACTGGGGATGCTATGTGGATACTGTGTCTGCGTGTGTACAGTATGGTCTGCCATTTGGTGAATTTTCTACAATGTACAGTGTATGTAAAGTATGGGCCAAATATCATGGCTCAGTTTACCACATAATTCTGAGCTTACAGCGCCCTTTAAAGCAGGTGATTAACCTACAATGTACGTACAATGTACATGTATGTACAATGTGCTAAGGATAGAGCACACAATCAAATAAACTACCAAAATAATACTTGGATTTATCGTTCGATGGCGACAGGTGATTTGAATTCATATAATGGTAATTGCGTGTCAAGAATTCATACATGTAAATCACATCAGAACTGTATAATGTACACTCAATGCATGCTGTATAAATTGGGCGCAAGCTTCGTACTCCCAGTATTTACATCGACAAGGGTGAACAGTGTAAATGGCATTGAATTTGTTCAACTATATTATTCAACAATCAAATCGCTTATTTCCTACTTTACTCTTAAACCAAGAGATAACACTTTTGAAAATATCAATTACAGACCTGTGTATTATATGTCTGTCTCTCGACAACAATTATCTCTAATTTGATTGAGTTGTTTATTTTCCGGGGTATATTTTGTCTGTTAATGTTGTCTGTTTAATGATATTATGAAAGTGATCTTTGTACGCTGATAGTAATAACTGATTTTGATTACATTTTCAAAACTGGCTGATGGGCCCAATTGCCAACTGTTACAAGGCTTAAAGGCACCTGGAAATAGGATTTTTTTTCTTTTAAACATAAGAGTATATGTTTATTAACAATAAAACAATTTTTTGAGTAATTGTTTGTCACGATTTATATGTTAAAAAAAATACCTAAGTGCTTGGGGGGTTAACTCCGCCTACCCCTTTTGTGACGTAGGAAAAGGAAGACTTTGCCTCGATGCGTAGATAAACACACGTGCAAAAGTACATGTAATTCTAAGACGTGAGTTTGTACGCTGCGAAAAAGGTTTTTTTTTTTTCTGGCATTTTTCCGGCAATGCCGACCAGGTGTATTGCTGCTGGATGCAGCAAATCAACTAAAGATGGGGTCAGTCTTCATCTATTTCCTGCAGATCCCAAGTATAGGCGGTTGTGGGCTGCGAAAGTCAGATTAACTGGAGCAAAGTGGTCCGGTCCGACATCTTTTTCAGCGCTATGCAGCGAACACTTCGAGCCGTCGTGCTTCGAATCCAAGATACACCACTCATTTGACATGACGAGAAGAGCCATTCTTAAACATGACGCCGTCCCAACAATTTTTCCAGCTAGTGGGAAATCGAAGAAGGTATCTGAAAGACGTGACGAACCCAGAGGAGCATTTGCTAAACGTGAAAAAAATCGGGTAAGTTTGAACTTTGAGGGTATGTTTTTAGCTTTTGCCAAGTGACACAATTTTTTGTTGGTACCGCATGCGATTCACCGTGAGTGCAGGTCCTATGTGACCGTCCGCACATTATACAGCAGCCATAGTGCGTGCGTGCAGTCTGCTCCGTGGCCGTATTTCTATAATAATACGTAGGCAGACCCACATCTTACAACCCATTTGGTCACTAAAAAGTCGCATAGTTAAATAAAAATAGCAGCAATAGCTTTTGTAAAAACCACTAGGCGTTCAACATGTTCAAGTTTCAATGTACGTATGTGTGTAAAATCGTGTCTAAATTTGTTTTGATGTGCCATGTTCGGGGGCCCGACTACAAATTTCCTCTTCAAATATCGCGCCTTGAATTACGTCACGAACAGCGCCCTCTTGGGTCGGGGCCTACTCGTAAATTTGGAAATACAATCAAAACTAATATTTTTAAACCTTAGTTAACTTTTTATTCACAATCCTCTCGTAAAAACACATATTTTAGTGACAACAGCTTTATTTTAAAAAAATACCACTTCCAGGTGACTTTAAAACAAAACAAGGCTTGAATTTAAATTAGGGATGTCCTTATTGCCCCACTGATCCTGGCCTTATAGTTAAGTGCGGTCAAAGTGGTAACATTTTTTAGCACCTGCCCCCAGGCCCCTAGTTATGCCAACCTGTTAAAAAGTTTCCTCAAAAATACTCAAAAAAACTTAGAAATAAAGAATTTCCAATCAGAAGTTCCCTTTGAACAATTAAAAATGCCGCTGCGCTGTTACAGACGAAGTTCCAGGCCAGTGCACATTTATCAGCCAATTAGAATGAAAGCTCTCTGGTCTAGGAGTTCGTTAACACATCCTAACACAACCTCCTACACTTGGCCTATCAATACTCTCCGAGTCTCACTGATAATTTCTTCCTTCAATATATAAAAACAAAACAAAAAAACTCATTTAAAAAAAAAAACTAGTGTGATCTTCTGAAAAAAATTCACAATTTCCCACACTTACATCAATCAATATATGGCACGTCTCACTGAAAAATTTCTCTTGTGATTCAAAGGGGAAAAAAAATACCAAAACATACTGGTGCTTCTCTCACTACTGAAAAATCTGTCCAAAACACAGCCACTTTATCAAATCAGGGAAAGGATTGTTAAGTCAATACGGGCCAAACAAGCTGGCCAAAGACCCAACCGGCTGCTGACAAAACACACCTAGTGACCCTTTTTATCAATATATCGAATTGCCTTCTTCATAAAATGCAAGACTTAACCACGATCCCAGCCAGTGAAGGTAATTCCATAGCATGCAGCCGTTGTTTTAAATATAAGTAATGAGGGGGGGGGGATTGGATCTGTGAAATGTCAGAGGCATATGGATGTGAAGAAGATTGGCTGATAAACGAGGACCAGGCGATGACGGGTGTGTTGAAGCGTCCGATATCCTTGGATAATAACATGGGTGAATGGCTGCTTCAGGGCAGTGATGATTTACGAATCCGAAGGCTAGGGACACACATGAAGTGTTGCTTTCCACTGTAATGTGTAAATGGAAAGGGGGGAGGGGAGCAGTAATACTTGCACATTGTCAGAGGCCTTGATATGATGATTCCGAGCAATGTGATACAAATGGCAATTCTGAACATTACAGACACCTGTCATGAAATATCATGATGTACACATGTTACTTGTGGGTACATGAACCTTCTATTCAATTATGACAGCTTGTGTTGGGGGGGGGGGGGGGGGGGGGGGGCGACACACCCTGTCCTCATTGATTTGAACCAAGTATTGAAACCATCCAGAAGCTTGTTATGTTCCAACTTTTTATAAAGAAGACTGGCCTTGACAGGTTCCTCCTAAAGAAGGTTACATTTATGTAGGTTGGTTCTAATAAAACAGGAAGTAACTAATTTTGGAGGTTTAAACAAAAAACACATCCACAACCCAAACCCCTGGCAACATACATGTACATGTACATTTAGAAAACTTCAAGTTTTAATCAAAGTTTTAGTAATTATGGTTTGTATATTTTTCATATCTACCCCTTCCTGCACTTCATCCCACCCTCACCCTCTGCTCCACACTGCCTACTCCCATCCCTTCAAATTGCCATCATATCCCCTTAGTGTGTTTTTGTGGGGGGTTTTAAAATATTTGTTAGCGACTCTTCTTGTATTTTATTTGTGTTTTAAATGTTTATTAGAGTTCATGTTTACTTATTTTCAATGTGTCTATAAACTCCACTTATCACATACAGGAAGAAAATGCTCATAGTTAAATAAAATTTGAATCTTTAATCTTGAACATATTGTTAACAATAGACCGATCCATTAAGCTCCGCCCCATTGCGTATTTACCAATCACAACCCAACGAAGGTCCGACAAATAAGGTCCGACATGCGTGCGCGTATGCTTGGCCCGCGCGGCAGAGTTGTGCAGAAAGGCATTGGAGAGGCTCACGTGTTCTTGCTCGCACATGCGTCGTGGGCGGAGCCTAATGGATCGGTCTATTGTAAAAACTAGAGAGACAAAAAGTTGAAAAAGAATAGCACCCATTTAAAAAAAAAAATTAAAGGCCTACACATGCAGTCTTGCAGTCAGAATCAGAACCAATATTAACCCAAATATCCACTATCTCACATCAACATGAAAGTAAACCAATGAGACTTGTGATACAGAGGTTGAGTAATACTCTGCACACAACAGTCAAGGGGCATTGGGAATTCAAACATCAAGGGGCATTGGGAATTCAAACATCTCATTGTTCAGCACGATGCTGCTAAAAGGTTCATAATGTCATTTTAGCTGAAATTAGGAATTCCTGCATGCTGTAAGGGAGGAGTGGGGAAGTACAAGTGGAATGATGTCAAATTGTATATGAACAGCCTTGAACATATTTTCTATTTCAGGGCGTTTAAGAAATGGAACCAGGCTTTCTGTAATACACAATATATGTTCTCCCCTATACACTCTGGCTTTAATGAGATGTAGAACAAACAGCTATTTCAACTACCCCCCCCCCCCCAAGTACTGCATCTCTTTGTAACGCCTTGCCTGGTGCACGTTTCCTTATACTACATGTACATTGTAGGCTGTTTTAAGAGGAATACATGTATAAACTCCTACCCTCAGTTCCCCATAGCTACATGTACATATGTATTTTCAACTCAAATGCTTTCTTTTTTGCGAACCTAAATTGGGTTGAACTTCCATAATTTGTGATTTGTTTTCCCAATTCATTGTCAATAAAATGTCCAGCATTGCATATAATATCAATCAACAGAGCGCCTTATTTTAGTGCGTGTGTGGCACAGTGAAAATGTTTCTAAATTCCAGTAAAGGTATGCACTTCCCATCCCCTGGCTACTTTGCACCATCTTCACAATGCAAGATTTACCCAGTGGAGCGAAAAAGCAGACTTCTGTTGATTTAAGAGGTGTTACTCCTAGCAGGATCCGCCCAGGTAAAAAAATATCACTTTTTGTTTGTGAGACCCAATCTCTCCCACTGTAGGACATGTCAAGGCTACCCTGTTCCCTAGCCAATTACTCAGTATCAACAATCAGACTATTTACACAAAAACAGTTTCAGAACTTTCAGCAGAAGAAGGACTACATGTACATGTATTGTCAGAGAAAACAGTTCCTATTTTTTTTTTCAGGGCATTGTCACTGACATTCCATTTTCCTAGGCAGAATAACAGCTCTGCAGAGACTGAAGTAGCCATCTTTGTTTGGTTAACATTTAAAGCAGCTACCCTGATAAAAATGCTTGTTACTTGTACATAGTGCAACCATAACAGTACTCTTATCGGCTCAAATTCATCAAGCTGATTAGTCCAAATGAGTGCTTGGCTTCAATCTGCTGTGCCAACAAAACAGGGAACCAGTGAAAAAAAAACAAAGTGCTGCAGGCCTACATACTTTGGCTGATAACCAAATTCTGCTAAGCAAGATTCTTCTTTGCTGAGCATTTTTAGAGGCTGAACAGCTTTATGAAGTTGTGTCCAGTCCAGGGTCCTATTTGATAATGTCCTATTTGATAATGCTTCCTCAGCACACAATAATGTGCCTAGTGCAGATAAAATTTGCAAAGTAAATACATATGATCAGGAAAGGGAAAGACATCCCATAATAATGTATGATAAAAACAGTTTGTGGCTTTTACATGCACACGTAGGTGATGTTATAATATACAGAGGCCATAGCCCTGGTTAAACGTCCCTTCAAAATATTCCCATGTACATGTAGCCTTCAAGATTGTCAAATTGAAGCAGACTTTGCAAATTAAAACATGCCCTGCCCCCCTAACAGATGAAAACCCACGCATCAGGCGGTGGTCTTATGGTGGTGCCATATTCGTTGCCATGGCCTTGTCCGAAGTAATGACATTGGCAATAGCTACAAGTACATGTACGGCCTTCAGTATTTGTGTGGCAGCCATAGCCGACTGTTGCTCGTTTTAAACAAATCAAAAGTCAGGAAGAGAAAATATTGGGGCCCTCTCAGGGTTTGACATACACTTTTGTAGTTACTCGCCTAGCAGCAGGACCAGTAAGCTTGTTATTTCACCAGTCAGTCAACTTTTCACCAGTCACCGTTCAAATAAAATAGAGATGGTTTCAAACACTGAGCTAGCCAGCTGCACCACTTGGAAACAATTCTGACTAATCTTTTATCAAAAACGAAGATGGCTGCAACATGTTTGTTTTTCTTCCTCTAATCTGAACCTTACCTTCTTCTTTTTCGTTTTTGTTTTAATAGTAGTAGACCTGCAGCTGTGATTGTAATGTGACTCTCATGTGGCTCACACTACATGCATGCATCGTGGTTCTGTAAAGATACAAACGAGAAACGGAAGAAAAGATTGAGTAACATTTTGCAATAAATCAGGAATGAGAGTCCTCGTTTACAAATAAGTCTGAAACTGAGATGCAGATTTTTAGGAAGTAGGCTGAAATAGTGGCATTTCCAACTTTTAGTAACTCCTAGGAGCAAGTTCAAATGCACGCCATTATTAACTAAAGGTTAATTATTTTGACTTGAACAGAGGCTGGTTGACTATTTTGGTCGACCATTTGGAACCAGCCTCGGTAACATGGTTTCTTCCATGGTCCCGTTAGCCTGTTCCTTGCTAACATGTGTAAAGCGCAGAAGGGAACCAATGACACTATAGCGAAAATGTGGACGGCAATGGAAGTGTTGAACACCGTACCAACAGTTGACTAGACTTCCAAACGAGTCATGTCTAATGAGTCTGTCACTGCGCATGATGTACGTTGCTAGTCAGTGGTCAATCACCGGTCGATTAAAAAGTGCACACTCGAGCTTGCTCTTAGACTTAGATTTCACAGAGCTTTTGAGAACAATGTCCCCAGCACTAGAGAAGTAGATCAAAGAACAGAATTTCTTTACATGGAAAAAATAAGAGTTGCTGTTCTTCAAACATGCAGATTTAAAAAGTCTGAAGTCAGATCAAAGTCTGAAACTTCCTTTTCCCTGCAAGTAGTGCACTAACCAATGATCTTGTCACAACAACAAAATATTTCATGTCACTAATCTAATCATTCAAAGAGATTGAAAAATTTTTTAGTTTTATTTCAACGACTATATAAACAAAAACTAACTAAAAATGTAAAACCTCCACTAACAATTACTTTTAATGTTCACAATCACACATCCATGCACAACTTTAACTCTTATTATCAGAGCCCCTGCCAAATGAAAAGAGAAAAGTACATTGTGTACAGAGTTCTGTTGACATAAAATATTGGTAGACAAACAGAACCTGGGAATACATTGCTTGTGCTATCTCCATGGCTCGTATGCCACGCCCCTTTCACAAAATAAATATCCAGAACCTGCACTGCGTTGTTTAATCTATTAGCTGATAGGGAGAATGCACCATTGAGAAGGGGGGGGGGGGGGGGGGGGGTAAGGACAATACTGACATAATATCCAACAAATTGAATAACTGTATTGTGTTTAAGTTTCTTACATTTCTCATGAGTTTTGTTTATCCATTTCCAGTCTTCTGAGAAATCATTTTCCTTAAACTCTGGTTAAATTTTTCATGATTGTGTGATTTGTGCATCGTACTTTAATATTGCAGAAGTTCAAATCCATTTTCTTTTTACCAAAGCTGTCCCCTGTCTGTTTAGAAAACCCGCATTCAGGTTTTAATAGCCAGAACACAATACATGTAGCTCAGATTTCATAGGTGTCATGGGAACATAATCCATCAGGAGTCTTGTGCACAAAATTGTGTCCATTTAAGTATAGTCTTCTGTGTGTATTTTTATTGTAGGCAGACGTCACACCCTCCAAAATAACCCAACCAGGAAATTTGAGCGGGTGACCTTTCCACCTGTAGAGAGTTAATACTGTGGAGTACTTGGCTGTCAATGATTTTGGATATCCTACTGGTAATAGCGACTCCAAAGGGGCATTGGTTTCAATATTCCAGTAAAACTGCAACAGTATTTTACATTTCATAATGTATGGTGCCTTATATGGAATCAATTTGATCTCAAAGTTGTTATTATTTTTTCAAAACAAATGCCTGAAATGCATATATATATATATGATATTTTATTGACAACATTTTACAACAGACTTGAAGTCAACTATGGAATTATCTTATTCAAGATATTACATTGTACTTGGTGCCCCTTCAAAAGACCCCCAGAGTTGCCCGGTCATGAGTTTGCTGGTACATGTACATGTATGACGCTAATAATGTCACTAGCCCCTGGCCTGCGTTCCAGTGTTAACTTCAAGTTTACAAAATAATCTTTTCTCAGCACTAATGGACTTTGAAGGATTCAGCAGCCAGAGCACTTTCCAACTGCAGGATTGTGTTGTACATGTACACGATACACAACAGGGTGCCTCTGACATGACTGGGGTTAGATACTTGTACAATGTGCATATACTGCACAAGCAGTTTGTTGACTTAAAAAGAAACAACAGAATAACTCCCGTCTATTTAATCTTTGCCCAGGCCTGAAGCTTCCAGCAGCAATGGAAGCAATATCCTCAGTGCCCTTGGTCATTGCCAAGGTGCCCCTTGAAATGATCAATAGAAATTTACATTTTCCTCATAGAGGCACACTGAACAAAAAAGGAAAATGCCTTGGCCAGTGCCCTTGCAATATCGAAGCATCAGGCCCGTTTTTTATTTCAAAGATACTTTATTCTCACAAAATTGCTGTTCGGTCTGTATAAAGAAAAGAAGGAAAAAACAGCCAAATGATTATTTTATCTTTCAGAGTGTTGGTCTCACATGTCTCTCCATAAAAGTTTGAATGCTGTTGACTTAACCACAGGCAGTTAAACTTTGACAATAAGGGGTTGTTGATATTGATCTTGTGATTGCTGGCCAGGCCATCACAGACTTTGGACTTGATTCCAATTATTTTTAAAATCACATTTGCTTCAATTTAAAAGGGAGTTAAACTAGCGTGCCTTGCAATTCCACTCAGCAAGATGTTGACCTTTATTTACAATTTGCATCGAGTAAATGGTTACCAAGTTATTTTGAGACCATGCAGTTTAAAGAAAGCAAAATAAATTAAATAATAAATAAATAAATATTCTGACCTCATTTTCAGCTTTACGATAAAAAACGCATGACTAATTGAGCTACTTATTCATTTATGCCACTCCAACCAGTCCCCAAAGGAGGGGAAATCTTTACTATGTCTATCACTTTAAGTGGAGATTTTCCTCTAACCATGGAAGACATGGGAGGGGCAATGTGCACAAATAGATCCTGAACCACTATAATATCAGACAAGCAACTTTGCATGCAATATTATGGTAGTACTATTGTTTGTCTTTGAAAGAAACAAAAGAGGAAATGCACAGATAAATTTGTACAGTGTTTTTTTAGCCAACTATGACACTAAAATAGAAGAGGAAATCAGCTGGCAAAGTTTGCCCGAGTACAAACAGTGGAACCAAACAACTAATAATAAGAGTTCATGTTTTGTAAACGATGGTCGTTTTACTACATGATACACATTAGTGGAGGAGAAAATGTTGTCATGCCCGGATCAAAAAACCCTTCAGCAGCGTCCTATGTTCCCAGTTAAGACTAGCATAAATGATGGCCCAAGTCCATGGCCCTGCTTACATGTACCACAAAATTCTGCGCTTATAGAATCAAATAACGCAGATTTTGGTGCTAAGCGGAGCAACAAAATTTTGCCATGAGGCTAGCGGCCCTCAATGATTTAATCCAAGAATGAAACAACTTCTTGTCAACAATATTAACGCTCAACTCTGCCCACAAGAGACTGCTATCTGGAATAAAATTAAGTCTTGCACCTCAACATCTGCATGTTCTGAGTGTATGTAATTCACGCATATTTACATGAAGGTAGCAGACCAAGATGGCCGTAGTAGAAACAGAAACAGTCAACTGTCCTTTGAGTCATACATAATTTATCACAATGCGAGGACAACTGTAATTTATCTGACATGGATTCACAGCATACCTGACAAGAGAAAAACTCTTTGACCAACAGGCGATGAGTTATTACTGTCGAATATGATGGGAAAAATAGATCAGGTGTTGGAGACCGAATTTAATCAAATCTTCTCTACATGACAAAGCACCGGAAATGGAAACGGAGAAGCACATAATAAACTGATCATAATCAACAGAGTACTGAATTATATTGCATTTCTATTGGGATGCAGCTCATGTTGATTTAAAATACATGTGGAATAATACACAAGAACGATTACTTTTAAAGGCAGGGTACATGTACATGTAAACTGATGGTATTTGTCAAAGATGCTTGAGTAAAGCTTCATGCCTATAGCCTTTTTCAGATTCTCTTTTTTGGGTGGGGTGAAAAATCTTTCTATAAAACAACTTTCTCTAAAACTACATTTTTTCCAAAAGGAGGTCGTTTCTAACAATGTTTTGTAATTTCAACAGCTCTCCAGTGCCCTTTACCAAGAAAGTTTTATTGGTCATTAGTTTTTACGGACATCAAAGCATTGCAAATATGAGAACATTTTCAGGAAGAGATGGATAACTCATTTGTTGTACACAAAAATTGATGTGCCCAAGTGTGTGTTTTTGTTTGTTTTGTTTTGTTTTGAGTTTTTTTTTTTTTTGGGGGGGGGCAAATTTTCAGCAAGTTTTAGTGCTTGCTACAATGTTTACCTGCATGCAAGTACAGTTCTTCTTTTCTAATCCGATCTGTATGGCAGCATTCTCTGCTGGCCAAATGCCAGTTATATATACATCCCGAGGACCAGTCAAAATTCTGTCCAAGTTGTTTTGCTGGCTAGTTCACTGCTTCCAAAAAGCTACACATGACATTTGTGTCAAACCACAGCCAGCTTGGAATGTTTCAAACTCAAGTAGTACCCTACAAATAACAGTGTTACAACAAGAAAACCTTAAAATAAGGAGGCAAGTGACGAAGCTTCTGGACTACTGAAACAAAAAGTTAGCTGGTGCTGCTGGATGGTCACTTACTGAAAAAGTAGGCTACATAGTGTATCCTTGGTCTATGGTAAAAGTATGTGTACAGCATGTAGAAGTCCAGTACTGTGTACATGTAAAGGTACAGGTACATTACATGACATAAAATAACCACAAGCACTAAACCATCAACTTTCATTGTCAACCCTTCCCATCATTCAACCACTTAAGTACACAAACCTACATTCAGTACTAAAACATCACATTGAATTATTTCTTTACCTCCAAAGCAGGTAAGATACTTACAGTGCAGTCACCCACCAAAACCACAAACCCTCCAAGATGAATCCCTGAAAAACAACCACACACCCTTCACAGGCCAGACATTTCAACACTATGCTATAAACCACAGGCTGAACGAAGGTACCTTGAGTATGAAGCCTTACATGCCACAGTGCAGTAGACTACGCTTAACAGTAGACTATGGACCCGATCCAGTCTCAGTCAGTCATCCCAGCGTTCTGTTTGTATGTAACTGTGTGTACATATGGATTTGGCGCTCTTGTTTGTGGGTACGCAGGGTTACTCCTGCCATGTACATGTGGGGACATGACCATGTACATGTATAATGCAATGCGCAGGATTCACAACAAGCTCTATCTGATCATCTGATCAATAGCCATGTTAAAACCACTCACTTGTCACACACAAACTGCTGACTGGATCACAATAGGGTTGCGTATTGATTTTTCTTCTCAAATCCAGGGCTTATCTGGACCACAGAATAGCTGGGGCCAGTTATTCAAATGAACCACCATTTGAAGCTTGGGGGGGGGGGGGGGTTGCGGGTTATTTTAAAACTCATTAACCATTACTCTTCCAATACTTTGCTTCCTTGAGTGTAGTTAGCCATTTTTACTTAAAGGCAGTGGACGCTATTGGTAATTACTCAAAATAATTATTGGCATAAAACCTTTCTTGGTGACGAGTAATGGGGAGAGGTTGATGGTATAAAACATTGTGAGAAACGGCTTCCTCTGAAGTGCCATAGTTTTTGAGAAAGAAGTAATTTTCCACAAATTTGTTTTCGAGACCTCAGATTTAGAACTTGAGGTCTCGACATCAACCATCTAAACACACTTCGTGTAACAAGGGTTATTTTTCTTTCATTATTATCTCGCAACTTCGATGACCGATTGAGCTCAAATTTTCACAGGTTTGTAATTTTATGTATATGTTGAGATATACCAACTGTGAAGGCTAGTCTTAGACAATTACTAATAGTGTCCACTGTCTTTAAACTGAAAATATAAACTGGCTTTAGCTAATCCAAGGAATCTGAAGAGGAACTTACAAATCTGAGAGACCAGCTGAACATAAGCTTAAAAAGGGAAGGTAGGCCCATCAGTGACCCCTGCGTGGAGTGTTCAACTTTACCCAAGCACATGTAATCCGTCATGTACATGTAACGGGTGCATGTCTGATGTCACAATCCAAGGATGGAGGTGTACCGTCCATGGAATTATACAACAAGCTGACCACATCATGGTCGAGGTGAACTTTCATCACAGGGTAGTAGATTAAAGAGGTTCTCTGACAAGATCTGGGCAGTCCAACAAACAGCTTTTCATTTTGAACCTTTAGACACAAGAACTGACAAGATCATCTAGCATTCTATACCCTAATAAAACCCTGACAGAATGACAACTATATTCATATAAGAACACTTGACCTTTCACATTTCCTGCACTAGCAACATGTAATATAGCTCTTATAATACTCACTTGAGGTTACACAACCCAAAGTCATGTCATGTCAGCCTCCAACCTTAAAGTCTTGTTGTGAGACTTCTAGCCATCAGACACTTTACCCTCCGGTTAAGGTCATCGAAACCCAATCAGCGGAGATTGCCCAGAGTATAAAATGTTAACCAGTTGGTTAAACCAGTTGGTTAACAGCGGTTGTAACAAACCTCGCAGTAGGCTCAAGATTAAAAGCGTTGCGGGTGCTCTTCAATTGATGAATATTGATGAGGCGTCTGCGGTAATAAATGCACTTGTCCTTGCAGGAATCACGACAGCCACAAGGCCAACGAACAGAAGAAGGGTCAGAAGTAGACAACTAACTCCATGTAGACTCAGCCTTTGTGATATTGTTTTAAAATCCTACTAGTAGTCATCTTGTTCAGGTTTTACTGTATACAGCAAACTGTACACTTGCAATATTCATCTGCAAAAAACTCTTTCATTCAATTTCAATCGAGGTGGTGCAATTAAGAAGTCTGAAATGAAAATCCGGGCACTCCATACTTCCCTCGAGAATCTTCACACATCTGCCATCTTTCTCACCGGCATCTCGAATACAAAGGTGTCGGTCAAAATTTATAAACAGGGTGCCTTAATTTGCGGTAAAGTAGGTGGGAAAAGGGTGTCTAAACTGCTCTCCTACTATTGCTTTCACATGTTGAAACGGAAAAAAATGTACCTTGGTGTCTTACTTCCAAGCATGGTGTCCAGAAGACATCCAGGTACCATGAACATAACACAGCTTGGATATCAACACATAAAACGGGCCAGTCTAAAACTGTCCTCACAACCCCAAAAATTACCTGAGGCCTTTTTTTCCCCAAAGCACTTATTCCGCCCAGACTTGTCCGATATTAAATGACTGGAGGGATTTTAAGTGTGTCAACAGCACACAGTAAGCAATGATAAAAACATGGTTTACTTTCATTCAACAAATTAAATATTTACAACACTCCCACTGTACTAATAAAGACCACTCAGTAGTTAAAAGGCATGGTATACAGGTACTTTTGATATCCTCACTTGGTGATTCCTACATTTTATATGCTTAACACACCTAAGAAAAGGTAGGTACTGAAAACCCAATCCCTATGCAAGGCTCCAGATCCAAATTGGGATTCACCATGGTCCGTAAGAGGTGAAAGGCAAGAAATGAAACCACTGAGCCAAACTGATCCCCTTTTGTGGTTCTGAGACATGTTCACTCACATGTCAACCACAAGGAATCTCCAGCATGCAAGCAGTAATTCCGCCTTTAAATGCACATACAACGTACAATATAAAAACTTACTGAATGCGAGCAAACACAGCTGACCATCAATTACGATTCAGCAGCCAAAATGAAGACTGCTTTATTGCAGGTATTTAAGGAAGTGCGCCAGATTTAATCCAATGGGTGCGCTTTGTTGCATGGTACAGTTAGCGGCTTATTGATTTGTGGAACTACATGCAGTACGAATAACGGGGGTGGGGAGGGGGGGGGGGGACACAGTAGTGTCGTCAACAAAAGATGCATTATCATATCACCATAGCAACTGAAGGTGGGAAAACTGGTTTAATAACGTGTCAGCTTGCAAATTGTTGTGACATTTAAAGACACCTTGTTAAGCGACAAATGACTCAAGCTTGGTAGTTGTTAGGCCCCATGTTGGCTTCTACATTCAACTCTACAAAAAAATACTAATTTTAGCTTGTGAGCAAATTCAACTCTGCCGTTCAATTTGTTCCTTTTTCTTGTGGCAGATACGCACACGTATCTGTCTCTTTGTACAGGGGATGTAATTAACGAAGTAGCGTTTTTTAATTAGGTGATGCAATTTGCACAGCACGATCTCTGATGCCTTGTGTGAACAATCTCTCCGGAGAAGAATTATTGATTGCCATGGCAACCAGAACAAGATAAGTAGAGACCCAAGGTTGGCCTCTTTAACTTGTCTTTATTCTGCACCATGCTCCGCATTAGTGCGCGGGTCTTAAATATTTTTTGCCTCATTGAACACAAGTCAGTTGTTGAATGCTGCGCCTAAAGGGAAAAAAATGGGGACAAAAATGAAAAGAGAAAAACAAACGAACAAAAGGATTTCATCAAATAATATTGAAATGCAACGAACAAATGAGCTTGAAAGACGAAATTGGAAAGAAAAAATCCAGGGCGTTTTTCTCAAATCGTTTTTAACAGGCATTTCTTTAAGAGACGTGAATCTAACCAGTTTTATCTTTCCCCACAAAATTGATTTTTCCATAAGCGATTTCAAGCATGAAATTGTCCGGTCAATAACAGGTGATGCATGAAGCAAGTCAAATTGCCCTTAAACACTTGCAAATTGCGACAATGGTGTCTCTAAAAGATAGCCCCCTTCATGTGGAACGATATTTCCTATGAGTATTTATTTAGCATGACGTCACAGAAATGTGATTTTGGTTTTTGAAATACAGTTTCAATAAATGATAAGGGTAAAACAGGGGACAGAATTTAGGAGAAAACATAAACCTTATCATTCACATACTGTTGTATTCTTCATATCCTCTTTGCTGAAATGAAGGATTCAGACAAATTTGCTTAAATACCTGGCTCATGTGTTCCAATCTTGTCCAAACCCAAACAGTTTGGTGTGTTACATGTGTAAGTGACACAGGAGAAGAGAATATTGGAGGATTGAGGTCCCTTTAAAGACAAAACGGCCTGGGGAGTTAAGTTAAAGGATTTGGGTACTTTTTGTAACACAAAACACAATGTCCACAGATTTACATCAAACTTACACCGTTTGAATGATAGTAGAAAGCGTACCTTAAAATATTAGATGCCGAGGTGCTGTAATTTTTGAGAAATGAGTACAACAATGTCATGAAAATTTGTTTGAAAATACGTTTTTAAATGCTAAAATAATTTTTCAAATTATTTTCTTGACATTGTTTTACTAATTTTGTCAAAAACTACAGCACCTCAGCGAGTAATATTTCCAGGAGTGCTTTCTACTATCATTATCTTCTTCAAACTGTGAAAGTTAAGTGAAGATCTGTGGACGTTGTGTTTTTTGTCAGTTTACAAAAAGTACATAGACCCTGTAAGTCGCAGCAGTTGAGTTTTGCTCAACTTTCTTGCGAATATCGCAGCGAAAACAGAGTTGTAACGTCAAATTCACATAACAACGCGTTCGCATTCGCATTGGAAGGAAGAATGAACTGGGCTTTACATACACTGTATAGAGTTGCAAGGGAGGTGAATGAGAACTAAGCCACAAGTTGCTTGGTGTTTTGCCTGATGTAACTTACATTACTGTATCCTAACCAGAGTTTTTCTTTCTATAGTAAATTTGGTGTTAACCAGCTTTAGTAAATTGGGACCAGCAAGGCAACAGAGGCATGTAATTGCTTACATGGAGTCAGTGAAATTCCTTGCCAGTTCACCATAACTGCTTAGCAAGCAGATTCTAAGCTTAGAACAGCTGTGAGGTGGTGTGTTGCTCCAGTGGGTGCTATAAAGGCCCACCACAGCGACCGCCTCGCATTCCACCAATGCATTATGAAATCAATACTAGTGTGATCAATGTCCCACTGCTGTTACGGGGCAGTACTCACTGTGCCTCCTAACACCGATGTCCATGGTGCAAGTGACATGTCATATTGGTCATGTCCATGCTGCATTGTGTGTGTATAAGAGTCAGAGAGTGGGATACTGCATCCCATTATGGAGATTTATATTATATATTGCTGTCAAAAAGATTTGACATACCGGTACAAACATATGTGTAACATTGTAATGGTTAAGTTGCTGATCTACATGTTTACAAACTAACACTGTACAATGTCACAAAAATTCATGTTGAAATGTTGCTTAAAAAAACGATAAGCACAGTACTACCTGGCTTAAATTTCCCTCATGAGGGTGCCCTAAGCAAAAAACTGCCCTGCCCTTAAAGCCAGTGGACACTTTCGGTAAACAGTGTTGTCCAGGCCCATACGTCGTGTATCACAACTTTATAAAACAACAAACCTGTGAAAATTTAGGCTCAATCGGTCATCAGAGTCGGGAGAAAATAACGGGAAAACCCACCCTTGTTTCCGCACGTTTCGCAATGTCATGACATGCGTTTAATATAAATCCGTAATTCTCGTTGTCGAGAATTGATAATTGTTTAAATGTTTTCTCAAAAAGTAAAGCATTTCATGGATTAATATTTCAAGAGAAGTCTTTTACCATTACCTTCTGTAAACCCTGTAAGTTATTTGTAAATCTGTGAACTTTTTTTTTTTTTTTTCTGTTCCGAAAGTGTATAATGGCTTCAAAGGAGCCAAACATTAGGCTTTGTGTATAAAAAATTTCGGTGTCCCTGATACAGATTGAGAGGACCCTGATACAAATGAAATCAAACTCAACTCAATATGATTCCACAAAAGAAAACTCTTGAGTGAAGTCCTTGGCGCCTAAAAATGACGATAAAGTGCATCAGATTGAAACTGGCAATACCTGCAAGAAAAACTGGGGCTCAGTTCATTCCATGTCTACCGTTGTAAAACATTAACGTGTACAGGCCTGATAATGGAGGCAATTGACTCCGCTGCCCCTGGTCATTGCCTCAGTGCCCCCTTTAGTTTCCTCATAGAGTGTCCTTCACAAGGGTAAAAACGCGTTGGTGCCTGAGTGTACTAATAAAGTTCATGGTTTTAACACTCAGTTCATGATTTATAAATGCAAGTACATGTCATGTAAGTACATTTGTAATGTACAACCCAGGCCTCAAACGTTGGAAGCCATGGCCTCTCCGTTGCCATGGTCTCAGTCTTTTCCTTGAAATCGCCCCCGCATCGATATCCTGATTTTCTAATGGAAGAGCTTTCTAATTACGGACATGGGTCATCTTGCTCCTTTGAAAGACACATCTACATTATTTTTATCTGGTTGTCTTTGAATGCAGGCCTGATACTTCACAAAGCCTACTAGGCTTCAAAGACAATTGCCACCGTGCCCCCTGATCATTGCCTTGGTGCCATTAAAACACACTAGTAGAAATGTACAATTTCCGCATAGTAGGGTGCCCTCTACTTCGGAGAAAATGCCTTGCATGCTTGCCCTTTCAAAAACCAAGCAACCAGGCCAGTGGAAATAACGCGTGCATTCACATAAACATTTATGGCAATTCAAAGGTACTGGTAGACATACCCAAATAATAAAGAAATGTTTTTTTTTTTTTTTATGGAATGTTTCACTAGATCATAAAAATCTAGGCTGAAATATCACTTGTACATGTACTTTTATATACTTTCAGAGTTATTATTCAAAGTTGTTTACTTTAAATTGTTCTTAATGACGCACATTTTCAACTCCTTTTTTTAATAATGGTACAATGATTTTTAACTTCATACATGTACTTGATATTTGAATAAAAACTATATCATTCAACTGTATTGTAAGTTACAAATATTATAATTAGTGAGACATAAATAATTCATACCGACACATTTGTGACGACTGCCATTAAATGCCACCAAACTGATACATCTCATTAACTGATCATAATAACAAAACTGTGCTTATTCAGTTGCAATCCCAATTTGCTTCACAAACAGAGAAAATAGATGGTGATCCATCAACTGGCAAGTTTTGAAAAGACTATTAATATGGAGTGAGTATCTCCATTCAATCAAAAAGAAATTCAAGCCGAAGATGATAGAACAAAATCTTTTAAAAAGGCTACTCTTTCATTCAAAGCCTTGGGGACTGTGGCTGAAAAGGGCTAGCAATTCCATAGATCAAGGCGCTCTAGCCGGACCCTGAGAGACAGAGAGTGAGAGCATTGTACCTGTTTAATATAAACACACGTCTCTGCCGTAGTTTAGACTTGCATGGATTAACAATAGAGTTATGTCAACCTCCTCACGAATCAGATTCAGAAGCCAGCACCAACAAAATATTTGGATTAGGGAAAGCAAGTTCTAGCCCCGCCTTCGTCAAATTTAAAGAGAGTGGCACAACAAGTAAAGCCCCGGTTAATACATTGTATGTTATCAGATTGCAACTGCACAGCAAAACAAAATTGGGAAAACTACAGGTACTTTTCATTTGCAACACGCAAAATCACTTTACATTAATGTTCACGTTTTAAACGTGCTATCTCCATGCATTCTACTCTTAGTCTAATCCTCATGTGTTGAAATATATACACATTTTGTAGGTATCATGGTAACGACCCTAGATAAAAAATTTTTTTCGAGGGGCACCACGGCCAGCCCAGTTGGAAGGGCATCGACTTCCATGGGTATCATGTAATTCCAGGCCTGCTGAACGCAAAGTAGCTGTATTTTTGTGACTGCCCCCTGCTCCTCGTAAAGTTAATACGGTTTAAGTCAGAACATGGCCTTAGTGACGGAAAAGAGAAGGGGAAAATTGAATCTGGAGTTCATATGACGGGGATGCAGTTAGAGTGAGGCTGTAAACTTTTAGCAACAAACGCTTAGCCTCATTTCAAGCGAGCAGCGCGCCGCCGCGAAATGAAATTCCAAAGGGAGCTGATCTAGAAATTGTTTCTCCCCCACTCGTCCTCTTCTCATTCACTTCACTTCCTAATCCATCTAAAGCTGCATTCTAAATACTGAGATTAAAAAGTCTTCTGAATCAACTCCCGGCTTTTCACTTCAATGTTATTAATGCCTCAGGCAGGGGGGCTTAATGGCTAGCATGGTTCAATAGGGTTCCTTGCACCTTGCCATCATCCAATCATATTGTTTTTTTTGAAGGGGCATCTCAAATCGAAGACATTTTGTGGCTAAATTTCTCCTGACCTGAATGGTTTTTCCTTTCCCTTCACACCAAAATCCTTCGGGATCTGGAAACTATAACGAACACATCATAAGGATCTGTTACTTAGCCAGTAATTTTATTTTGTTTGGGCAGAGGTTTGTACTGAATCTGTCAAACTAACACAACTTGGAAAATCGCGTTCTGATTTGTGATAGCGTTATGTAGCCACAACTTGAGCAGACACAATGCTCATCTTAGCCAACCATAAAAAAGCAAATCGTGGCTTAGCAGAAACAAGTGCAATGAAGTACATACTATTATCTTAGACTGGTCCCAAGCAACTATTAGCTTACAAGAAAAAATAACTCTGCTGAATGGTTTCTATGACCTCAATCTGAGGTCTACTCTCCGACCTGAAAAAAGTGATGCATTCCAAACAAACAATGGCATTTCAACCACAATTCATCTCAGTCAACGATAAACATCCCATAAATACTTTAACATTGTGGTTGCGGTTTTAGTCTATTTATCATTTCAAAGTGAGGGCAATTATTTCAATGATCAAAAGTTTCCTATTTATTTAAAGATGTCCAATTACACCTCTGGAAGGGAATTGGGAAACCTGGGCCTAGTTTTATAGAGCTGTATCTGACGCTACACTAAAACCTACCATCTACATTGTAAAATTTCCATCTCACATCCTGTGACTCACTGGTATCGTGCTCATTTTGGCTAAGCGAAAAATTGCTCAGCAACAATTTCTAAAGCTTATTTTAAAAGCAGCTTCGTGAAATTTGACTCTGATTTTACAGATATCATTCAGTCCACAGAAACTGTCAAATAAATTCACACAACAGTTCAATTGTTTTTTAAAACGTAAAAAGGAAGTTAAAATGTACTTCCAGTCCACGAAAAATGTAAAGCTACATCTCAAGAACTCGCTGCACTGGAGTCTTGCCCCAGATATTTTGATATGTACACCCTGTACATGTAATGCGTGGGCAGCATTGAAAACAAACAACATTCCCTCACTTCCTCCAGCAGTATTTGTGTACGTCGCATGATCCATTAAGCAAGGCTCCCAAGTTCAGCCAAACAAGTTGACTCAATGGGTTTGCCCACGACCGCTAAATGGAGGTGACTGTTAAGTGAAACAACATCATTATGCGGGTCGTACGTAGATTTGCTAAAAGATGGGCTAAAATAGAAACTTGCAGCTTTAAACGCAGAAAGTTTCTCATAATTTGTAAAGTTGTTTAATCTCTCTCTGTAAAACCACATTCCTTTAAAGTGATTTGTTTCTCAATATGCACTGCCTCTTCATTAATTTTTGGAGCAATTACGAAAGATATGCCCTTTATTTAACTTACAAATTTAGTGGATTGGGTAATCCTTCAAAAGTTTGTGTTCAGAGAAAAACAAAACACATTAAACAGCAGAACTTGTTTGGCAGTGGAGTTACTGGCCAAGTGCTAAAAAAAACTAGATGATGGACATGGATAAGTGTTATTTTGTAACCGTAAAAGAGCACCTAGAATTTGCCAATGCAGCTACTACAAGTACCTACGTGTTTGAACCACATAATAAAATAGGAACATGTAAAGCCCCTTTCACACTAGACAAATATCCCAGCAAATTACCAGGAAAGTTCAACTTCTGATTTTGATAGTGTCCGGAATCTGGACCCATCCATACGTTGTTTGTAGAGTCTCGAGAGACAAAAAAGACGACTTGACACTGTGGCGCGCTGTACGTTAAAATTTGTCCGATGTGAAATCTCATTGAATGTGAAATTAACATGGTGTGGCGGTGGGGTTTTAAGGCCCCAGGAATATCCAGCGGTTTTGCTACCTCGGAATTGGCTTGGTGGAAATGGCTCCTCTTGAAACCTGTGAGGGTCATTTAGGATTATGATAATCCTTAATGACCTCACAGACTTCATTGATAATATGATGTCCAGTAATGACAGACTACATTTCTTCCTACATCCATTATACAATTGTTGCACGCTGTGACGGGGGTCCATGGCGTTTTGTACACCCCAGGGGGAAAATGTCCCCGAGGCGAAGTTCTGTTGTCATCTTCAAACATATGATTACGACAGAGTATATTACGAAACAATCTTAACTATTCCCTCAAACCCACAGCTGTTTCTTACAAAGCGCTTGAAATCAACCAACGATGGAAAAGATCAAGGTAATGTACACCGGTAAACAAAAACGCATGTACCATCACATCACGTGATTGGTTTTGGACCAATCAAACTTCTCAATTTATTACCGAGGTATAACAATTATTGTTGCTCTATGATTGAATGCCCAATGCATTCAATCATCTGGCATTATGTTCTTATGACTATTGATTTGTTGTTCCTATTGAGTGCATTGGATGTTCATTTAAGAAAATATATCCGTCATTGTCACATAATATACGAATTGCACTTAGAAAACAAGCCCTTTAAAAACTCCTTTAAAAAGAGAGTACTGTGTCTTTAAACGTAAATATATACAATCATTTATTCTAAAAAACAACAAGTTGATCCAACAACATAACAGCAATTATTACCAATTAAATTTAAAAAACAAACTTTGTATACTAACAAAGTCTACACGTGTTGATGATTAATTTTATCAAACAAGCCATTACTATAATTGTCCTCACTGGGTGTGTGCGAGGCAAAAATGTTGACTTCAGTTCAAGTAGTAAGACAGTTTAACCATTGCTCTATGTTGAACGAAAGCCACATCTTCATGCTAACAACCTATATCCTCTCGATCAACAATGTATGCCGGGACGGACAAACTGACCATACATGTACATGTACATGAACAGTGTCACGTACTATGTACATGTATGGTGTGTAATGCAATACTATACTAACTCAATTATTCTCTTCAGATCTAGTCTGTGAATTCCTTCGTTTACTTACCAAATACATCCCTCTATGTGATGCCTACATACGGCTACAAAAACTCTGATACAAACTGACCGATTGATGTCGCCCAATCGTACAGGGATCCTAGGAATGGCGTATTTCACTTGACAATGTTAACCATTATTATTCTAGAAACGCTGATCCCAGGCTTGCAAGCCAACTGCCTATGTGCACTGTGTACTGTATACATATTACAGCACAGGCATGACAGGCACCGACAACACACAGGCTGAGAACACAGCTCTCTGCACAGTACCCTGTGTGCGTGTTTAGCCAATCAAAATGCACACAGCGTCAATAGCCTAGCACAGGGGTCGGCCGACTGGTCATGTCAGACTGTTTTCTCCATGGGGTTGTACAGCCCAGTGCAATGAATGGGAGGGATATAGGACGAAAAGACCGGGACAAGAACCAACCCACACAAGCAGCAATTTACACCTGAAACCTGTACAAGACACACTCATTCCTTGATAGATAAACAATGCTTACCTTAAGCAAGATGTCCACACATTTCCAAAGTGGTCTAACTGGACTTGGACGTCCTTAAATTCAGAGAGCGCGGAGCTCTTTTATATACTGTGCGTACCAATGTACAGTACACTTGTATGTTATGATAATAGTACCTACAGTGCTGTGTAGGTATAGACAACCCTATACAGAGCTGGGCTGGTAATTATGCAGAGTAGTAGAAGGGGTTGGCTAAGTTGGAAGGGCAGCCTTGCATGCACAATGCATATCATTATCCTGTTTACTGTGTGTGTGTGTGTATGGTGCATGTGGTGTGTAGTCTCTGGCTGTGAGATGGGTTATCATGTACACTGTTTGTGTGGTGGGCCAGACAAGCTTGACTGGGCAAAAATCATGACCCATGACCTTGGTATGCTAATGTGCATAGTTCCTGATGTGGTTATTCCCCTGGGCTGTGTTTATTTATAGAGTTAATGTGCATAAACAAGTCCATGATGCATGTTTTGTAAATGCAAAGTATCCATGTGAATGAACCGATCTATTCAATTGATTATGGTGTACATTACATTTCTGCTACAGTGTTATGTTTGGACATAGGACATCCTAATAACTTCAAATTACTTACAAAAGTGATTTTATTATTTTTCTTTAGTAAATTCAGAGACCTCCATTTAAAAAAAGTACTGAGTTAATTCCATAGAGCATGGTTCATCCAAGTACAATGTGAGCCTATAAGATTTAAAATCATAATTTTTTCTTTCTGAAAATCGTGACCACCAGAAACTTTTGTTCTCCAATGTGGAGCTAAAAAGAAAAAGAAAAAAAGAGGAAAAAAAACTAAATTCCTGTAGGCTGTTTGCCAATGTACGCTTAGCAGAAAGTTGTGTGTTGTGTTTACAAGCAAAAGCATTTTTACGAATGATCAAGAAGATTTTGCCTGTTTTTGTTAACAATAGTTTTACATTGTTGCACAACTCATCTGCTTACAAGAATTGCCGGCAAGTTGGTGATCCTTTGCTTTGTCCCGGTAAGCAGTGGTCATGAAAAAAAAAAAATCTGTAAGCAAATTTCACTCTTTGCCTTTGAAATGTTTTTTTTTTTTCAACTGTATTGTTCTTTTTGTTGCAACAATAAAAAATTCAAAAGTAGGCCCAGAATAAAAGGTAAAAATGTAAAAATTCTGGACTAATTTTTAACACTCTCACTCACCAGCACTGTACAATGCTGGATGTCACCCAGTACAACCTAGAAACCTGTTTCAAGGCTAAATCAATTAGTAAATGAAATTAATCAATTTTTTGAGTCTATGTTACAGGCAATCAAAGGACAACTTTGCAAGTGCCCTTTTCATCAACTTTAAAGAGGTATGTGAAGTGCCTACAAACAAAATGCACAATTCAAGAGAGAAATACATTACTTGCTACATGTAATAATTATCACTTTGTGTGAGCTCTTTAACAACAGGCATTATGGGCATATCCAACAAAGCCCAGGATGAGATTTGATTACCGTGAAAATTCCTCCAAAATCGCTCGCTGGCCTGCAGCCGCCCCCCCCCCCTTTACTCTGGATCCATAAACTCTCAGATGTTACAATTTAGGGCAGGAAGATGGAGCAATAATGGTTTAAATGTGTCAAGCTCATGACTCTAAACTTGCATTCTGCTGATCAGTAACCTAAGATCTGGAGTCAGGTGCGGTCGGCCATGACACACCATAAATTAAAAACATAGAGATGCCTTCTCCATGCTGAGAAAAAATGCCTTGCCCAATACAAGAATGAACCACATCAGTAACCAACTATATAAAACTGCTTCAGCACACAGTACATTGTATATTAGGCACCGACAAGTCCTGCTCTGAAGCTGAAACAGCTTACCAGCCAAAACACCATGCAATGCACAATGCTCCTGCCTGGTTCCCAGCTAGCTGAAATTGGACCTTGGCCCGCTGCTCTGTGCACACCACACTAAGCAATGTGTTAATAAAGATGAGACCACTCTCTGGGGGAAATTAATTGCTTCATAAACAGTCTAATAATTTATCATTGGATCACCCTCAGCTCAATTAAACACCAATTGGAAGATAGCGTGGAGTTGGGCGATACTAACTGATACTGGGAGACACATTAACACACCACAGACAAATACCAATCCAGAACAGATAATAACACTAATTTTGTTTTTATGGTGTTTTATATGATTTTATAATCATTTGCATCTGGATTCTTATTTGAGGAAAATCTTACCATAATATTGGAACACTTAACTGTTTGTTTTATCAGCAATATAAAGCACAAGAAGGGCCTCATGGTAAATGTCATTGACCGCTATTACCACTTTATGTAGCCCTTCATGAAAAAACAACCGTGTGACGTTTCTCACCATCTTTAGTTTCACAACAATTTATGAAAAATAAAGAAAAGAAATTTTTACCAACAGCCAACTTCCTAAGCCCAATCCTTTCCTTTTAACAGAGAGAAGAAAACACCTACAGGGGTCAACAAACCGGAAACATGTCAGAATCTTCCAAGAGCTGAGCATTTATTAGAAGGCCACTCAGCAAGAGAGAAAAGAACCACAACAGCGCAGGGTAAACCATAAAATGCTGGATAAGTGTTGAAATGCAATCACTGATTTGGACACAGAGGAGGGTTGCCATTAATGGCATGGCATAACAAAGTTTTGGTGTGTAGAAAGATTCCTCGGAAAGTGACCGATACTTTAAGAGGCCTTCAGAGGTATGACAACTGGTGGATATATGCAAAACAACCAAGTGGACACCAAGAAACCACAAAAAGAGGGCAACACAACAAAAAAGGGAATGGGGACATGAGAGGATAGGCATTGCTTGGCAATAGACATCTCAAGATAGAGTGAAATGAACAACTGGTTTAAGGGCTTTCCTCCTGCAGTGGAGAGAAAAAGACACTTTGCAAATGGCGTCACCCGCTTGAACAGATTCCCACACTGAGGTCAAAGGAAGACCTATCATCATTGGCTGAGAGGTATGCAATGCGCAGACACCCTTGCCTGATTCTGTTGTTTGACATCAGCAATGGCGGCCTATAGTAGTAGGCTGGAAAGAAGCTGTCTAACACAGTGTATGAAGTCCTTGGTCAAAGTCCGATTATTTTGTCTTGCCATCAAAGATATTCACTGATTAAACCACCTACCCCCCCTCCCCCCACCCCTCTCCTTGCCAGTGTTTCAACAAAATCTTTTTAAGTGAATGAGAGGCAACCATGCATTCATGGAGAATTCTCTTACAGTTGTACGAAAACAACTCTGACCATGTCTTAAAATATGCGCATACTACAACTGCATCTTGCTGACCATCTTGATAAGAACGCTTTATATTTGTTCTACTTACATGACCATCACAATACGCCCTTTATAGATTTTCAGAGAAGGTTTTTTCCAACCAACGACACTATAATGCATCACTCATGTCAGAATCTGCAATTTCTGCATTTTAGTTTACCACAGCCGTGCCCAAACAATGGAAACACCCACGCAGTGCTAGTAGAGTTATGATCCAAATGACCCAAATAACCTAAACAAAATTGTCCAACTCCTATTTTGAAAATGAATAAATAAAATGTATTGTGTTAAAAATTCACTATCCTAATTCAGTAAATTTTTCTGCAAAGCAAACTTAAGTAATTGGTCAGTCAAGGGAAATTGTGCATGTTTACTTGTATCTGATGTGGAGACAGTGAACCGATAAATATACACTTGTGCACAGTACAATTCTTTTAAGCAATTAAATATGCGTTTGTTGGTAGTAAACGTACCAGAAAACAGCAGTATTATTAATAACCAGTCACATCAACAGCCCTAGGGTAGAGGGATAGATGTGATAGAGAAACATTTATGAGACTGACCATGGACCTACTGTACCAATGTTACCCCGGGAGTAGCAAATTAAAACAGATATCCCTCCCATCAGCAGGAAACAGGGTTTGACTGGAGGGGAAGCATGGTTTCCCTCAAAGCTAGGCCATTATTTCCTCCAAGGTAAAAGGTGTCCAGTCGCTATGCATGAGACAATTTGTTGATGGTCGCTTGCTTTTTTTAAGGAGTTCTTTGGCAAGATGAAGAAATTATAATAAAATATGCAAGTAAACTTGTGTTATTTTCAGCAGAAAATACCTTAAATTATACAGTCCATTCCTGTTTCAGCAAAAACAGCACCATTTTGTTTTCAAATCAGTGCATTCCAATGTTGGAAAGCACTAATAAGATCCATTTTATGTTGGAAGCATCCATCCATTTTGTGATGGAAAGCTGAACATATAGGTCCACAGGGTGTCGTGGCCGAGTGGATAAGAACACCGAACTCAAGCTCTGGTGTTTCTGTTCAGCAGAGTGTGGGTTCGAATCCCGGTCGTGACACTTGTGTCCCTGAGCAAGACACTTAACTATAATTGCTTCTCTCCACCCAGGGGTAAATGGGTACCTGTGAGGGCAGAGATGGTTCTTGTGATTGATTTAGCCGATATTAATGTTGCACAAGGCTGTATACTCCCAACCAGGGAGCTGAGATGGTTTAAGGAGTGATTTAAGGCCCAGTGACCAGGGGTAATAATGTGAAGCGCTTTGGGACGCCCTCCGGGTGTGAAAAGCGCTATATAAAAACGGGTTATTATTATTATTATTATTATTATTATTATTATTATTATTATTATTATTATTATTATTATTATTATTATTATTATTATTATTATTATTATTATTATTATTATTATTATTATTATTATTATTATTATTATTATTATTATTATTATTATTATTATTATTATTATTATTATTATTATTATTATTATTATTATTATCATTTGGCAGTCTGTACATGTTTCCCTACCTCATGTAACAGAGCAGTTAACATTTTCAATTTGTAATCAGGGAGATTTTTGTACAATAACCAGAAAGGAATTTAGAAATACATGCACTTGTACATTCTTTCAACACAACAGGGACAATGTTTCTATAATCTGTGAGTTTTTCAATTTGTTTACAGAACATGGACAGATTTGTGTATTTCCAGGGAACTTTCAGCAGAAACAGGGAGACTTTTTTTGACAGCTCTGCATGAAATGTGCATATCATACATGTACAAAGTCCCTACCACTCATGGCCCTGCGTAGATGCATAATGTAATGCACTAAGTGTACTGTCAACACAACAAGTGCAAGCCATGCAAGCCTTGTTTATGCCTGAATGCAGTCTGTGTACATGTATCTAAGTGACCTTGATTTGCTTGTAACCTGTTTAGAGTATGGTAACCAAAACAAAACAGCTCAGCTCCCTCTTCTATTGGGAGCCTTAAGAAAACAAAGATGTCAAAGGTCACCATTGGCTCTTTAGCCTTGGCCCATTCCTCCCCTCAAGATTCTTAAACCATAGAGCTTTCTCTATGCTTAAACTAAGATGTGGGATTAAGTTGTGTTGTGTCTAGACTACATGTATACATGGACTTAACTCAATACAAGCAGCATGAAACATAGATCTGTTTTATTTACTTAACACGTTTCATTGAAAGAAAAAAACTCTTACAGAATACATGATCTAGGATTATATTCTTTTTTTGGAGGGGAAATAAAAATAGAGCCCACCTTGTATTAATTGAGGCACCAATAATAGTTTGATAAATAGTTTAGCTGGTCGTGAACAAATACAATCATTGCACCACTCACCTGGAATAAAGGTCCAAGTACAATATCAACAAAATATAGGCATGTATAAACATGAGTATTTTAAGGGTGCACTTTACACGTAGGCCCACCTATACAATACTGGGAACGCTTTTGCCAACCAACGAAAACTGTACTTAGCGCAAATGCGTGATCAATTTCGCCATAAGTAATGAACACCAATCCCCCACTGGGCTCAATTTCATAAAACTATTTCTGCAGAAGATATTGCAACGCAAATTTCCATGGCTGCAAGCACAGCAATTGCAGGGCACCTGCTTCAAGAAATGTGAACTTAAATGGCACTTTGGCTGGTTACCTGTTTCTGCTGAGCAATGTCTTGTTTTGGGGCTTAGCATCTCTTTGAAATTGGGCCACCTGCTTCAAGAAGTGTGAACTTAAATGGCACTTTGGCTGGTTACCTGTTTCTGCTGGGCAATGTCTTGTTTTGGGCTTAGCATCTCTTTGAAATTGGGCCACGCTCCTCACTCGGCAAATCAATCTGTTTCGGGATTTCTTTTAGATTTAACAGCATCAGGAGATTTTGCCCGGGGTATCACATTTCAAGTAAAGGGCTCGGGAAGAGATTGCCACAAGATAGAGCTTTGCACTTCATGACAATGTAATATAAATGCCTAGATGTGAAATTCTATATTACATCTGATATCTGATGCTAGGCTCTGCTGACATTTCCTTTACTCCTTGCGCCTGTCTTTGTGACAGGTGTTAAGGCCCTGTAAAAACAAATTGCTTAGCATCCCCTTTGACTGGCAAGAAACGCCCCTCACCTTGTTTTTATCTTGCTCACTGCAAAAAAACACACCAAACAACAAGTAGTAGGCGCGTAAACTGACTGTTTACATACATATCAATAGTCGCCTGAAGTTGTTGCGTTGATTGATTGCCAAAGAGAACCTGACCAGTGTATTTATGGAATTTACTTGGAGGAGCCAGGGGTGCGTTCCACTCACGCAAAAGAATTGTAACTGTTTGCGCAACTGTTGTTTGTGTTTGGAACGATTGGTGCGTGTTACGCGATGTCAATATGGCGGCACCCTGAAATGAAGATGGCGCGCACCATACGTAGTTTTTTTTTAAACTTTGTTTTTGCTGTAATAATCCTCTTTTTGACGTCATTACATCAACTAATTAACTTTGTTATTTAAAATCTGCATTATCATCCACCGAAAATACAATGTTATTATGTTTGTGACAAATAAATAATACCATGTGCTTGTCAGCCATTTAAAACCACTCGCCAACACCTCAGAAGTATGTTCGCGTAAGATTGCAAACGTTCGCACACAACTCGTTCCACTTGAAATTGTTGGCGAACGTGCGCAACTGTTGGCAACATTTGCGCGAGTGGAACGCACCCCAGGACTGCATGTACGCGTAGCATGGTTCTCATTGCGCTGGTCTTCATCACACTACCCTAAGTTATAATAAGTCTGGGTGTCAGCCAGCAATATGTGCATGGTGAGTGTAGGTGTGGCAGGAGTTTCTGCTCCCCCCCCCAATTCTGTCCCCATCAGGCAAATAGCGCCTTCTTTTGAAATCATTTTCTGAAGCTCATGTTCTTCCATTTAAAACAAAAAGAAGGGTAATTCCAGGAGTCTTTTACACATTCCCACAGTTTTCTGCAATAATACCTTGATATCACTTTTAAAAACCTCTTTCAAAAAATCAATATAGCACCACCATTGTCATTGTCCCTGCATGCAGTAAACCAAGATATGGGTCAATAAAACTGTTATTACAATATTCGCATAATGTGATTAACCAAATTCTTGGAGAGAACAATCAAAGGAAAAAGAAAAAAACTTGATCAACAAGGTTGTGAACATTCAAGGGCAACATCATCCTCAAAATGGCACGATCTGACAGGTTTGTTTCCAAAGGGACAACTGATGCTCCTGCTAATAGCGTCGACCATGACCATTTGACAAGTGTGAACAATGGACAATTATCCACATCACTAACAGGGAGAGTAAATTTAAACCCAAAAGGTGCTGGAACTGTCTGCTGCAACCACAAAGGTGTTTGAACTACATCGGGTAACAGTTGCCATACATGTACAACGCAAACTAAACTCTGCAGACAACACATCAGATTTTGTATTCCTGGTGAAAATGTTTAGGAATAATCTACATACATGTACTTCTCTGCTGCAAACTAACAGGGAAAGTCAGTTTAAAACTCAAAAGGGGTTGAAAAGGTCTGCTGCCACCGACTGAAAATGCTCCCTATTCAAGAGACATCATGTTTAAACCACCTCAGGTAACAGAGAGTTGCCATACAAACTCTGCCGGACGACACATCAGATTTTTCATACGCGGTTTAAATGTTCAGGAATCTACTTCTCTGCTGCTACTTACATGAAGGCCTAACACCACTTAGACTTGATTCAAGTCTTAGATCGCGGTTATTCTTCTGCATTTCAGCCACATCTTAGCTATCACGCGCCCTAAAGGCTAAATGACGAAGGTTGATCACAAGAGGGCGCTGTTTGTAGCGACTATCAAGACGACTAAAAAACCACGATCAAAGACTTGAAACCAAGTCTAAACACCACTGAGATTCTGACATTTGATGATCGCCTTCAATGGAAGAGTCAATTTTTCACAGGAGGGGGGAGGGGGAATGGTGACAACTTGAAAAGTGATTTATTTACTTTACTTTTTTTTTAAGAGGACTGACAGCACAATATGACAATAACCCGTTATGACTGTTACCCATTAGTGGATTTAAAAGAACATTTATAGGGCAGTAATCGTACAAAGAACGAGAAATCACCAGATATTTCATTATTTGAATTTAAATATAAAATAAATTTGGGGTTTTGGGGGTTTGGGGAGGGGGATGTGATACATATGTACAATGTTCTTTGTTGCACCGAATAAATACGCCCCTGTTCTAATGTTCATTTCCTGTTCCATATAGCACAGAGAGGTTTTTCACATTCAAAGAGAAATTTTAGTTTAATTTGTTTTTATAAATACTAAAATTTTAATCTAAAAGCACATCTTGGCAATTGAGCTAGATCCAGCCCAATGGAAATATCTTTGCTCATGGGTGCCTGTCAAATATGGTCAGAGCCTGTTGCTGGAGCTCTGGCTCATTGATCTGGAGGTCACAGATTCATGTCCTGCTCTTTAGGCAACCCATATTTCTTTATTTTCATTCTAACATATAAAGGAAACATACTATGCAGGGAGAAATCACAACATGAAGCTTGGAATAGTGTGTGGAAACGACTCAATTATCACACTTACAGTTGCTTCAATCTGCACCAGTAGGCATTGCTAGAAATACACGCAATGCCTTGAGGGGGCACTCGCTCCAACGCACCCAAGAAGCCCTGGACGTGTCCATGTCCAGTCGTCACCCAGCCATTGCCCTTTTCAGCTTCTCAATTACGCGCAAATTTAAAGGCAGATCTCTGCATTGCTGAGTTGTGATGACTGCAATCAAGAATACTATACTTAACTGACCGTTGCCCTTTTCAGCTTCTCTGTTACATGTACATGCCAATTTAAAGACGGATCTCTGCATCGCTGATTGCAAGGGACAGAGATGTTTATCCACACTTCAAGGTCAATGCTTTCTTTTACTGTGTGGGTAAAAATAAGCACCTGAGTTGTGCTGACTGCAATCACTAAATACTTAACTGACCGTTGCCCTTTTCTGTTCAGCTTCTCTATTACGTCCAGTTTAAAGATGGATCTACACATTGTTGATTGCAAGGGGCCGAGCCATTCGATCACACTTCAAGGTCAATAGTTTCTTTTACTCTGTGTGTTTTAAGCACCTGAGTTGTGTTGATGTGCAATCAAGAAAACTCTATTTTTAACTAACTGGCCATTCAGAATAACTGCTATTAAAATTTGATTCTTTTGTTATGACCAACATCCACTAAAATTTAATTTGTAAATATTAGGTTAGCGACAATGTCACAACGTTGTACGGAGTCTCCCAAGCTCCCCATATTTGGATTCAAACTACACATGGTTAGTGTGTAAACGCCATGTTACCTTAAAGGGATGCTGCAGTGAATTCAAATAAAACTGTTCATTTTGCTGTCATTTATTTCTGATATGTATTGAACATCAATAAACTGTGTTAAGTTTATTCCCGACATATCTGACTTGTGTAATTAGCGAATAAGTCATGCCCCCCCCCCCCCTTTGTGGATTGTTACCGCCCCCATACCATCGAGGTCACGTCGGGAATTCAAACATATCGTCGGCAAAAAGAGTCTGGTCCCTAACTACACGCGCCTAGGTACCAGGCCACACAGTGCACACGTCTCTATATGCACACAGCCAGGGGGCCCGACGGCTCGCATTACCGACATGATGCCCCATTTATGCAAATGAAGGCTCCCTTTAAGGGGCGGGTTCCCCTAATCTCTTGAAAACCATTTTTAAAATACTTGCGCATTTAATATATAAAAAATATTTCAGGTTTAAAAAGTCATGTTTAATCGTTTAAATGAATACAAAAAACACTGCAGCCACCCTTTAAATGCGCACTACACTAACACACAAGGACACTAATTTACAAAATGGCACAAACCAAGATTACTGAGATGATGACATCAGGTGTATTGGATCAATAACCTGGCGGGTACAGTAATGCCTCAATTGAAGCAGCTATTTTCACATCAATGTTCTGCCAGCTCAGGGGTTTTCAATTCAATGGCTTTTCCGGGCTTCCACCTTGCAACTTTTTAGTTTGAAGAGGAAATGCATGCCATCTCTCCCATCAGGAGGGGAGGTCAGCCACATACATGTTTGTATAATAAGGTTGACCTATATAATAATGCACAGCACAGACATGACAGACATCTGGGTACTTTTAAATGAAAACTGAATGCAACCGACCTACCCACAATTACAAAACAAATTTGAACAAATTTTTAACATTTAGGACAAATTTTTGAATGGCACCTGAATCAGGGTTTAATTCTGTTAAAAGGGGCGGTACAAGTATTTGTACACCAGTAGGTAAGAGCCCAAGATCACCAGTATCCACTGTCAACACATTCATTCCATGCTTAGTCATTCCTTGATTGTTTTAACAATGTGCTTAACAATTTCCAAAAAGTGATAACTAACACACTCTTCAGATAGTACCATACTCCAATTTTTACGAGGTACGTTAAAATTATGACAGTTCTACCTTTTGATAATCCCTGGAGATCCATTTCAATAAGCTTTTTGAAACACTATCCATCCTCTCCTCAAAAGAAGCAGAAGGAGAGCAGGAATTTGTTTTATCCACGAAGAAAAAGACAGTTTACATGTAGTCCCAAATAAAAGATTGAAGCAAATAAAAAGAATGCAGGCTCACTCACATGTGACTGTTTCCTGTACACATCCATATGTGTAAAACAAAAACTAATTTTGCGATTAGGAGACATTAAAGACCCTGGACACTATTGGTAATTGTAAAAGACCAGTCTTCTCACTTGGTGTATCTCAACATATACATTAAATAACAAACCTGTGAAAATTTGAGCTCAATTGGTCGGCGAAGTTGCGAGATACATGTAATAATGAAAGAAAAAACACACTTATCACACAAAGTTGTGTGCTTTCAGATGGTTGATTTCGAGACCTCAAGTTCTAAATCTGAGGTCTCAAAATCAAATTCGTGGTAAATTACTTCTTTCTCGAAAACTAAGTCACTTCAGAGGGAGCCATTTCTCACAATGTCTTTTACTATCAACCTCTCCCCATTTACTCATTACCAAGTAAGGTTTTGTGCTAATAATTATTTTGAGAAATTTACTAATAGTGTCCACTGCCTTCGAGTAACTTTATGGTAAACTTTCACAGTGAGCTAGTGATATTTGCAAAAGAAATGTGCACGGTGGCTCATCCTCAACTTTGAATGAGCTGGGGGAAACACACACACATTTCTACAAATTGTACGATTATAAACTCCTGATGAATGAATCAAAGACAAAATAAAATGCTGCACCTTTCACACTGTAATGCACTCCCCACAAAAAAATACTATTTTTTACATTTCTATCAATCAAATCACAACATCTGAACAAAAAAAGCCACCTGACAAATACAGATGTCTTTTCCTGCTCCAAGAGATCCATACATCGAAAGTTACATTCACGTGTCCTTGACAAAATAATTATAATATCTCCACCAATACATGTATGGCTCTGTAATAGTCTCATGCGGTAGCATTACAAAGGTCTTTTGAGTTTAACAGAGCCGTTTCTCACAGAAAAATTAGAACTAAAGGAAATAAGCAATATGGAGGAGCCATCATTTTTTCTTTAGTTTTTGAAAATATAATTATGCAAATTCACTTCAAGTATGTCAGTTTTTTTCATTGAACGGGTGTGCACAACATGGATAATCCCGGGAAATTTTGCACACGGTTTAAAAAAAAGTTGTGATTGAGAAAATCACTTGAAATAGTTTTACTTGAAATATTTTTACTTGAAATGTACAGTCGTTGAGAATTAATAGAGTAAAACATGAGTTGTGCATTTACCTTTATTTTCTGAAAAGGTCAAACAGCGCTTGCTACTTCCGTTTAAGTTTATACGCATTCCAATCCGAACTATGAGCGCAACTGTAAAATGTCAACACACTTTCAACAATTAAAAAAAGAACACTGTATGAACCTAGTCTTTATCATAACAAAATTGCAAACCAAAGAGGGCACTGTACAACAAAAGCAAAATGTACAACAAATTTTAGTGGACTGAAAATAATTTTGTAGGGGATTCAGACAATAAACATTCTACTGACAAATGGGATTGTAAGAAAATTGAAGTCAAATTTGTTTAAACTGTCCGCACCATTAATTCATTTTAAAAGGAAGTTTGGAAACAGATTTGAATGTTTGTTTGCAGTTCATGATTAAACATCCATACCCTCGAACAAATTGTAGTCCTGCAGTGTTAAAGAAAACATTCACAACTTTTAGCAACTTTCCTGCTTACCCTCATATTAATGAAAGTTAATTAGGCTAAGCTAGAGTTGACTTCATGTGGTTCCCAGTCAGGAAATAATTACTGCTTAGCTTGCATGAACCAAATTTATGAAAAATATGTTGTCCTTGGGGAAAACTGCGTAACAATTTATGGTCTAATGTACGTTTTTTTATGGCCTCGCAATGATCCTTTTTAAAATTGTAATTTGTTTTGTTCATAATTTCTTTCCACAATGTGATTGATTCCAGAGGAAACATTTCTCATTATGATGAGTTTCTTTGTGAGCTTTTGAATTTTAATTTAAAAAATTTATTTTCAAAAAATAATTAAATGTAAAAAGAAGGTTCCATCAGAACTCTGCATGTTGTACTGATTTAATTAGCCTTGTTTTATAGACATGTCTGTCTAGTCTACTGACGTTGGTCAATGGGATGCATGTAATGGAGTTATACATGTAGGTGGCATTCTTCCTAGGATTTTCCTTTATGATTTTATTATAATAATAATAATATTTATTTGGGCAATCACATTTACAAGCACATGTGCATACATCAAAAATATTTAAGGAAACAAAGTAAAACAACAGTGGGGTGCCCAGGAGAGCATAAGAGTTTAAAAAAATAACTATCGCCAAAAGGCGTATGTCTCCTAAAATTTAGAATTTTACCAATTCATTAAAAAATCTTTACAGTATTATTGTGCAGTATTGTTTTTCTGAACTTTTTAAAACCTCTGTGAAGGGAATTTGTGGTTGAGAATATATGAGAAATTAAGTCGATGCATAATGAAAAATTGAGTAAATAAAGTAAAAAGACAGGAAACTCTCTCACAAGATGTACCAAGATTGTCCAATCCTTAGCGAAATTATGGAATGTTGTACTGTTATTAGGCCCAAACCTTGGCTGTAATTCACGGCCGATAATATTAATAATAATAATTTGGGAGGCTAATCATCCTTAATACTTGCAGCTGAGAAGCTTGGCTACAACGTGTTTGAGAGTCAAGCATGCAAGGGCGCTTTTGGCAGCCAGTCACATCAAAACTCATTTACATATAAAAAGAGCACAGCCAGAGATAGAAATTGATTTTTTTTCGGAGGAAACAAACCAGTGGTCACTGAAAAAACCCTCATGGCAAAAAAAACAACCGATGCACAAGGTCAAAGATTAGAACGCCCAAATTCAAAATAGGTTGTCCCCACTGCTCCAAAGATACAAAGTATGGGTGGTACTCTGCGTTCTAAGTTGTTTCCTTTATGCTTAAATGTACAAGCTAGGGTGATACTCAATGACTGCAGGTCGGCCTGCACAAATTGCAGCTGCTACGCTATTTTTTTTTTTTTTTGGGGGGGGGGGGGGGGTTAAAATCCAATTCACAAAAACACACAATAAAACCATTGTAAACACTTTTACGATGGCACAGCAGAGCTTTTAATGGCAATGTAAAACAGCAAAAAGTCAAAAACATTTAGAGACGACAGTGGGTGTCCCACCCACCAGTTCTTTTCAATTGTTCTCAGCGGACAAGTTGAGTTGACGTCTAATTACAGGTACAAGCTATTGATAGACAAACCTAATTTGTTTCTTTTGAAAAAGGTTGTGTATAAAATTGGTTTAATATTTACAGTTCACAGATGTAACTTAAATGGGAAGATTGTCATAGCAAAGAACTTCCCTTTAAAAAAAATGTTTTCCTGAAACAAACAGGTTTTGAGAAATGAGTAAAGAAATTAGTTTGTGAGTCAAGAAGATGTTTGAAAACAGCGTTGTCTTGGTTGTTTTGTTGTTGGTTTTTTCCACAACTTTTTTCTTATGACTCCAAGAAAAGCAAATGAGACACTAAACAATTTTTTTTTCAGAGGAACGAGCACACGAACAGTAATTGGACATTGTCGTAGTGAGCAGAAACTCCAAAACAATCTCAGCAATTAATTACAGGATGGAGTATTGACAGTCATGTCAACGGCCATTTCCTAGATCTATCCTTACAACGCAGAGCGACATCCCAACTGACAATGCTACTAATCAAGCATACATTCGCTTCCCCATACTGCAAACCTGTAACGACAGCAAGAGAGAGAAGAAAAAAAAACTAGAAGCTTGACTGAGCACCAATGAAATTGCAGACGACATGTCCCTAACCACAGCAACTCATTTCTACTGGTTGATTGGTTGACTATTTATAGCTCTGTAACCCAGTTTGGTCTGGATGATGCTGGGGGGGGGGGGGGGAGATAGAGGTTTGCGCATGCCCAACACCGAGGACATATCACATTGGGTTTCATGATGTGAGGGCCCCCTCAGTAATCCATGTATGTGATATGATAATAACGCTAATGTATGAAGGGGCCAGGGATAGGTATGGATGAGGTTTCAGTCTAGCTGCTGCCATTTTTTTCTTCATTTGTTTACATTCACGACCCTAGGTTCATATAAACACAATGTGCACGTAACAGACATTGACGACGCAGACAGGCAATATTTACACTGGATATAATTGAGTCAATTTCACACAGGGGTAATTTCAACAGGTTTGATGAACGCGTGCACACAAATAGAACACATCAAAACAAATATTTTGATGGAAATGTAACGAACAAAGAAGTTCACATGTTGACTTTTACATCAATCAAAAGTACATGGACCAGAAATGTAAACATCATAATGGAGCCTGTGTGAGTAAAGGACTTTGATAATATTCCTGTTCGTGTTGCACACGACAACCACATCATTTTAGATGTAAATGTGACGAAAAACATGTTTTAGATTGTAGGCTACATGGTGTGTGTATGTATGTAGGCTACATGGGAAACAGTTAACTTAAAATAATGTTATATAAATGTAGGTCTCTAAGACAAAAAACTTAAAAAGGCGTGTAATAAGCTCATTGAGTTTTATTATGATTTTAACTAGTTCTTAAGTACCATCTCACTAACATCATTGTGTACAGTGTGTCACTCACCATACTGTACCCTCTATTTAAACGTACAAGACATATATTGATGTATTCAACACTAGGTCTGCATATACATATATGAACAAAAATGTACACTTGGCACTTCCAAAGTCTTGGTTGCAAGACGCGCCTGTACAAGATGTGACTCCTTTAAAAAAAAACCTCATCACCAAAAGAGGGTGCTATCATCCAAATAACTGATAGCGATAGCGATTTGTGATGACAGCAATTCGTCAGTTAGTGTGGTTCATGAGGTGTTATCGTTCTCAGACGGTTATTGGGTTTTTTTTGGGGGGGGGGGCAATGATTTGTTGTTAATCCAACTAAGACAACCGGAGAGTCTTGGAACCAATACTTTGCACTTCCATCGAACCAATACTTTGCACTTCCATCGAACCAATACTTTGCACTTCCATCGTACCAATACTTTGCACTTCCATCATACCAATACTTTGCACTTCCATCATACCAATACTTTGCACTTCCATCATACCAATACTTTGCACTTCCATCATACCAATACTTTGCACTTCCATCGTACCAATACTTTGCACTTCCATCGTACCAATACTTTGCACTTCCATCATACCAATACTTTGCACTTCCATCATACCAATACTTTGCACTTCCATCGAACCAATACTTTGCACTTCCATCGAACCAATACTTTGCACTTCCATCATACCAATACTTTGCACTTCCATCATACCAATACTTTGCACTTCCATCATACCAATACTTTGCACTTCCATCACACCAATACTTTGCACTTCCATCGAACCAATACTTTGCACTTCCATCGAACCAATACTTTGCACTTCCATCGTACCAATACTTTGCACTTCCATCATACCAATACTTTGCACTTCCATCGTACCAATACTTTGCACTTCCATCATAGAGCAAGGCTTCCAAGTATGCTTGGTTCCTTCCTCCATGAGGTAGGCATGTATCTGGATTGAACTATTGCAGTACGTCCAATACATACCGTACGTATCAAGCTCATTTTAAATGATCACTTCTACAGTATAACTGATCAATGATCAAACCTGTCATGATTTCAAACTTCAAGGACTGTTTGGAATGACAAAATCATAAAAACCTGACAGTTCCCTTTAATGCAATACAGACATCTACTTCATAAGTCCATGCTACATGTACATACATGTACATGTAGATGTAGATGTAGCATGTGTACATGTAAATGTACATGTACCTGTAGTACACACTTTGTACATGTTTTAATGAGGGGCCCAGGAATGGGTGGATTTTTCAGTGCAAACAAAAATTAAAGGGGTGACCATTACTATGTTCTATCTCCATGGTTATACAGCACATACACTGTTAGTGTTAATCTCTGTTTTATCCATTTCACAACTGATTGAAGATTCATATTTTTTCTGGCACAACTTATCTGAGCGTCTTAAAGACAGTGGACACTATTGGTAATTGTCAAAGACTAGTCTTCACAGTTGGTGTACCTCAACATACAACATATGCATAAAATAACAAACCTGTGAAAATTTTAGCTCAATCGGTTGTCAAAGTTGTGAGATAATAATGAAGAAAAAAAACACCCTCGTCATACGAAGTTGTGTGCCTTCTGATGCTTGATTTCGAGACCTCAAATTCTAAACTTGAGGTCTCAAAATCAAACTTGTGGAAAATTACTTCTTTCTCAAAAACAACGTCACTTCAGAGGGAGCTATTTCTCACAATGTTTTATACTATCAACCTCTCCCCATTACTGGTAATCAAGAAAGGTTTTATGATGATGATTAGTTTGAGTAATTACCAAAAGTGTCCACTGCCTTTAAGATTCTTTGGCATAAGCTTACTTTGGAATTACTTTACTTTGAGAATCAAACAATAACATCTTTCCAGATAGGCCATAGGCTTAGATTAGATGATGTGCCATCTGACACTAGTAACACTAGGGGCGAAACCAAAACAGAAAGTTTCTACCCAGTGATGTGCACATGGCACACTTTAGTACTTTGCTTAAAAGGTTTAGGAATGACACCATGTTCTCCTTTGATTTATGTGATCTTTGAAGTCAATCATTATCAAATTTATGCCCAACAAGAATTTTTCACATACAGTGCCGAGTTCAATAGAGGGAGGTTTAGCTAGTAGACAAAGGGCATTCGGTTTGTAGTCATATGATGGATAAAAACAATGGAAACATGCACGTACTACGCACAACTCTCAGCCAATGATAGCCTTTCACACATGCAAAACTCATCGACAATGGCGGCTAGTGCAAGGTCATCATCACGTAGCTGCGCCATTTTGGGAGTCAATGTTACTGTGTGTTATGAAGTTTGAGGCCCATTTTAGGGAACGCAGCGTTAATACGCTTTACTGATGGACTCCTGAAATGATGATGGCGGCAGTCAGAGCGTGAGACATGCGTGCAAGGGATCAATACCATCTGTCAATGAAATGTTTCTTGAACTCTGGAAGATGCAAAAACTAATGAGTGACGTGTCCTTTTCAGAACATATTTCTGGAAAACGTAGAGGGTTGGAATGCATCGGTGCTCTCTTACAAACAAATTTTGTAAATGGGTACTACATTGTTTCTAAGTATTTAATAACAACAATAATATAAAGGACAACACAAATTGAGTAACCCGTGCACTATTCTTAAAACAAAAGTTTCCTTAATTAATTTTACAGGGGAAAAAAGTACAAGGTTTTAATGCACTACTGTATAATGATATTCAGGGGACGCATGCAGCCTCAATCTGCCAACATTTGCAACTTGCAATCAGGGAGATTTTGTATCAAATAACCCACATTGTTAACAATAGGGAAGAAATTTCCGTAATCAAGGAGACTTTCAAAATTGTCATCAGAACATGGAAATATTTTGTTTGCAGGATCAGGGAAAATGGCAGCGCAGATGCAGCTCAGATCTTGCTGTGTTTGAAATAGGTCAATATGGAGTCTAAATTATGCATAGACTGCTGACTTTCCATCGGGTCTGCACTTTCCTGTAAAGTCGCTGTCTATGAACCACATCAAATGCATTATTCATAAACGAGGCTGTACATTAATCTACTCTTTCATCCAAGCTGCTCAAAGTTCAGAAGCATTACCATATGAAGGGTTTAATGGTAAAACCGAGTAATGTATTGTCATTGAAATACACATTAAAGGCACATCTCTTTTCAAATCACTTTTAGTTTAAGAAGCATATGGTTTTTACAAGAATTACTAAAAAACAGTGTTTTTAAACTTGGCCAACAGTTATAAATGAACATGGTGCTTCAGGTCCATTTGTGTAGGTATCACAGGGATTATGCTGCCTCCTTCATGTACCGATTCATGTTTTTTCTAAATGTATGTTTACAAACTATCTTCGTTTGTTGGGGAACAAACTACCCGTACAACTCATGAAATCAGGTCCCACTTTCATAAAACCGTTTTTGTGTTTACTGTGCGATTTCCATTTCATAGTGCATTTCATACCGTAAGCACCTGAAAAGGCATGCAAACCTTCCGGCATGGTGCTTATTATTGTGAACATGGTGAATGACCTAACAACTCGCTGGTAACAATGTAAACTAATGTTAAACGTGCAAGCTGGCTTCCCAATTTTCTTGCTAACCTTTGAAAAACGCTTAATGCTCAAATGTTAAAGCAAATGTTTCTCCTATAGTTAGCACGATAATTTACTTACCATTAGGCAGCGCTTTCAAATTGGCCCCTGATTAAAGTAAGAAGGTTATCAATCACTCACAATTTACAATAATACAGAATTTCGCTTGGTTTTTTTCCATAAAAGTAACTAAGCAGGGACGCAAGATTTCATTTTTGTGTTGATATTTTTAGCAGTGCACGCCAACCGATAGTAAAGTAAATAACCAATTCATTGTGGACACAAGCGAAGGAGAATATTCTGTGGGTTTCAGTTAATGATCGTATTTTCAAAAGGTTTCCTGTAAAGTTTCGTCTCTCGAGTCTTTCCTTTATGTACTAGAGATATAAAACCTGTCTGTAAAATCATTCGGGTAGAATTATAATATTATAATATCCCAGGCATATGTATTTAAACCACTTAGACATCCTGTTTATGTTAGATTTTTGAGAAGTTTTTTTTTTCATCAAACTCTCTGATTTCAAAATCATGCCCAATCAAAATGTATAAACAAAAATGAGGTAGATAATTGTCAAATTTTATAATATTCGAGTTGAAGACTAATAAACACATTAAAATAAAAAACATGTTCATAGTTTGTATTGTTTAGTGAGGGAACATAATACCGATGGATTTAAGTCTTTGATTGCAAGATAATGCTCTAGGAAGAGTAAGAGTTCTTCTTGGTCATTGGAAATTCAGCTTATAAATATTTCCAGCCAGTCGGCTTTGTTGAGCAAATAATGCTAAGGCCGTAGGTACATGTAATAGTCTGCACCTAATTTTGAAATATGACATTTGGCCATCGAAAAACATAAATGCTAAAAATGAAAAATAAAATTAAACCATTTGATAAACACCACATGACACAGTTGGTTCACAATGTGACAACCAGACATAATTTGAAAAATTACATGTACCATCCAATAACAATGCCACGCAGCAAAATCATCCGCCGGCTTATTGTGTACATGAACATACTATCTTTAACTGAAAATAATTTATAACCACACGGTCGCATAAAAACAAAGCAGTCAGCAGTGTCTAGACAAATAACAATTTTTTTTACATAAAATTGTTTAACGCACCACTGCGTGGTTGAAGGCCCCTCGTCATTTCCCGAGACTCGTCCTCCCCCAAACTCCTGGCTGGCCTCCAATTAAAGATATTTGATTCCTCAATGGGGCGAAAGAAACTATCCTCAAATGGACACGACTTCTGCAGTAAACATTACATGCCGGCGGTGTTATGTTCCAATTACCACAGGTGCTCTCCGAAGGAAGTGTATCAATTCGGACTTGCCGTCCAGACTTGAATTCAAGTTTGGTGCAAACAAAATGTAATTGGTTGTTAATTGATTTACAAGCGTTGAGGAAGTTCTGTTACCTTCAGCCTCATCCAGCCAAAGAGGAAGTTTCTTCGATGTACAAATATGTGTATGTATCTCAAGCCAAATTGGTGAATGTTCCACAGGCATGTGAATGGTCACTAAGTAATTTTGGAATTAAACAATCCATGTATACACATGTACTCTGCTCAAAGCAGTACTGAGTGTAGCTGTGCCGAGACTTTTTACTTGGCATATGTTGGCATTTTGTAGAAAGTGACACACAAAAGTTATGTACTGTATGTGATTATCCAAGGGAAGAGATGTGCAACGGAGACACAGCAAAATTGTCAATCACTCCCCCCAACCCGCCCCCCCCCCCCTTCCCATCTCGACATCGTCTCTGAGGCTCCCAGGGTTAGATTGTTTTATATCATTCATACAATTTCCTTGATCAAATAAGCAAATGTAAAGATCAAATATCATTTTTGTAATGATCAGGGGAAATCATCATGAATGTGCAGTACTACTTTTATCCACGAGTAATAAGAACATTATCCATCTCTTGGGTAACACCCCACAATTATGTACCAAGTTATTATGAGTTATGTCTGGCTCGGGTAATTATTACGGATCACAGCGCGCAAAGCGTACAGGGGACTCATGTTAACTCTGCCGGTCATCATGTGCATGGCAAACTATCAGTTTGATCCGCTCAGCTCATAATGGACCATTAGACATTCTGCTTTGGCAAGTAGGCTTTGGCAAAATGTCATGTCAAATAATCAGATTTGAAATCAATTAACTTTACCGTCTGTGTTTGTTTTATGGTTTGCCCTTTAAATTGATGTTTTAACAACTTCAAAAAAAAAGCGGAGGAAAAAGTGACAGGGACTGTAGGAGTTGAACCTTAGTGGGGGTTGTGAACAAGTGTTAAATTTCACTTACAAAAGCTTCTAAATCAAAATGAGGTTCACGTTCATTGTAAAAGATGGAAAATGATACAGACACTAGAATTAAAAACAAGACATTTCTTGCAACATCAGCGCTTATTAAATGTTTGAAATTTTTTACATGATGTGGTTTTACCATCCGGTTACACACTGATAATTTTGCAGGTAATGCACCAGCAAGGTACGACATATGCACAATTGCGTACACTGCGCATATAATGTAATTGTTTGGGGAAAAGGGCTTGGTTGGAGAAAAAAACGAGAGATTATCAGATTATCAGATTGAATAATTCTTGCAAATACTCGGACTACTAAAAGTCAGGCTCAAGTCTCGCAGGAGAGTGAACTTTTTGTTCACTCTCCTGCGAGACTTGAGCCCGGTCATCATGTGCATGGCAAACTATCAAGAATCTTTGATTTTAATCAGTTCAAGACTTTTAAGAGAAACCTCAGCTCTCTTGAAAAAAAGAGATTCAATTATACTAAAATAAGAGCAACTCAGTCCAAAACAGGTTGGATAACTATTAGTAGTTCGCATGCTGGAGCATCTTGAATTCATTTGTCAGGTCTTTTTCTTAGGAGTTTTACATACTGATGAGTTAAAGACTGTATTGCTACAACAAACCACTTGATCAATGGAAAATAACTTGTTTTACTGAACTGATTAAAATCAAAGATTCTTGGTGACAAGATGATAACTACGCAATCCAATCAATATGACAATGTTTTGTTTTAAAAAGAAATACTCAAAAACAAGCATATATATGAAACTTGAGCTAAGTTTGAGGATGTTTTTTAGAGTGTTTTATTCTTGCACTGCTTGCCCATATTCAGCGCAAAGTAAACCCTTTTGAACTTGCCTGGTGTGGGCTCAGAAAAAGTGTTCAAGCAAGTTTTACTTCAACATGTTTCTATGTTGCGCTCAACACCAACATTATTCACAATCACATTTGTACAGTCTGTAAAATATGTCAGGGACTGCTCCTTTATACTACTAAAAAGCATACTCGCGTTTATGGCATGCATTTAATGTTTGTGGAGTTCTGTTGAGAAACTTGTTATAGAAAGGTTTGCGGTAACACCATGTAATGACTAACTCTAATGAGTTGGGGTGGTTCTGAAAAGAACCGTTGGTTTCAACTTTGTTATTTCTCCATATCATTTTTTTAAATCAAATTTATCATCCAGCAAGGATCTTTTACTTGCTTTAAAGTCATCACAAGTTCATGATTTTGACATCCAAAGCAAAAATACATCCCTCATAAACCCCCGACTTGGACTCATTTCTCAGCACGGATTGAGAGCCAGAGCTAAGAGATATGTCAGTGCACCTGACAAAAGATTAAAAACCCACGCTCGACTTCTCCGTCCTACCCCATAGGTTTTTATGCTTGATGCGCAATAAAATGTCAAGATTGCAGCGTGCAGTCGCATATTGTCAAAAGTGGCGCTTCTGATGCATAAAAGGGTGATACCCATCAATGCTGCCCAATGAAGAGAGTCAGTACAGAGATTTCCTGTGGACGATTTAACGACGTGCAACTCAGAGCCCTTCCCCGAATGAAATGAAACAATAATATGAAGGATTGCCTCATTAATGCAGGTACATGTAGGATTTCAAGTGGCTTCAAAATGCAACCATTTGGAAATAATATTTGTTTCCCATTGGGAATAGTATGATTTACTACTCCGTTCATCAGGCCGTGTCCTTGGCGACTGAAACTGAACAACTTGACTACAAAAGGTCAGAGTTTTCAGTTTCTTGAATCCATATAGAGTCAGCATGCTGATATAATTGATGTAAGAAACCTTTAGAGAGTTACTTTTTAACTCATCATTGTATTCCCTAAGCAAATATACATTATCTGCTTAGCCGATCTACAAAAATTGTATTCTCTAAGCAAATATACATTATCTGCTTAGCCGATCTACAAAAATTGTATTCTCTAAGTAAATAGACATTATCTGCTTAGCCGATCTACAACAATTTTATTCTCTAAGCAAATATACATTATCTGCTTAGCCGATCTACAACAATTGTATTCTCTTAGCAAATATACATTATCTGCTTAGCCGATCTACAAAAATTGTATTCTCTAAGCAAATATACATTATCTGCTTAGCCGATCTACAAAAATTGTATTCTCTAAGCAAATATACATTATCTGCTTAGCCGATCTACAAAAATTGTATTCTCTAAGCAAATATACATTATCTGCTTAGCCGATCTACAAAAATTGGACCTACACCATGTACTATTGTACTTGTACTGATTATTATTATTTGTTTGTTGTAAATTTGAGAACTGCAATGGGAGACTTTTTGAAAGCTCTGCCACTAGAGGACAGCAGACCTACCAGGTAAAGGCGCACAACTCCTATAGCAAACAATGGTAAATGCTAAAAATTCAAAAATACTCAAAAAATATTTAGAAGTCTCTCAGCCTCTTGAAAATTAAATCAGATATATTGTCATACAACTAAACTTCAGATTTCTTCTCAAGTTTTGGTAGGTCAGCATTTTGGAATTTTTGCTATACCCTAGAAGAAACACTCCCCAAAACGCATGCACACCGCTTGTTATCCTTGGGGAACTCGTGTCCAGTATGTCCTGTTCCAGAACAGTTTGGTTTATGCTGGCAATGTGTTATGAAATACAAAATACAGTTTGGCTAAATCTAAAATACAAAATCAAAAACACGCAAAACACAAGGTATTTGCTGTCAGTGACCGTCACTCAAGCTTCTCCTATTCCTAAGTTGTTGACATAGACCTTTTCCCAATTACAGGGGCGCGCGCGTAAAGCTTGGAATTAGGTGCATTGTGGTCTAGCTGGTATCCAAATTTGATCCATATATATCCCACAATGCACCTCATTCAACAGTCTGCGCTTGCGCATTGGTATTTGCGATAAGGTCTATTACCTGGTGAAGAGCGCCCTCTCTTGGTGATTGGCAGATAGTCTAAAGTTTCCCATTATGTACAATTGCTTTGTGGGATCATGCATACCCCAATCTATAGTTAATAATGGGTAAATAAAAAAAAGTACTTGTTTTTCTTGTTTCCTTAAAAAAAAAGGGAACTTGGAATTTCACAGGCTGATAATTGTGTCACGTGAAAACTGCAGTGCCTGCAATATTCTTCATTTTTTTCTAGTGGTGGCCAAGTTGAATGGAAATGCTAAAATTGCTGTGATGAGATAAATACGATATCAGAAGGGGGTGGCGACACTAAATTTTCTGACAAGCATTCTAATCAAATATTACTTTGAATTCTATTGACTTGTCCAGGCTTGCCAAATTCACAGAAAAGAAAAACACACATTCCTGTAGCGTAACATAAACGTGTCGTAGTTAGAAATACAAACTATTGTACCAATGTAAACATCAGGTTGGCGGTAGGACTGTTTAAACATCTCTAATAAGACTTGCGGAGGCTCGGAAAGCAGCCGGCGGTGTAACCACTCAACTTTTTGTTGAACAGTTATATACTCTGATCAACACAAGTAGTCTGTGAGCATCTTCATTACGCAGTAAGAGAAGACGGCCCAAACCCAAACGGCTAGCACAACTCCTCTTAAGAGATACCCCATAATTCTATCACAAAAACCTCCCAAGATTGAAAGAGTTACGCTACTGGCTCTTTTCAGAGCCGTGCATCTCTTTGGGATATTACATCAGTGTTCTCCATGAACACTTCTGCACTTGGTCCACTCGCCCAAATGCTAGTAAAATGCAAATGAGGCCAGGGAAAAATTATCCCCCAAAAAATGACAAGTGCTCTGGCTGGCAAATTCACTGCTTCCGAAATGTAAAGTTTTACCATGTTTAATACAGTTGTTTGGATTGGAACTAAACACCAACATTTTTACATACTTGTAGAAGTATGTCTAGAAGAATGCCTAGATGCCATTATAAAAGCAGGGCTCGAATTAAGAGTTAAACATCTACAAGACCCCAGGGCTTGTAGCTCAAAATGTTTCTTGGACCAGAATTTTGCAATCGGGGAGATTTTGTTGTACAACAATCAGGGAGGAGACATTTAGAATTACATTTAACTCAACTCAGGGAGATTGATTTCCAAATTTTCAGAACATGGAGATTGGTTTATTAATAGTGACCTTTCTGTAGAATCGGGGAGAACTGGCAGCTCTGCTAATGACATGGCAAGCTGAATTAGCCCACTGGTTCAGTTGGCTTCTGAGTCTGACGACTATATAACAAAAAATGAAGATGAATCCTATTCACATGGAATGCAACTCTGGCAAAAAAACAATATTAAACCATAAAAACTAATGCATCATCCAAATTCTTGACAAGCCCATTACTAATCAGGGTGGAAACACATTATGCTGTGCGCGTCTTGCAAGCCTCCAATTTTACACTGGTTGTCATGTTTGGACCGAAGACCTGATGCCAGACTAGAGGTGTTTGTAAAACTCATGTTGGTTTTGTGTTGATTTCAATTGAATAATAATTCTTCACTGTGTTATTTATGTTTAAATGTTCACCTTGAGTCTTAGAAATATGTACATTTCTTTTCTTTTTTGTGGAGTATCAAAATTTTACCCATGATAACTCTTCTCTTGAAACTTGATAAAACACTTGATTACAATACTAGACTCTTAAGGTTTTCACAAAAGGTTATTCTGTTTTTGAATTTTAAACCTATGAAATAACCTCAGTTCGGTTGACATTTCAATCGTCAATTGATCAACGAAATGGAAGACAAAGAATCTAAAAACTATAAATAGCAGGTACATTGTGTAGTATAGCTAATTGAATATTATTAGCATTCCTATTGATGAATACTTGAAACTATCACAGCCAGTAGAAACTGTCCCCACTCGTTGTCGATTGAAACCATTTTTATAATACAGGTTGTTAAATTTTGTTGAAACCTTTTGGGAGTTGGCTAATTAAAAAAATAAAACAATTTTTGACAGATGATGCTGTTTAAGAATGAAAACATACACAAACTTTTGCAAATGCCGCAGACAATGCATTATGTTGTACATGTAACATGCCAAATTGTTTAAATCAAGAACAAATTATCAATTGGTCTACATTTTTGTAAGTTACTGCACTTGGCAGTCAACTCAAATCAAAGTCTGTTGCAATCAAGGTATCCAGCAAATTTTATAAGAACAAAACGTAGCTAATGGAAAGGTTTGCGGTAGCACCATGTAATGACTACCCCTAAGTGAGTTAGGGTGGTTCTGCTTAGCAGAAACATTTTAGGGAATGACTGAAATTCGGGACAGCTGATGGTGGTACTAGGGATAACAGGTTTTTTGAAATTATGTCCCACGGGGTTTTGTTTGAAGGCAATCTGATTTGATCTGAACCCACAGGCAAATGCCTTCTGCCCCTGTTCTAACTGAAAATTGGTATTCATTCTATCAAATATATGTATGTCATTCAAACTATTTTTCTAAAATCACAGTTCGGGTACAGAGGGATGACATTAATAGCAGTGTTCTCCACAGACTTTTTTTTTAGGAGGGCGGCATGACGTAATCAAAATCGCGCCCGTCAATATTGCGTAATAAAAATGGCGCCCATTTTGATATGACGTCAGCGGACGTGAAAGCAACAAATGCTTGAGAAAACAATTTTCTTAAAATAAAGTGTAATTACCCCTGGGCCCGACAACGCTACCTATTGATTGACATCCATTTCGGTCGGAACTACCTTATTTTAAAAACTAAATCAAAACTACAATTTGTTCTACATTTTGCTTTGTGCGCCGCGCCAATAACCTCAAAGGGATGATCGGCATGCCGCACGTCGGAATTTAGAAAGCGAGTGATCGGACGGCCTTCGTGTGCAATTTTCAAAACGGAAAAACAAACCCAAAATCCAAATTTTTTGACGATTTTTGGACGATCTTATCCCCAAATTATGGCCCAGGTTAATACTTTTTCCATCCAAAACCATTTTCATGAATTAGTAATTAGCGGTTCCGTCGTTAATAACTTCGTTTGCAATAAAATAATCAAAATTCAACGATCGGTAACGCACCAAACAATTTATTTATCAATGAACTTTGCCCCGCATCGCGCACGCCCTCAATGAGCGAAAGTCGACATGTTTGAATACGCTTCGAGGCTGTACATGTACAATGCACCATTCTGTACATGCGTGCGGCACACTGTGTGGCAATTCTTTCTCAGTTTGTGAACGTGCGTATTGTGTTTGAGTCTATCAACGGCCAATCACTGCGTGCGGACTGTTTATGCACTATGCATGCAGTGGGTATTCCCATGGTCTTGGCGACGTCTACGGTATTGTGTGCGTGGTGTGTGCATGGTTAGTTGATGCACTCGGCATACGAACCATGTGGCCGTGTGTACATCGTGTTTTAACGTTTGTTTACGATCGCATTTCTGATGCTGTTGATTTGAAGTCGGTTTTGGCTTGTCATGTACTCGTTTGATCTTATTAAATGCAGTCTAAAAATAGTCTCTTTATCTTTTTTTTGGGCAGGGCGGCCAATAATTTTAGCAGGGCGGCCAATTCTTTGGCAGGGCGACCTAAATTTTAGGAGGGCGGCCCGCCCTCCCAATTTACATGTGTGGAGAACACTGAATAGTACTTACCTTTATTGTTAGTTTTGGAAACCATTCAAAGATCTTCTTCCTGGAAAAATTAAATTGCATTTAAAAAAAAAAGTATTTAAAAAGTGTTTGTTGGAATAGGTAACGCCTACAAATGTAGCCCTACATGTAATTTGTTTGTAGAAAATGTATACATCCTAATGGAGCCTTCCATAATGCCCCCGTATTTTGAGAAGTTTTCACAAGCTATCCCACTACACTGACACGTCACCTCACTAACGATCTGTTTTAACTCCTTCTCCGGGCTTCATATGATGTTGGAAACACCATACCAATATATTACTGTGATGGATAGTCCATCGGAATGTCCCCAAAATCATAATGTTTTAGCAACAAAATCTACCTTGAGTACAATTTCATACCTGGTGTTACATCTTAAAGTCACCTGGAAGTGGTATTTTTTCAAAATAAAGCTTTTGTCACTAATATATGTGTTTTGATGAGTGGAATGTAAATAAACAGTTAACTAAGGTTTTAAAAAATCAGTTCTTATGTTATTTACAAATTTAAGAGTAGACCCCGACCCGAGAGGGCGCTGTTCGTGACGTCAATCGAGGCAGACTTTGCCTGTAATGCGTAGAGTAAACACAATTGCAAAGTACATGTACGGACCAAGTCGTGAGTTTGTACGTTTTTTTTTTTCCCCGGCAATGCCGACCAGGTGTATTGCTGCTGAAAACACTTTTTGAAATGTACCAACTCACGACTTGGACGTACATGTACTTTGCACGTGTGTTTACTATACGCATTGCAGGCAAAGTCTGCCTCGATTGACGTCACAAAAGGGGTAGGCGGAGTCAGCCCCCCAAACAACTTTATATATTTTTTTAAACATATAAATCGTGACAAACAATTACTAAAAAAATAGTTTTATTGTTTGTAATCATACTCTTATGTTTGAAAGAAAAAAAATTCTATTTCCAGGTGACTTTAACCATGGAGAGGTAGGCCTTTTTAAGCTAATCAATTGTAAGACGCACTACAGGACCCCGGGGAGGGTGCGTCACTGTCCATGGTTGTGAGTCGGATTTGCGTGTCCAAAGACCCACCCCGAGTCAAAAAATTTACACACACTTGTTGCAGATTTGGATGGTCCTATGAACGATTTTTGGACTTACCAATTGCGGAAAATGACGCACCACTGACGGACATAACCGACGCACATAAAATCTCTTGTAAACGACGCAGGCGCAGTGAATACCAAATAATTCAACCTTATACCTACGAGTTTCGAGGTTTTGCAAGTACATGCACGAGTTGAGGTGTTCGAGGTTGTACCACTTTTTCGAGACGAGCGGTTCCCAGCGCAATAGCTATTAAAACGCACAGAAAACAGAGGGGTCCGACTACCCACAATTCAAAGCACACCGCGCATGTATATCCGCGCTTTATAATCGGGCACCAGCCTACTACACGTAGATCGACGAACTGCCGAGCCGTGGCCAAGTTGGACTAAACCATTCTGTGAAAGGGGCGTTACAAACCTGTGTGGCAGTGCACGCGCTTGTTTACAATAATACCTGCCGTTCACGCAAAAAACAGCGATGCAGCAGAAAAACAACAGTGAGTACCAAGCAGAAAATTGCTTTTTTTGACGTTTTTTTTGTAATTTCACTCGACAAAAAGGAAATGCAAGCAAATGAATGTATATTGAGTATGTGGGGAAAGTTTTAATGGTGTAGTACAAAAGAAACTTCAGTCGTAAAACTTTCACCTATCAACGCTGATTTGAGAAACGTATAGATAGCGTAAGGAGGCCCAAAATATTATACCCTAATTTTTAATAGGCTCACGGGGGGGGGGGGGGGGGGGAGCCTTATACTTATAGTTTCTAGAATAGTGGCGCCATACGGGAACTTTTCAGAAGGAAGTTTTGATTATCATTTATTGCACAAATGCAATCACTCAGGTTGAAATTTGTTCTCCATGCATGGTGTCTGTCACGGATAACTTTCCGTATGGCGCCACCACTTTTTCACTAATTTTTACAAAAAGGGATATATCAATCAGGTAAATTAGACAACTATATTATTTTATTTCGAATAAAAAAGTGGTGGCGCCATACGGAAACTTTTCGTATGGCGCCACCACTTTTTCACTAATTTTTACAAAAAGGGATATATCAATCAGGTAAATTAGACAACTATATTATTTTATTTCGAATAAAAAAGTGGTGGCGCCATACGGAAACTTTTCCCCCTTTATTATGACTCTGAAGGTAGAACTGGCGCACCTCCTGCAAAAAAAGCCTGTCCGAAAAGTGGGCAATTTTATATTTCTCGTCCGACCATACACACAACGGCAACGCAAACAAATCAAGGGATAACTTTCCGTATGGCGCCACCACTTTTCCCCCTCATTTTTACAAAAAGGGATATCTCTTTGAGGTAAATTAGATACTATATTATTTCATATCGAATGAAAAAGTGGTGGCGCCATACGGAAACTTTTCCAAATCGAGTATTCAACTTTCAAGTGAAGTATGCTTACCATTCAAAACACGCTGCTGTGTAGTGCTGAGCAATACCAAGTTGAGAGAAATCTTAAAAAATTTAACAGCTGTTGAAAGGAAGAGTCCAATGTCAGCCAGACAGCAGGTTCAGTGGAGTAAAAAACGTTCAAAAGCAAGAGTTTGGGCGAATTTTCGTCGCCGTTGTGGGCACAAGTTTCTGGACCTAGTGACCTCTCGATCCTGGATATGGTTTGAGGTCACGTACTGCGCAGGCGTTGTTGAGGAACCGTCAAAGTAAACTGGTACCTTGCACCCTTGTTTGCGTGCTATCACAAAATAATAATAAATAGAGTACCAGCCAAGATAACTTTTTAATCTATTATATTATTCTTTTGCATAATATTATATGCCCCCCCCCCCCCCAGCCGCATCCACTTCTTTTCTGAAAAGCGCATTTACTTCACTTTTAAGGAAATTTTAAGATCTGAGAAATAAGGATCATACATTTTTCGTTTTATGTTTTTATTGCAAAGAATGATGTTTTTAATTTCACAACAACATTTTTCCTTTCAGACTCCACTATTTTTTTCTAATTCTGAGACCTTTTATCACTTCTTGGGATACCCAAAACTATTAAAAAACAACCTTATTTTGTAATAAAGAAGAAGAAAAAAAGAAGGAAAAAAGTGGATAAAAATTGGAACGTTTGGCGCATGAAAACAAGAGATATTTAATTAGGGGAGTGGGTTGTCTTATCCATAAATTTAGAACATTCAATTTCATAATAGCAATTCTTAAATAAAGTAACTTTTAAAATCCGAGAAAAAAGGATCACTACATTTTTCGTTTTATGTTTTTATTGCAAAGAATGATATTTTAATAAGACAACAACTTTTGTTACCCTTTCAGACTTCAGTTGTTTGGGTGACCTTTTTCTGCTGATCGAGTGACGACTTCTTGGGAAAACCAAAATTATTCAAAAACAACTTTATTTTGATCAATTAGAAAATAAATCAGGAAAAAAAAGATAGGATAAAGTTTGGAAAATTTTTACAAACCAAAGAGGTTTAATAATATTAGATCAGTTGGTTGTTTTAACAACAAATATTGAGAACATTCAATTAAGTATAGCAATTTTTTACAGATTTGAGAAAGTTATAATGGAAAAATATCTCACGATACTTTTTACAGTTTTTTTTTTAAGGATTTTCTAAATCGATTCAGAGAAAACAAAAATCACCATATTGGAAAGCACTACCAAAGTGGCATGCATTCTTTTGATATTCAGAAAAAAATAACTATCAGGGGATGGATTGAGCAAAAGGTGCTGCAGTGTGAAAGTCATGAAAGTAGAAGTGCGCCCTCTTGTGGATTTCATGATTTCATCCTATTTGGCGGACATGTTTTAATAATTTACCTTGGTTTGCATATGCTCTTTTATTGCATATAAATTTTATTTATTTAGACCCACAAGCAAGGTTTTATTTATTTTATTACGTTTATTATTAATAATATAGTTTTTCTACCGTTTGGTTGTAATTTAATGATTGGTAATTGAAAAGAATTAATCACATTTGTCTTAATTTTTTGGGGGTGCATCATTTACCTCTAATTTTGTCTTCTGCATTCTCTGGCCCTACGCATTGACACTGCGTCGTGTGCTTGTTGTTGTTGTTGTTTAGAAATTGTCTGAAAGTTGTCCTAAAGTATGTCAGATTTAGAGATTTGTCGTTTAGCATACGAAGGAGATCTTCGGGCATTGACGGAACAAGTTGAAGCCGACAAGAGCATTATCAATAAATTGGATAAGGTAAAAGAAATTGTTGTAAAATTACTTCCCGGCCGGCGGATTCAGGAAAAGTGTCCGTATGACTTGTGGTGGCGCCACCACTTTTTCATTCGATATGAAATGATATAGTATCTAATTTACTTCAATGAGATATCCCTTTTTGTAAAAATTTGTGAAAAAGTGGTGGCGCCATATGGAAAGTTTTCCTCTTTAAGTTCTTTTTGGATCTCCTGGTAAAAACTAGTTATTTTTTTTATTGTAATGTTTACCTGCTGTGCATGTGATTTATTGGGGATGAAAAATTGGATAACTTTCCGTATGGCGCCACCACTTTTTCACTCATTTTTACAAAAAGGGATATATCAATCAGGTAGATTAGATACTATATTATTTTTTTTCGAATAAAAAAGTGGTGGCCCCATACTTTTAGTTTTTTTATATTTTGCTGGTTAATCTCTGGGTGCGTTTGGCTAATCTCTGGGTGCGTTCGTTTAGCTTCCCTGGGTCGACCCCAGTCTGCCCGAGTAGGTTCGAATAGCTTTGACGGGGCTCACCAGGGTCAGCCCCCAGTGCCCCGCTTGTGGAGTGGGTCACTTGGCATGCTTGGGCTTGGGGTGACCTGAGGTGCATGCTGTCACCACGAGAGGGCGAGTGTGATCGTTAGAGTGAGTGTCCATAGATATGACTGGAAACTAGACCCAGTAGTAACTGGGGCGCTAGATTTTTTTTCTTCAAAGTTTTGACCATATATGACCGAATGTAAACATTTTGAAAAAAGGAATCTAGCGCCCCAGTTACATGGTCTAAATGGATAAATTAAAAGACATTGACAACTAGTTGCGATAACGTAACCCTACTGCCGCCATCGGCAGGACGGTTACGTTATCGCAACTAATTGACAACGGGTTTGTGAATACTGAAATGTGGCAGTTGAATTTGGCATCTTTTCATATACAGTAGTCTTCTACTAATTGCCTTGTTGATGAAACTTAATTTGCAATACTTGATTTTTGTACAACAAGTTTGCATTGCAATAACTCATAAACTCAGAATGATCATCTCACTTCATTTGAATGTCAAGACGACTACATGTATTTGATTGTAAGTATGTCTTTATAAATTATTTTTAATGTACAGAGTGAGAGAACAGCACTTCACTGGGCTGCATCAGGGAAACGCATTGATGTTGTTCGGTATATCCTGGAGCTGAAACCAGCTGTCAATGTTAACATCAGAGATGATGTAAGTTGCAAATCGATCAGCTGACAGTGACATCTCCTTGTCTCAGACAAAATACTATTTGTCAACATTGGATCTGAGAGGCTGGAAAAAATAACTGTGACTCTCAGGCTTTGAAATAACCCACCTAGTCACCCACAATAATTGCTGTGGCTCCCTTTGCAGAAAGTACCAATACAAATTTGTTATCTCCACATAGAATGCCCCTAACCAGAGGAAAATTGATGTGCCCCTACCTTCAAGAACAAAGTTCAAGGCCTGGTAGTTTGTATCCAGAGACTGTCTTATTGATTTTTAAAACCTTTTTTTGTTTGGGGGGGGGGGGAAATCAAACAAGAAGAGCAAGTGTTTCATACCAAATTAATAGCTTTTGTTAAAAGCTGTGAAAAATGTACTTCATAAATTGAATTATAGAAATACAATAACAGGATGGCAAAAACAAACCTGACATCACTTTCAGTACTTTTGTTTGCACTTAAACAATAATGAATCTAGAAGTTGGTAAATTTAAGTTTAACAAATGATAGTTAATGTGAGATTTTTTTAGTTGGTCAGTACAGGTCACATGAACAATGTTTACTGGTGAGTACTACCGTTGTGGTACTTAACCTTTTCAAAAAAAAAAAAACTCCCCCCATATAAGTGTTCACTTTCTTTATTCCACAGAGTAACTGGACACCACTTCACATTGCCGCCTCTGTCGGCCAAGAAGACATTGTGACTGTTTTAGTCAGCAAGGGGGCAGAGGTCAACTCGGCCAATAGTACAGGTCAGACACCGTTACACTATGCCGCATCCAGGGACAGGCAGAAAGTTAGTATGTAATAATAATACATTATAACAAAGACTTTTGCACATATCCACCCTGCTGGGTGTTTAAGGCACTGTGAAACCAAAAAAGAATATGAAAGAAAATAGACACACAAAAATAAATCCTTGAAAACCTGTGACATGTGATGGGTTTTGAGAAGATATTTGAATTTTGTGGTGCAAAGACCAGATCTAAGATTAAATGCCAGAGAGTTTCAGATGCGTGGCGCAGCTGAAGAAAGAGAGCCTTCACAACAAAACCTCTTTAGCTAATACTTGCATAGGGGACCGGGGGTCAATTTCACAAAGAGTTAAGCTAGGAGATATTTAAAACTTAAGGCTAGTCCTAAGTTAGGACAATCGTCGACGAGTAACTCATCCTAACTCGAAATAAGACTAGTCCTAACTCTTTGTGAAATCCCTCCCCAGGCTAGGGCCAAGTTTCAAGGAATTCAAGTTCAAGTGGTAACTTGTGACTGAACAACTCAATGTATCTGTCTATCAGATATTCAAAAGTCTACATACTTCGTTCCAATTAGAACTTTCCTACCATTCCAGCGTTTGAGGTTCTCCCTCAGAAAGACACCATTATTGTTAATGTTTCTTCTTTTCGATGGGCAGTAAAGCTGTATATCCCGTGTATTGTGTTATACACATTAAAGAAACCCAGTAGTGTTAAGAGAAGAGGTTTGTCCTCGAGTTTCTGGCATGGTTGGCTGCGTTAAGTTTTTGCCACAGCACCTTGTAAACCCTTGCAAAGTGCTACATGAATAAAAGTATGTATAATGGGTCTTAGAATTCTATGCACAGCTCTGCACACCTGAAGATATCCTTTGGATAGGTGCTTTAAAAGAACTACGTATTATCATTAATTTATTAACATGATATTGATTACTTAGGTCGCTGAGATTCTACTTGAGCATGGTGCCGATACTAACATAGCGGAACGGGTAGGGGCGACCCCCATGCACAGAGCAGCCTCAAAGGGAAATCTGGAGATTGTCAAACTCTTACTAAACTACAACTGCCGACTGGATCAACAGGACTGTGTGGGAAATACAGCACTGTGAGTTTATTCAATGGATTAACCCTCCTACTCTCCAGTGTTTGAGGGGTTGATCAACCATTCAATGGTTGAAGGTTGTACATGTTTATGAACTTAAATGCGTTAACCACTGGTATTGCAAGTAGCGTTTCGTGTACCAAGCGGATAAGAGCACCAGACTCCAGCTCTGTTGTATCTGTTCAGCAGGGTGTACTGTAGGCTGGAGTCCGGGTCGTGACACTTATGTCCTCAAGCAAGATACTTAACCATTATTGCTGCGTCCTTGGGATGGGACATAAAGCCATGGGTCTGGTGTGCTGTGTATTGAATGTAAAATAACACACCCTTATCAAAAAAAGAGAAGGGTTTCGCCCTGATGTTTATGGTTTGATTGGCTGCATATTGCACCACAGCACCTTGTAAACCATTACATGGTGCCATGTTAAAAAGAATAGGCCTCATCACTTTAAACATAGTCCCACATACCTTGCAGGTAAATACTGAATGTTAAAGTGCCTTGAGCGCCAGGGAATGATGGATTTAAGTGCTATGTAACAAGCCACTGTACAATGTGCACTTCAAAATGAAATTGGTTTACTTTGTTGAATCTCATTAGTTTAACATGTTTAAGCTGACTTTATAATTAATTTTTATGCGCTCTCAAACAGGCTGGTCCTGGAGAGAGCGCAGTAATAAGTTCAATAAATTATTATTATTATTATTATTATTTGTGTCTACCTTGACAGACACATGGCGTGTGAGGAAGACAGAGTGAAAGAAGCTACCGTACTAGTTCAGCATGGTGCTTCATTACACATAACCAACAAAGTGAGTATTAACCGCTGATGTAACAGGTGTCAGTCACCCCAAAGGGTGTCCGGATGGATGCAGCCGTCGATTTCACCAAACTCTCCCAACTTAGGATTAATCTTAGGACTTAGGACGGGTTCAGTTCCGTATCCGAAGACGTTATGACACATTGAACCTATTCTAAGTTAGGACGCGCTACTCAGGCGGGTTACTCGTCCTAACTCGAGATAGAATTAATCCTGGCGGTTCGTAAAATCTGCTGCAGGCCCTTTTAAAAATAAGATGCTGTATCTCAGATGAAGTTTATTTTGAGAGAATTTTCGCCATACTTAACAAAAGTTACTGTAGAGTGGGCTCAATATCATAAAGCTATTAAGCAGAAATTCTTTGTTTATTTGCCGTGCTGGATTAATTTCTGGACATTAGAAAATTTATTTTGTAAATTATTATTATTATTAGTATTATTATTATTATTATTATTATTATTATTATTTCATTTTATCACAGCATGCAAAAGAAAGATCTCATTTTCCTTTGTGCCGGTAACTCCTCGAGCCGGGCTACGTCCCGTAGCCTTAGATCTCAAGGGTCTTTCTCAGGATCCTCGCTGTTCCCAAAAGCGCTGCCTTCTGTAATAGATCTACCCTCACATTTGTCCCTATTTCATCTAGATGTTTCCCCAGTGCTTTGGGAATGGTGCCAAGTGCTCCAACCACCACGGGGACTACTTTTACCTTTACCTGCCAAATCTTACGAAGTTCCCTGGCCAGGTCCTGGTACTTCTCGATCTTTTCCATCTCCTTCGAAGCTAATTATTATCCTGTCTCATTATTATTATTATTATTATTATTATTATTATTATTATTATTATTATTATTGTTATTATTATTGTTATACATGTATATTCGACCAGAACAACTCAAAATGTACAAAAATATGTATAACAGCACAAAATTTAAAAAATGCCCACAATAACATAAAAGCAAATATAAGCTAGTTTTCATAAGCCCAACACTGTTTTTCTATAAGAATTTTTGTGTGTTGCATGTAAGTGTGTCCTCTCAGGTCAAGCACAGAAATTTTCTTAGCACAAAAATATCTGCCAAAGTCCCCGTAATTGGACATAGCCATATCGCAGCAAGCAAATCAAATCTCTCATTTTGTCTGTGTCTCATTTGTTTTCAGGAGGAGCAGACGCCGTTAGATCTTGCTCAGGTTGGACTGGCGAGTACGTTGTCCAGGCTTAAAGAATGAAGATATTCTCGCTCATCTTCTGATCATGGTATTCTGTATGCAGAGCATGACCATAGTACGGATTAGGTTTCCGAGGTGTGGCTTTGGTGTTTGAGAAAAACAATGTTAAAGCCAGTTTGACTGTTGAGTTGATGTTGAACACTGTGCCAAGGTTTTTTAAATTGACGCTGCTCTAATGCTAAAAGCTATTCAGCCTCGACGCTATGGACCATGCAAGGGATGTGATTTGACAAATGTGAACATTCTTGAAAAACAGCTGAAGGCTGGCCTGGTTTTCCCTTATTCTAGACCAAGAACTTTCCAGATGTTACAATTCAGGAGGTGTATAGACTCGATGCATTACTAAAACATTACAGGTACAAAATGTATAGACACAATTTCATTCTCCCTTTGGTGACTAAATGCTTATTTCAACAACAATTTTTAAAGAAGAGATTTTGAGAAAACCCTGAGAAATCACATGCCTGCTATTTATCTGTCACTCTCCCAACTCCTGGCACGAAAAAACTTGAATAATACACAAATGCAGATTGGCTCAAATGAATGTTGCTCTTTGTAATCGTGTTGAGATGTTTCAAAAGTTGTCATTCGAACATAGACACTTTTTAACACATTGTATGGTTATTGGGTTGTAGTGAAGAAACCATGTCCATACATGTAGGTCTGATTCAAGCTTGTCAATATGAGTTATTGAAGAATTGATATATTGGTAATACAATTACTTCAATGATACCATTGGTCAATAGACCGATCCAGTAGGCTCCGCCCACGGAGCACATGTGAGCCAGAACACATGAGTCTCTCCAATGCCATTCTGCACAGTCCTGTCGCGCATGCCAAGCATACACGCACGCATGTCAGACTTTATTTGTCAGACTTTTGGTTGTACAATGGGTTGTGATTGGTCAATACGCAATGGGTTGGACCTTAATGGATCGGTCTATTGATTACAAATCATATCAGTTAAATGATCAGTTGATTGTTTGATAATACTATTACTTCATTGATGTTATTGGACAATTAGGACCTACCGTTCATATCAGTTTACCTCCTTGCACTAACATCACACAAGACTATTGTCTGCCACTCTCACCATTTGGTGTCAAATTGTACTTACAAATTATGGTAAGCCGGATGTGTAGCCTAAAATGCACACTAAACTCAATAGTGCTCTTAAAATGGTGCAACCAAGATTATTGCAGTGATGATTAAGTCAGGTGAATTGGGTCAATACAAAGGACAATAGTTTGGTTTGGGTGAAGTAAGAATTAAAACCAAGAACTTGTCCTTTTATGTACTGCCCCAAAACCGGGAGGTTAAAAGAACTTGTCCAGCTGTATATCCCAGGCTACTTTTGTTTGACCATTTCACTGACTTTTTTTTCATTCCTACCGAACCATAAACCAACATCATTCTTCAGTCTATTCTACATATCATCAATTATTTAAATAAGTTAACACTTTGCTCAATTTCTTGTCAAAACAACTTGTATACTGTTATTGGTCCTCGTTTGGCATATTTATGTACACAGTTTTATAGCTAAATGGATATATATATATATTCTTCACAAGAATAAAAGCTAAAATTGTACATTCTGGAATGTGAAGTGTTTGGAATTTTTGTTAAAAAAATAAATGAAGGCCAGTATTATGAACAACTTTTCCGGAATTTGACTTGATTTATAGTCCGTTTACTCAAGGTTTTATTTTAAAACCTACGTCTGTCACAGATACTGTGTTGTGAGACCTGTCGTCGATTTCACAAAGAGTTAGGACGAGTAACTCGTCTTAACTTAGGATTAATCTTAAGGTCTGCATGCTACAGTGCAGGGTTGGGACTCGTCCTAAGTCCTAAGACTAGTCTTAAGTTAAGAAGAGTTTTGTGAAATCGACGGCTAGGCATACAGCTGCTTTAGTAAGGAGAAAGTGTTGCTGAATAATTTTCTGCTAAGCAAAACTGGACAGGAAACATTGGTTTTTCTATATGTTTTGCCAACACTATGAGTTTAATATTATTTTATATAAAGAAATCACATGCAATATTTAGAATCGGAATACCATGCTCTCGAAAACGAGTGAAAACAAATACAGGCTTAAGTTGAATGAGTATTCTGGCTTCGCAATTTTATATCAACCAGCCAAAATGAACTTGAGTCAGAAGCTGGTAAGCAGCATTACCAAATAATGAATGTACCAGTAAATTGACTCAAGTTAATTTGACTCCGTTTGATGTTGGAGCCAGGTGTTTGTGTAATGTTTACTCATTTACAGATCCATTCATTTGATTGGCAGAACACACATCACATGACCAGATAATTCCTTCAGTTGTATACATCCTAAACTTTACTGTTATTTGGAAAATACTCTGTTAGTGTTACTCGATAAAAATCTAACATTTTAAACTTTATACATGTAATGTGACTAACACCACTACTGAAGGTTTATTTTGTAGCCTCAACAAAAAACTGATTCAATGTGGCGGACCAAGTGAAACAGTTGGTACACGGCCCAACAAAAAATACCCCAGACATTTTTATAAAGTACACAATTACTAATTATCAATTAAGTATAACCAACTTCGTTTTCGTAAAAATTGTGGAAATATTAGTTTTACAATTAATATACAAATTGCATTTAGTTCCTCATCAAGGTGGTGGACATGGTTTGGAAAAGTTTCCATTTAAAAAACCTGAGGCTGTAAATGTATGTTATTAAGCTGGTACGCAAGTTTTGCACAAAAATTATGAGAACTATCTCAATAAAATGGAATTGGCCATTTACTTACTACATTTACAAAATATCAATCAATGGGGTCTTACAACATTTGTTACTTCAAAACTAACAATGCCACAACTCACATGGTTCTACAACAAACCGCCAACAAAAGCCTCCAATCCTACACTGTGTAAAAATGAAGTTAATTCATTCACTCCTTCCTGGAAATGAGTTCAATTATTCCAAGTTATTGAATTTAAACCAAAATTTACAAATATCTGCCCCTTCCAGATCTTTCTGCGGAGTTTAAGAACAACCACCTTAAAGCCCTAAACTACATACTGTGCCACAAAAAATACGTATGCGTTGGTAGATTCAATAAAAACTTTACCTCTACCCATGGAAATGTAACCCACAGACTGCGAGTGAGTCATCATACAATGGACGCGCTACCATTTTAGTAAGCTACTTGTTTTTGTTCACCTTGTTTCTTTTGTGCGTATATGTAGCAAAATAATATGCTGACGTCATCAATCTACCAATCACAAAGGTTTTTTTCATCTAGAGGTTACTATACAAAAAGCTTGCTCTGAACCATTTGACATCAACCATTTGACATTAAGTGGTAACTTGTGAATAAGTAAGTCATTGTACCAGACTTCATTCAAATCTAATGACACTGCCATCAGTTTGTTCCACGAACAACCAGGGAACAGAAACGGACAAAGATGGCGCCAAAAAGTCCAATCATTCAAAGGTAGCAAGTCTTGCGACTTGCAAAACTTCTCCTATAGAATATTTACAAAAAATACAGTTAAAAACTTCTTACAGTAATATTAATACAAATGTTTCCAGTATCTTCTTCACATTGCAATCAATACACCCTGGCAAAAATGGACAATAAATATATTTAAAAGCATTGTGAAAGACGGCCAGCATATCCCCCCCCCCCCCCCCACCATATTGCACAGTTTAAGTTATGATATAGAATCCCTAATTGGAAACCTTTTTAAACAACGGAATCCCTAATTGGAAACCTTTTTAAACAATGGAATCCCTAATTGGAAACCTTTTGTTAAATAATGAAAACCCTAAATTACAAAGAGTGCAGAGACAAAATTAGAAAAACAAGCCATTTGTAACACATTTCCTGATAAATCAAGCATTGTTTGAACAATTCATGTAAAAATGAAGCACCAAGTTTGAGCCTACATGTATCTACTTTGCTTGGCCAAGACCCCAGAAAACTCTGCCGACAACAAGTCTAAATCCATCCCGACTAGTCAGAATCCAAATATCAAATTCGACTATCAAATTCAAGCAAAGGCAGGCAATACCATGGACAGATGGAGGGATTGCAAATTAGACAATTCAAGTTGAGTTATTCACACACTCAAACTGAATTCAATCTTCGCGTATCTCACCCCAAAAAATCCTTTTACTCCCCTACCCACTAAAAAAAAAACACGTTTCAAAAGAACTTTTACCAATACAATGATTCGTTTGGTTTTTCCCCAAAGACCCCCATAACCTGGCTATTTCAAATCTTAAATTGCTTAATCTTTTAAGACAAGGGCCCAATTTCCTAGAGCTGATCCAGCACAAAAAGTAGCTACACATGTATAAGGACAATAAAATGTTGCTTACCAGCCAAACTACCATGTCACGGGTAGATTTCACAAAGGTAGTCCTAACTTAGGACTAGTCCTAGGCAATGCTAAGAGATAGGACCAGTCCTAAGTTAGGATGAGTTACTGGTCCTAACTTAGGACTGGTCCTATCTCATAGCATTGCCTAGGACGAGTCCTAAGTTAGGACTACCTTTGTGAAATCCACCCAAGGACTGGTATCATGCTCATTTCTGCTTAGTAGCAGGAAGTTGTTAAGCAATATTTTATGCTTAACAACCCTTTGAAATTGGGCCCTGTTTAATGTCCAAGAAATGTGCGCATTGCAGGGAGAAGTGCTCCACCAAGTTGGCATTCTGTGCATTATGGATATCACTAAGCTCCTGCACTACTGTACATGTATTTCATCTTTTGACATTTAAACATTGCACAGATTTTAAGTAAAACTTAACATCTTTTTATGCATACAAGGACTAAAGAAGAGCATAACAAGCTTATGGTTGGGGACTTATCCAAGGATGGTGCGGGGGATGAGAAACGAAGGTGGTGTTGTAAAACAGTCATCAACCTAGAATGTCAAGAAGTGTCTGATTGTGGGGAGGGGTGTCACTTTGACATGTATAATGACTCTTTATGATGTAACTTTGGAATGGTTTCAGAAGCTTCCAAAAGCAATGTGCTTCAATAAGAAAGATACATTTAAAGCCATTGGACCCTTTCGGTAAACAGTATTGTCCAAGGCCCACACTTCGCGTATCACAACTTCTATATCAAATAACAAACCTGTGAAAATTTAGGCTCAATCGGTCATCGGAGTCGGGAGAAAATAACGGGAAAACCCACCCTTGTATCCGCGCCTTTCGCCGTGTCATGACATGTGTTTAAAATAAATCCGTAATTCTCGCTATCGAGAATTGATATTGTTTAACTGTTTTCTCAAAAAGTAAAGCATTTCATGGAATAATATTTCAAGAGAAGTCTTTCACCACTACCTTCTGTAAGCCCTGTAAGTTATTTGTAAATCTGTGAACTTTTATTTTTTTTTTGTACCGAAAGGGTCCAATGGCTTTAAACAGTGTGGAATGCATGGATGTCTCATTGGCTACTAGTAGCGGCCAGTCTGGTGCTCAAGGGGCAACTAGAGCTCTTTTTGATTTATATTTTAAGTTTAAACCCTCAACTTAGTCTTTCATATCCTGATACTTCGTTTTTTGCAAGGGAAAGGCAATTTGTCATCTAGCAAAGGGCACCTGTATGAGGGCAAGACAAATTTGTATTGGATCATTTCAAAGGGCACCAAGGCAGTGGCTAGGGGCAAGAAGGCAATTGACTCAGTCGCCTATGTTAAGTATTAGCAAGTATCCTCTAGCAAAGGGCACCTGTATGAGGGCAATACCAATTTGTATTGCATCATTTCCAAGGGCACCAAGGCAGTGGCCAGTGGCAAGAAGGCAAATGCCGTCGCCATCTCTGTTAATTATCAGCAAGTATCCTCTATCAAAGGGCACAAGTTTGAGTACAAGACAAACTTGTATTGGATCATTTCAAAGGGCACCAAGACAATGGCCAGGGGCAAGAAGGCAATTGCCGTCGCCATCTCTGTTAATTATCAGCAAGTATCCTCTATCAAAGGGCACAAGTTTGAGTGCAAGACAAACTTGTATTGGATCATTTCAAAGGGCACCAAGACAATGGCCAGGGGCAAGAAGGTGATTGACTCAGTCGCCTCTGGTAAGTATCAGCAAGTATCCTCTATCAAAGAGCACCAGTTTGAGTGCAAGACAAACTTGTATTGGATAATTTCAAAGGGCACCAAGACAATGGCCAGGGGCAAGAAGGTGATTGCCTCTATCACCTCTGTTCAATTACAGTGTTATTCAGTCCCTGCTTAACTGTCAACACTGTCTCTTGTTCGCTGTCTCTGATAATCTTTTGAACAAATAAATAAATGAACATGCTTTTAGCTTTTGTGTTGTTTGTGATGCCACGGTGCTTCTTTTGACAGATTGTATGCAGAATATAATTTTGGTTTATGCTTTACATGAGTTCCAACAGCGAAAAAGTGATGAAACTAAATCAACTTTCAGCAAAATGCTCTTCAATAGAAGTTGGCCAAATCAGCCTACAAGAGTCATTTCCACTACAAGATTTGAGGTTTAGGTGAAACATGTAGTTCCGGCGATCACACCCTATGATTATTCTCTTCTAAGTTTTGTCTCTATGAAGATCTTGTGATGTATTTCCAAAAGTAGTTCTCAAGTGTCTTCGACAACAAAGTTACACATTCCTCTGAAGCACAAGCCTCATCACTCTTTGTGAGCAAAAATCAAACAAAAGTCACAAGTGTAACTCTTCATGACCCCACCTTAAACCTCCAGGTCGTACAACACTTCATCATAAATATATTCAAATTTACTTAATAAAAATTCCTGATATGTGTTTGTATATGTACTTCATATATCACCAACAAAAAATTAATAATAAAAGCTTGAGAGCTGTTACAATTCATCCTTTTTCTTTGTTTGCGATTTACTTGATTTGGACGATGAGTTGGCCTTCCCTGATCGACCTTTTTTTCCTTTACCACGTTTCCCTGCTTTCACTTTCTTTCTGCTAATGCGTGATTTCTTGGCGCCAGGTTTAGCTTTGGGTTGCTTAGGCCCTTGCATTGGCTCGGATGTGGCAGACTCGGTGGCTGATCCGGAAACCAAGGGCTGCTGTGAGCTGGGGTCGACTTTTTCTTTGCCGGTCCACACCTCCTGCAGACATTCTTAAAGGTGAATAAATACGAGGACAGAGTATGTAAATTACCTTTCCTGACACTGATATTGAGTTATGTCAAATCCTAGTCAAAGCGAACATGTAGGGTTAAGAGCATCAAACTCATTCCAACCCCGTTCATGACACATGTGTCCTTGAGCAAGATGCTTTACTTTATTTATTCTCTTCACCCAAAAGTAAAAATGGGTACCTGCGTGGGTAAAGGATGATATTATGTTTGAAAAAGCCTTTGAAAAAGACCGTTATACTCCCCAGGGAGCTGAGAGGGATTTAAGGAATGTTTTTGGCCCAATGACCCGGGCCCAATTCATGGCTCTGCTTACCGCTGACTTCTGCGCTTACGATCATGATTTCCCGCTTTCATACAAGCGCTGAATTTCTGCGCTAGCATTGTTAGGGTAGAATGCCTAGAAACAGGGAGTACGCACACGCAGAAGCCAAAATTCGCCGCTAACCCGTGAAATACGCTTGACGTAAGCACAGAATTCCCTGCTTCCGTAAGCGTCGATTCGAAGCAGAGCCATGAAATTCGACCCAGGTCACTAATGCAAAGCGCTTTGATGCATTCGTGTAAAATGCGATATATATATACGAACTAGTTTATATTATTATTACCATGTTCATCTTTTTTCAGCACCCTTTGGATACAAAGGTAGTCGACGAGGCTTGTCTCTTGGTCCGTCTTAAAGAACCAGTTGGAGATGGCATCCTCTTGTTCCTCAATCAGTGTGTCACACTAGGAGAAAACAAAATAAGAGCGTATTGACTAACATAAAGAAATAGTAATGAGTCAACATAAGGTACATCATTGGCAAATGTTCAAAACGTTCAAGTGTGCTGTACTTTATTTGAATCATAATAACAGGCATGATATTGGGTCCTTGGAAAAAAGTAGGAGTATTTTATTGAGTACAAGGACTGACCTACACGTGCACATGGTGTGGGTTTCTAGTATACATTTCAGGCCAGTTAATCATAATTTTTTTCCAGATTTTTTTCAAGGGCAAACAAAATTAAAAAAATAGGAAAAATATCATGCCTGACATACATGTACCCGGTACAGCAATTATAAACCTGGAAGCATGCCAGTGTATAGTTGTACTGTATCCTTCAAGAATCAGTGTAGGTTATATTGAAAGGCCTGTATATACAATGTATACTTAAAATAAGTTCATGAAGTTTAAAATATGCAAGGGAGACTGCAGCTGTCACATGAAATGATTTAAAATCATACGACAAATGTACAAATAGTCAATATAAATCAATCCAGCACACTTCATGTTCATGTAGCTGCAATCTTTAATGTGTTTTTGCCAAGACCTTGTCCCGAAGGGATGCCTTTGACGTCGTCCGATCGTGGCCTCTGAATCTCAAGTCAGTGACAAATTAAGAACCTAATCCCCAGCGGAGTCCATGAGCTTTGCTGGCAGCGTAAGAATCAATAACAGTGAGCTGCCTTTGATTTGCAAGAAGCAATTGTACGGCCTAGGGTTATATTTGACACAAAGTTGTGTTATTTAATACGTGTAACACGAATGAAGGGTTCGAAATAAGTAAAAAGCTAATGTCAACTTCACGATGAAAGCGGACTTGGAGCAGTTCAGGTTATTTATTAAAAAACATGAATTAGTGACAGACCGTCCACATAGAGCCTTAATACCCAGACAGAGTCAGAAAGAGATGAGGGTGGATTGATATGACATCAGGGAAAAAAGTTTATCATAAAATAATTAATATAACACCACACAGTAAAACAATTAAAAATATTCATAAATACCTCAGACAGTTTCGCTATTCCTATTGGTGCAGAGCAAAAAGTGATGATGTTTTTGACCGAAAAGGTATTTATGAATGGGAATCAAAGTGTGTTGAATCGGTTTTCAACTAGTGGTTTAAACCCGCCGAGGCCTGGTTCTTTATAATTCACCTCGACTTTGTCTCGAAGTCTAAGAACCAGGCCTCGTTGAGATTACACCACTAGTTGAAAACCTCTTCAACACACATTGATTCCCTTATTAATAATCCTTAATTGCATTCTATTCTTGTGTGTTTTAGTATACGCATCTAGGGCCCCCAGCCAGAACAGCTCATTGATAACTGATGGGGACTACCCTGGCTAAACAAGACTAACTTATAAAATAATTATAAAGATAAACCACACAACAACAAGTTACACCCACATGCCTGCCTATATTGTACATTTTTATCTTTGGGCCACTTTGCTCACAGGGCGTTTTGTATTGTCCAGTAAAAACAAAAAAATCACATCCCTGAAGCACAGACAGACAAACAGGCAAAAGGACAAACAGACACGCATGAAGATAAACCATACAACATGTATTACTACACTCACATGTTGTTTCATCTTAGTCACAGGAGCCGAGGGTCTCTCCCACATGTCATCAGGAATGCCGAGATCCACTTTGACTCCCTTAGCTTGGAGACCTCGTAGGGTCTGTATGGTCTCGGACTGACCCTTAGCAAACCTACAGGATTGATCAGAACAAAATAAAAATTCAGAATAAGTTGCTAAAATCAATGTTTTTTTTTGTAGAAATAACAAGTGTTCAAGGAAACGTAGCGGTCACATGTGCCATGCAATTTTCTATAGGACAACATTTAACAGCCATTTCATAATAATTTTGTTTAACAAAAAAATGTACCCTAAAAAAGAAAGAAATTGTCTTCATGCAAAGCAATGTTGTTCCTTCTATCATTTGACTATCGTTATTTTCCCTATACATGTACATTTATACCCATCAATAGACCCCTTACATTTAAACATGAATCAAGGCTATGAAAGGTTGGCTATTTTTTAAAGATGTATAGAGATGTATGTAATAACCCTACACACGTCGATGAAAACGCGCACTGCGCAGTAACACGGGGGGTGGCGCAACCAAGGTTTTGATGATGACGTAAGGTGAATTGGATTAATACATCTTCAAATTAAAGGCCATACTCAAGCAGGTATAAAGTAGCCTTATAGCTTTTGTCAAATACCGTACCATTCTTTGTGATTCCACTCCCACACACAATGTCATAAATCCATCACCATGGCAACGGCGATATTATGCAGTTACTCTTTGACAATTTTTTTTTTAAATTGTTGACTGCTATAAGTACATGTCATGCATATGAACAAAAATAACCCCCAAAACAAACTATTCATCTATTAAAATGCAATGGCCAAACATCATATTTTAGAAAAGACTATTTTGAGCCACCACCCGTCCCCTTTCCCCCAGAAGAAAACTATGCAAAACATGACAATAAAAATTAGAGTAAAAACTAAATTGTCTTGATAGCAATTACAATTTCTGAGCCAATTTTTAGTGGCTTTAGGGAGAACCAAAAATTTACTATTTTTTTAAATTAAAACAATACACCTACTGTACACTATACAACTGCTAGTTGTTTTGAAGTCTTATAAACACAAAATCACATTTTAGTTCCCTGAAATCTACTGCTATTTTGGACTGAAAAATACTGCAACAATTAATGCAAACAAAAACCCCATACAGTTGTTAACCAATCAAATGTGGCCTTTGCGAATGGACATTTCTTTTTTGAATACTGCGGGTAGATATTTAATACCTCAAATTTTAAGTAATTCACTTATTATTTTATTTCATTTCATTTAATCACATCAAAATAAATCTCTGACATTATTGTTTGACTACTAAAGCTGGTAAATAATCTTGCAATCTGAAGACTCTCACAATTTTAACCTACACTCTCAATCATACATTTTAAAATTTACATTAAAAAAACTTTACATTCAAAGCTTGCGTATTTTTTAATCGTATCTGTTTTAAGCCTGACTGCAGGGAACACAGGTATTAAGCGCTTCATCAGACACATAAATTATGCAAATAAAGCTTGATATAATATCATAAATTAGACACGAGCGCTTAACTTATTGTCAACATCAAATGACTTCCATTCATGAAGGTTGCTATCTACACCTGGATTGTACCTTAATAATCAATTACAACATCGACAGCCACCCTAAGGCCAATCGTGTAGAGACAATCTCAGACTCCAGCAAATTGCTGTGACCTCAGTTCAACACAAAGCAATAAGGGCACTAATGAACGCAGTAGCAATGGGAGATACGATAGCAACTCAGAGCCCTTGAATTTATTCTAGATAGGGAGGGGGGGGGGGATAAGTGTTTCTCATTGCAAGCCTTGTTTATATTTAGTCAATATCACCGCCTTGCTGAGGAAAATTTGTATTCATTGCGTGTCGTTCTCATGATGGAGCATTTACCTTGACCGTTATGCGTAGGAAATCTAAGTAATCCATGGCACGAAATCAGGAGTAATTTGTGTTGTGTCTTTGTATAGCACTAGAGGGGAAAATACGTCAGTGATTGTATTTCAATTGTCAATTGTTGCTCACCTTTTCATATAGGCCCTATTTGATTGCCCAGGGGCAATGCTGAAGGGTCCAGATTAAGGTTATTTCATTCTGGAAAATAGGGCAACTTAAAGGGGGAGGGGGGTGCCAAGGTCGAGTTCAGTTTTGTGATGCATTTGAATTTTTCAATAGAGTCCTCAGGAAAGTCAGAACCAAATTATGAGTCGCTATAAAACCTAATGTTAAAGGGTGAAGTCATGAGTGACGTCGTTAATCATGTTAATGGGTTTGTGGTCTGCTACACTGACACAGATTTGAGCTGGTTGCTCCGATAAGTGTGAAGGAATTGGATTGAGTTGTGTATAATGTAATACCAAGTGAATGTACTTCACATTTATAAAAAAAAAAGGCTAGAAGGTTACGCTTGATTAATACCTGTGATGTATTGAAACATACATGTACATGGGGGGGGGGGGGGGAGGGGGGTAGGGAAGGCTTGTTTTGCTTTAAAGACACTTGACACTATTGGTACCTGTCAAAGACCAGTCTTTTCACTTGGTGTAACTCAACAAGTATGCATAAAATAACAAACCTGTGAAAATTCGAGCTCAATTGGTCATCGAAGTTGCGAGATAATAGTGAAAGAAAAAACACCCTTGTGGAATGAAATTGTGTGCTTAGCTATATTCCTACATACAATACACATGTACAAGCTAGTGCTGGGCGAATAGTGAAATTTTGGAATTCGGAAACCGCTGGCCAACTATCCGAAATTAACCGGATATTCAAATAGTTTTTTTGCCGCTAGAGGGCGCTATTAAACAAAAAATTGCCGCTAGAGGGCGCTGTTCGTTTCTGAATTAGATCTAATGGCCAGATTGATATTAGTTTTAGACAGTGTTACTCGGTTCATTCATAAAAATAACCGGATCTAATTTAAAGATGGCCATTTGCTGTTTCTTTTGATCGTGATTGACTCTAGTGAAGGAAAACATTCGTAATCTTTGAACAAATTACGTCAGAAATGTCATTGTTTTAACTCTTCACGGAGGTGAGCATAGTTACTTAATTTATGCTGTTTTATGCTGTCTTAATAGATGTTTCATAAGGATTCAGACAAAATATTCCTATCACTCAGTTGACATCCGCGGATATTCGGATATTAAAGAATATCCGGTTACTTGGTTGTAATTACAGAACTATCCGGTTTATAAATAGCTATTCGCACCCTATGCGGATATCCGGTTAAGAAAAAAAAGGCATTCGCGGTTACGGATAGGAAAACCTATTCGCCATTAACCGGATATTCGAATTATTCGCCCAGGCCTAGTACAAGCATTATGAACATTGCTGTATTAAAACATAAACATACTTACGATGGGCTTTTTCGAAATTGCAACATGACAAAAAAAGAAATCAAAAATAAATTTAGAATGTAATGTAGAAGAAACTGCATGCAGTGTGGTTGGTTTGGCAACAAAATAAAAGTAAACATAAGAATTTTAGAGCCTATCAATGGGATATTTAAAGGTCCTTTGAACTTTAAATTTTCCAGCTTTTAAACAATAAAAAAAACATGCATGTTTTATTAACGAAGCAATTGTGTATATCACAAAATAAAACTAAAATCTGGATAAAATTAATAAAAAATATATTAACCACACAAAAAAGTCACATTTTTAAGTTATTTGGTTTAACCCACCAACAATTTTGAAAAAATATGCCAATGTTCAAGTGCATAGACTAATTATGTGAATGGCTGTTTACAATAACTAAAATAAACTTTCCTTAATGTCAAGTAAAAGTAAGTCAAGTGTAAGTATGTATGTAGTGTTTCTTGTAATATAGATGGTTTGAATGACAAACTCTTCAAAAAAAAAAAAAAATTCCCATCCAGGCTTACTCTCCAGTTACAAAATATTACAGATGCCCCAGATTTGTTCCTGAAATTAAAAACTAGAAAATGATCAGAACAAACCCTTCTGTCTGCTCGCTTGGGTATGCATTTCAGCCAGACTGACGCTGGCAATACCAATCATCTCTTCACAGACACGGGCCAAGCAAAATTTGATGCCAAAGAAGGGGCTTCAAATGGCAAATAGGGAAATTGCTTTGCTTTTTAAGCACATTGTAAGTGAACTTATACTAAATTTTGCTTACAAAAAAATAAAAATAAATATAACTTTAATTTTCAATTGTAAACAAGTGAACAAACAAACAAACAAACAAACACACACCCCTAACAAACAAGCATATAAACAAACGAACAACAAAAGGCCACATATCCAATTGTTTAAAGTTCAAGAATATTTAAAAAATAAATAAAATAAATTGTTGTTGTACATACTGTACAAGAACAGGAACAAACCCCACAACTTCCTTGTTAAAAACCGTGTCCCCCCCCCCCCCACATAAACAAAACAAAACACGGCACAGCACAGCACAAAAACGGCATTACACAAACAAACATCAAGAATCCTTTGTTTACTAACCTACGGGAAGCAGACCGCTCAGCATGAATATTCAATTTGAGAATTCCTTTACAAACCTCCTCCAATGCCTCAATAAGACGAAGCTCTCTACAGCAGCAACGGGAAAAAACAACATCAGTCATGAATAACCAATCAGTACCGGTATTATCCCCCAGGCCGCACAACGAGAGTGAGAATAGTTGGGAATCTGACCATACAGTTCATAAAAATTATACAACTTAGTGCCACTATTGCATGTTGACTAAAACTAATTGGGTAAAATTTTGTTTTAAGCACATTGAGACGGTTATTGTAAAATGCCCTATATGAACTTGTTATTATTATTATTATTACTATTATTATTTATAATGAGTAGGGTAGATGGCCTTAGTTTTTGATCCAAACCGGACCTGATTATTGTTAATATTTATTATATATAATTTAAAATGCTTTTTGAGTCCACTGAATGTTTGTAATTTGATATCCAGGCCTGGAATTTCATTCTTGAACATGTTGAAAGAGCAAGGCGTTTTTCATTTTGAAAAGTGCACTTTCATTGGAAAATCTTATTTTTAAGTCAATGGGAAACTTTTGAAGGGCACCAAGGCCAAGACCAGGGGCAAGCAACAGAGGCCATGGCCTCCCTGTCCTGCGTGTACTTCCAGGCCTGCTGTTCTTTTAATAAATTGTATTTATCTTGATGGACTGTATCCTTTTATCCTAACATCTGGCTGGTCCAGATTTTGCATGTCTTTTGTAGAATGTAAGTTCAGTATACATGTAATACTGACAATGTGTTGTTTTAAACTGAAAAAAAAAAAAAAAAAAAAAAAAAAAAAAAAAATTATCTACTCAGTACTTTCCCGAGCTCAGTGTAAGGGTAAACAATATTCTTCATCCCAAATGCAAACACACAGGTTTCTAACTGCCTCTTGCTACTACACTAACTTGGTGGTCTAGTGGTACAAAATTACAAAATAAATAATAGTGGCCTCTTCTAGAGCGCTTAGGTCCGTCAGGCATGACGCTCGTGGCGCTGTACAAGCAAAATTTATACATCTGCTCCTGCAATGCAGAGGTGGTGGGTTCGAATCCCAGCCAACTGATTTGCCTGTGGAATTTTGTCCCCACAGAACTCAAGAAAGTACTGAGTACATGTGGGCCCTATACAGTGCTTAACACACATAGTCACATAGTAAGGGTAAAAACAAATTGTAATTATTATAAGATCACAATATTCTTTTGTTTATTTTGTTCAAAATAGATAGTTCGATTTGCTTTTGTTCTCACTACAGATCCTCCTATTAACCCTCAAAATCTTCCAATCCGTGGTAAATCAACACCCACATTATTGGGTCAATCTAAACCAATCTCTGCCCTCACAGGTACCCATTTACCCCTCGGTGGAAAGAAGCAATGGTAGTTAAGTGTTTTGCTCAGGGACACAAATTATGTGACGACGGGGACTCGAAAAGAACCCACACTCTGCTGAACAGAAACATCAGAGCTTGAGTTCGGTGCTCTTATCCACTCGGCCACGACATGTGTATCCAGGTCCAACGTCCAAAATGATATCCATTATAAAAAAGCAACCTTGTGTTGTGGTGACTTCAATGGACACAGGGGGACTATTTGGTAAAGGGAGAAGGCCTGAAACTTCACAGGGGCAACAAAGGCAACTGCCTCCATCCCCCCTGGTCAATGACTTCATGCCCTTTAAATGCTCCAGTAGGAATTTACAATTTCTACATAAGGTGCCCTTTACCAAGAAGAAAATGCCTTGCAGCCTTGGTGCCCTTGCATTTTCAAAAACAAAGCATTGAAAAGTACAGGCCTAAGGGGGCAAAGAGGTTGATTTTCCCACAATCTCAGATCACGTTTCTAATAAATAGAGGGGGTTAAAAGTCTTTGCTTTTCCTGTCCATTTCTTTCTCTTCTCGATGTGCTCGAATTTCCCTCCTGTTTGGCCCAAATTTGGGAAGCCTGCTGCCCCGATGCCCCCTCGTTTATGCACTACGAGCTACAATTCCTCAGGTCTTGTGGAATTTTACCCCACTAGCGATTCATTTGCGATCATTTGCGATTTAGATTTAATAACGTCTGGTACAATGATATTTTGCTTAGTAAGAAGTTACCACTTCCAATTGAATTCCTCAGATAAGGCCTATTGAGAGATAGTTGCTTATAAATGTCAAATGGTTCGAGGCCTCCTATTGTAGCTCAACCTCCAGATAAGCAAACCCTGGTAACTCACTCACAGAACTGTGTAATACAGTTCTGAGTGTTTGGGTGTTCACCAAAACTATGCAAAGCTTGCACCGAATCATGCGACATATAGACGATGTGACCTGTGACATCACATGACCTGTGCAGTATTCTTGCTTGCCAGAATACCCAAAGAATGTACGAGGTCACACATAAACAAAGTTCTGCTATGTACCTCCATGCTATAATCTTATGAATTCACATTTAAGTGGCGACTTGTGAATGTGATGAAAGCACTATGTGAAAGTGACCTAACAAGCAAAAGGCTTATAAAATATTCAAGCCCTGCCTGGAGGGAGGAGCATGTGATGAGTACAGCTCTCACAATGATAGTCTGAATGACGACATGAACACAAAATACATACGATTTGGTATAGGTGATGGCCTTTTTCTCCTTGTCAAACTGATGTCCAATCTGAAGAACCTCTTTATTCTTGCCCGTTTCTTTCATGGCTTGCTCGAGCTCTTCTGCCACAAACTTGCAAACTGTAAAATATTGGAAGAAAATTGTATTCTTCTTTTTAATAATGACAATTAGTTTGACTACCCAGTTTTCAAATAACCACTTCACTTTTACGTGTACACCCCCCCCCCCCCCCAGACTAGTTTTAGTTGATAAAAGATTTTTTGTTTAGATTTTAAATTCAGATAAGCCTCTTAATGTATGCAAGGAATTACGGTACAGCCATCATGACTATGGCTTACTTCTAGAAACTATTAAGTTTGCAATCAAACAAGGTTCTACAAATTCTTTTTAAAAATTACATTCAATTAGGCCTATTTAGATTACGTTAAGTACCTTCACATTTGGACGGATCACGATGTGGATTTGCAGGATCATCTGGATCTAAGTCTCCCGCATTTCCGCTCCATACAACAAGAAAAAGCAGCGGAAAGATTGAAATATTTAACCCCCTCATCATCATGGTGGCTTTCATTTGCAAATGTTGCGAACAATTCCTCACCAGCAAAAAAGTCGACACTGACTTGACTTGATGATTATGATATGACGATTCGATTCATCAATGAAATTGAAAAAGCAGTTCAATTCTTCGTAATACTACTACAATAGTTAGTGTCTTGAAAATCACACCATGCTATTTGTGAATCGTGGTGGTTCGAATCTCACCGCGGTTGCAGAAATCAGAGTTCATTTACAATTCGCTGAGTGCTGGGCTAGCTGGCGTAACTCCATTGCCACACAACGCGATGATGAAATGACGTGAGTAACAACTGAACAAGGATGCAAAAGTGGAACTGCTACCTCTAGTTACATACCAGCTTGGAATTAGTATTTCTTGATACGAACTGGCCGAGTTTGCTCGCTGTATTTTCTTTAACTTATCAGCAAGCCAACATAGACAAACTACGGACCAAACTACAGTCAAAGAACTGTAATTTAAGGAACTGTTTCCGCCAAACTGCTGCCGTGTGTTGTTTTCTTCGTTCTTGATCCCCCCAGCACAGCGCGTAGTCTCGGTCCAAGACGTCACCATCTCATACTCGTAACGTAAACGCGATTTCACGACAGAGGGCGCGCTTTAAGAAAAATTGCCGGATTTATTGCCCGATTTTCTACCCTCAGATTTCGAGATTTCTGAAAGAACTTATCAATGACCAAACTCAGAGGTAGAACTAGATTAAATGGTTGCATATAAATTAGTGAGTAATTAGACACTGGACACTATTGGTAATTGTCAAAGACCAGTCTTCTCACTTGGTGTATCTCAACATGCATCAAATAACAACCCTGTGAAAAATTTGCGCTCAATCGGCCATCGAAGTTGCGATATAATAATGAAAGAAGAAAAAACACCCATGTCACACGAAGCTGTGTGCTTTCAGATGCTTGATTTCGAGACCTCAAGTTTTATCTGAGGTCTCGAAATCAAATTCGTGGAAAATTACTTCTTTATCGAAAGAAGTACAGCTGCTAACAAAACTTGCACTCACCCCAAAGTAAATTAAAACCTAATATTAGCCGCTCGAATAATGCGCCATTTTCTACCGTACAGCACTATGCTAATACTCCATCTTAAGACTGCACTCGCCGTAAAGATAATTCACTACCTCCCCAGCCCCCCCCCCCCCCCCCCACACCCCCTTAACAAAAAGGCAGCTAATCCACCTTGAAACCTTTATTCTCGAAGTGTGCTTTTTATACATCGTTTTTACCAAAACATGGCCGTTGCTTCTCGCTAGCCATTCGATTCGGGATTGACATTGTTATCGCCCTTCTGTTCTTGACATTCCTCTTGCTGTGGAATGCCACTCCATTGAAGATCACCATTGGACCGCTATGCAAATGAGCTAGTTTTGCGCTCGCTCTTCGAAGACTGAGTCACATCATTTAGCCTATCGCGTACTGGACTGGAGAGCAGCATGGCAGCCGGATTTCTTCTCAACTCGACGTGGGACTTGGACTTCGCCCTTTTCTGATGAACTTTACTTGCAAAAAAACCCTCACATTTCTTGCCCAAACCTGTCATGTGCATTCAGTAATTGTTTTAGCTCATGCTGTTGCACTTTTAAGAATCACTGTAGTATGATATTCTTAGTAAAACTTAGTCAAAAAAGAAGAACCTTGTGTATTTTGTCAGGCAAGCCACGTGAACCATGTGCGTTTTGTCAAGCAAGCCACGCCTGTGATGCACAGAGACAAACTCGGTAAAAACTGCAGCACATTATTTGAAGCACTTTCACAGTTCAACCCTAAAGTCCATTATAATGGGCTTACATAGACTGTTTAAAGCAAATAAATTAATTCTGTGTCGAGGTTTTGTAAGCCACCGAAGAGAAAACTTCATTCGTGACCAAAACCAAACACCGTTCCACCGGGTTTTGCTTTTCTCAACAGCTTCGGGGAAAATGACCGGAAAACAGCGGTGCGCGCAGTGGACCAAGACGGGAACAACGAGGCGAAGACCCACCCAGCCGGAGCGGAGAGCTCCCGGTCTAGTCCAGCCAGGCTTCAGGCGGCATTGAGGGGACTGTTTCGGTGGTGGGTTGCAGGAAGAGGGACATCTTTTGTTTCCTCACAAATTAATTTTATTACTTGGGAATTACTTTTCATTTTGTTCCATGGGAAAAACCATTTAAGTCCCCCGAAATATTATTTCTTGAAAATGGTATTCCCTCGAAATGCTTAGTTTGTTCTGTCAAAATATTATTTTGTCGAGGGAAATAAGTAATTTATTTTTAGGGAAACCATTCCCGATAACTGAGGGATCATATTTAGAGGAGAAATTTGTTTGGCCTATCGTGATTTGTTTTACCTGTCCCATTTATAGGTGCTCCGTAGTGTGAGACCATGAGAACTGCATGTCAGTGGTTTTGTGGTTTGTGGACGTACAGTGGAGTAATCGCCGGAGTCATCGCCGGAGTCAGGTAAGGAAAACTTGGCAAAATCCGACCTCCACTTTTCAGTTTGCTCAAGTACAATTCCCACTTTATTGATACAAAGACATATTGGAACAAAAGAAGAGAAAAGTTCAAAGAAAAGTTTCAAAAAGTCTGAAACAGACAAAACACTCCTGTAACACTAAAGTAGCCTAATATAGTACATCCCCAGCCCCCATCCCCATAAAAAAACTTAAACTAAAAAAAAACAAGGAAAGAACAGACTTATAAGAGTAACGAGTAGTTTTTATTTCCAGTTTCATGCCTTTATTACCCCCCCCCCCCCGCCGTCCTTTTATTAATCACTTGAGCAACTTGCAATAAAAATAATAAAACATTCGAAAGTTGACTTTCACACACAAAATAATTTTAAAAAATCACATAAATATTAAAACTTGACTTTTCCAAACAAAAAGTATATAATATTACTTTTAAAAAGCTATTGGAATGCAATAGTGGAGGTCGGAAAATGCAAGTTGTCCTTTCAAGATCAAGACAAGGCGAAGACATCGAAGTGTAAGAGAAGATCTAACCCGTTCTCTTGCAGAGTCCCACCCCTTTTGTAAACGCCCCTCCGCTCCCAAATTATGCGATCTTGTTGATGTTGTCCTTGCTTGTGCAGCTTTCAAGGTGACTTCAGAGTTTCTTGGCATTTCTGGAGTAACTGCAACTGTTGCATATTGGTCGAATCCAATGATGCCTTAGAATTTAGGAGAGACTAGTCTTACTGGAAATTTCTGTCGAGGTTGATATACTTCAAGTCATCAATGTCATGTTTATTTATAATATTGTATAATTGTCATGATTTAAGTGGACAAAGGATGCAAAATCCAACATTCATAACAATTTCTTTACAATAATTCTTTTAGAAAGACTTTTTTTTTTTTGGGGGGGGGGGGGGGGGGGTTATACCCTAACGGCCCTATGGTGCACAGGCGCTTTTACTGTAAGTAACAGCCTTTTGAGGAGTAGTCCAACTATGACACGCAGTCAAATACTTAAGTCTAATCACCATTCATTTGATGGTCAATGTTTTATTTAGGAGTAAACAATCATTGACCCCTGACCTCACAGGGGAGGTTCTAATTCCTGGGGATATGGGAGGGCTGAGCTGCACTGTGGGTATAGGGGAGGCTCTAATTCCTGGGGATGGGTGGTAGGGCTGAGCTGCACTGTGGGTATAGAGGAGGCTCTAATTCCTGGGGACGGGTGGTAGGGCTGAGCTGCACTGTGGATATAGGGGAGGCTCTAATTCCTGGGGATGGGTGGTATGGCTGAGCTGCACGGTGGGTATAGGGAGGCTCTAAATCCTGGGGATGGGTGGTATGGCTGAGCTGCACTGTGGGTATAGGGGAGGCTCTTATTCCTGGGGATGGGTGGTATGGCTGAGCTGCACTGTGGGTATAGAGGAGGCTCTAATTCCTGGGGACGGGTGGTAGGGCTGAGCTGCACTGTGGGTATAGGGGAGGCTCTATATCCTTGGGATGGGTGGTAGGGCTGAGCTGCACTGTGGGTATAGAGGAGGCTCTAATTCCTGGGGACGTGTGGTAGGGCTGAGCTGCACTGTGGGTATAGGGGAGGCTCTAATTCCTGGGGATGGGTGGTAGGGCTGAGCTGCACTGTGGGTATAGAGAAAGGCTCTAATTCCTGGGGACGGGTGGTAGGGCTGAGCTGCACTGTGGGTATAGGGGAGGCTCTAATTCCTGGGATGGGTGGTATGGCTGAGCTGCACGGTGGGTATAGGGAGGCTCTAAATCCTGGGGATGGGTGGTATGGCTGAGCTGCACTGTGGTAATAGGGGAGGCTCTTATTCCTGGGGATGGGTGGTATGGCTGAGCTGCACTGTGGGTATAGAGGAGGCTCTAATTCCTGGGGACGGGTGGTAGGGCTGAGCTGCACTGTGGGTATAGGGGAGGCTCTAAATCCTTGGGATGGGTGGTAGGGCTGAGCTGCACTGTGGGTATAGAGGAGGCTCTAATTCCTGGGGACGGGTGGTAGGGCTGAGCTGCACTGTGGGTATAGGGGAGGCTCTAATCCTGGGGATGGGTGGTATGGCTGAGCTGCACGGTGGGTATAGGGAGGCTCTAAATCCTGGGGATGGGTGGTATGGCTGAGCCGCACTGTGGGTATAGGGTAGGCTCTAATTCCTGGGGACGGGTGGTATGGCTGAGCTGCTTTTGTGTGTAGGGGAGGCTCTAATTCCTGGGGATGGGTGGTGGCTGAGCTGCTCTGTGGGTATAGGGGAGGCTCTAATTCCTGGGGATGGGTGGTATGGCTGAGCTGCACTGTGGGTATAGGGGAGGCTCTTATTCCTGGGGATGAGTGGTATGGCTGAGCTGCTCTGTGGGTATAGGGGAGGCTCTAATTCCTGGGGATGGGTGGTATGGCTGAGCTGCAATGTGGGTATATGGGAGGCTCTAATTCCTGGGGATGGGTGGTATGGCTGAGCTGCTCTGTGGGTATAGGGGAGGCTCTAATTCCTGGGGATGGGTGGTATGGCTGAGCTGCACGACGGGTATAGGGAGGCTCTAAATCCTGGGGATGGGTGGTATGGCTGAGCTGCACTGTGGGTATAGGGGAGGCTCTTATTCCTGGGGATGGGTGGTATGGCTGAGCTGCACTGTGGGTATAGAGGAGGCTCTAATTCCTTGGGACGGGTGGTAGGGCTGAGCTGCACTGTGGGTATAGGGGAGGCTCTAAATCCTTGGGATGGGTGGTAGGGCTGAGCTGCACTGTGGGTATAGAGGAGGCTCTAATTCCTGGGGACGGGTGGTAGGGCTGAGCTGCACTGTGGGTATAGGGGAGGCTCTAATTCCTGGGGATGGGTGGTAGGGCTGAGCTGCACTGTGGGTATAGAGGAGGCTCTAATTCCTGGGGACGGGTGGTAGGGCTGAGCTGCACTGTGGGTATAGGGGAGGCTCTAATTCCTGGGGATGGGTGGTATGGCTGAGCTGCACGGTGGGTATAGGGAGGCTCGAATTCCTGTGGATAGGTGGTAGTGCTGAGCTGCACTGTGGGTATAGGGGAGGCTCTAATTCCTGGGGATGGGTGGTATGGCTGAGCTGCAATGTGGGTATATGGGAGGCTCTAATTCCTGGGGATGGGTGGTTAGGCTGAGCTGCACTGTAGGTATAGGGGAGGCTCTAATTCATGGGGATGGGTGGTATGGCTGAGCTGCTCTGTGGGTATAGGGGAGGCTCTTATTCTTGGGGATGGGTGGTATGGCAGAGCTGCTCTGTGGGTATAGGGGAGGCTCTAACTCCTGGGGATGGGTGGTTAGGCTGAGCTGCACTGTGCGTATAGGGGAGGCTCTAATTCCTGGGGATGGGTGGTATGGCTGAGCTGCAGTGTGGGTATATGGGAGGCTCTAATTCCTGGTGATGGGTGGTATGGCTGAGCTGCTCTGTGGGTATAGGGGAGGCTCTAATTCCTGGGGATGGGTGGTATGGCTGAGCTGCTCTGTGGGTATAGGGGAGGCTCTAACTCCTGGGGATGGGTGGTATGGCTGAGCTGCTCTGTGGGTATAGGGGAGGCTATAATTCCTGGAGATGGGTGGTAGTGCTGAGCTGCACTGTGGGTATAGGGGAGGCTCTAATTCCTGGGGATGGGTGGTATGGCTGAGCTGCACTGTGGGTATAGGGGAGGCTCTAATTCCTGGGGATGGGTGGTTAGGCTGAGCTGCACTGTGGGTATAGGGGAGGCTCTTATTCCTGGTGATGGGTGGTGGCTGAGCTGCTCTGTGGGTATAGGGGAGGCTCTTATTCCTGGGGATGGGTGGTATGGCTGAGCTGCACTGTGGGTATAGGGGAGGCTCTAATTCCTGGGGATGGGTGGTATTGCTGAGCTGCTCTGTGGGTATAGGGGAGGCTCTAATTCCTGGGGATGGGTGGTGGCTGAGCTGCTCTGTGGGTATAGGGGAGGCTCTAATTCCTGGGGATGGGTGGTATGGCTGAGCTGCACTGTGGGTATAGGGGAGGCTCTTATTCCTTGGGATGGGTGGTTAGGCTGAGCTGCACTGTGGGTATAGGGGAGGCTCTAATTCCTGGGGATGGGTGGTTAGGCTGAGCTGCACTGTGGGTATAGGGGAGGCTCTAATTCCTGGGGATGGGTGGTATGGTTGAGCTGCAATGTGGGTATATGGGAGGCTCTAATTCCTGGGGATGGGTGGTAGGGCTGAGCTGCACTGTGGGTATAGAGGAGGCTCTAATTCCTGGGGACGGGTGGTAGGGCTGAGCTGCACTGTGGGTATAGGGGAGGCTCTAATTCCTGGGGATGGGTGGTATGGCTGAGCTGCACGGTGGGTATAGGGAGGCTCTAAATCCTGGGGATGGGTGGTATGGCTGAGCTGCACTGTGGGTATAGGGGAGGCTCTTATTCCTGGGGATGGGTGGTATGGCTGAGCTGCACTGTGGGTATAGAGGAGGCTCTAATTCCTGGGGACGGGTGGTAGGGCTGAGCTGCACTGTGGGTATAGGGGAGGCTCTAAATCCTTGGGATGGGTGGTAGGGCTGAGCTGCATTGTGGGTATAGAGGAGGCTCTAATTCCTGGGGACGGGTGGTAGGGCTGAGCTGCACTGTGGGTATAGGGGAGGCTCTAATTCCTGGGGATGGGTGGTAGGGCTGAGCTGTACTGTGGGTATAGAGGAGGCTCTAATTCCTGGGGATGGGTGGTAGGGCTGAGCTGCACTGTGGGTATAGGGGAGGCTCTTATTCCTGGGGATGGGTGGTATGGCTGAGCTGCACGGTGGGTATAGGGAGGCTCTAAATCCTGGGGATGGGTGGTATGGCTGAGCTGCACTGTGGGTATAGGGGAGGCTCTTATTCCTGGGGATGGGTGGTATGGCTGAGCTGCACTGTGGGTATAGAGGAGGCTCTAATTCCTGGGGACGGGTGGTAGGGCTGAGCTGCACTGTGGGTATAGGGGAGGCTCTAAATCCTTGGGATGGGTGGTAGGGCTGAGCTGCACTGTGGGTATAGAGGAGGCTCTAATTCCTGGGGATGGGTGGTTAGGCTGAGCTGCACTGTGGGTATAGGGGAGGCTCTAATTTCTGGGGATGGGTGGTATGGCTGAGCTGCACGGTGGGTATAGGGAGGCTCTAAATCCTGGGGATGGGTGGTATGGCTGAGCTGCACTGTGGGTATAGGGTAGGCTCTAATTCCTGGGGACGGGTGCAATGGCTGAGCTGCTCTGTGTGTAGGGGAGGCTCTAATTCCTGGGGATGGGTGGTGGCTGAGCTGCTCTGTGGGTATAGGGGAGGCTCTAATTCCTGGGGATGGGTGGTATGGCTGAGCTGCACTGTGGGTATAGGGGAGGCTGTTATTCCTGGGGATGAGTGGTTAGGCTGAGCTGCACTGTGGGTATAGGGGAGGCTCTAATTCCTGAGGATTGGTGGTATGGCTGAGCTGCACTGTGGGTATAGGGGAGGCTCTAATTCCTGGTGATGGGTGGTGGCTGAGCTGCTCTGTGGGTATAGGGGAGGCTCTAATTCCTGGGGATGGGTGGTATGGCTGAGCTGCACTGTGGGTATAGGGGAGGCTCTAATTCCTGGGGATGGGTGGTATGGCTGAGCTGCTCTGTGGGTATAGGGGAGGCTCTAATTCCTGGGGATGTGTGGTTGCTGAGCTGCTCTGTGGGTATAGGGGAGGCTCTAATTCCTGGGGATGGGTGGTATGGCTGAGCTGCACTGTGGGTATAGGGGAGGCTCTTATTCCTGGGGATGGGTGGTTAGGCTGAGCTGCACTGTGGGTATAGGGGAGGCTCTAATTCCTGGGGATGGGTGGTATGGCTGAGCTGCAATGTAGGTATATGGGAGGCTCTAATTCCTGGGGATGGGTGGTTAGGCTGAGCTGCACTGTAGGTATAGGGGAGGCTCTAATTCCTGGGGATGGGTGGTATGGCTGAGCTGCTCTGTGGGTATAGGGGAGGCTCTTATTCCTGGGGATGGGTGGTATGGCTGAGCTGCACTGTGGGTATAGGGGAGGCTCTAATTCCCGGGGATGGGTGGTATTGCTGAGCTGCTCGGTTGGTATAGGGGAGGCTCTAATTCCTGGGGATGGGTGGTGGCTGAGCTGATCTGTGGGTATAGGGGAGGCTCTAATTCCTGGGGATGGATGGTATGGCTGAGCTGCACTGTGGGTATAGGGGAGGCTCTAATTCCTGGGGATGGGTGGTTAGGCTGAGCTGCACTGTGGGTATATCGAGGCTCTTATTCCTGGGGATGGGTGGTTAGGCTGAGCTGCACTGTGGGTATAGGGGAGGCTCTAATTCCTGGGGATGGGTGGTTAGGCTGAGCTGCACTGTGGGTATAGGGGAGGCTCTAATTCCTGGGGATGGGTGGTAGGGCTGAGCTGCTCTGTGGTTATAGAGGAGGCTCTAATTCCTGGGGATGTGTGGTATGGCTGAGCTGCACTGTGGGTATAGGGGAGGCTCTTACTCCTGGGGATGGGTGGTATGGCTGAGCTGCACTGTAGGTATAGGGGAGGCTCTAATTCCTGGGGATGGGTGGTAGTAACCGCTGTTCAGAGCTCTACATGGAGTGCCAAATAGTTTTGCGCATGCGTGTTGGGTATTCAGCAACCAATGGGAGCGTTGTTTACATAAGTTTGTGTTGGTTTGGTTTACACGGATGACCAATTAGGATTGGTCTTGCAATTAAGTGGCTGAAAGTTGTGGCGGGAGCATAATTATTGTCACTTTGTCACAGCTTAATTTTGAAGTAACTATTTAGATTTTTTAAAAGCAGTGGACACTATTGGTAATTGTCAAAGACTAGCCTTCACAATTGGTAAATATCAACATATGCATACAATACCAAACCTGTGAAAATTTGAGCTCAATCGGGGGACAAAGTTGCGAGATATTAATGAAAGAGAAAATACCTGTGTCACACGAAGTTGTGTGCATTTAGATGGTTGATTTCGAGACCTCAAGTTCTAAATCTGAGGTCTCAAAATCAAATTTGTGGAAAATTACTTCTTTCTCGAAAACTATGGCACTTCAGAGGGAGCCGTTTCTCACAATGTTTCATACCATCAAACTCTCCCCATTACTCATCACCAAGAAAGGTTTTATGCTAATAATTATTTTGAGTAATTACCAATAGTGTCCACTGCCTTTAAGCTGTGGCATAAATCAAGCTACTTTTGTTATGTTTAATCTGTAATGTGTTTGAGTATAATCAATGTTTAATGCATCTTAAGGAAAAATTTAAATGGACAAGCACAGAACCAGATTCCTCGAGTATGCAACAGTTCACAAGCACTCCTTAACAGAGTGTAATTATTGCTGAACATCCATTAAAAAAAATCAAAACAATTATCTTAGGTTAAGACACATGTTTTGGTCACAATTTCTTTTCTCTAACAATAATAATAATAATAATAACTTTCGATTTATATAGCGCCTAATAACTAACACTTAATTTATTTAATGTTCGTTTTTGCTATTTAATAGCAGTATTTAGTATGCTCCTTTATTAATGTGGATTAAGTGATGTATGTTGTCGTTTGTAGAATAAACGGAGTAGAATAACTCCAATCGAAAGAAAAAAAACAACACTTAATTCTCTAAGCGCTTAAACGAATTCTTATATAGCGCATTTCACAACAACCGTATCAATGCGCTTTACATTAGTGCCCTGGTCATAGGGCCAATAACATCCCTTTTTAATGTTTCTCAGCTCCCTTGGGAGTAAACAACCTGGGCAACAGTTTATATCGCTTCAAAGGCTTTTTCAGTCACAATATCAACCTCTACCCTCGCAGGTACCCATTTATTCCCCTGGGTGAGGAGAAGCAATTATAGTAAAGTATCTTGCTCAAGGACACAAGTGTCACGACCGGGATTCGAACCCACACTCTGGTGAATTCGCACCAGAACTTGAATTCGATGCTCTTAACCACTCGGCCATGACACTCTTCAATTTATTTGAGTGTCTTGTAGCTGGTCCATTTAAACTAAACTATTTTTATTTGTTGTAATGTAATCAAGAGGCAAGGAACACAATAATAAAGAACAGGAAAACTCCAGGTGTAACTGAAACGGTGGTTTATTTTAGATGAAACAAAGCAAAACTATAATACAACAAATTAGTAAGGTTTTAGATCGTGAAGGCTATGGGGCATAAGAGCCAAAAGAATTAAGTCTATAAGCCATAAAAGAAAGGCTACCGCAAAATAAATGGGGAATGATGTTGTTCCATTCGCACTCAACAAGTTGTAAGGACGGGTTTAACTAGCCAGAGGATTAGACTCAGTGAGAGACATCAAAAGGGATTTCTACCAGTCAGAAACTTCTGTGGAATGGTGCTAGCGGGTTTCGTTGGAATGTGGCATGGAGCTATGACATTAATTGCTTGAAGAGTTTATAAAACTTAATAAAGTTGTGAACCAAAAATAATGGAAAGAACGAAGACATATAAAACACCTCTTGCAGCTGTCACTTCTTGTGCAGGTTAGATTAGTCCAGCCCTGCCAATGCAGTATAGCTCCGCGCCACACCTTTAACGCCTCAGCGAACTGGAAGTATTCTTTATAAGTTGAACTTACTGGGTATTCCAAGTCAGTTGGTTACAGTAAGCAAACCACCTAAATGTATGAAAAAATGTAATTGATGCTTCAGTCCTAGTTCAGCATTGTGTAACATGGTATTACCCCAAATGAAATATATACTTCTTAAAGATATCCTATACACTTAATTAAGATTCTTATACAATTTTTATAAGATTCTTATAAGGCAGTGGACAGTGGACACTATTGGTAATTACTCAAAATATTTATTAGCATAAAACCTCACTTGGTAACACGTAATGGGTGGAAGTTTAAAGTATAAAACATGTGAGAAACGGCTCCCTCTGAATGGACGTAGTTTTTGAGCAAGAAGTAATTTTCCACGATTTGATTTTGAGACCTCAGATTTAGAATTTGATGTCTCAAAATCAACCATCTGAAAGTACACAACTTAGTATGGCAAGGGCGTTTTTTCTTTCATTATTATCTCGCAATTTCAACAACCAATTGAAATTTTCACAGGTTTATTATATGCATAAAAAATGTTGAGATGCACCAAGAGAGAAGACTGGTCTTTGACAGTTACCAATAGTGTCCAGTGTCTTTTTATAAGACATTCTGAAGTTCTTATAAGATTATTTAAAGTTTCTTATAAGATGGTGTAATTCCTGTAAGATCTTACTAATTTACATATAAAATACTTTTAAGAATCTTATAAGACTGCTCAATACAGGTTATTATAAGATTTTAATAAGATTCTTCTAATAAGATTATTTCGTTGACCAATCACAGCCACATAAGCATGTATCCTTGCCTGTAGCATCGTTTTATATTACAATTATGATGCCGGGCATTACAGTTAATCAAGGCAAACAAATATAGGTTAATATCACACTAAACTGTTGCTATAAATTTACCATCAGAATAAAGTATTCAAAGTTTACTTTAAAGGGACATGTAGTCTGGGAACAGACAAGTTGTTGTATAAAAAGCTCCTTTTTTAATTTATAAAATGTTTTAAAAGTAGTATATAATGAGCCACACGAATATGCCTCCAAATGGCGTGGTTTTCCTCTACTTTGCGAACTAACATGTTCAACAATTTTGTGGAGTAATTTGACTCCACAAGTTCGCGTGTCGTGTTAGTCGACGACATAAGAAAAACTGTGCAAACGCGGAGCACATTAATGTGCATTGTTATATTCTTCTTTCAAACATCTTTCTAACCATATGCTTGTCATAAACGGTTACAAGCACTTTTCATAAGATCAGTAATATTTTGAAGTTAAATTATAATACTGTCTCACCTCTATTCTCCCTATGAGCAGATAAACAGCAGGAATATAAAAACATAGTCACAAAAGAATCCTTTTCCAGTTGTGTTCTTCCTACCTAGAGTAACTCGGTGATGATGAACCTTGAAGAGTGACCTTGAATTAACAAAAAAACAATACTACTCATTAAGAACCCTCTCGTTAGTGACAAACTGTTGATTTACAAGTACCGTCATTTGCTTTAAAACTTTAAACATAAAACATATCGCTCATGCCACAAAATAAAGTATTATCCACCATAGCCAAAGCTGTGTTTTCTATAAATTGTGTGTGAAGTTCAAATTTCAATTTGCTGTTTTGGAGCATGCCTTTTACTGTAAAAATATTTGTGGTCATAGTATACTTCAAGAAAAAATACCCTTGTTGTAGAGTGTCATGGCCGAGTGGTTAAGAGCATCGAATTCAAGTTCTGGTGCGTTTTCATCGGAGTGTGGGTTCGAATCACGGTCGTGACACTTGTGTCCTTGAGCAAGATACTTTACTATAATTGCTTCTCTTCACCCAGGGGAATAAATGGGTACCTGCGAGGGTAGAGGTTGATATTGTGAATGAAAAAGCCTTTGGAGCGATATAAACTGTTGCCCAGGTTGGATACTCCCAAGGGAGCTGAGAAACATTAAAAAGGGATGTCATTGGCCTTATGACCAGGGCACTAATGTAAAGCGCTTAGAGAATTAAGTGTTAGTTATTAGGCGCTATATAAATCGAAAGTTATTATTATTATTATTGCACAGAATTGTGTGCTTTCAGATGACTGAAAAGGGCTTCATGCCTCTGAAGCCTTTGTACTTTGTACAAATTGAACTTTTAACATGGTATTTAGGCTGGTACCCTTTTTCTGGTAGCATAATTTTGTTGTGCTGAGCTAGTTTTTGTGCTTAAGCAGCTTTACGAAACTTGGCCCACACAGTGTAAACTGCGAGAATCCAGGACACATTTATATAGTTGGCCTTACAGATGAGGACATGGGCAAAGCTGTTAAGCAGAAAATACACATCGAAGTGCGGCACCAGTCAAAGCAAGGTGAACTTAAGATAATTTAAGCTGGTTACCTATTTCTGTTAAGCAATACTTTCCTGTGCTTTTCCTTCCATGGCTTACGAGCCCCATCTGCCCTGGTTTAAAAAAAGAGTTCAACTTCTTCTAGGTGGGCTACCTCACATAACTGATGAGCCCACCTGCCCATAGAGCAATCTGGTTTTAAGGCGCCAGAATTCCGCCTACACACCTCTGCCCACTGTTCTAAACAGGGATCGGCACGGGAAGCCGGGCAGTAGGAGTTTGACTAGGAGAGGCTATTTGAGACGCTGGCCATAAGGAATATTTCATGTGTGAGAAGTGGCTCAATACTTCACACATTCCTGGCCATTCCTAGCCCTTTGACCCCCACGATAAAAGTAAAGGTGTTTTGCTTCATTCAGGGAAAATTAATGTGGTATCAAATAATTCAAAATTTACAGAGTTTTACAGAGTTAAGAAGAGTGGAATGAACAATTAACAGGCAAAATCTATACACAAACACAAAAAACTGTTTTTAATGGAAATAAAATATAGGCAAAAACTGGTAAAAACATGTCGTTGAAAAAACTAACAAAGAATGTTATAAAAAAAAAATAGGCAAGAGAGTGCCAGTCTACCTACTACCCACTGTAGGCTCTCTTAGTGGATCGAGTGGACTTCTCGGTATTTACTTCACTGCCCCAGAGTGAGTTCTTATTTCGTAGAGTGCCAGTCTACCTACTACTGCAGAGCAGGTTCTCTTATTGGATCGAGTGGACTTCTCGCTATCAACTTCACTGCCCCAGAGTGAGTTCTTATTCTGTAGAGTGCCAGTCTACCTACTACCGCAGAGCAGGTTCTCTTAGTGGATCGAGTGGACTTCTCGGTATTTACTTCACTGCCCCAGAGTGAGTTCTTATTCTGTAGAGTGCCAGTCTACCTACTACCGCAGAGTAGGTTCTCTTAGTGGATCAAGTGGACTTCTCGCTATCAACTTCACTGCCCCAGAGTGAGTTCTTATTCTGTAGAGTGCCAGTCTACCTACTACCGCAGAGCAGGTTCTCTTAGTGGATCGAGTGGACTTCTCGGTATTTACTTCACTGCCCCAGGGTGAGTTCTTATTCCGTAGAGTGCCAGTCTACCTACTACCGCAGAGTAGGTTCTCTTATTGGATCAAGTGGACTTCTAGCTATTTACTTCACTGCACCAGCGTGAGTTCTTATTTCGTAGAGTGCCAGTCTACCTACTACCGCAGAGTAGGTTCTATTAGTGGATCGAGTGGACTTCTCGCTATCACCTTCACTGCCCCAGAGTGAGTTCTTATTTCGTAGAGTGCCAGTCTTCCTACAACCGCAGAGTAGGTTCTCTTAGTGGATCAAGTGAACTTCTAGCTATTTACTTCACTGCCCCAGAGTGAGTTCTTGTTCCGTAGAGTGCCAGTCTACCTACTACCGCAGAGTAGATTCTCTTATTGGATCGAGTGGACTGCTCGCTATTTACTTCACTGCCCCAGGGTGAGTTCTTATTCCGTAGAGTGCCAGTCTACCTACTACTGCAGAGTAGGTTCTCTTAGTGGATCGAGTGGACTTCTCGCTATCAACTTCACTGCCCCAGAGTGAGTTCTTGTTACGTAGAGTGCCAGTCTACCTACTACCGCAGAGTAGGTTCTCTTATAGGATCGAGTGGACTTCTCGCTATTTACTTCACTGCCCCAGAGTGAGTTCTTATTTCGTAGAGTGCCAGTCTACCTACTACTGCAGAGTAGGTTCTCTTAGTGGATCGAGTGGACTTCTCACTATTTATTTCACTGCCCCAGAGTGAGAAGTGGCTCAATACTTCACACATTCCTGGCCATTCCTAGCCCTTTGATCCCCACGCTAAAAGTAAACGTGTTTTGCTTCATTCAGGGAAAAAAAGTGTGGTATCAAAATACTTATGACAACAATCAAATTAACTAAGTTTAACAAGAAGAGTGGAATGAACAATTAACAGGTAAAAACTATACAAAAACACACAAGACCGTTATTAAAGGAAATAAAACATAGGCAAAAATTGGTAAAAACATGTCATCGAAAAATCAAACAAAGATTATTAAACAAAAAATAAGGAAACGAGTGCCAGTCTACCTACTACCAACTGAATGTTCTCTTGGTGGGTCCAGTTGACTTCTCAATATTTACTACTTCACTGCCCCAGAGTGAGTTCTTATTCCGTAGAGTGCCAGTCTACCTACTACCGCAGAGTAGGTTCTCTTAGTGAATCGAGTGGACTTCTCGCTATTTACTTCACTGCCCCAGAGTGATTTCTTATTCTGTAGAGTGCCAGTCTTCCTACAACCGCAGAGTAGGTTCTCTTAGTGAATCGAGTGGACTTCTCGCTATTTACTTCACTGCCCCAGAGTGATTTCTTATTCTGTAGAGTGCCAGTCTTCCTACAACCGCAGAGTAGGTTCTCTTAGTGAATCGAGTGGACTTCTCGCTATTTACTTCACTGCCCCAGAGTGAGTTCATATTCTGTAGAGTGCTGGTCTACGTACTACCGCAGAGTAGGTTCTCTTAGTGGATCGAGTGGACTTCTCGCTATTTACTTAACTGGCCCAGGGTGAGTTCTTATTCCGTAGAGAGCCAGTCTACCTACTACCGCAGAGCATGTTCTCTTATTGGATCAAGTGGACTTCTCGCTATTTACCCGACTGCCCCAGAGTGAGTTCTTATTCCGTAGAGTGCCAGTCTACCTACTACCGCAGAGTAGGTTCTCTTAGTGGATCGAGTGGACTTCTCGCTATTTACTTCACTGCCCCAGAGAGATTTCTTATTCTGTAGAGTGCCAGTCTTCCTACAACCGCAGAGTAGGTTCTCTTAGTAAATCGAGTGGACTTCTCGCTATTTACTTCACTGCCCCTGAGTGAGTTCATATTCTGTAGAGTGCCGGTCTACCTACTACCGCAGAGTAGGTTCTCTTAGTGGATCGAGTGGACTTCTCGCTATTTACTTAACTGGCCCAGGGTGAGTTCTTATTCCGTAGAGAGCCAGTCTACCTACTACCGCAGAGTAGGTTCTCCTAGTGGATCGAGTGGACTTCTCCCTAATTACTTCACTGCCCCAGAGTGAGTTCTTATTCCGTAGAGCGCTAGTCTACCTACTACCGCAGAGTAGGTTCTCTTAGTGGATCGAGTGGACTTCTCGCTAATTACTTCACTGCCCCAGAGTGAGTTCTTATTCCGTAGAGTGCCAGTCTACCTACTACCGCAGAGTAGGTTCTCTTAGTGGATCGAGTGGACTTCTCGCTATTTACTTCACTGCCCCAGGGTGAGTTCTTATTTCGTAGAGTGCCAGTCTACCTACTACCGCAGAGAAGGTTCTCTTATTGGATCAAGTGAGCCGCTATATACTTATCTGCTCAAGAGTGAGTTCTTATTCCGTAGAGTGCCAGTCTACCTACTACCGCAGAGTAGGTTCTCCTAGTGGATCGAGTGGACTTCTCGCTAATTACTTCACTGCCCCAGAGTGAGTTCTTATTCCGTAGAGCGCTAGTCTACCTACTACTGCAGAGTAGGTTCTCTTAGTGGTTTGAGTGGACTTCTCGCTAATTACTTCACTGCCCCAGAGTGAATTCTTATTTCGTAGAGTGCCAGTCTACCTACCGCCACAGAGTAGGTTCTCTTATTGGATCGAGTGGACTTCTCGCTATTTACCCGACTGCCCCAGAGTGAGTTCTTATTTTGTAGAGTGCCAGTCTACCTACTACCGCAGAGTAGGTTCTCTTATAGTGGATCGAGGGGACTTCTCGTTATTTCACTGCACCAGAGTGAGTTCTTATTTCGTAGAGTGCCAGTCTACCTACTACCGCAGAGTAGGTTCTCTTAGTGGATCGAGTGGACTTCTCGCTATTTACTTAACTGGCCCAGGGTGAGTTCTTATTCCGTAGAGAGCCAGTCTACCTACTACCGCAGAGTAGGTTCTCCTAGTGGATCGAGTGGACTTCTCCCTAATTACTTCACTGCCCCAGAGTGAGTTCTTATTCCGTAGAGCGCTAGTCTACCTACTACCGCAGAGTAGGTTCTCTTAGTGGATCGAGTGGACTTCTCGCTAATTACTTCACTGCCCCAGAGTGAGTTCTTATTCCGTAGAGTGCCAGTCTACCTACTACCGCAGAGTAGGTTCTCTTAGTGGATCGAGTGGACTTCTCGCTATTTACTTCACTGCCCCAGGGTGAGTTCTTATTTCGTAGAGTGCCAGTCTACCTACTACCGCAGAGAAGGTTCTCTTATTGGATCAAGTGAGCCGCTATATACTTATCTGCTCAAGAGTGAGTTCTTATTCCGTAGAGTGCCAGTCTACCTACTACCGCAGAGTAGGTTCTCCTAGTGGATCGAGTGGACTTCTCGCTAATTACTTCACTGCCCCAGAGTGAGTTCTTATTCCGTAGAGCGCTAGTCTACCTACTACTGCAGAGTAGGTTCTCTTAGTGGTTTGAGTGGACTTCTCGCTAATTACTTCACTGCCCCAGAGTGAATTCTTATTTCGTAGAGTGCCAGTCTACCTACCGCCACAGAGTAGGTTCTCTTATTGGATCGAGTGGACTTCTCGCTATTTACCCGACTGCCCCAGAGTGAGTTCTTATTTTGTAGAGTGCCAGTCTACCTACTACCGCAGAGTAGGTTCTCTTATAGTGGATCGAGGGGACTTCTCGTTATTTCACTGCACCAGAGTGAGTTCTTATTTCGTAGAGTGCCAGTCTACCTACTACCGCAGAGTAGGTTCTCTTAGTGGATCGAGTGGACTTTTCGCTATTTACTTCACTGCACCAGAGTGAGTTCTTATTTCGTAGAGTGCCAGTCTACCTACTACCGCAGAGTAGGTTCTGTTAGTGGATCGAGTGGACTTCTCGCTATCAACTTCACTGCCCAAGAGTGAGTTCTTATTCCGAAGAGTGCCAGTCTACCTACTACCGCAGAGTAGGTTCTCTTATTGGATCAAGTGGACTTCTCGCTATTTACTTCACTGCACCTGAGTGAATTCTTATTTCGTAGAGTGCCAGTCTACCTACTACCGCAGAGTAGGTTCTCTAAGTGGATCGAGTGGACTTCTCGCTAATTACCCGACTGCACCAGAGTGAGTTCTTATTCCGTAGAGTGCCAGTCTACCTACTACCGCAGAGTAGGTTCTCTTAGTGGATCAATAGGACTTCTGGTATCAACATCACTGGCGCGGAGTGAGTTCTTATTTCGTAGAGTGCCAGTCTACCTACTACCGCAGAGTAGGTTCTCTTATTGGATCAAGTGGACTTCTCGCTATTTACTTCACTGCACCTGAGTGAATTCTTATTTCGTAGAGTGCCAGTCTACCTACTACCGCAGAGTAGGTTCTCTAAGTGGATCGAGTGGACTTTTCGCTATTTACTTCACTGCACCAGAGTGAGTTCTTATTTCGTAGAGTGCCAGTCTACCTACTACCGCAGAGTAGGTTCTCTTAGTGGATCGAGTGGACTTCTCGCTATTTACTTCACTGCACCAGAGTGAGTTCTTATTTCGTAGAGTGCCAGTCTACCTACTACCGCAGAGTAGGTTCTCTTTTTGGATCGAGTGGACTTCTCGCTATTTACCCGACTGCCCCAGAGTGAGTTCTTATTTTGTAGAGTGCCAGTCTACCTACTACCGCAGAGTAGGTTCTCTTAGTGGATCGATAGGACTTCTGGTATTAACATCACTGCCGCGGAGTGAGTTCTTATTTCGTAGAGTGCCAGTCTACCTACTACCGCAGAGTAGGTTCTATTAGTGGATCGAGTGGACTTCTCGCTATTTACTTCACTGCACCTGAGTGAATTCTTAGAGTAGGTTCTCTTAGTGAATCGATAGGACTTCTGGTATTAACATCACTGGCGCGGAGTGAGTTCTTATTTCGTAGAGTGCCAGTCTACCTACTACCGCAGAGTAGGTTCTCTTAGTGGATCGAGTGGACTTTTCGCTATTTACTTCACTGCACCAGAGTGAGTTCTTATTTCGTAGAGTGCCAGTCTACCTACTACCGCAGAGTAGGTTCTCTTAGTGGATCGAGTGGACTTTTCGCTATTTACTTCACTGCACCAGAGTGAGTTCTTATTTCGTAGAGTGCCAGTCTACCTACTACCGCAGAGTAGGTTCTCTTAGTGGATCGAGTGGACTTCTCGCTATTTACCCGACTGCCCCAGAGTGAGTTCTTATTTTGTAGAGTGCCAGTCTACCTACTACCGCAGAGTAGGTTCTCTTAGTGGATCAATAGGACTTCTGGTATCAACATCACTGGCGCGGAGTGAGTTCTTATTTCGTAGAGTGCCAGTCTACCTACTACCGCAGAGTAGGTTCTCTTATTGGATCAAGTGGACTTCTCGCTATTTACTTCACTGCACCTGAGTGAATTCTTATTTCGTAGAGTGCCAGTCTACCTACTACCACAGAGTAGGTTCTCTAAGTGGATCGAGTGGACTTTTCGCTATTTACTTCACTGCACCAGAGTGAGTTCTTATTTCGTAGAGTGCCAGTCTACCTACTACCGCAGAGTAGGTTCTCTTAGTGGATCGAGTGGACTTCTCGCTATTTACTTCACTGCACCAGAGTGAGTTCTTATTTCGTAGAGTGCCAGTCTACCTACTACCGCAGAGTAGGTTCTCTTTTTGGATCGAGTGGACTTCTCGCTATTTACCCGACTGCCCCAGAGTGAGTTCTTATTTTGTAGAGTGCCAGTCTACCTACTACCGCAGAGTAGGTTCTCTTAGTGGATCGATAGGACTTCTGGTATTAACATCACTGCCGCGGAGTGAGTTCTTATTTCGTAGAGTGCCAGTCTACCTACTACCGCAGAGTAGGTTCTATTAGTGGATCGAGTGGACTTCTCGCTATTTACTTCACTGCACCTGAGTGAATTCTTAGAGTAGGTTCTCTTAGTGAATCGATAGGACTTCTGGTATTAACATCACTGGCGCGGAGTGAGTTCTTATTTCGTAGAGTGCCAGTCTACCTACTACCGCAGAGTAGGTTCTCTTAGTGGATCGAGTGGACTTTTCGCTATTTACTTCACTGCACCAGAGTGAGTTCTTATTTCGTAGAGTGCCAGTCTACCTACTACCGCAGAGTAGGTTCTCTTAGTGGATCGAGTGGACTTTTCGCTATTTACTTCACTGCACCAGAGTGAGTTCTTATTTCGTAGAGTGCCAGTCTACCTACTACCGCAGAGTAGGTTCTCTTAGTGGATCGAGTGGACTTCTCGCTATTTACCTCACTGCACCAGAGTGAGTTCTTATTTCGTAGAGTGCCAGTCTACCTACTACCGCAGAGTAGGTTCTCTTAGTGGATCGAGTGGACTTCTCGTAATTTACCCGACTGCACCAGAGTGAGTTCTTTTTCCGTAGAGTGCAAGTCTACCTACTACCGCAGAGTAGGTTCTCTTAGTGGATCGATAGGACTTCTGGTATTAACATCACTGCCGCGGAGTGAGTTCTTATTTCGTAGAGTGCCAGTCTACCTACTACCGCAGAGTAGGTTCTCTTAGTGGATCGATAGGACTTCTGGTATTAACATCACTGCCGCGGAGTGAGTTCTTATTTCGTAGAGAGCCAGTCTACCTACTACCGCAGAGTAGGTTCTATTAGTGGATCGAGTGGACTTCTCGCAATTTACCCGACTGCACCAGAGTGATTTCTTATTCCGTAGAGTGCCAGACTACCTACTACCGCAGAGTAGGTTCTCTTATTGGATCGAGTGGACTTCTCGCTATTTACCCGACTGCCCAAGAGTGAGTTCTTATTTTGTAGAGTGCCAGTCTACCTACTACCGCAGAGTAGGTTCTCTTAGTGGATCGATAGGACTTCTGGTATTAACATCACTGCCGCAGAGTGAGTTCTTATTTCGTAGAGTGCCAGTCTACCTACTACCGCAGAGTAGGTTCTCTTAGTGGATCGATAGGACTTCTGGTATTAACATCACTGCCGCGGAGTGAGTTCTTATTTCGTAGAGTGCCAGTCTACCTACTACCGCAGAGTAGGTTCTATTAGTGGATCGAGTGGACTTCTCGCTATCACCTTCACTGCCCAAGAGTGAGTTCTTATTCCGTAGAGAGCCAGTCTACCTACTACCGCAGAGTAGGTTCTCTTAGTGGAACGATAGGACTTCTGGTATTAACATCACTGCCGCGGAGTGAGTTCTTATTTCGTAGAGTGCCAGTCTACCTACTACCGCAGAGTAGGTTCTCTTAGTGGATCGAGTGGACTTCTCGCAATTTACCCGACTGCACCAGAGTGATGTCTTATTCCGTAGAGTGCCAGTCTACCTACTACCGCAGAGTAGGTTCTATTAGTGGATCGAGTGGACTTCTCGCTATTTACCCGACTGCCCCAGAGTGAGTTCTTATTTTGTAGAGTGCCAGTCTACATACTACCGCAGAGTAGGTTCTCTTAGTGGATCGATAGGACTTCTGGTATTATCACTGCCGCGGAGTGAGTTCTTATTTCGTAGAGTGCCAGTCCACCTACTACCGCAGAGTAGGTTCTCTTAGTGGATCGACTGGACTTCTCGCTATTTACTTCACTGCCCAAGAGTGAGTTCTTATTCCGTAGAGAGCCAGTCTACCTACTACCGCAGAGTAGGTTCTCTTAGTGGAACGATAGGACTTCTGGTATTAACATCACTGCCGCGGAGTGAGTTCTTATTTCGTAGAGTGCCAGTCTACCTACTACCGCAGAGTAGGTTCTCTTAGTGGATCGAGTGGACTTCTCGTAATTTACCCGACTGCACCAGAGTGATTTCTTATTCCGTAGAGTGCCAGTCTACCTACTACCGCAGAGTAGGTTCTATTAGTGGATCGAGTGGACTTCTCGCTATTTACCCGACTGCCCCAGAGTGAGTTCTTATTTGTAGAGTGCCAGTCTACCTACTACCGCAGAGTAGGTTCTCTTAGTGGATCGATAGGACTTCTGGTATTATCACTGCCGCGGAGTGAGTTCTTATTTCGTAGAGTGCCAGTCCACCTACTACCGCAGAGTAGGTTCTCTTAGTAGATCGAGTGGACTTCTCGCTATTTACCCGACTGCCCCAGAGTGAGTTCTTATTTTGTAGAGTGCCAGTCTACCTACTACCGCAGAGTAGGTTCTCTTAGTGGATCGATAGGACTTCTGGTATTATCACTGCCGCGGAGTGAGTTCTTATTTCGTAGAGTGCCAGTCCACCTACTACCGCAGAGTAGGTTCTCTTAGTGGATCGAGTGGACTTCTCGCTATTTACTTCACTGCCCCAGGGTTAGTTCTTATTTCGTGGAGTGCCAGTCTACCTACTACCGCAGAGTAGGTTCTCTTAGTGGATCGAGTGGACTTCTCGCTATTTACTTCACTGCACCAGAGTGAGTTCTTATTTCGTAGAGTGCCGCGCCAGTCTACCTACTACCGCAGAGTAGGTTCTCTTATTGGATCGAGTGGACTTCTCGCTATTTACCCGACTGCCCCAGAGTGAGTTCTTATTTTGTAGAGTGCCAGTCTACCTACTACCGCAGAGTAGGTTCTCTTAGTGGATCGATAGGACTTCTGGTATTAACATCACTGTCGCGGAGTGAGTTCTTTTTCCTTATTTCCATATTCTCAAGTATCATAAGAATTTGTTAGATAGAGTGCCAGTCTACCTACTACATGTACCACAGAGTAAGCTATGTTAGTGGATCAAGTGGACTTCAAGTTCTTAATTTCACTGCACCAGAGTGAGTTCTTATTCCTTTAATATATTCCCATATTATCAAGGATCATAGAGTTTTTTAAGGTAGAGTGCCAGTCTACCTACTATTCGCAGAGTAAGTTCTCTTAGTGGATCGAGTGGAATTCTCGCTATTAACTTCACTACCTCGAAGTGAGTTTCTATTACTTTAATAAATTCCCATATTCTCAAGTATTATAGGAATTTGTTAGGTAGAGTGCCAGTCTACCTACTAACACAGAGCAGGTTCTCTTAGTGGATCAAGTGGACTTCTCGCTTTTAACTTCACTGCCTCAGAGTGAGTTTTTGTTCCGTTATTATATTCCCGTATTCTCAAGCACTTGGTATTATAGGGTTTTGTTAGGTAGAGTGCCAGTCTACCTACTACCGCAGAGTAGGTTCTCTTAGGATCCAGGCAATCTGTTTTTGGAATAAAGTTTTGTTAACATTTCATATAGGATAACATAGGTAATGGTATATTATTTAACAGACATTTAATCCCTACCTATAACTAGAACCGATCGCTTCGCTTAGCCGTGTAGAGCGCTCCATACATCAAAGGGCCTCGTCCTGATTGACAACAAAAAGAAACAGTTAGTAACCAGGGAAGACACGAGAACATTGGATCCAGGCAACCTGTTTTTGGAAAAAAGTTTTGTTAACATTACATATATGATAAAGGTAACATTATAGGAGATATTTAATGCCCACCTAACTAGAACCGATCTATTCGCTTAGCTGCGTAGAGCGCTCCATACATCGAAGGGCCTCAACCTGATTGACAACAAAAAGAAAACAGTTAGTAACCAGGGAAGACGATGGAACTTTGGATGTTGGCAACCTGTTTTTGGAATAAAGTTTTGTTAACAATACATAATATATGATAACATAGGTAATAGTATAAGAGATATTTAATGCCCACCTAACTAAAACCGATCGATTCGCTTAGCCACTTTGGGAGCTCGATACATCGAAGGGCCTAATGGTTAAAACCACTAAGCAAATGGTTACCACCGCGGGTAGACCGGTTTGGTCCAAGTTCAAATGGCCATTATAGAAATAGATGAGTTGGGTGACTTTCGCATGACAAATGCATTCCTCAAGTGTCGTGGTTGGAGAGAAGAACGATCCATAGAAAGTGAGTTGATGCTGAAAAAACAGATGACTGCGATCCACAGAAAGTGAGTTGATGATCAGAAGAAAATGTCACAACCACGAAGGACTCAATAAATAAATCACATTAAAAGTAATTCATTCTTAAAAACAGGAGTGTCTTTTAGACAGACATGGCTCATATAAATTGCCACTATTATTATTATTATTAATATAAAATATTACATAATGTCTCAAAATGCTTTACATTCGCAAGATTACAGGAAAACCAACAAATCAGTAGTAAATAATTATAAGTTGTATACTAATGAAGAAATAATCCAGGGTCATCATTATATGAAAGAGATTGAACACAATGTGTTTTTATTGTTCATTTTACTGATGACATAAAAATACTGTATTGGAACCAAATAAAATGTTTATTTAAAAGATAAAACAGTGGAACAAACAAAACGCAAGTCAAAAGCGAAGACAACTTTTACAAACATGGACAATAACAATAATAAAATTGGTCTGAAACACAAGTTCACAATTTTATTTCACTCTGTCTGAACCAAAATTACTAGTCGAGACTATTTTAACTGTTACAGTTACAAGGTAACACAGTTAACTGACTGATCATTCAGGTAAACATTTACATTTTTTACTGTTCAGCTATGTAACGTCCGTCGATATATCGAAAATACTTAAATACGCATTTTTTTTTCTTAGATCGATATCGCCGATGTCACATTCTTAATCATAATCGAAATTTGAATATGGCACAATTTGTTCAATATTATCGGTTTTGATTAAACGAAAATCAGGCATGCAACTCTTCAGCGAAGCTAGCAAGCTAGCCGACTATAGGGGGGGAGGGCTCCCCTCCCCCCACATTTGAAAAGTGTTGATTTTGCCCCCCCCCCCTCCTCACTTTATATTGATACACACCTTTATATTTCTCAAAACAATCTTATTCATAAAACAAAAAATAGCAATTAACGACAACCGTAGGCACATTAATTGCCATCCCTTGACAACCAGCTGCCTGTCTAGTGCGAGACCAATCCAAGGATAACCTAATAAAGCTAATATCTTTGGCTTATTTCCATTGGTGTCCCTATGAAATACCATGGTCTTGTAAGTACACAGAAGGCTCAATGCAGAGCATGCCAGGGTATTATGGTATTATCAAGTTGCCTATAAAATTACCGTCATTACAAAATATCAGTAGGCCCTATATTGTGTTATATTACAAATTGAAACCAACTTTTGGAACTGAACGTCTTCACTGACATTCACATCCCTGTCTACAACACCATAGTAAGCATGTACAATATACCATATAAGTGAATATTAAAGTTTATAAAAATTTACTTAGTTTCATTTCAGTATCCCGAATGTTATATCTATAACAATATACTTAGTTTTGTTACATTACATGTAGACCTACAAGTACATGTTTGCACCAATGACCTTGGTAGAACAAATTCATTATCAACTGGTTACAGTTCCTTAAAAAACTCTTACATATCGAGGTCATATCGAGAACAATCTACTCCGCGGGAGTAGAATAAAGCAAGACATATCTCTAAGGACAAACTCTACCTGGCAAGTAGATACACACATGGTGTTACCGCAAACCAAATATATAACACTATGATTTGATTTGAATTTATGTTGATAAAAATATGTCAAAAATAAAAATTTGGCTTATTTTCACTGGGGTCCACATGAAATACCTTACAGTGTACATGGTCCTTAGAGTACACTTAGCACAGAGGGACGCCGCGGAGAGCATGCTAGTTTGTTATTAAGTTGCCTTTAAAATTACTATCATTAAAAATATCAGTAGGCCCTACTTGGTATGACGATAGAGAAAAGACGGATTTACTTACTAATTTACGTACTATAGTTGGCCTGACGGCCTCCACATGCGGTTAGTGGTACGAGTGCGGATGACTTGTGTGCACAGTAGTCACACGATGTGACAGTGTGTATACGGGTGGGTAGTGTGGTGTGATTACACGCACCACGCACAGTGTATACGGGTGTGTTTACAACAGCGTTTTTTTCGGAGTGAATAATGCGACTGCCTTGAGCAAGGCTAAGAACCACACTACAATGATTTGATTTGAAATGTGATTTGAATTTTGATAAAAAACATACATACACGACAATGGGAGAAAAGACGAAATAAGATAAATAAATTAAGAACACGTTAAAAATAGGGCACAAAAATATCCAAGGATAACCCAATAAAGCCAACATCTTTCGCTTATTTCCATTTGGGTCCCAATAATACACCTAACAACTGGTCCTTGAAGTACAGAAGGACACCACGCAGAGCATGCGAGGCTGTTGTTAAGCTGCCTATAAAATTGCTGTCATTAAAAATGTCAGTAGGCCTTATATATAGTCATGTTGTATTTACAAATTTAAGGTTTATAACATACTTAGTTTCATTTCAGTATCCGGAATTTTGACGATTGAAACCTCAACAACATGACGTATGTTGTTCACATTTTAGACCCTGACGTTGGAGTGGTAGTGTATCGGCAGCGGGAAAGGGCGCCGCAAGCGATAACCCATGGTCCCCTACACGTTCTGTGTACCAAATTAGTTCAAGACCACAGGGCACAATTTCATAGCTCTGCTTATCGCCGACTTCTGCGCTTATCGCCAATCCGCCTTTTTTTCCCTGTACATAAACATTGCCACTGTCGTAGTGCTTTTCAAAGGGAGTTTGCTTTACAAATTGACTCAAAAAAGGGAACCCTTAATGAAGAAATCATGTAAATCGTTATACACTTATAATTATTATTAACAGCGACTTTGATTGATTACAAACACATGTATAGACCTACGTACAACTACATGTTTGGTTAGTTTGCACCAATGACAACCGTGGTAAAACAACATTCCACTGATTCCAGTTCCTTAAACTTACAATATCGAGGGCACCCTGCCAAGAACCACACTATGATTTGATTTAATATTTGATTTAAATTTATTTTGATAACATGACAACATACATACATAGGCCCTACGCAATAGGAGTACCCATACTTCGACGTGGTATAGGCCTAATTGTTTACAAATTGAAACAGACGACGATTGGAACCGAACGTCTTCACTGACATTCACATAAGCTTAATTTACATCCCTATCTACAACACCATGGTAAGCATGTACACCCGTATACCATATAAGTGAATATAAAGGTTTATAACATACTTAGTTTCATTTCAGTAGCCGGAATTTTGACGATTGAAAACTCCGCAAGATGTATGGTGTTCACGCGCTTGAGACCGCTGGCTGGACATTTTAAGGTGGCGGGAAAGGGCGCCGCAAACGATAACCCATTCTACATGGTGCCCTACACGTTCTGTGTACCAAATTCGTTCAAGATCACAGGGCACAACTTCATTATCACTGTTTTGTCGCCAAATTCTGCGCTTTATCGCCAACCCACTTTTTTCCCCTGTAAATAATTGCCACTGTGTGTGTCGTAGTGCTTTTCAAATGGGATTTGTTTCTTCTGCAAAAGTTAACTAAGTACGGGGTGTAGGCCTATACCCTACATCGTCTTGAGCACTGTGTTCTTATTGCATTGCTGTCTTTTTTTGGTTGTGTCGGTTTCCAGCAGATTTTGGTCGGTGTTATGGGCCCAGTAGTTTTGGTGCGTGCATATTGTAACTACCATTTAGATGCCGGTATTAAATTTTTCTTCTGTTTTATGCAGTATGTGTGTTTTGCCTGTTGGTAATTGAAAACACACAGAAAAATTGCAAGAAAGAAAACCAACAACATCAGATGATAGTGAAGATGATCACAGAACTATAAACCGGAAACCCATCTCAAAGCATCGAAACAATCTGACCCACAATGAAAACCACCGAAATTAGCAAGAAATCGACCAAACTACATGATCCCCAATCTAGGCCTACACATTATTGTTAAATATTTGCCTTGGGGATGGAAATATGCGGGGAATTGTTATCCTTCGCTTTGCTCATACGCATGAAACATAGTTTTACTATCATATTATTCATACTCTATCGGACGACATAGTACTATATCACTGACACATTAAACCTGATTTCATAAGTATTTAATATTCAAAGCATGGGGTAGCGGCAGCCTTGACCAAGAGTTACACATAGTTTTGATCATTATGTTTTATAGCGAGTATAAAAGTAATCAATTAAGTAATAAATTAGCCACACTTCTGCTCTACTGTGGAGGATCGAGCACTGTCTTTAGGCTCTCTGACACTTCGGTCCGTCTTTGTACTTCACCTTCCATCTTTTCCTTTTTTAATATGTATATACTTCGTAAATTATTACATGAAACCATTGCCCTTTACCCGCTGGGTGTGAATCTTTGGGTAAACCTATTTAACAAAAATCTCTTATCCATAATCGGGTTGTCTGATGTCCAAGATGTGGTGTATACATAAGCGTGTTGTCTGTCTTGTGATGATCATCATGAACATTAGCATCAATCTGTCCTGGGAAAGGTGGGGACCTTAGTCAGCATTTACCTTGTGGGGTCCGGGCCCGTTTTGGGGCGCGCCCCGGGAAAATATTATTTCATAGATGCTCTCATGGTGCAATCTAAGTCTTTTCAGAGACATCTTTTGACCCTTTAAATTCATCTGACATGATTTGATATTATTACAAAAAATGCAGTACATTATACTTCGAAGTGAAACGATGCAAAATGCTATAATAAACATGCTTCTGCAATTGCCAAACATCTTCCCCCTTAAAATTGGACACTCTTGATAAACTGCTGAGGAGGTGCGTTTTCGCAACAACTGAAACCGATAACTCGATCTTTCAGTCATTGGCAAGTGATTATCAAAATAATGGTCAATTATTCAGTTATTGGTTATGGCGCGCTGCCAATGGTGGTAGCAATCAGGCTGGCGGCCTAGAAAATCGGGCCAGAAACGAGGTAGTCTTGGAACAAGACGTTATTAGCGGGGTTTTTCTTAGGATCGTAGCGCCGTGCACAGCGCACGCAACGGTGAACCGTCTAGCGCACCCCACATAGGGTGCGTTCGTTTAGCTTTCTTTTTTCCAGGACGAACGTGTTCAGATAATTATCCACGTTCGTCTTGGAAAAAAACCCACAACACATCGGGGTCGACCCAGGGAAGCTAAACAAACGCACCCAGTGTATGTACACATTGATGTTCAATAATCGCAAGGCAGCAAAGAAAAAACGCCAAGGACGTCTTGCACCAAGTCTAGAGTAGCTTCAGCTCGGTGTTATCCTCGCCCCTTGCGCTGCAGATTAGTTTTAGTCCAAGACGTCACCTCTAATACTCGTAACGTAAACGCGAAATTCCACTAGAGGGCGCAATTTACGAAAATTGTGCGGCGGGAGCGAGAGATACATCATTGGAAACGAAGTTGCACCTACTGAGAACGAGGTGGCGGTTGGCAGGGTACCTCGAAAGTAATGTGCCCTCCTCATTAAATATCAATTTGTACACATTTGACCTAAGAGCACCATACTGTTAGCTACCTTAGCAACAATTCTACACGATAAATGGTGCGACACAACGTTTGACCACAGTTTGATTGATTGAGTAAAGAACAAATCATTATTTTGGTAAGTAAATCGTAAGCAATTATCCTAGATTTCGTGAATTTAATGACAAAAACAATTTGGAAAAATAACATTTTGAACCTACTCCTGATTTTTTATAAAAACGCTTTCAATTTAATTTTTAAACATGATTGTTAAATAAACTGCAAAAGGCAAACTTGAAAACAACCCGTGTCACACAATTTCCCGAGCTCCTCAAAAGCTCAACAAAGTGAAAGTCACCCACAGGACAGTACAAAGTTGCACTAGACTACTTGTTTTTAATAAACATTGTTTAAACTTTCGTGAATTGTTGTACTTATTCCTATATAAAATGTCTTCAATTTCAAGCCCTTCTTCAAAAAAAAAATTGTATCAGGTTCTTCTTTTCTATCGCTCGACATATGGACCATGGTTATCTAGGATTCTAGGCGTACATACATTCATCTAGGCTACTTACATTCATTTTACTTTTTGTTATTATATAAGTTAGGCCTAGGCCTACTTGTACTTTTAGTTTTATTTTATTTTTTATTTTTTTTTATTAATGGTTGTTTAAACTTTTTATTTTGTTATTTTTTATTTTTAGGCTACGGATGGCCTACTTTTTATTTACTTTAAATTTAAACGATATTTGTTTTATATTTTCATAAATTGTACTTAATTTTTTTAATATTTGCTTGTAGAAAAATTTGTTAAATTGTCTAAACTTTCAAGCCCTACTTTGATTTGTTTTTGTTTTCTTTACTGGAATGATAATTATATACTATACAGAATGGTTATAAATTGAACTAATATAATTGAACTATCTGTTCAATTGTCTTAAATTTTAAACCCTAACTCTTTTAAACACAATTATTTTACTGTGCTTTAGTTTAGTGGTGATAGGCGGGTCATTAATTTTACTTGTTTTGAAATTAAAAGGAAGGTACACGTTTGGTAATTGTCAAAGACCAGTCTTCTCATCTGGTATTTCCCATCATAACCATAAAATAACAAGCCTGAGAAAATTTGTGCTCAATTGGTCATCGAAGTTGCGAGAAAATGATGAAAGAGTGAGAAATTACCTCTTTCACAAAAAATACGTTACTTCAGAGGGAGTCGTTTCCCACAATTTGTTATACTATCAACAGCTCTCCAATGCTCGTTACCAAGTCAGTTTTTAAATTAATATTTGATATGAATGAGTAATTACCAAACGTGTACCTTCCCTTTAAGGTCTTCTGTTGTTCTTAACCAACTCTTTTACACTTCTTGCAGTAGAGGGCCTCAAATAAATAATTTTTCACCATGACTTTGTGCATTGAGGAATTTATCACTCAACAAGGGAGACTTTGTAAGTGACAGAGCGACCTTGCTATGGAGCGACTTTGTAGTGGGTGACTTTGCTTGGCGCGAAATGACTGGCTCAAGTTAAAATAGGGCGCTATCACTCAGATGATTATGCGAAATGCAAAAGTTAAGTTGTTAGGTCGCATACATTAGCCATTTATGCATTTGAAAATTTAGTGCAAAGTTTGAAACTTGCAGGAGTTACTTTTGAGCACTCATTATGTGCGTAGAAAATGAATTCAGAGTCTGGGTGAGCTAAGCCCAACTTATATCAAGTTTTTTTTTATCCTTCCATGTATTTGTTTAAATTTTCTTTTCTTTTACAAAGATGAAGCTTTTCTTAAATTGAATTTCCTTTTTTAAATGTCATATAGAAAGACTGACTCAAGGGCACAGCCCGATCTTCTTCAATCATGGAGATAGTTTACGTATACACCAAGAAGCGGAGTGAGTTTGGCCGGCAATGCAACTTTTCGGACCGGCCGGCTGAACTTCACGTTGACATCTTGCCCGACGAGAGCCTAGCGTCGAATTTCATCGAGAAGAATCCTGTGGACAGAGGTATTCAGTGTGTCCAGGAGATGTCTGAACATGAGGTAAGTAAAAGCATCCAATAGTTATAAGATGGGATGTTATTAGGGTGGCAATTACAAGGCACAGCACCAGTTTATCTCCAGGACGTAGTTCACAGGACCTAGCAACATATGATATCATGTTATAGAAAGGCCTGTATCACTCAAAACCGCAGTGAATGACGCTGAATGGTCAGGCTTTTCACTATTACAGTAGTACAGTACTAACATTGAGTACTTTCCAATAGATGTTAAATTTGAATCTGGGATATAGAATATTAATTTTAGTTTTTATCCTTCACCGATGTGTGTTAGAACTGTATACTCAGAACTTTCCTGAGTCCTGTGAAAAAAAATTACCGGCATATTACTTGGGTTGGATTCAAACCTACGACCTTTGCTATTCTAGAGCAGTGTCATATCGACTAATCCACTGAGATTGCCCGGTAGCTAGAGGCAATTTGAATCTTATGTTTTAGCAGCGGGTACCGCATCTATTGACAAAGAATAAAGTCACCCAAGCGTGCCGGTGGCTGGTCAGTGCGGGCAGGCCAAGTTTGAGGCAGTCTTGAGTCTGCTGTTCTGTACGACATCTGTCCTCTACATCTTTATTCAGCCAGAACCCATGAACTCGCCCTGTAGCCAACGCTATACAACAAGATGTTAATTTTGCTTCAGGGATAAAGAATATTATTATTATTATTTTTTTACCCTTTCAGATAAACACAGAGAGATTTGAGACAGAGACAAGAGGCATTAACCATGTGGAAGGAGGCTGGCCTAAGGACATCAACCCGCAGGAAGTTGAGCAGGTCATCAGGTTCCGCAAGAAGGTGGAGAAGGATGAGACGTACATCAACACAATCTCGCAACTGGCTACGGTTGGTCAAGCTCAGTGTTTCTTCTTCCAATCTTTTTTAAAGATAACGCTGTCATTTGTCAAGAGTTTTTTCCAAATTTGTGGGCCTTTTTTTTTTAATATGACGTTACCATTTAAATACCTGTCCCACAAAAAACGAAAAAATATGCCATGATGTTTCCGTGAAACACCACAAACGGTAGATGAAAAAGTGTATATTCAAAATTCTTGTCTCCAATGATTCAACTTTACACGCAGGCAAAAGCGCAGACTGGCGGTACCACACATTCTGTACAAAGAGATTTAATCCCGCTCGTTAATCGGTCGTCCAGCTGGAGGTCTCATATCTTTTTATTTCCACTGGCCGAACAGGGGCATTGTCAGAGTATTCTTTTGTTACTCTGCGGTTTTGCGGGTCGTTCAAGCTCCTTCTCTTTTTCTCCTTGTCTCGACTAAGGACAAGTTACACGTCCTAACTTAGGACTACCCATCATACCTTTTTTGTATCTCCTAGGACTAGTCCTAACTTTTGTGAAAACATCCCCTGATCATCCAAATTTACTTTTGAATATTTGTAATTGGTTTTAGCTCAAAGATATGGTCATCTACTCCAAAGTTATTCCCAAGTAAAGATGATGATTGCGCTAAGTTTTGTTCTCTGTCAGTCTGTTGTATTCCTAATCACGATGTTTAATTGGTTTCCACCCCTACATGCAGACAATGGAGCATTGTATTCGACAGAACAATGCCATCAATATCTATGAAGATTATTTCTCTGATCTAGCCATTGAGGAAACAGAGGAGACTCCATCCGCTAAGACCATAAACGTCTTCAGGTGAGTTACAGTGGATGGCATTTGTTAAGGCACTGGACACTATTGGTAATTACTCAAAACAATTGTTCGCATACAAACTTACTTGAATGAGCAACGGAGAGCTGTTGATAGTATAAAACAGTGTGAGAAACAGCTCCCTCAGAAGCAATGTAGTTTGTGAGAAAGAGGTAATTTCTAACTCAAATAATAAAAGACTTCAGCTGATGAAGCCTTTCATTATGCATCTGAAATCACACAAAGTAATGCGAAGAATCAAGCTGAAAACGGGTAAATATGCAACCCTATTAATCTGTAGGTCTTCGGTGTATAAAGAACTGTTTTTAGACTTCATCTTGCACACAGGAAAAACTTTATATATCAAGTATACTCGATATAAAAGTTTTGATATATTGGTTATTAAAAAAAACTGACATCGATGGTCATTAGCTGGCAGTGTAAGCACTTTATATTATCCACCATATATAAAACTGTAGAAGTTTGAAATCGATTGCTGTTCTGGTTCACAAGAAAAAAAAGTGAAAAACCGATGACATGTTTTGCGCGACATTGATGTAAAAAAAAATGAATAAAACGCTCACTGATGGATTTACTCCAAACAGAAAATTAGTTTTATTTATTTCTCATCAAATATGACATTTCAGACAGAAATATGTCAAGTGATGTTTTCTACTATCATCATCATCAAACCATGTAAGATTTATGTAATATCTTAGACAAGTTTGTTTCTTACAAATTCTGTAATGTTCCTTCAAAATGTCTTCCACAGAGACCCAAATGAAATAAAGCGCACAGCTACTCACCTCTCCTGGTATCCTGACGGTGCTCGTAAACTGGCTGTAGCTTACTCCAACCTGGAATTCCAAAGAGCATCGGCCGAGACAAGTCTAGATTCTTATATCTGGGATATTGGTAAGAAACCACTTTCTTTGCAGGCACCAGACTTAACCTTAGAGTTCTTAAGTGGTGTATGAAGCTTTGCATGGTGTGCTTCTCAATAAACACATGGGATAATTTCATAGAGCTGCTCAAGCAGAAAATACTGCTTACAAAATCCCTGCTTAGCAGTCATGACCAGGTGCAGTAGAACACTCAGACACAACAATTCACTTACACTTTATCAGGCAGATAAACAAAAACTATTATTAAAAGCAGTATAAGTAATTATTTATGTTTTACCATGAAAATTATGAAATACAATGCGCACCAGAGTAATGGACCATATGCATTGATGTCATTGCACCGCGATCTCAGAGGGTGAAATGATAATGAAACAAAAGAAATCACATGTCAATGTATGAACTGTGCACACAATGGGACAATGGGCTTTCTTCTTTTGAACTCTAGTTGAGGTCGCCCGACTCAGTTGGCGTCATGAGCATAGACTTTATCGCAAATACTCTGTACGCGCACTGTAAGCGTGGAATGAGGTGCATGCTGGTCTTGCTAGTGATTAAGTTTGATGCACCTCAATCAACAGTTACGCTTGCGCAATGGGTATTTTGCGAAAAAGGTCTATAAGGTCTATAGTGATGTAGAAAATTTTACAGACATGCCTTAGCACACAAATTCATCCCAAAACCTTTTCGGACAAAACACAGTACATGTATTTCTTTTTACTATTATTACTCACTGATTTTTTTTCCTGGACACAGAAAATCCCAATAAGCCAGAGACAACTCTGAAGCCAGTTTCTCCGCTAGTGTGCTTGGAGTACAACCCTAAAGATGTGCATGTACTGATAGGGGGCTGTTACAATGGGCAGATCGGTGAGTGACGTTTAGAAGACAAACTTTCTGATTGCTAACTATGACAAACAAATAATTTGATTAGTTTGAACTCTTTCAGTGCTAAGATTGTACATTCTATTTTATGTATTCTGACAGTGCATTATTGAACATGTGCAACTTATTTTATTAAAAAGTGTTGTCAATTGTATATGTATGACCCATTAATATTCATGTTATCAAAAGAGGGCATTTTCACGCAAGAAATACAATTGAACTTGGGATGTCCCAAGGCACCACCAATCAGCAAGACACAGTCTCATTATTTGTTTCCTTGAAGAAACAGGTCCAGCAGGTTTTCAAATGTATGTTAGACTTGCTTGGTCTACACGCAAGACATAGGATCTCAGTATCAGCAGTCATAGCTTATTAGCAGGGTTATCTTAACCCCGCTTTAAAAAAAAGCCAACAATCTGGAGACATGTTGTTAAATTGTCTTTGTTTCCTCCTTGTAAATAGCATTTTGGGACACGAGGAAGGGCTCACAGGCTGTTGAAATGTCCCCTGTTGAGCACAGCCACCACGATCCCGTCTATAAGACGATCTGGTTGCAATCCAAGACAGGCACGGAATGTTTCTCTGCATCAACTGACGGACAGGTAAGAACAACAATTTTAATCAAAGTATGGTCAACAATTTTTCAAGTTAAAATTGAAACTTTGCACGATGGAGATCACTGCGTTTGTACAGAATCAGAGGATAGGCCCAGTTGTTGCACCACTAGTTCTAGATCACCAAGACACCATGTACAGAATCAGCAAATAGCTTATACATTTAAACGATGTGTAGTTTTTAATTTTGATCAGTGTCTGGTTTTTATTGGGACCATGATTTGTCCAATGTAACCTTAGATGATGTATGTATTATTATTGTTTCAAATGTCTGTACTGCTGTTTACTTTTGTGAGATGTACTTTTGTTGACTTTTGATGTCAACATGTGCCATTAAGTTTTTAAAACTGCAATAAATGTTGTGCAATACATGATTTTAATATACCATTTTGAACTGAAATGAATTGAAAACAAGATTTTTACCTCTCTGTCCGTTTTGTGGATTAATATAATAAAACACTTCCTACTTTTTTCACAGGTTCTGTGGTGGGATACACGTAAACTTGGCGAGCCCACAGAGAAACTGGTGATGGATCCCAACAAGAAAGGCAACATGGAGAATGCGCAGGGAGTCATATCACTGGAATATGAACCTACTGTTGTAAGTATCAAAGTTTTTTTTAACCTTCTATTGAATACTTGCACCAACATCAGACATGTACGTGGCTACTGCTGGCATGATATTCTTGCAAGTCAGTCTTCTGATTAATGGCCTGAAAGGTATATTGTATTACAATTTGCTACTTTATTCCAGGCGCCAAATATCATGCCTGCTACTGTCTGCCACGCTGTCAATTTTGGAAGTAAAATTGCACAAATTATGGTAGCTTGTAAACGCTGCAGTGCCTAAAATGTGCATTTCACTAGTACAACTCACTGGACCTTAACTCTCCAATTGGCGCAACCAAGATAATTGTAATGATGATGTCGGGTGAATTCAGTCAATAGAGCTTACTTTTGTGACCTCAAAGCCACAAATGTCCCCAACCTTGGTGTGCAGAAGTACAGCCGGCGTCCATCACTACAAAAGAAATGTATTTATTGTTTAGTACAATAATTATTGCTTGCAAATTACCAATGTCAGTGATTAAACAATTTTGCCGCACAAATATTTGTATTGAAAGCTTGCAAAGGGCACCACAGCAAAAGCACAGGGCAATTGCTCTGGGTGCCATGGGCTAATTTGAGATCGAGTACACATGTTCTTTTTCTTTTAAAGTTTGAATATTTGATTGAAATATGCCAACTTGTGCCAATCCATTTATATATTATTTTGTGATACTTAAGGCCGTCCATACAAAATAGTGCAGGTCAGTGTCTATAAACTAAGATGCTTTGTTTTGTTATAATGTGTGCATTTCGTTTTTGTGCTATTTATTGTACCCTGCAGATACTTTATATATTTTGAGTTGTGATGGGATATTTAAAACTTTGTGACTGTTGTCTTTGTATTTGTCTCTTTTATATTTCCCCTATTCCAGGTTTTCATTCAATGTTTTGCTTGTGAATACTTTTTATCTTTGTTCACAAATACTTTGTATTTTTTATTTTTGCTTGTTTTTACATGTATGTAAAATGCTCAGAGGCCTTTGGGCACCGGGCACTTTATGAAGTGTTTTACTCTTAAGTTTTAATATTAGTAGTAGTAGTAGTAGTAGTAGTAGCAGAAGTAGTAGCAGTAGTAACTTAGAAAGGTCTGTTCTTCAACCAACATATGCCCTTCTTCTGGGCACAGGACAATATATGTTATATTATGTAGTTCATCCGTTCAGATGTCACTATTATCAGTTTTAATGATTATTCTTTCTACTTTAGTTTTATTTCCGATGTTTTTGCCCTGTTATTAATGTAGCCTACTAAAGTCTATTAATGCCTAGACCATTATGTAGATCTGCTCTCGTTCACGATAAAATGATATATATAAACAGAATAATTTGACGATTACATTGGCCACGTAATTGCCAAAACAATCAGGAAAACAAATAGTTGTAAACTTCTGCTTATCAGAGGAAAAAAAATACATTCTTGTTTAATACAAATCAAATAAAAGTTATATTGTTCATAATTTCTCAATTGTTTAGCCGACAAAGTTCATGGTGGGCACTGAGCAAGGAACAATCATCTCCTGCAACCGAAAAGCCAAGACGCCTGCCGAGAAAATTGTGGCCATCTACAAAGAGCACATCGGACCCGTCTACTGTCTCCAGAGAAATCCTTTCTTTCCAAAGAACTTCCTGACAGTAGGAGACTGGACAGCTAGGGTAAGGTTTTTGTCCTTTTCTGTTTTTTTGATAGATTATAGAAAGCAGTCATTGAAAAGGCAAGCAAAATTTCAAGGACTTCTAACAGCAATCTGGTTTTTTTTTTATTAATATAATATTAAACTTTTGGATTTATACTTTTACGGCGTGTTTATGCAATTTTAAATGTATACTGTGTTTTTTTTTTAGTGACCTAGGGTTTTTACTTGTTGTGTGGTTTCAGTCTATGGTATAATAAACTAACTATTTGTTTACTGATTTAATGGTTTACTTTGTTCAATTTTTTGTACGGGGTTATGAGATTTTATGTAAAAACTATAGAATAAATTATTATTATTATTAATTGTTTTTTTCTTTTTCAGATTTGGTCAGAAGATGTAAGGGACTCCTCTATTATGTGGACCAAGTAAGTAGCTAGAGCTTCACAGAATATTTAAAGAGTCGTACAATTAGGCATCAAACTAACAAGGATTTGGCACTTTGTAAGACTCCATTTATTATGCATAAATACCAAAGACAGTTTATACATTCGGATTGGTCGAAAAAAATGATTACATGTCCATGGTTAAACCTGTGGTAAAGACATTGCAAAAAGTGTTTGAACATGTGCGTAATGGCTCACAAGGTTATGCAGGCACCTATTTATGCATAATGCCTTTGGCTCAGTCCTTTATAATAATAATAATAAAAATTTATACGCTTATTATGCGCCAGTTTTATAAAAAATATGGTCAGATGCGCATACAACAATATACAGATATTAACAATAATTTAAACAGATTTAAAAGGGTGATTACACTGAAAATTACGAGCACAATAGTTAAAATCAAACAACAGAAATGAAACCACAGTCGGCAAAAGGCCACGTAAAAGTCTAGTAAAAGCCTGGCGGAATAAATGGGTTTTGAGCAATGTTTTGAAGGTATCGGTATTGTTGGCGATCCTGATTGCATGTGGGAGAGCATTCCAAAGTTTATGTGCAACACACTTTATGATCACAGTCCTGATGGTTTTCAACAGCCATCTAAGGCCGATTCACTACTCTCTTGCTTTGCTTGCTTTGCTTGGGCTGAGTGACGCCTAGAATTAAGATGGTTCTCCGTGCCTTTCTGTTCCCCCTTGTCGACTTCTGACTCCAGACCAGTGTCCATTTTAAGAATGTCAGTGTAGGTTAGTGCAGGTCTACCAGGTTTCCTCCTCCCATGCTTGGGGGTAAATAGAACAGTTTTGGATACTGGTTCATCTTTGCTCATGTAGCAGCGGCTAGCAAAATGCATCCTTTTCTGCTTGATTTTTGTAGAGAGCTTGGGTAATCCCATGTAGGACTTTGTTGGTCATATTATGTTGACCTTAATGTTGACCCAGTGGATGTTAAGCGCAGTTTTTAAAGCCTTGTGTAGCACTTGTTTATCTGCTATTCCCTTATTAAAATATATTTGTTCATTCAGGTACCACATGTCGTACATGACTGATGGTTGCTGGAGTCCTGTCAGACCAGCCGTGTTCTTCACAACTAAGATGGACGGAACCCTGGATGTATGGGATTATCTCTTCAAACAGAACGACCCAACACTTAGCCTCCAGGTATGTAGTAATCCCATTAGGATTTCATAAAACTGTTAAACAGAATTTTCTGCTGAGCAAATTTATATGCTTAGCATGAAGTTAGTTGAGTACCAGTCACAGCAATGGTAAATGTACGGTATTATGTCTGGTCACCTTTTTTGCTTAGCAAGATTTATTTGTGGTAAGCAAGTTTTTGTGCTTACATGCTTTAGGAAATTTGGCCCTGATAGGTTGGCAGGTAGTATTTGTCCTCACAGTCCACCTCTAGTATGGGTAAATCTAAATTATTTGTTTGTCTCCAAGTCAATCATCTACTCTCCAAATGGTCGGTAATATTTGGTGTCATCGCTGTCGGTATGCCAGATTTCTTCATGTTTGTTTTGCATCGTCCCACCTCTGTTCGGAGTCTGTTGAGGAACTTCCATGTTCTCCAGTCCTGCCTTTGTCCAGGGGGTAGCTGTGCATTAGTTGAGAGGGGCAGCTTCTTGTGATGGTGACCGCGATGCACCTCTTCTCCCACAGTGCAAGTCTGGCCACCTCAGAATCATTGTATATATTCTTTATTCCTTTAAATCGTTTGCAGTACCCGCTGCTAAAACATAGGATTCGAACTGCCTCTAGCTACCGGGCAATCTCGGTGGTCTAGTTGGTATGACACTGCTCTAGAATTGCAAAGGTCGTGGGTTCGAATCCCACCCGAGTAAAATGCCTGTGATTTTTTCACAGGACTCGGGAAAGTACTGAGTATACAGTGCTACACACATCGATGTATGTGGGTAAAAACCAAAAATTAATATTCTTTATTCCTATTATGCAATGGATAACATCCATTAACATGACCCTTTGTAATACTCAACACTCTCTCTGATTTGATGTTCCTCAGGTGTGCGATGAAGCCCTTCACAGTTTAAGGGTCCAGGACCAGGGCCACCTGATTGCCACCGGTTCCCACACCGGTACCACCACCCTCCTGGAGCTGTCCAGTAGTCTGTGCACCATGCAGCGCAATGAGAAAGCCCTGGTGACCGCCATGTTTGATCGGGAGACCAAACGGGAGAAGATTCTAGAGTCGAGACAGAGAGAGCTGAGGCTGAAGAGAGCTGGTACAAGTGCAGCTGGCAATGAGGTATGCATTGTGGAATTTCAAGTTTAATTAAATTTAATGTATTTAATTCTGATCAAGTTTCAGTTCCCGAACCTTTCATCGACCCATACTTGAGTTTCTTGTTTTGTTTCTGGTTTTGTTTCTGGTCTGGTTTACAGGATGACGAAGCCAACAATGATGAGGAAGAGGACCTTGTGGAGTCAGCAGAGAAAGATTTCTTCTACATGATCAACGCTGATAAGAAGAAGCAAGCGGCAAAGAACGCCAAAGCAAACCAGGCTAACAAAGATGTTGATGTAAGTCAAATTTTTTAAAAGCCGAAAATACAATAAAAATAACTTTTAGGTTTTGGAAGATGAAAAGCATAAAAACATTAAGCATTTCCAAACTGAAAATCTTGCAGTTTGAAGTTAGTTTCAAAGACTATTTCTGCTTCTTGTGGTTAAGAAAAGTGCAAATTATCTTAGGGTAAACCATGCCCGTCATGTGGCAGGGTTTTCCCCAAAATGTATTTGACACACTCTTTTTCTTTTGTATGAAAGACCCCAAAAAAAACAAAAAAACTCCCACTACCTTTTTATCCCATTTTAAAGTATAAATACTAGGACTGCTCATAAGATATTAGAAGGTACTTGTTTTAAAAGATGTCAAATTGTGTGTAAGTACTCTATACTCAATACTTGTTGTTATAAATGATTATGTTCTCATTATTTTCTTTTTTTTCAGAATACCATCATTGAAGAGAACGGGGATGAAGACGGAGAGAAGAAAGACACAGAGAACGGCGAAAAAGAGGACAAAGAATGATGACCTAACCCCTGACCTTTAAGACTCAACCTTTGACTCCATACATGTTTTGTATTTACATGTGGACAGATTTGCAAATAGTTCAACCTTTTGCCAGACCTCAGTTCGTGTGTAAAGGGCCCAATTTCATAGAGCTTTAAGCACAACGAAATTATGCTTACCTAGAAGGGTTACCAGCCAAACTACCTTTTTGTAGGTACAATGGGTGACTGGTATCCTACTCATTTCTGCTTAGAAGAAAATTTTTAAGCAAAATGTTCAGCTTAAACAGCTCTTTGAATTTGGCCTAGAAACGTTTATGAAAAATTATGAACCTTATAAGCAATGGTATAAATAAGGTGTCATTTGTTGTTTGTCTTAAATGCTAGACATGGCAGTATGTTTTTTATACTTGATTGTACATAAGTTTACAATTGTTTGTGTAACCAAAAAACTTTTTAAATTTGTCTGTTGCAGGGGTGTATATATTTCCATGAATTAAGAGTGTTTCCACTTCTGAGTTATGCTAAAAAAAAATTAAAGAGACTAAAATCTTCTTTGCTTGATTCAGGCTGATTGTAGTCTAGTTAGGATTGGGTTCTCAGTCCCTACCTGATTGTGTGGGTTTAACCAACGGTACAGTCTTTCCCCCACATCTTAAAATTTATATCTTCAGTGTTTTCAAACAAGTTGATTTACTGGCATTATTTCCGTTTTCTTTGGAATTTTTTTGCCACAGTGTTCACACATTTACAAGGTTTCTACAACCATTATTGTTTTGACCTTAAAACTGTTCAGGGCTTTTTCTTCAATATTATTTTGTTTTCCAAATTTCAAATGGTTGCTAACTGTCAATTAACTTTGTTCGCATGATGTCGTTTGAGTAGGGAGCCCTTGGCTAGAGGTCAAAAGAAGGTTGCTCATTGGCCCATCATGTGCGTCGTGCGTACTAAGATGTGCGCTTTTCATTGATTCGTCATCGTTCCTACGTATAAGATGGCGGCATGATGACATCTAAGCAAACGGATTAACCATCTTTGTCCCCTTCCCATCATGTTTATTTTTAATGATTGAAATCATTATGTATTGCACCAACAAGCACTGCCTTTAGACACCAGCTTTGCAAATAACCGTCCATGTACATAATATGTATTTCATAATATGCATTTACAAAAAATAAAACCATTAAAAAAAAATGTATTCAAATAATTTAATGTTGTATAAAATACTATAATTGTATTCTGTGTTGAAAGACAGAAATAAAGTATTCAGGACTGACAAAATTCATTTAAATTCAAACGAGTTTTATTGTGTTGTTTGTCAAAGCTCTGGATAGTTTGGCCTATCATTATTACATTGACAAAAAGCAATCTATGATCCTACATTAAATTTAAGACTACACACTTCAAAGATAAGACGATTGTAAAATTCCATGTTTCTCAAAGTGGTTTTTACGTTTTTGAGTAAAAAATAAATAAATTCAAACCTCTTGGTACATGTTCAAAACGAACCACGCGGAAGAGAATGTGTGTATAACTGTAGCTGCATTGTGATTGTCTTGTGTTTTAAAGGGGGGGGGGAGAAGGACTATACCTTTTGTTTTTGGAATCCTTCGATTGTTTTAATCCTTTATCAATGTAGATGGGCCTATATACAATTAAACTTACATGTGACATTTTTGTTTCAAAAATGTGGTCTCGTTTTCGAGATATTACTAAAAATCTGGAGCGGTTTTGTCCATAATCCAAGATCATAATTCCAATACACAATCTGAGAAACGTTATCGCGATATACTGTACCTTCTCATATTCAAAAGGTTGGCGGGGAAAAAAAAATCTTTTTACATAACAACATAACACGTGGAATTGCAGTCTAGTCTATCAATATTCACGGGTTGAACATGTGGTATTTCAGGTCTATTAATTTTTGAAATTAATTAATATGCAAGATATTTACAAAAAAAACTCACTTACGTTGACTTATTACTTTTTCAATACATATACATAACTCAAAATAAAATAGAAGCCAATGCACACTGGTGACTAATCACATCATAAGTATGAATTAGGGTCAATGATGAAATAAAACAGAACACCGAAAACGTTGACAGCCAGGGTCCAATTTCATTTAGCTGCTTATAAAATTTAAGTAGATTATGAACTGCATAAAACCTGTGAGGCAACCCGTAAATTTATATTTTGTGCATATTCTATTAGTTCGTAATAGGTAACTGTCATTGTTGGAAGATACATGGCTCAATGCGTACATTAATAACACTGTACGTGACATTGGCGCAGCCTCGTTGTAAGGGGCGCCCCCCCCCCCGCTCGCCCCACCCCATTCCTATTTTACAATTATGTATTTACAATACAAACGTTTTAAATGCAGTGTATACTTTTGGTATTTTGTATGAATACCAGTATCCTCACTTGGTGTATCTCACATAAATATTATGCATACGATAACAAACCTGTGAAAATCTGAGCGAAACTTATAGAGGTCATCGAAGTTGCAAGAAAATTTGCTTTCAGATGCACGAAAAAGGCTTTATCTCTGGAACCTTTCTCGGGTTCAAGTTTGTTGGATTAATAATAAATTACTTTTCAAAGGGAATTGATTTAAATATTTTATCACGAGTACTCCAGTGCTCTTTACCAACTAATATTTTGATCAATAATTTGTGGAATAATTTCCAAAAGTATTCACCCTGTCTAGCGTAAAAAAATTTAACACTAAATGTCTATTACAATAAAAGCATCACACACATTGTGCAAAACTAAAAACACAGTTGCACTACAAAATTTAACGCGTAGTTTATGTCGTTCCTGAGACAAAATAGCTAAATAAAGCCAAAAACCCGTTGATTTGGACGCGGACCAAAACAAATAGGTTTTACATTTCTTTGATGGCAGCTCGCCCAATCGTAGTGGGTAAGATTCCCCCAGTCAGCGTGACCTTCCCCTTGATGCGGGAGAAACACATACCGAACGACTCGTAGACCGGATCCAAGTAAGACCGCACTGTGGCTCTCACCATCATGGCGCTGGTGCGTAAGATTACGAAGAGGGCCTTTGCAGTGGGCTGCATGATGAACACTGAGAAGAAGTTGAGCAGAGCGAAGATGATACCCCATATAAAGGAGAGTAAGATCCCGAAAAGGATGCTGAAGATGATGTAGACAATGATCTGTGGTGGGGGAAAAGAAACATTAAGAAATGTTCTCATTGGTTGTCAATTCTGTTGTCTTCGCCGCTCTACTACCAGTGACGCGTAACGAATCTACAGTTAAGTGTAGATTTTTACGAATCTACGATTTGTAAACATAATCTACACTTTCATCAATACAGTGACGTCACAGAAAAAGTTTAAACCAGTATACTATGATTGGTGGAAAGTCCTTGGTGCCGTCAGCGTCACCGCCAATATTATATAATCTTCCCGCTTTTTCTTAAAAACCCTAACCCACAAATTCGTGTGTGTAAATACCCAATGCATAGGCTTGTAGGCTACAGTTTTTTTTTAATAGAAATTGCTAATTATTTATTTATTTATTCATTTATCTATTTCATGTTGTTATAATCTATATTTATTCATTATTTGTTACAAACCTGTGTCCACGTATATATCAGCCGGCTAATCTTTTTGATCGAGCATTTCGCAAAGACTGCTGGTTCCTGAAAAACCTCGTCATACTCGACCTACACAGAGCAAGGGGGAACAAATAAACAATAATTTGCCGATTAAAAAAAAATCAACACAAGAGTTCACCATCCACCAGACATCCCCTTAAAAAAATTCAGGTGTTAAAATTGACACCTTGGGTGTTGCAACTGATAAAGATACCGAAGAGAGAATCAAGATTAGTATCATATGGTGTTAAAATAACACCAATGTAACTAATATCGAGTTAAATTCAGTTCGACCCAACCACTAGACTTGTGGACAAGTCGTTTAATCGGCCCCACGCGGTAAGATAGTAACGGTGCTCCCTCGAGATCACTGCTCTCGTGCGAACTCCCCGCTCCCGGTTTCTACTCAAATCGGGGAGCCTGCAGTTCGCGCGAGAGCTGATCTCGCGAGAGCACCGTTACAACTCGACTATCTAACCGCGTGGGGCCGATTTAACGACTTGTCCACAAGTCTATGTAACCACATGAAACCAATATACTGTTTTATATCGTACAGAGGTGTTAAAATATCTGGATTTGAATGATCTTAACTTTCTCGAGAAACAACATGATTGCAGTTGTTGTTAAATTTGAATCGGGGATAATAAAGAATATCTATTTTGGTTTTACCCATATTATACACCGATGTAAATGTTAGCACTGCATTTTCGGCACTTCCCTGAGTTCTGTGGAAAACAAACCACAAAACTCGAGAAGGTAATGAATATACAGTGCTAACATACATCGGTGTATAATAATGGGTAAAACCAAAATGAACTTGTCAAATTTGTTAGTTTGTTTAAGTTCACAATGTTGCTTCCAACCTTGATTTGTGCACTCGTTCTGTAGATATCTTCCTCGTCCGTAATTGTAATAAGCGGTTGTGATGGATCATCACCTACCGACATTTGCTGAAGTTCCGTATCTGGACAAAATATGGATTCAGAAACGATTATTATTAGGCCCTTGTTATTATTTTCGGCGACTACTCTCTAAATGTAAAAGAGTGAAAAGCACCACTCTTTACATTTTGAGTTGTCCCTCATATGGCTCTTTAAACCAAGTGGGGGTTATTTCACTCTTTTAGAGGGGTTTCAGTCCAGGACAGAGTGAAAAATCACTCAAAAAGATGCAAACTTCAATCTAAAAGAGTGGAAGACCAGCCGAAAATGAGTTCCCTCATATGGCTCTTCAAAGAGTGCATTATTTTTCACTCTTTTGCACCTAAAGAGTAGTGTGACGGTCGGTTTTGGGATAGTGATATCCTCAACCTCTATAGGACCCCGGTTCGAATCCCATCGGGGTTATCCTCCCACATCTAAAACCGAAATGTTCTTTCTTGTTATCTCTCCGTTGGGTTTCTTGGACGATCGGAATCATGAAATTGTAGTAGGTATGACGTGTGTCTCACCCAACACTTTTGTTTGTCACGGAGCAAATATGAGTTGTAGCCTGCAACTTTTTGTAACAAACTCAGGATGGCTGATTCAATGCCTCCCATCTCGTAAATGATGTTCAATTAATGATATTGCTAAAACACAACCTGTTATTAAGTGGTCAGATTGCATGAAATTGCATAAAAGAGCATCTCAGATCCTAACTATTTCGGAGCATTATGCGGGCCCGGAACCTGCCGCTAAATAGGGCTTCCCGACGCGCTCGCTGGTGCCACAAATTGCATTCACCATTTTGCTGCTTGGAAAATCCTAGTACCTCTGGGAACTGTCAATTTGTTTAATTGTATTACAAACAAAATATGAATTTTCAATTGAGATTTTAAATAAGGTCACTCATTGAAAACGATCTCATGATTCTGTTTACTATATGTTCTGAGCATTCAATGGTGTTTTTTTTCCTGAAATTGATGGTGGTTTTTTTGGTGGTTTTTGTGGGGGGGGGGGGAGACGAATACTTAAAAAGAATTACCACAACCGGTCCTCCCAGATACCTAGTGAACATCGCATAAGAGTACTCACCATTTCCTCTCGCGGCACCCGACGGCCAAGCCCCAACTGTATTGCTATTATCAACCATTTTAGCTGTTAAATGATCACCACTTTACTGCATCACCATGAAGCGGTTATACCTGCATAAAGTAACTATATACGGCTCCCATATGAACCAGTGAGCAACACAGTGCAAACAAGCTGGTTGCTGTATTAATAATTGTGTAGAATATACAGTGAGGTATTGATCCGTGGAAAATTTGTGTCTATGTTACCAAGCAACGCAATGCTAATAAGCTCCATTTTCGATTCGGTGAGGTTGCAGTACACCGGTCACACAATATTGGCCATTTTGTGTGACATTGACCTTTCAATTTTGTAAGAATGTTATTTACTGTGTAACATATTATGACTTCCTACTGAAATTGTAGCTTAGCAGAGATATTTTACATGGAGCTTTATCCAATAAACACAATGACATATTTCGATAGGGCTATTGTTTTCATGAATACAGGTGGATCATTACAATTTGGTAAAATGAAAACAAGAAAGCCGATGAAAATGAAAACTGATGAAGTGACCAGTTAAATATTGTGATGCACTCGTTTTCTAATAGATAGAGGCAACACGGTGTGTGGGGGGAAATTGCAAGTCTCAAACTTATAACTTTTACTGTGATGATTATCTTATTTTACATGAAGCTTTTTCTAATGACAAAATGACGTAGGCCTACGTTTCGAAACAGATGTGTTAGTGCACTATAAACAGGAGGATCATTACACTTTGGTTAAATGAAAACAAGGAAGCCGAAGTGATGAAATGACCAATCATAATAATTTGGATGATTGTTTGGATTGGCTAAACACTATTTTGGGATTTACTCATTTTCCAATAAGAGATTCCACATGTGAATGGAGGGTGGGGGGGGGGGGTTACAATTCTCCTTAAAGAGCCATTATGAGGGACAACTCGAAATGTAAAGAGTGGTGCTTTTCACTCTTTTACATTTAGAGAGTAGTCGCCGAAAATAATAACAAGGGCCTAATAATAATCGTTTCTGAATCCATATTTTGTCCAGATACGGAACTTCAGCAAATGTCGGTAGGTGATGATCCATCACAACCGCTTATTACAATTACGGACGAGGAAGATATCTACAGAACGAGTGCACAAATCAAGGTTGGAAGCAACATTGTGAACTTAAACAAACTAACAAATTTGACAAGTTCATTTTGGTTTTACCCATTATTATACACCGATGTATGTTAGCACTGTTTATATAACACCCAAGCAGATCCTTGCCATTTGATTGGAGGATTGTCCGTCACGTGATAGCAAATAAAAGTACCATTGCACGCTGAGTCACTCGCCGTGCTTTTTCGTTCCATCCGAAAAGTACCATTGCACGCTGGCACGCTGCCAGCGTGCAATGGTACTTTTCGGATGGAACGAAAAAGCTGAGTAAAAACATCACTGCGTGCGCGTGTCTTTGGTAACGCAGCAGGTGTTACTGCAAGAAGGCATAGTAAAATTACTAGCATTCGGCTTCTACAGTTGAAATTGTTTGTTTTGAAAGTTGTTTCTTTCAATCAAAATGACAAAGTTCTACTTGGATGTTATATAAAACAAATAATGAATGTTTTTCATTCGTGCAATGGTGCGAATATGTTCATTCGTTGAAAGCTGGAATGTTCCATTCAACTCGGCTCCGCCTCGTTGAATAGAACATTTTATATAACACCCAAGCAGATCCTTGCCATTTGATTGGAGGATTGTCCGTCACGTGATAGCAAATAAAAGTACCATTGCACGCTGAGTCACTCACCGTGCTTTTTCGTTCCATCCGAAAAGTACCATTGCACGCTGGCACGCTGCCAGCGTGCAATGGTACTTTTCGGATGGAACGAAAAAGCTGAGTAAAAACATCACTGCGTGCGCGTGTCTTTGGTAACGCAGCAGGTGTTACTGCAAGAAGGCATAGTAAAATTACTAGCATTCGGCTTCTACAGTTGAAATTGTTTGTTTTGAAAGTTTCAATCAAAATGACAAAGTTCTACTTGGATGTTATATAAAACAAATAATGAATGTTTTTCATTCGTGCAATGGTGCGAATATGTTCATTCGTTGAAAGCTGGAATGTTCCATTCAACTCGGCTCCGCCTCGTTGAATAGAACATTCCATCTTTCAACTCATGAACATATTCGCACCATTGCACTCATAAACATTCATTATGTGTATACCATCTTTCAACTCATGAACATATTCGCACCATTGCACTCATAAACATTCATTATGTGTATAATATTCATTACCTTCTCGAGTTTTGTGGTTTGTTTTCCACAGAACTCGGGGAAGTGCCGAAAATGCAGTGCTAACATTTACATCGGTGTATAATATGGGTAAAACCAAAATAGATATTCTTTATTATCCCCGATTCAAATTTAACAACAACTACAATCATGTTGTTTCTCGAGAAAGTTAAGATCATTCAAATCCAGATATTTTAACACCTCTGTACGATATAAAACAGTATATTGGTTTCACGTGGTTACATAGACTTGTGGACAAGTCGTTAAATCGGCCCCACGCGGTTAGATAGTCGAGTTGTAACGGTGCTCTCGCGAGATCAGCTCTCGTGCGAACTGCACTGTGTTATATTGATGATAGCGCGAGTACAGGAACAACGGCCTTGGCATCAGGTAGGTCAAGAAAAGTGTGGAAAGCCGGAATATGGGTACAGGGCTCGATTTCACATAGTCCTAACTTAGGACTAAAGTCCTAGGACTCGTTAGGGGTTATTAAACACTCAAGGCTAGTCCTAAGTTAAAGAGGACGAGTAATTCGTCCTTATTCGAGATGAGACTAGTCTTAACTCTTTGTAAAATCAAGCCCAGGGAACTGAACTTGTTTTTTTTTTTTTTTGTTAATTAAAATCCAACCAATCATTATGGACCCCAAACATAAAGGTGAGTGGGTACAAAAATGCAAGGGGTGGATGCGGGCAATAACTATACATGAAACAGCGGCTAAGCCTATAGGGACAGAGCCCAATTCTATAAAGCTGCTTAAGCATAAAAACATTGCTGAACATTTTAATGCTAAGCAGAAATTGTCAGGATACCAGCCATAAATATTTGTCAAACGAGAGAGAGAGAGGGATAACACACAATATTTTGCTATTTATTCTGTGTTTCTTTTACCCAATGCAGGAATTTTCGACAGCGTTTATGGGATCGGTGGTATCCTTGGTTTCCCAATTGCCGGTATTATGCTGGGCATCTGGGTAGATTTCAACCGTGTAGATGTCAGTGAGATCACCCTCACCCCAGACGACTACGGCTGGGTAGGTGCCTGGTGGCTGGGGTTCATCATTATGTCAACGGCGTATTTCCTTCTCTCGTTTGTTCTGTTCTTGTTCCCAAACCGTCTACCCATGAGCCGTGGGAAGGAGGATGCTGATATCAAGGAGGTCGAGGAGAGCAACAGAGAGAGGGGAACAAAGGACGGGACGAAGGTTGGGACATCAGCTCTTGCGGCTCTCAAAGGTACATGAAGACTGGTGCCCTGTAAAGACAGGGACCGGCCTTGCAAATTGACCTGGATTCCGGGTACAGTGGTGGAGCCTGACCCATTTAGGGGTCAGTGTGACATGGAACCTAAAATTACCCAGAAATGGGTCAAAATGCCGCAGAATCTGACGGTTAATAAATAACATTATTTTAACAGTTATTAAAATTTGGGTAAGGTATCCCGGTATCCGGAATCCGGGTCAATTCTGACCCCGGGTTTCGCTCTAACTGTTCAAGAGGAGTCTTGACAATGGACATTACGCACTGGCATCATCCAGCCGCCATCTTGGAAAAATGATGACGCGAAACGATAGAAACGCACAGATTTGTACGAGCTGCCTGCTCAAAGGTTTGGCCAATGAACAACATCATTTTTTAGGCAAGGGCGCCCTACATAAATTACATCATGTGCATAAGGGTCTAATGGACATCTTGTAGACACCTCAACATTTTCTCTGTCTTAATTTTCACAGAGTGGCCTCGTTCAGTATGGCGACTTCTGAAGAATCCAATTTACCGTCTGAGTTGTCTGTCGTACATCACGGAGAACGCCCTCTTCTATTCACTATTAACCTTCTTCCCAAAATACATGCAAGACCAGTTCAGCATCGACGTGTTCACGTCCGGCAATATAACCGGTATCTATTAGTTTTTTTATTTTGGTAAATTTGTGTATGGATGAGAAGTAGGATTTAACCTCTGCATGGTTGAAACAAAACTAAGAGAGGTTTGCGGAAACACCATGGGAACATCTCTTTTGAGTAGTGTTGGTTCTGAAATAAACCGGTGGTTGACGACTAAACGTGTCGATCACGCTTTGGTCGCCTTCTCTTCTCCCGCGAACGATCAGTCCATGGGTCGAAACGTTGAGTCGTTATTAAAGGAACACGTTGCCTTGGATCGGACGAGTTGTTCTTTGAAAAGCGTTTAACAACCGTTTGTTACAAAATGCATATAGTTAGAAAGATGTTTTAAAAGTAGAATACAATGATCCACACACTTGCCTCGAAATTGCATGGTTTTCCTTTTACTTTGCGAACTAACACGGTCGGCCATTTATGGGAGTCAAAGTGTTCCTTTAATTCGGTTCTTGAACCAACACTACTCAAAAGAGAGTTTCGCATGGTTTTACCGCAAACCTATCTTGTTATATTGAACTAATATTGGTGAACTTGTGTGTGCAACCATTATTATCATATGTAAGAGTGTGAAAAGAGCCGGAGTGGTGTCGACGTTTCGAACTGTGTACTCTGCTCGTCAGCAGAACTGAGTCAGCACAAATAACTGACAACAACAATCCATTATTAGGTGGTTTTCTGGAAAACATAACCAGATGATTGAAGAAAGGAATGTTCACAAATGTGTTTCACATTGTGACCTTTTGAATTCGTAGTTAGTTACAGTTACACTTGTCGCTAAGAGAGAGGGTGTGGCTCTTTGGTTCTGGAGGAGGCAGTGGCTTCGAATGAGCTGCAGCACCTTGTAAACATTAAGGAGCTCCATACATGTGGCTCATAATTAAAACTTCGCCCCTCCCTAAAAAAAAATATAAAAAATAGCGCCAAATAAAAACTATTTCTCAAAATAAAAATATAAATAGGCAACCTAAAATGACTTTGTTTGCCACCAGGTTTTGCCATCATCCCAGCCTGGGCGTTGGGTGCACTTATCGGCGGTGTCTTAGTCTAAGTATTCGGCCTCAAGTTACGAGGGTTGGCCATGCTAGGATGGGTCACTGCTTTGATGTCCACTGGCCTCGTTATCACTATAATGCTTATTGGATGCCACAATTTACCAACGGCAGGCGTGACTGTTGGTTACCAGGGAACTGAGTAAGTTGAACTTTGCCCCAATAATAGTAATAGTTGTTCGACAGGAACCAATTTCATAAAGCTGTTAAGACAACAAATACTGCTTGACAAATTTCGGTATGCAAACAATAAGTGTAGCACCAGTTGCAATAATGTAAATTAATGGAAGGGTTTGGCTGGCAAACCAGTTTCTGTTAAGCAAGACTTTCCAGTGTTTAGTAAGTTTTTTTTTATAGAAGGCGACACTGTCATCTGCATTTAGCTGAGACTTCCATATGTCTCAGCTATGCACAATGTTTTCTATAAAATTAGCATTCACCAAAATATAACTTGTTGATTTGAGATGGCGGCACAATTCTCATATTTGAACTTTCTACTTGCAGATTAGAAAGCGTCAGTTTAGACGCACCGTGTAATTCAGACTGTTTCTGTGATCCTGAAGCCGCCTTCATTCCACACTGTGGATCGGATGGTATCACCTATTTCTCTCCTTGCCATGCTGGATGTACGGGTGCAACCGAAAACGAGGCACGTAAAGATCGTTTTGACAAATAAATTTTCGTTTGAAGCCTTTTGGAAACATAACAATCGTTTAGCATCATTTGAATCTTTTTGGAAACATGACAATCGCTTAACATTACTATTTAACACTAATACAAAAGATGCATCAAAATTGCACGACGTTTATAAACTGCAGCACGGAAGCCTGAGGACAAGGGTGCTCGCAAGAAACCAAAAACACCGGGGTAAACCCACATTCCTTTAGGTTATCGTCAGGGTTCGATCCCATGCACTACCCATCATGGCTAGTACATATGGAACGCCAAAGAGGCATTTAATCATCGGTGATGGTCTTTTGCAACCGGTGATCAAATTTGTCATCGGTGGTGGTCCTATGCGATCGGTGATCAACTTTAGCGAGCGGTGATAAAACACGATCGGTGGTCCATTTTAGCGATCGGTCATGCATACTCATGATCGGTGATGGTATACAGCGATCGGTCATGCATATTCACGACCGTTGATGGCTTTTTGCAATCGGTGGTCAACTTTAGTGATCGGTGGTGGCTTTTTGCAATCGGTCAACTTTAGTGATCGGTGGTGGCTTTTTGCAATCGGTCAACTTTAGGGATCGGTGGTGGCTTTTTGCAGTTGGTCAACTTTAGGGATCGGTGATGGCTTTTTGCAATCGGTCAACTTCAGGGATCGGTGATGGCTTTTTGCATGCGGTCAACTTTAGTGATCGGTGGTGGCTTTTTGCAATCGGTCAACTTTAGGGATCGGTGATGGCTTTTTGCTTTTTTGACTAGGCCTAACTCTCTGTGAAATCGACCCCGATGGTACCGGCATTTTGAGAAACCGAATACTATTAATAAAACAAAATTCTAAAATGTATACCTCCTTTATTATGTTATTGGTTTTTACACAGCATTTTTAATTTGATTTATTCATTGCTGCTGTTTTTTCATTTTTTATGTTTTATGTTTATCATGGACAACTACACTTTATTGTAATGAACTTTTTTATTGCAAAGGAATTTCATTTAAATTTAATATGTTTGATATACTTTTTGCATTTTTATTTTATTAATAAAAACTGACGAGTTAAAATGCTGGTTGAATTTTCGTCTGATAATTAAATTTTACTTTCTGTCATCTGTCTACTGGTTTGTTGGCAGCACACCATTTTGGCAAAATGGTAGAAAACCTCTATTGTGCCAACACTGGTTTTGTAGCTGCACCATAGACAATCTTTTCTGGGCCAATACTTTTTGTTTAGCGCCACGCCATTTTGACAAAATGGTATATATAGAAAACTTTTTCTGGGCCAATACTGGTTTCGAAGTTGCACACCATTTTGGCAAATAATGGTATAAAACAACTTTTTTTGTGCCAATACTGATTTGGTAACGGCCACCATTGGGCCGGCATTGAACCGACATTGGTCATAATATGCAATTTTCAAGGCAGGGTGTCAAAGCTGTGGCAAAGGATGTCTTAAGATTGTCGAAACAATTAAAAAATGACAAAGTAATGTAATTTGTTGAGATTTTTTTTGCTATAAATTACCCCAAAAATTGTAGATATTAATAAATCTTTATTGCAATAATGTAATAATTTGAAATAACTGATTGCCCAATGTATGTATGTTATCTGGGTATAAAAAGGTACTTTTCTAAAAATGTTTGGCAAGTCAGTCAACCCGCTGGTAAGTGTAATTTATATGGAACGCCAAAGAGGCATTTAATCATCGGTGATGGTCTTTTGCAACCGGTGATCAATTTTGTCATCGGTGGTGGCCCGATACTGTATTGTTTGTTAGGCTATAACTGAAAAAAGGTTTGAACATAGGTTGTGAAGTTCTTGGGATATTGTCCCACTTCCGGTTGACCTGGAAGTAGAGCTAGGTCAATATGGGGGCCAAATTTTGTTAAGGTTAATCCTTAATGCTCAAAGAGTCTCTAAGTAAAAAAGGGTTTGAAAATTAGTGGTGTAGTTCTTTAGGTATGGTCCTACTTCCGGTTGACCCTGAAGTAGAGGTCAACAAGGGGACACATTTTTCAAAGTTAATATTTAACACAAAGGAGTGTGCAACTGAAAAAAAAGTTTGAACATCGGTTGTATAGTTCTTGAGATATGGTCCCACTTCCGGTTGACCCGGAAGTAGAGGTCAACATGGGGTCGCGGAAACTGGAACAAGTTTGAAATAGGTTGTATAGGTCTTGAGATCTGGTCCCAATTCAGGTTGACCCGAAAATAGAGGTCAACATGGGGTCACGGTTTTCCAAAGTAAAAATTTAAAAGGAGTCTATAACTGAAACAAAAAATGAAGATTGATTGTCTAGTATAACTGAAACAAAAAATAGGCCAACTTCCGGTTGACCCGGAAGTATACTTCTTGAGATATGGCGCTCTGCTAAGATTTACTAATTAAATATGCAAATGAAGATCACAAGGTTAATTAATTAATAATTTAAAACAAAATTACGTTTAGAGCAAAGCTTATTTTCAATCTAAAATTTTATATAAGATTTAACTCTTTTATCTTTATACTTTATACACCCCCCCCCCCTAAATTAAGAACTTTGTACAGTACGTTTTTCGCTTTGGATTCAATTAATACGTGCCTCTCCGTTTATTACAAGGAAATATTTGTATAATACTTTACCTAGCCTTTTATAAAACGTGTTGAGTGCGTCCCGGTCTGTGTTTGTCCATCACATTCATGATGCACATAATATGTGTTTCCATCAAAACGGTTTTTGTGTGGTCATAATGTTCTCACCTCCGGGTCTGTTTACACAGGGCTACTTGAATGATTTCAGATTTCCCCTTACACACAAAACTATCAGTAGAGACTCTTGTTCTAAAACATTTCCCTTCACTGAGTATACATATTTGTATTTCCCCGGCATACACCATTTCCGGAAGACGACAACCAATTGTGGGACATGGATAACCCTTCCACACCCTCTCCTACCCATTTGTTATTATAATTATTATCTTTTTAGAAAGAGCTGATTAATTTGATGTTTTTTGCGTTCCCCCTTACTTAGTTATAAAATGGTACTCTTCTAAAAATGTTTGGCAAGTCAGTCAACCCGCTGGTGAGTGTAATTTATTCCTCCATGGTGGTGTGAACTAGAAAATAACAACAACTATTATCCACAATCTACACAATCATAGGTTTTGAAGTAGGCCTGCACCGACCGGACGCAAAATTCGGATATCCCAAAATCCCATCACCGGTTGCAAAAGTTGACCAATTGCAAAAAGCCACCACCGATCCCTAAAGTTGACTGATTGCAAAAAGCCACCACCGATCCCTAAAGTTGACCGATTGCAAAAAGCCACCACCGATCACTAAAGTTGACCGATTGCAAAAAACCACCACCGATCACTCAAGTTGACCGCATGCAAAAAGCCATCACCGATCCCTGAAGTTGACCGATTGCAAAAAGCCATCACCGATCCCAAAAGTTGACCAACTGCAAAAAGCCACCACCGATCCCTAACGTTGACCGATTGCAAGAAGCCACCACCGATCACTAAAGTTGACCGATTGCAAAAAGCCACCACCGATCACTAAAGTTGACCACCGATTGCAAAAAGCCATCAACGGTCGTGAATATGCATGACCGATCGCTATATACCATCACCGATCATGAATATGCATGACCGATCGCTAAAATGGACCACCGATCGTGTTTTATCACCGCTCGCTAAAGTTGATCACCGATCGCATAGGACCAGCACCGATGACAAATTTGATCACCGGTTGCAAAAGACCAGCACCGATGATTAAATGCCTCTTTGGCGTTCCATAAGTACAAGCCTGTAGTTCCAATCCACGCTCTGTGAACCATTTCTCAGATTTTTGAAGGTTAGTGTCCGTTGTGGACGCTGCGACAGAAATAATGTAGTTGGTAGCCGCTGCCACCTTGCCAAACGTGGACGGCGTCGACGTTGGTAAAAATACCAGGGCTATTTTCTCAGCAAGTACACACCGTATTAATTAGCTGAGACTTTGACATCTGACTTTGATTGTACCTGCTTTGTAATTTTACATTTTAATCAGCATTACGTTGAACAAAAAGTCTATGATCTACCTTTTTTTCGGTACAACCATAATTATTCTAAATTTGATTCGTACTAACGCACAGACCTACACAGGGTGTTCTTGTCTGGAGTTACCATTGTCATCAGAGTCATCGACCACGCCCCCATCGCTAACGCCTGGCCACTGTGAGTCCGATTGCTCAAGTTTCGTCATCTTTGTCTTCGTGGCAGCCGTCTGGGTGTTCATTACGGGACTCATCGGCTCTCCTAGAAACATCATCATAATAAGGTAAAGGTCATCATCTTGACCAGAGGTCACTGTTAAGGTCATCACCTAGACCAGAGGTCACGGTAGAAGTATCCTTGAACAGAGGTCATCAAAATAAAAAATGGCAGAAGTATTTCCCTGAAAGATGGGCATCCATTTCATATTTAACACATCCGGGTGTCTCGCCCCACAGAGGGTCATCCGATATTCCATACTATGGTGGTTGATTTTATGCATGGTTTATTAAAGACAGTGGGCACTATTGGTAATTGTCAAAGACTAGTCTTCACAGTTAGTGTATCTCAACATATGCATACAATAACAAACCTGTGAAAATTTGAACTCAATCGGTCGTCGAAATTGCGAGATAACAATGAAAGAAAAAACACCCTTGTCACACAAAGTTGTGTGCTTTCTGATGCTTGATTTCGAGACCTCAAATTCTAAACTTGAGGGCTCGAAATCAAATTCGTGGAAAATTACTTCTTTCTCGAAAATTACGTCACTTCAGAGGGAGCTGTTACTCACAATGTTTTATACCATCAACCTCTCCCCATTACTTGTAATCAAGAAAGGTTTTATGGTGATAATTATTTTGAGTAATTACCAATAGTGTCCACTGCCTTTAAATATTTTCCCATCGAACAAATCTCGGCTCATCCTCGAAGATGCTTGAAATGTGTCCAACACAACAAGATGCTCACTAAATCGCACCTTCTCATTGTCACTACACCTTTACTTGGGGACGATTTCACAAAGAGCTAAGATTGATCGTAACTGCGAATCAATCATGGTTGCTTAGTAAAGTGTGATGCCACAATGCAAATCACTATGGTGAAACTGACAATTTATCTTACGATGGATTTTACTGCTTTGTAATATATTACCTTGTTTTTATTTATAGTTCCGTCGATCCAGAAGACAAAACTTTTGCTCTTGGTCTGAGCCGTGTCCTCGCCCTGACCTTAGGTAAGTTATTCTGTATAAATTCTTACTAATGAGCAAGAATGAATTTACACTATAAGTAATACTTGAAGGTCTTAATTGGGTTGATCAATAATGTATTTGTCATAAGCAAAACAGTACAACGATTTAAAGGATACTACAGGGAGACAACAACTTTTAAAGCACTAATGGTAGCTTATTTAAAGCTATTTCTTTGTTAGAATTAATATTAAAGTAGAAATATTGCAACACATTCGCCACCAAAGTCTTCGTCAAATTTGTTTTATTGTTTTTCCCCAGGGTCACTACCATTCCCGGTGCTGTTCGGAACCTGCATCGATTCCTCGTGTCTGGTATGGCACACCCTTTGCGGGGAGCGAGGATTCTGTGAAGTGTACGATATCGAAAGATTCCGTCTGATTCTGTTCGGGTTGTCCAGTGCGATTATTGTACTGCAGGCAATAGTGTTCTTCATGTTGTGGCTGGTAGCCCGACGAAGGCAACCTGGACCTAGATACGCTGAGGTGACCTACTGAAACAGGGAACCAGGGGAAACTCAAGACACTTGACCATAGATCTTTCACATGCTATATGTATTATGTTAACTGCACGCCGAGTTAGCCATACCATAAAGTTATCAAGACCAGGGCCAACTTTCATAAAGCTGGTTAGCTGGAAATACTGCTTAGCAAGTTTCTTTGCTGAGCAAAACAATAGGAGACTTTTGAGACGCTTGGTGGCAGCAGACTTACCAGGTAAAATCCATTGTTCTCGGTAATGTGCGCAGGCTCAGATCTACGTAAACAATTGGAAATTTACCTGGTAAGTCTGCTGCCACCTAGCGTTTCAAAGTCTCCCATTAGTTGGGAGCCAGTTACGTTTTATGGATGTTATGGCTGGTAACACGTTTCTGTTAAACAAGATTTTATTGGCTTATCAAGTTGTTATTGTTACAAGCTTAAAAATTGGCCTCGACAGGCACTTTATTTTGCTGCCATAGTGCGCGCAAACATGTATTTGCGAAGTAGTATACAGAGTCTATATTGGGGTTGATGGTGGCGAAGTGACGCATCGCATTTCTCTATATGGCGTTTGCTAACCGAAATTTTCTAAATATACGCTGCGTGAATATGATTAGAATACATCATAGGAAAGGGTAATTGGAATAATATGGCAAAAATGGTGAACAGACAAAAACATCAAATAAAATGCGAACAACAAACAATCATTCCAAGTAAACCATCCGCTCCTTTAACGCTCATTCTGGGCGCGAAGGCAAAGTCACACAGGCTGTTTTTTTATATGATTGAGTAATTGAAACGAAAAACACTTCGGCAACACAATATTAAAGAGACACTACCTGAAACTTACTATGGCAATGTAAAGAAACTGAAACGTGAATGAATTTTCTTTGAGATTGTCTGGAGCTGGTTGCCTTTAAATTGCCTTCTGTGACATGACTTTAAGAAACCATTAAGACGGTCAAGATGTCACAACGGGTAGACGATCCTATAGGAAAGAACTAAAGACTTCAATCATTAAGGCTCTACCTGTGGAGTTGACCTTCGTAGCATTTGTGCAAAGTAAAGTGAATGTCCGCCACAGCAAAGCACGACCTAAAGTTTTGTATACAACAATCGGCCTTTTTAGAGTCGGTTTTGAAAGGGATTTTTTTTGTATTTGTTAACCGAAAAATAGGGTACTTTTAAACAAGTTTCTGTATATGGCCGTCATATTTAAATGGTGGTCGATGTACGTTGTATATAAAAGTTAGACAATAGAATTAGCCGTTGAAAAAATGCTTTCCGACAAAATGGACATATAGAAACATAATTACTGTATAACCAAATAAATAAAACATAAAAAGGGTTTTCAATGGCCTGACGTTTCGACCATATATAGCAAAGTACTTCTTTATAAAACGCTCTTTAACTGACGGTACGACTTTTTAAAGGCACCGGACACCATTGGTAATTACTCAAAATAAGTATTGCATATTAATCAAACTTGTATCGAGCAATGGAGATCGCTGTTGAGAGCAAACTATGTGAGAAACACTCCACTAGTCTGAAGTATAACGTAGGTTTGTAGAAAGGGTTAGTTTTCTATACTCAAATTTAAAAGGATTCAGGCCTGAAGTATCTGAATAACGTTAACCATCTGAAAGCCAACAAACTTGTGCAACAAGTGTGTTTTTCTTGGCACTTTTCTCTTGCAACTTCGATGGCCAACATTGAGTCCAAATTTGCACTGAGTTGTTGTATGCATATTTTGGGATACACCATATAGTGACGGTTACCAAAGGTGTCCCGTGCCTTTAAGTCGATAGAGTTTCTTTTATGTATATATTTACTGTTTGGTTCATGTCCAAAGTTAACCACGTCATTTTAAGTAAAGCAAGCTTACCTAAATGTTTACAGAAGAAAGTATGTGAATGTGTGTGTTTTGTTAAACCCCCATCCATTAGCGTACATGTATAGATAGAGCTAATCCTTAAATGCATAATCCTACTACTAGTCCAATATAGCAGAACGTTCCCAGGGCACCATTGTCATGCACGGAAATCCAAGCGTCTTTGGATACCAGCATTGTGTACATCCCAACCTTCTCCTTTCCCATGAAAGCATGTAGAGAATAGCTTTTTAGATAGAACTTTTTCGAGATTCAAAATGAATCTTTGTGTGGAAGGGTGGCGTGGGATAGTTCTTTCTTCTCGTGCAAGCTTCCGTAATAAGACTCTTTACATCATTCATAAAAAGATGTGGGTGGACCTTGAAACGTTGAGTGGCGACTTGATTTGGCATAAGAAATACTTTGGTGCATTTGAATACCCGAGCAAGTATATAGTTACCTAGCAGCATACCATAGGGTAAATAGGTTCACTTTATGGGGGACTCAGCATCTAAACAATCGAGCCCTAGTGCAACTCCGACCGCCGCACTCAGTATCATATCTAGCTCCAGTGAGCCACCTAGCAGGCAACCCAGCGTCCGATCGACCCACAGTGACACCAGTGTACCCAGTCGCCAAGGTTAACTGGGTTCGTTCATGCAAATCATGTTCCCGTAGAAAGACACCGAAACATAAGGTGATTGCACCTTTAGTCAAAATGACTAGTGCAGCTAGTCCATTTGAGAGAGTCAGTGTAGATATTCTTGGCCCACTGCCTGTATCTAGTTCTGGCAACCAATATGTACTGTGTTTCACTGATCACTGTACTAGATGGCCAATTCTGGTACCGATCAAATCAACCGATGCACGTACAGTAGCATCATGTTTCTATAAAGAAATAATAATATGCAACCACGGTTGCCCCAAATTTCTCTTAAGCGATAGAGGAACTAACTTCCTCAGTAAACTGATGATAGAAGTTTGTAGAATCATGGGAACTAACAAATTAAATACCAGTGCATATCATCCACAGTGTAATGCGGTACAAGAACGTTTTAACAGTGTTATTTTGGATACAATCTCACATTATGTTAATAAGTTTCACACAGATTGGGATGAGTTCATTCCTTCGATCCAGTTTGCCTATCGGAGTAGCCCAGCGGATAACAGCGTTGGATTCAGCCCCTTCTTCCTCCTCTACGGCAGAGAAGCAGTTCTACCCTTGGACGTTGCACTACTAAAAACCACCGAGTCACACAACCAAACCGTGAGAGAATACATTAGTCATCTGGTAAGCCAACTTGAAACTTTCCGAGAGGTTTCAAAAACTCATCTGGAGAGAAACCAAACTGCTATGAAACAGCGCTATGATGACAAAACAACTGAAGTCCAGTATGAAGTAGGAGACTGTGTATTCATATTCTTCCCAAAGAAACAACCTGGACTGTCAAAGAAACTTCAACAACGGTGGTGCGGACCCTACATCCTAGTAAAGCGAAATGGGCCAACAAATTTCATGGTGAGAAATCTGGAGAACAATAAGTTATTATCTTCACCGATTCATGTTAATCGCATGAAATTCGCCTATGATAGATTTCTACGACCCTCAAATGAAACTTTTCCCGTTGAACTTGACGCAAGAGATCCAATAACAGAGCTTAGTGACAACGATCTTCCTACAGACTCTTATCAGCCACTAACTGCGAAACACTCAACGGAAAACCCAGTCAAGATCCCAGGACTTCCGTCAACAACAGGCAAACATGATATAGAGTATGCTGTGGAAAAAGTGATCCGAGGAAAATTCATCAACGGCAAACTTCACTACCTCATTAAGTGGCAAAACTTTCCCTCAAAATATAACACTTGGGAACCAATTGAACACATGAACCATTCGACTATGGACTTTTTGAAGACACATCCTATACGAATAACAGGCAAAGCAACGAGATAATGTGTTGCTAATTAATTATGTTGATTATTTGTGTGCTGTAATAATAATTTTGCCAACATTTAAAGTGCGCTGTTAAATTGTATATAGAGACGACTTGGTGAAATTATTTTGATTATTGTGAGAGGTACCGGAAATATGGACTGCTTATTAGATAATATTATTAATTTTGCATATGTAATTGTGTAAACAAAAAGATGTAAGGAATTTCAAATTTACCTTGTTAACATCAAATTTTAAGGCCTTTTGGATTGCGCAAAATAACCTCAATTACTGCAGTCTGTATTTTAAATTTTGGCCCTGTTATCAGTTTTGGTGATTCTTTAAAACTTCTCCTTAAGCCCGGCCGGCAAGAGTAACACCACAACCTTGAAGTTTTAGATTGAGTTGCAAAATGTATAATTGCCTAGAGTTTTAGGAGAAATTGAATACTCTCCTACAGACTATTCCGTAAAAATCAAATTTAACTCAAAGTGTATTTAGACAATTTGTTTATGCAAACTTGGAATCGACGGAGCCGATTCTAGCAGAGAGAGGCATATGTTATGGGACTACTTTTCGTATGATGGCGTAGTAATATTATGAATACTAATTAAGTACGGGGTATACCAGGGCGCGGCCTATGATCGCCAGTAGCCGTTAGCCTGGTCTGGGAGGTTGGAGTCTCCGTCTTTAATTTACCTAAGTTTCGTAAGTTAAGTTATTAAATAAAGCTATTGTGTTCTCTAATAAGAAGTCTCACTAGCCTGTTTTATTTGAAGTTGTGTACTAGTATCCCGGTAGGCTGACAAAGCCATAATACTAGCGTCCGATCGAACCACAGTCACACAAAGGTTCCGAGCAGGCAACCCAGCGTCAGATCAAGCAACGGTGCCACGATAATTCCGCGTGCAACATCACTCATCAGTATCGACATGGCTGACAAAGGTAAGCATGGAATCATTGTATAAAGTTAAGTTTGAAATGGTACGACAACTTCTCGGTGGAAACAAAACACTATTATGATTTATAATAACCGTAAACCCACCCTAAAGCTCTACACGCACTGTACATAGTGGCACCAAACCCTATCAATCTACCCAATGTCACTTCGTACCCAAGTCACTTCGTACCCAAGTCACTTCGTACCAAGTCACTTCGTACCCAAGTCACTTCGTACCCATTTTACAAAACTCCATATCCTTTTTGTCCAAACACGTTGTTTAAAATCAAGGTGTCCGTTAATCAGACATTCAGACAAGGACACCCACCTGAAAGGAATTGAGAGCCACTTTCTTTTTAAAGACCCCATCAAATACAAAATGGTCGTTCCATCCCTTGGGTATCCTTGGACGAATAGTATCTGGAAAGTGTAATCACAAAACTTTGCAAAAAACTGAAGGGAAAACCCCGAAATGCACGGTATTAAAACATGATTTTCCCTAGCCGGTGAGGACTTTAATTCTGGAAAAATAGTAACAGGTGTATACAGATTAACGAAGACGGCAAAACGATTTAATTTGAAAAAGATTGAGCATGGGAGCCGGTACTCTTTTTCAAAAGACTTGTTCACGTGACAGGGCCGAAACTAGGGATCACCATCCACTTTTTCAAAAACAGTCCAGATTTCAAGAGAGGGATCACCCATGGGGCAAGGACGTCTTGGGGTGGGTCCACTGCGTGTTACAAAATTTCCCATGGTGTTTTCCCATGGGCGATTCCCCATGGGAAACCCAAGGAGAAATTGGACCCCATGTATACATGGGAGAACTTCCCATGGGATATTTCCCATGGATTCACATGGGGTTTTACCCATGCCCTCCATGGTGTTTTCCCCCTATACCCATGGGTTTTTACCCATGCACCCCATGGTGTTTTCCCCCTATACCCATGGGGTTTTACCCATGCACCCCATGGTGTTTTCCCCCTATACCCATGGGGTTTTACCCATGCTCCCCATGGTGTTTTCTACCTTATACCCATGGGGTTTTACCCATGCTCCCCATGGTGTTTTCTACCATATACCCATGGGGTTTTACCCATGCACCCCATGGGGTTTTTCTACCCTATACCCATGGGGTTTTACCCATGCACCCCATGGTTTTTTTCTACCCTATACCCATGGGGTTTTACCCATGGTGTTTTCTACCCTATACCCATGGGGTTTTACCCATGCACCCCATGGTTTTTTCTACCCTATACCCATGGGGTTTTACCCATGGTGTTTTCTACCCTATACCCATGGGGTTTTACCCATGGTGTTTTCTACCCTATACCCATGGGGTTTTACCCATGCACCCTATTTTTTATTTTTTTTACCCTATACCCATGGAGTTTTACCCATGCTCCCCAGGCACCATGGTGTTTTTTAACCAATACAGCTCATGGGGTTCTATTCGAACCCCCATAATGGTCTGCACTCCATTTGTAGGTTGACTTACTAGGCCTATGAAAGCAACTATATTAATTCAAAAGATGCAATCATTCTTTAGTTACAATTGTGCTCTGGAACACGTTTATTTGATACTGATGCAACAATTATTGAAATTAGAATTAACTTTGAAGTTCATGAAGATCATGGCCCAATTTCATAAAGCCTGCTGTTAGCACAAAAATTTGCTTAGCATGAAATGTCTTCCTTAACAAAAACAGGATTACCAACCAAATTTCCACACGATTTCCAGTATAAGCAAACAACAGCCGAATGCCAGTAACAAGCAATACGCGACAAATTCAAATTGGGCTGGTAATCTTGTTTTCATCAAGGAAGAAATTTCATGCTAAGCAAATTTTGTGCTTAAAGGCTTCATGAAATTGGGCCCATATATATGTACAAACAATTATAGTGAATTTAAGAATACTATTATCTTGACTTGAAAAACATTTCACACAAAGATTTCTGTAACTTTTTCTGTGAAATGCTTTTTAAAGGTGAAGAGTGTTTGAAATATTACTTTTATTCTCGACTCTGACCAAGCAAGGTGATTACAAGTAGTATGGCAAGATGGTAACAGTAGCACATAATTTTCAATGCATGACACAATTAGGCCCTTAACCATTAAAACCAATTGAAAGTGACAACGAACAAGTTAAAGTGTGTACTGCATTTTCAAAACTAATGGGATGTTGATGCTGCACATTGGATGTTGATTCTACCCTATACCCATGGGGTTTTACCCATTTTGCTTTTATTGAGTTATTTCAATATAATACAAGGCTTTACTGTAGATTATTTACACAATAGTCTTTTGGGGGTTACTAGATACTTTGCATTTTTATGGTTTGACTCGTCAAATCATAATGAGGATCATTATATTGGCAACCCAATTGGTAAGGTAGATGAAAGACTGACAAGTATTCAACCTCCAAACAACTTAACTCGAGCACCAAGGTCATTGTTACATAGACGATTTTGGAAAGGGTCTGAATGGAGGTCTTGGATTATATTTTTTTCTATCCCATGCTTAATCGGGATTCTTCCAGATAATTATCTAAGACATTGGTTACTGTTGGTACAAAGTCTTGCAATTCTTTTGTGAAGAGCTCGTAAAGTTTAAACACGTTGTTGCAATAAAATTGACGAAGAAAACTGCTTGTGTATCAATTATGTGTATTATTCAACAACTGTGTGTGATCCTGAAACAAGAAGAACTAGACATTAGGTGTTTGTGAACAAACACAAAGCTGTTCCGTGTTCTTTTGCTTTGATTATGTGTTAACAATACCAAGGAGTCTATAACTGAATGTTTGAAAAATACTGTACAGTGTCTTGAGTTACGGTGCCACTTCATGGGGTCACGGTAACCTAAGGCTAATCTCTAACGCCCAAGGAGTCTGTAACTGAAAAAAAGTTAGAAAATCGGTTGTGTAGTTCTTGAGATATGGTGCCACTTCTGGTTGACCCGGAAGTAGAGGTCAACTTGGGGTCATGGATTTTCAAAGTTTATTTTTAATGCCTTAGGAGGATAAAACTGAACAAACAGGATTGAAAATCGGTCGTATAGTACTTGGCGTATGGTCCCACTTCCGGTTCACCCGGACGTAGAGGCCAACATGGGGTCACGAGTTTTCACAGTCAATATTAATGTCAAGGAGTCTGTAAGTGAAAACAAATTGAAAATCGGTTGAGTAGTTCTTGAGATATGGTCCCACTTCCGGTTGACCCGGAAGTAGAGGTCAAATTGAGGTCACGGTTTTTCCAAATTTTTCTCCTATCCCCAAGGAGTCTTATAACTACAAACAGTCGACATTCTTAAAGAAGAATGTCGTCTTCCTGTGATAATTTATCACGGAATGTCGACATCCTAAAAGTAGGATGTCGTCTTCCTGTGATAATTTATCTCGGGATGTCGACATCCTAAAAGTAGGATGTCGTCTTGCTGTGATAATTTATCTCGGTATGTCGACATCCTAAACGTCAGTTGACATCTTCCTGTGATAATTTATCTCGGGAAGTCGACATTCTAAAAGAAGAATGTCGTCTTCCTGTGATAATTTATCTCGGAATGTCGATATCCCAAAAGTAGGATGTCGTCTTGCTGTGATAATTTATCTCGGGAAGTCGACATCCTAAAATTAGGATGTCGTCTTCCTGTGATAATTTATCTCGGGAAGTTGACATCCCGAAAGTAGGATTTCTTTTGTTGAAAGGATTTTACTTGTATACGTTTTGTTAACTAGTATTACATTTCCAACAATATTTATAATATTCATGGTCATAAACTACGTTAAACTAAAATAATGGACGAAACAAAATGTCCCACGTAAAACTCCATAAGGTTTGGAACATAATGGTCCCGCAAGTTCAAATACGCGCGAGACTTGCTTAGTCTACACAGAAGGTAATAAATCATTTATTACAAGCAAATGCAATCGTACAATAATAGAAAACAAAAACTAAAAATCAATGCAAAACACATGTAGGGGATGGAGGGGCCCATAAAAAGCAAACCTTAACGAGTATGGACCCCCCCCCCCTTTTTTCTAACGAAGAAAGCAATGTAAGCAATTCTATTAAGTGGGTGTAATCTTATGTAGCGGCAAAACAATTCAAATTTACAGGAAGAACAAACACAATAACAGTTAGTGTAAAATAAAATTTAACCATATATTTAAATGAAACAGATAAACAAAATACCAAAAATAAATACTAGATAAATTGGGCCCCACAACTCTTGCTGGGAAAAAAAACCATGTCGAAATATACCATTGTTATCCATTAGAGACGTTTTGTAGTCACTTTGGTTGGGGAGCGAGGAATCTAGCAAAAACACACGAAAATCCAATGGCTGGGACATCAGTTTATACACCAGACAAATCTATTATATGGATATTCTTTTGAATATATATTTTGTGCATATGGTCCGTGATTCATGGTCCGTTGAATTTAAGTGGGCGGTTGTATCGACAACAGACTTTTATCCTTTTGATCACCATCAGCCCCATGTATAATAAACTTCAAGGGCTGACGATTGCACTTTTGGTATTGTCATTGTTAAACTCCGGTTCCATTGTGTGCTGTCTGTTACCCTCCATACATAGATTTTCTTGTGAATAGTAGCTGTGTATGATTCATGGTTCGCTGAATAATGTGGCGATAACAAACTTTTATCCTTTTGATCACCATCAGCCCCATGACGGTTGCACTTTTGGTATTGTCATTGTTAAACTCCGGTTCCATTGTGTGCTGTCTGTTACCCTCCACACATAGATTTTCTTGTGAATAGTAGCTGTGTATGATTAATGGTTCGCTGAATAATGTGGCAATAACAAACTTTTATCATTTTGAACTGAATGCTTGATTTATTATCTAGAGGTAAATGCTTGAGGCCAGTAAGAGTATTTTGCACGTACACCATGTAGTTTTTGTTGGAAACCGTTCGCTAACAGCCATTTATGTTACCCTTTGAAATAAGATCAGAAAATTTATAAGTTTGCTTGTTGCATAAAATTAAATTGAAGATGATGCCTGAATTGATTTTTACGATCAGAGTTGGACTCTAGACTGACGTGTTGGACTCCTTGAACACTCCAAGTGGTTCAATAGGTAGTGCAATTCCAATACTTATGCTGATGTTCTCATGATGTCAGCATCAACAGGAAGTTCCAACAACTTTGTCCCCTTGTACAATTAAATATGCAAATATGGGTCACGTGGTTAATAAATAACGATTTTAAAAAAAAATTTGGGTCGGTGGTTTGATGTTTGATCTAGTACAAGTTGATTTCACAGAACTCTTAACCACCAAACTCTGCGCTTATGATCACCATTTTTCGCTTACTGTGTTTTTAAACATCATCGTGTCATGCATGCACACAGGTTATGTTGGGCTAACATTTGAGAAAAAGAAAAGGCAACACTATCGATATAAAGATAAGAATCAAACTTAAATATTACAAAAAGAAATATATTTTTAGTTTTGGGGGATAAAAAAATATTGATTTCGGACGGAGATTCGAACTCGCAATTCTCAGATGTGTAGTCGCGACTGATGACCACTAGGCTAGAAGGGCACGATGTAAAAATGGTGGGTTTTTACATATGTGCATCAACAGAGGGGATTATGATCCGGCGAAATAGTTCTTGTTTCATGATTTTGCGACCATTGTCACTAAATATGAACTGCTAACGCCTATAACTATTAAGTAGGGTTGAAATGTAGTATTAGATGCCTTAAGGGGGTTTTTGACGACGACGTCGATGTCGTCAAAAACCCCTATCTAATCACGCACGTTCGTTTTAACGAAACCCATGCACAGAGTAATTGGTCCAGAACGCGGTTAGAAAAACAAGGACAAATTTAACGCACGTTCTAACGAAAATCCCAAACCTCCGTACTTTGTGTGTGTACAGAGTAATGTGTCCAGAACGCGGGTAGGAAACAAAATAGTATAGACTCCTCTCAAGAAGTCAACAACTCATTGAGGTACATACTGTGTTGTATTACAATAAATGTTTCACAATAACATGAAAGTGACTGCATCAAGTTTACAAATTAAAAATTCAAATGAAGACCACGTGGTTAATTAATTAAGAATTTTAACACTTTTTTGTTAGAGTAAAGCTTATGTTCTAAGCTTCAATTTGATATATGATTTAACTCTTTTATCCTCATACTTTAGGAGACGGTGCCTGAACAAAAACGCTGTACAAACGCTATGGGGTTTTAGGCGGAAACAAAGAATAATAATAATAATAAAAATAATAAAAATCTCGACGAAAACAACACCTGTTCCGACGGTAGGTAAAACAGCTAAAAATAAAGAAACCTTGTATAAGTACAGGTACACACTATAATGCAAAACTGAGACAAATATCCTTAATCTAGCTAATCTGAACTTGTGCAAACCCTAGAAAACTCTGAGTACACTATAATGCCTAGCAAGAAATCACCCAAAAAGGCAAAAACACACCCTAACTACACTGGCCTAGCTAAAGCCTAGAAACGACTGCAGCGAGACTAAGGCCGTGTCCGAAACGACGACTTCGGCTACAGCTACGTCTAGACCAGCGCGTCTACCAGTGTTGAAGAATAGGCAGACGCGCGCGATCTAGCCGTAGCTGTAGCCGAAGTCGCCGTTTCGGACACGGCCTAACTCTGGGCGGCGACTCACCAACCTACACAGACAAATATCAGTCCGCGTCACTGAATGACCGTACTACCACTATACTAACTTGCAACCAACCACAACAAAAAGTAGTGCGTTGTAACGATCGCCACGTATATCAAAATACACCAAAAGGAATCAACTAAGAAGGACATTAGTAAACACCTGAACCTATCGCAGATAAATCCTAAACTCCTAGTTATTTAAACCAACAGCACTTATGAGAACTAAAGAGGGGCAATTCCTACGCAATATTCAGAGCAACCCTAAACATGGCGCAGGCTACACGCTGAATGCATACAACTAACTAGGCAGAACTGAACGGGGAATTTCCAACAAACGATCTAAACCTACACTAAAGAGCTTAACAAGGAGTAATGCAAACCTACAGACCTAACCTGCCTTATCCTGAAATAATCCTACGATAGATAAGTAAGATCTACATACCTTATAACGGCATAAACTTGAGAAAAATACGGGAATCTGGAGAGTAAACTCTAACGTTGAAAACTTTACGAACTCGTGTGTAGAAGTGGCTAGTCTAGAACTCAAGGCGCACAACCGCAAACTTCACACATCTTTAGGAAACTATAGTAAACAACATGTCATGTCATGACACTTTTATCAGAGTCTATTTCACTAAATGATTTAATTAATGCAGAAATTATGTTAAAGAAATATGTGTTTCTCGTAGAGGAGCTGTATGGCAAAAAGCACATGACATACAATGTTCACCAACTACTTCATTCTGTTGATACTGTTCATAATTGGGGTCCTTTATGGCCCAATTCAACATTTGCCTTTGAATCTTATAATGGCAATCTTCTTAAGATGTTTCATGGAACTCAGGGTGTGCCTTTGCAAATTATCAACAACTTCACATTATGGAAGTACATTCCAAAACTTATGACATCATTTGTGTATAATAAATCTCCCCAAGTAGAGACGTACTGTAAATCTTTATTAAGTGGCTTGTTGTCTACAAAATATGCATTCCATGTTAATGATGATGTAACCGTTCTGGTTGTGCTAAATTTTGTCAAACAACGATCGAAGAAAGGCTTGCCTTAGAAAGGCTACTTAATGACCCTGTTCCTGATAATGTTGCCTTCCATGATCGTGCCATTGTACACAACAAACTACTTCATACAAAAGCATACACTCGAGTGAGAAAAAGAAATTCTTCTGCTGTAGTGTTTAATGATGGCTCCTTTGATATAATTACTAGAATTTGTATAATTGAGGGCACTTGTTTTATTATTTATAACCCTGTAGTATTGTATGACCATAGAAGCATCATAACTGACAGACAAACTGGTTCTTCAGCCCCTCACATTTTAGGTTGTAAGATGTGTTAGTGAAGTTCTTGGAGCGTGTAAAGCTACTGCTATAACAAATAAGTGTATTTTCATTGAGAAAAAAAGAATTTTCCCTGATTCTTTCATTTGCATGTTTCCAAATACAATTGAGAGTGATTAAATTCTTCCGTGAAATTGTACCGCCTTTTTACAATGTTTTTCATACAACTCCAGAGTTTTGTCTACATAAACATTTTTGAATACAATGCATAGGCCTACTGGAAATTTGTCATTAGCTGTTTCGTAGCGAGCCCAAAACAGCTCTTGTGACATTATCATATGATTTTTTTCATGTCTGCACCTTTAAGTCGTAAATTGCTATCTGAACATGGAAATACAGACTGCTATGAGGGGCACTTAAAGTTATAGGCCCAAAGTGATGTCAAAACCATGACCAGTATCCACTGCCTTTAACCAATTGCTTAACAATTGGAAATAAAATTTATTGTATTTTTCTACAAAATTAATGAAACTATTCAACTCAGTTCATTTCGTTTAACTAATCAAATAATAAATGCACATTATATTCATGTTTTTAATTTGTAAATAAAAGGATGATTTTCTTGAATAAACAAATTCAGTTGGTCTTGGAAAGGCTTCTTTTTATAATCAAAGTTAATACATTGTACATGTATAATGACATGTTAACCAAAGTATTTCTACATTCCAGTTAAAGCATGATGTAACATGTATGTACATGTACATGCACCCCATCCTCCACAGGGATTTCAAATCCGATTCTTGGTACATGACACATGGTTTTAAAATAGTGAGATTACACCCCCATTGGAACCACATAATATATTGTCATGAGATACCATGGTTGGGATTTTTTTCCATGCAATTATTGAGGGGGTGGAAAGGGGTATTCTTTTGGATCCTCCAGGTTCCCTCATTGGGCCTCCACGGATTTCCATGGTGAGGGCAAAAGGGAAATGAATGCTCCTACTAATCCCATAGGGATATGATGGTTGATTGGGGAAAAATACTCCCGTGGGGTCCCCATGGGAACACCATGGTGATTGGATGGGAAAGGAATGGTCCCATGTCCCCCATGGGAACACCATGGTGATTGGATGAGAAAAAAATGCCCCCATGGGGTCCCATGGGAACACCATGGTGATTGGATGGGAAAGGAATGGTCCCATGTTCCCCCATGGGAACACCATGGTGATTGGATGAGAAAGAAATGCCCCCATGGGGTTCCCATGGGAACACCATGGTGATTGGATGGGAAAGGGATGGTCCCATGTTCCCCCATGGGAACACCATGGTGATTGGATGAGAAAGGAATGGTCCCATGTGCCCCCATGGAAACACCATGGTGATTGGATGGGAAAGGAATGGTCCAGTGGGGTCCCCATGGGAACACAAAGGTGATTGGGGGAACACCATGGTGATTGTATGGGAAAGGAATGGTCCCATGGGGTCCCCATGGGGTCCCCATGGGGACACCATGGTGCTTGGATGGGAAAGAAATGCTCTCATTGGTTCCCCATGATATTACCATGGTGATTGGATGGGGAAAAAATGCTCCCATGGGGTTCCCTTGGTGATTGAATGGGAAAGGAATGCTCCCATGTAATCCCATGGGAACGCCATGGGATTCCCATGGGGACCAATAGCAAAGACCCATGGGAGGACATGGGGAAAACTTATTCCCCATGGAACCCCATGAGATCCCATGGGAATCCCATGGGATCGCCATGGGTATGCCATGGGACATTTTTGTAAGGGGGAGGGAGGGTGTGAGAAAGAGAGATAATGCCCAAAACAAACTTAAATGGTTAAACACTCCAAAGAACATGAAGTGAAAGTGGACATGAATGGATTTGAGGCGCCGCGCAGTGGAGTGTCCAGTAATTGGTGCTATGGCCGGGGCACGGTGTACCCCTATTGTGTCTTGTGTGTGCTTTTGGAATCAGACATTCTTTATAAATAGATGATTCGAAGGTGGGGGGTATAATAAGAGACAAATATTGTACTAAAGTATGAGAACATGGGGAATGATGGTATAATTTTAATGTGTAGAATAAAGGTATAGAATATTGCCCTTATTAGCGCGAGAAGGACTGTGGCTCTCATTGTCATAAGGGACTCCCGGCCGGCGCCGTACTTTACTGCTGCTGAAGGCTTGGACCACACCCCTAACAAAGCACGGTTCTCGCTAGAATTGCCATGTAGTACAAATAATGTGATACGGTACCCATGAGCGGTGCCAGGGGCTTAAATTGCTCTATTGATCGTGTAACCGTTGTTGACAAAAGAGGGTGCATGTTACACTCCAGTGCGTTTCCTGGCAGGCAAGACACTACACTGGTAATAATGAGGGAAATTTAACATTCTGTTTCATTTTAAATTCAACAGCAACATAACAACGGAACAAGTTTTGCGATATGCCCCCTTTCTTTTTATCCAAAAATAGCAGATAGGGCCAAATAAAAATGACACATGAAGTAAAAAGACATTCACACACTTGGCTTCAGATAATATGCAAAGAATCTGCTTAACATTTTTTAGCTTAGAAAATTAAGCAGGTAACGATCCAAAGCCAGTACTTGTACACTAATTTGACATGACATTTTGTTGACAACCAATGACCATATAATCAGCTCGTGCGTTTACAATAATTATACCCGACTTGCCTGGTTTGGCCACATAATAGTGAGAACGGAAAACACCAGACTTCCAAAACACATCATATACTTGAAACAGTAACTGGGAAAAATAGATAGGGTAGGCCAAGGGAGAGATGGGAAAAAGTATCATCTCGAACAGTCCTTCTAGGTCTATACATGAAAGACCGAAGAGCACAAAGATCCCACGGGTGATGAGGAGCCAAACCGTCCTCCTGAAGATGGTGCCAGATTGATTGATTGAACCTTATTCGGAAAAGCTAATTTTTTGGTGCTAAGCTACTTGATGTCGATGTCGGCCACTTCGTTCCCAAGTCACTTCGTACCCCAAATATCATGCACAATTCACTTCGTACCCAAAATTTCATGCACAAGTCACTTCGTACCCCAAATATCATGCACAAGTCACTTCGCATATACCCAACAATGATAATTTAACTTCTTCACTAATTTTTGATTGTTTCTTCTTCTCCTTTTCCTCAAATCTTGTTACAGACAGCGACGCTAAGCCAGGTCTGGCGATCGAGACCGACGGGGCAAAACTTGCAGACATAGAGACCTCGGTTGAATCTGACATCTACGATATGGGACCCCAATTAAAGGTTTGAAAAATCATAACCGAGTTGGTGGAAGCAGAGAGCATGTAGCAATACAAAACTCCATGCAGAAGTTACAGTACAGGCAGTGACATACGAGATAGTTTTGAAGTTGATAGTTACTGAGTTTATTCGGTGTACATTTACAGGTTTGGTGAAAGTTATGTTCAAACAGAACTAAAAACGACAGTCACATGGTTCTGGGAAAATTGCTTCCTCACTCCTTGCCTCAAGTGCATCGTCGTGCTATATGTACATGGAAAATAGGACAATAATTATGTATTTACAAGTGCCTGGCAGCGAAGGGTAACAAGTCTGGCTGAGACGATGTGACCTATGTTTACATTCAAACCGCCCTCTGTTGACAAAACACTGTATACGTCATGTTTCGCCGGGCAAAAAGAAACGTAGTCATGGTAAGATTGTGTACACTTGCTAGCTGGCTGCCAAAACACAAAGGTTTTGCACGGCGGTATGCGCACGAATCATGTTATGGTTTTCGTGTGACGTCAGATGTCACATCGTCTATACAACAATTTACAACACAACCTTTGTGTATAGTTATAGCTTACTGACTAAACGATTTTTTTTACACAAGTACAAGAAAAGTCATCCAGAGAAACCGTTTCGAAATACTTGTTGAGAAAATTAATATAAAGCGAGTACTTCACAAATCATCTTCCGTTTCTTGCTATTTCGAATGCTGCAATCGATGTAAACGTACACAAAGTCCCACGTGTGCTACTGTCACTCGGGGAAGCAAGCCCCCCCCCCACCCCCTCCGAGATTGCGTGGAGGTTTCGTGTAATAGCGCCCTCTTTAGAATCAACATCCTATGGGAGAAACACACGGCGGGCGGGGAGGGGGGCGCACCATATGGGGACAAAATCCTAGTGGCATAAAAAACTAATGGTGGCGGTGGTTAATTTGAGCAAAGACGCAAATTGGGGGTGGTGGGGGGGGGGGGGGGGATGTCACACCCCTGTCCCCAAGTTATACGCAAACGCTCTTTATAGTCCCAAGCGCCAACAAGCATAATCCTGCACTACAAGTGGGTCTGTATTTTGAGAAATTAGACGGCACTTTCAGTATCACAATTACCCCTTATTGTTTTGTTTCCATTGTATAGCTGGAATATGACGATGTTTTCGCTGCACCAGATGACTACAACATATTCACGTCCATCACTGACATCAACAGAAAGATCTTCAATAAGATACAGGTTAGTATTCTTTAAAAGACCTCTTAACACTGGAGGTTAACAGGCATCTGAAAGCACACCAATGTATGCGACATGGGTGTTTTTCTTCATTATTTTCCTGCAACTTCGATGACCAATTTAGCCCAAATATTCACAGATATTTCATGCATATATTGAGATACACAAAGTGGGAATTCTGGTCTTTGACAGTTAACTAAAGTGTTCACTGCCTGTAACTGAAAAAAACACAAACAAAACTCAACACTTAGATGGTTAACAGCTCACAAATTTTTGCAACAAAGGTGTTTTACCTTCTTTTACAACTGTATTTGATGCATACATTTATATTGGGATGGATTCACCAAGTAAGAATTCAGTTCTTTGACTAATACCAAACGTGTACAGTGCCTTTGACGAAAACGTTTTTAATAACGGTGAATTTAGAGTATAGGGGCAACCGTTATGACACTAGAGGCAGGATTTGGTTTGATGTTTAAATTCTTTATTTTTTTTTACTTTTTTTTTTTTAAATGCACCATTTAAATCTACTCGACCTCCTCAGGTTGTAGTCTACAGCCTCTTCAGTATCATCCTAGGAGTCATCCTATCTTTCATCTGGGCAATAATCTTCGGTCTACTCAAGGTGATCTCCACCTACGTCTTGCAACCCGCCTCTAAGGTGTTCTTCATCCTCCTACGTGTTGCAGGAATGATCTGCAAGGCGCTGATCGGCTCCTTTTGCGACCCGTGCTACCGCTCATTCGCTCTCATTTTTTCACGTATCAACGTGGCTGCCCTGACCGCCACGGAGGCAAGGCCCGTTGGCATGAGAATCCACAATTCAAATCTTCAAATTGTCTAAGGCCTTGACAGTTGTCGCAAGAGGCAAATTTTGCAGGCAACTAGGAGGCAACCAGCTGCAGTGCCTTAGGTACGAAATGCCGAAGTCACCTCGTAACTTGCACAAGGTATTATACGAAGTATCCTGACATCCACTATACAGGGCCACTTCCGCAGCACATGAGTAACTTGTCAAACAATGTCTTGCGATCCCAATACGAAATCGTGATTACATATATATTCAAAGATGAATGCCTTTTCTTTGAGATTGCATGGAACCGGTTGCCTGTAAACTGCCTCATGTGACACGACCCTAACTCCAAAGTCCGTTTTCAGTGAATTTTGAAACTCGCTTTGGTATTTTTGTTTTTTAGGGAAAAAAGAAATTTTTAAGAATGTTTTTTTTTAACATTAAAACCTACAAGTGTTATTTTTATGCGGGTTATTATTATTAAACGTAATTTAAATTATACTCAACGTGTACCTTTAGCCGACTGATTTCTTTGCTCATGAAATAGTACAAAGATGCGAGGCTTTTTTTTTTTAGGGAAAAAAGAAATTTTTAAGAATGTTTTTTTTTAACATTAAAACCTACAAGTGTTATTTTTATGCGGGTTATTATTAATTAAACGTAATTTAAATTATATTCAACGTGTACCTTTAGCCGACTGATTTATTTGCTCATGAAATAGTACAAAGATGCGAGGCTTGACGCTAGGTGGCAGCAGACATGAGAAAACAATCTCCACAAGTTTTGAGCATGCGGGTCTCCGACCTTAAGATTAATCCTAAGTTAAGAAGAGTTTCACGTCCTAACTCGAGATAAGACGAGTCCTAACTCTTTGTGAAATCGACCCCTGGGCCCTAAAGCATGTAAGCACAATAACTTGCTAGGCACAGAAACATATTGCACTTCTGGAAAACTACGTTACTTCAGAGGGAGCTGTTTCTCACAATGTTTTATACTATATCAACAGCCTCCATCGTTTGTTACCAAATAAGTTTTTATGCTAACATTTATTTTGAGTAATTACCAGTAGTGTCCAGTGCCTTTAACTGAAATAAAAGTAATGACGTGCTTTACTTTAATTAGCATAACTGAAATGTTTTTGTTGGTTATCGCAGTAATATCACTTACTGTTATTAAAAGACATTATACCTGAGGCCTTTTTAGGCTTCTGAAAAACACACAAATTTGTGCAATTTGTTTCAATATTTTCTGTCCTTTGACACAACCAAGGGTGCCCATTGCCATTAAAGGAAGGCCTACACATTGCCTTGGAATGGACTTTTTGTGTTCGTTGTGAATTCAATATGGTTGAAAAGATTATTTATAATGAGCCGCACAATATGCCTCGATATTATGTGGTTTTCCTTGTACATGTAATGTACTTCCTTCAGTATAACATGGTCCGACGTTTTGGGGTTTCCAGGTTCTAAAAGACTGCGGACCGACGTGTTTGTTCACGACAAAGTAAAAGAAAAAACACAAAATGTTTTTTTGGGGGGTCCTGAATAAAAGTCTATTAATGCCCCAAATCCACCCTGCTGGTGTTCAAGGAGCAGAATGTATCTTTTTTGGAGTATCAATATTCACCGAACTTCACTTTAATAGGCAGATGCGATGAAAAGCAACATAAAGACCGTACACAATTTAACATTTTATGGATCAACTATGAAGAAATTACAAACTTTTTATGGAAGATCCTAATTATTCATAGTTTTGAAAAACAGACCTACAAATTTGCGTAAAATTATACTCACTGTATCTCGTGTCAGTCTGCATAATTGGCCACACAATTATTATTCTCCTGAAGTCCAAAAAGAAAATGGAACCGTTGGTTCCAATCGTACAAAAGGAAACCGGACATCGGTTAAAGTACGGTGGCCCACAACAGCTGTCACGTCATGCAAACGAAAAACTGCGATAGCGCCTTTGCTTTTGCCGTGGTGCGTCTACTTTTTGCCGTGAACAGCTGTGGGCCACCGTAATAATTTGGACTATGTCACATGCGTTGCAAACATGAGTGCGTCAACAACACTTTGGCATTCTGCCAGTGGCAATACTCATATTCCATGAGAAAGAGGCCAAATAAAATACACTATTAGAGCTCAAAAAGGGTAATTCAAAGAAGAAAAAAAAAACATTAAAAAGCGATAAGATTTTTTTTAACTTATTGGTACCACCTGAGGTGGCAAAATCCATTTTTGTTTAAAGGTCTATGTCTATGGATGATAAATTGTGGTAGCAATCCCAGGGTGGTAGCTTAGTGGTAGTAAATGGCCACATTTTAAGCCTAGTCGGAATGAGCTTATTGTGCAAATCCTTAGCATCCTTTGTTTTAACTATTTACAGTTGAGTCTTCCATATTATCTCTGGGTATTATCTGTATTTAAAAAGGGGTTCCAGGTATCTGCAAGTGTTGTAAACAAACTGTTTACGTGGCGGAGCGAACACAAATCTACAATTTTATTAATAGCGATGTTTACACATTATCGACACAATCGCTAAATATGCAAGATATGATTTTGGCAGAGTTGACCCGAAAATTCATGTTTAAATTCGAACTAGCTAGACGCAAACGAAACATTACCGAAACTTTTACTTTCGTATACATGTGTATACGGAAGTAAAAAAAAGTTTTTTCTATAGAGCTACATATACTGTTCCGGTGTGGTAAGTTTATACATGTACAAATACATGTTTTTTGTTTGGGGTGATTTATTTTATTTACATAGACTTGGGTCAAGGTATAATGGCTCTCATGTTACTCTATACCGATCTCGTGATACCGCTAGCTCGTGACTATGACATAAAGTGCAGCAATAAACGATGCTAGCGTTTTGCTTCAACGCTATCGTGGCCTCGTACAGTTTCATAAAGCCGCTATCCAAAGCGTTTGGAGGGGGAGACCATGCGTGCCCGCCCCGAGTGGTCTCCCCATCCAGTCCCTTTGGATTGCGGGTCTACGAAGCTGTCCAAGCCACGAAAGCACTGGCAAAACGCTGATAATACCAGCCCGATTTGGGAAGAGGGTATCCCCCCTCGCCAAATGTTCCCATACATTAACACACTGTTTTCATCTGTACATGTATAGAAGTATCCCCCTCCCCCAAATGAAATCCTCTGAGGAATTCTTGAGATTCATGTCACACAAAGAAAACACCACCGCGGTACACCCAGACTTGACTCAAGTCCAAATCCCTTGAGAGTCCTTTTATTTTCAGTCCCATCGCCCCAGAACATCAGAAAACACCCCAACCTGTGTCGCATTGGGACCACATCAGCTACATTTTGACGGCTGATATGTTTAGGGACCTCTCGCACGAGAACGGGACTTGAATCAAGTCTAGTGGAGCTGCAGCGTAATGTACAAATTATCACTTCATGAAACGAATTCTTACTTTCCATTAGATTCTCAAATTGGTTAACAACCATAACATAAATAATATTTTGTTCTTGAATTTTGAAGCTCTGCTTCTGATCAGAACGCTGGTTCGATTCCGGCTTGCGTCCTTGAGCAATGTGCATTACCATAATTATGATCTGTCCTTCGGGTGGGACATTAAGCTGTAGGTCCCGTATACTAGCGTTGGTAGTTCACGTACCCATAACGCATATCACTTACCATGAAAGAGAAGGGGGTAAACCCATGTTTTTCTGATTCACATTTAATTTGCAAGCACTCTTGTTTGTTGGAATACTATACATGTACATTCTTTTTGTAATAGTTTAATAATAATAAAAACGATGCCATTGCTTCAACATTGGTTGATATTATTGTAACAGTTCAGAATAATTAAGAGATACAACAAGGGGGTTAGTTATAATAAATAGTTTAAAAAAATGTTAAGACATAATTTATTACAAAATGCGTGCTGGTATATAAAATTATATACAATCCGTAATGCCTATCAAATAAACCTTTAACAATCAACAAAATGTGTCTTAGTTATTACAAGAAGCACATATACATGTAGTTTCGGATTATTGAAGAAATGAGTTGACTGCGGTGGAGGCTATTAATTTTGTTTAGTATAAAGGGTGTATTATTTATTTATTTTTTAATAAAGTTTTTATGTGGGGTATAATGTACATGTACAGTGGTAATATTTAAAAATGGACAGATAAAATTGGTTCAAAATTCATCAAATCATTTCAAGATCTGCGTGCTTATACAATGATACGAGTTGTGCTTAAAGGATTCTGGTACTTTTTCAAAATGTCCACAGATTTACATTAAACTTACAGGGTTTGAAGATGATGATAGTGGAAAGCTTCCCTTCAAATATTACTAACTAAGGTTGTGTAGTTTTTGAGGAATGAATAAAACAAGTCACAAAATGATTTTGGTCTCATGAGACCAAAATTATTTTAGCAGGTAAAATCCCCTTAACCAGTTATGATATTATACCAAAACCAAAGCATAACTGGTTAATACGTTTTTACATGCTAAAACTGAGACGAAAGTTATTACTTTTACTCATTTCTCAAAAACTACAGTACCTCAGTAAGTAACATTTGAAGGGAAGCTTTCTACTATCATAATCTTAAAACTTTTTAAGTTTAATGTAAATCTGTGTACATTGTGTTTTTTTTAGGAAAAAGTACATATACCTTTTAAAGAGAAATATTGTACTATAATAGAAAAAAATCAAAAAAATCAGAAACTTGCCCGCACCAAAGCAACTGTTACTAGTTGACAAGCGAATGAATAATTAAGAACAAAATTCAAAGTTACACTTCGCGTTTCCGCATTTTTGCAAATCTCCCTTATCGCGCATTGAGAAAATAACTCTACTCAGACTTCTTGGATCGAAGCGCATTCATTCCTCGCCACGATGGGTAAGAAGCCGGAAGCTTTCAAGGAGAAACTTCCCCTAATCCGGGAAAACATGAGCCCGAATGATTCGTAAAACGGATCCAGGAACGATCGGACACTCGCTCTAAATATCATCGCAAAAGGGCGAAACAACACGAAGGTCAATTTGGCTAGCGGCTGCATGAAATACACGGTGTAGACGTTGGCGAGCGCGAAGACGATACCCCAGATGAAGGAGAGAATTACCCCAAAGAGGACGCTGAAGATGACATTTACAGCAACCTGTGTAAAAAGAAAACATTGATATTATAATGGGCCTTGTAGAAAAAGCACTACACAGAACAATGGAGACACAAACATACAGAATGTCATACAGACCCTTTAAAGGCACTGGACACCTTTGGTAATTTTCAAAGACCAGTCTTCCCACTTGGTGTATCTCACATATAAAATAACAAAGCTGTGAGAATTTGAGCTCAATTGGTCGTCGAAGTTGCGAGATAACAGCTATGAAAGAAAAAAACACCCTTGCCACACCAAGTTGTGTGCAATCAGACATGCTTGATTTCGGGACCTCATCCAATCCTCAGGTCTCGAAATCAAATTCGTGGGAAAATTACTCCTTTCTCGAAAACTAGGTCACTTCAGAGGGAGCCGTGTCTCACAATGTTTTATCCTATAAACTACTCCCCATTATACTTGTTTCCCAGTAAGGGTTTATTCTAATAATTTGTTTGAGTAAATACCAATAGTGTCCACTGCATTTAATGTTATGGTTAAGTTATGTTTTATGCAGGCCAAGACCCAATTTCAATCAAAGAGCTGCTCTAGCAGAAAAGCGGCTAAGCACAACCAAATTCTGCTTACTAGAATAACGTTACCAGCCAAACTACCAGGTTACATCTACAATTTCGGACTGGTATCCTGCTCATTTCTGCTTAGCAGAAAGTTGTCAAGCAAGTATTTTCTGCTCAAGCAGCTCTATAAATTTTTGCCCTCGGTAGGCCTAGTTAAGGGGATAAAATTTCACGAAACTCATGTACAAAAGCAATGTTACATTACCTGGGTGGTTGTTAAGATCAAGCGGTTTAGCCAAACTATAGAGCAGTACGGACGACTCATCGAGCTCGGTTCAGTGAACACCTCATCGTATTCGATCTATACAACGATAAACGATGACAGTAATTAGATTAATGTTGGATATTGGACGTTCACATAGGTTTGTACAGCGAATATCAATTTCCCTCTTTCGATATTGGACATTGGACATTCCCGTAGGTTTGTACAGTGAATGTCTCTACCTTATACAACGATATTGGATATTTGACGTTGCTGTTTCGATAATGGACATTGGACATTCATCTAAATAAATTTACTGTTACTATTTGCAATCCGAATTATTGGTCCTACTCCCCCCCCCCCCCCCCCATCGAAAAAGAGACGCAATTGATCTAATTTGTTTAAGGATCATTGTTTTTAAGTACCGTGAAAGTCTTTAGCAATTGGGGGGAAGTTTGGACTACCCACTTAAAAAGAAAAATACAATTGTTCAAACTATTTATAAACATTTACGTTTGGGGTGACTCGGTAGATGTCGTTGTCCGCAGTGTTTCCGATGTGGTGAACATCACCAAATGACCGATAGCCAGAACCACCGTTGACGGGGGCCGTACTCGGTGGTAAGTCCTCATCCGGAGCCGTGGGGCCATCGCGTCCATAAGACCCACGATCTTTGTAGGAAGACGTGGCGCCTTTTTGACCATAATCAGGTGTGTCTGCTGCAGGATAAACATTGAAAAAAGAATTCATTTGATTTCTTTGCTGTTTACAGTTAGCTGTTGTTTTGGTTGATAGCATATTGTTTATTATATCATAATGACAGATAGTGCCACGGTAACTGTCGCCATATGAACTCGAAACGATTAGCATTTTGGCGAAACCACGGCATTGAACTCAGTCTATTTTTTTGGTTCAAATGTCGTGCTATTTGTGTAGTATTTGATGATGATGATTACGGCATAATTACCTCAATATACGCACCATAAAGGATATTATTTTGTTTTTATACAAAATAATACCACCCTCATTGAATACCTTGACCTTTAGAAACAAATTCTGGCATTTAGAAATCCCTGTAGAAGGCATTGGCGTTTGCTTTATTATATACAAAGAGGTTATGACGTTATAATGACGTAATTCAAGGTGATCCCATTCTCAGATTTTTTGGTGCATGACTTTTTTTTTAATCTGTGGGTCAAACTGATAATTTGGTGAAAAAGGGGTGCTTTTGTCCGCCGTGTCACGATTTTGTCCTTAATCCACCTCACTATCTGATCTGCCGTCGATTTCACAAAACCCTTCCTAACTTAAGATTAATCTTAGGACTTAAAGGACGAGTCCCAACCCTGCACTGTAGCATGCAGACCTTAAGATTAATCCTAAGTTAAGAAGAGTTACACGTCCTAACTCGAGATAAGACGAGTCCTAACTCTTTGAGAAATCGACCCCTGGGCCCTAAAGCATGTAGGACTAAGCACAATAACTTGCTAGGCACAGAAACATATTGCACTTCTGGAAAACTACGTTACTTCAGAGGGAGCTGTTTCTCACAATGTTTTATACTATATCAACAGCTCTCCATCGTTTGTTACCAAATAAGTTTTTATGCTAACATTTATTTTGAGTAATTACCAGTAGTGTCCAGTGCCTTTAACTGAAACAAAAGTAATGACGTGCTTTACTTTAATTAGCATAACTGAAATGTTTTTGTTGGTTATCGCAGTAATATCACTTACTGTTATTAAAAGACATTATACCTGAGGCCTTTTTAGGCTTCTGAAAAACACACAAATTTGTGCAATTTGTTTCAATATTTTCTGTCCTTTGACCCAACCAAGGGTGCCCATTGCCATTAAAGGAAGGCCTACACATTGCCTTGGAATGGACTTTTTGTGTTCGTTGTGAATTCAATATGGTTGAAAAGATTATTTATGAGCCGCACAATATGCCTCTAAATTATGTGGTTTTCCTTGTACATGTAATGTACTTCCTTCAGTATAACATGGTCCGCCGTGAAAAGATTATTTATAATGAGCCGCACAATATGCCTCGAAATTATGTGGTTTTCCTTGTACATGCAATGTACTTCCTTCAGTATAACATGGTCCGCCGTTTTGGGGTTTCCAGGTTCTAAAAGACTGCGGACCGACGTGTTTGTTCACGACAAAGTAAAAGAAAAAACACAAAATGTTTTTTTGGGGGGTCCTGAATAAAAGTCTATTAATGCCCCATATCCACCCTGCTGGTGTTCAAGGAGCAGAATGTATCTTTTTTGGAGTATCAATATTCACCGAACTTCACTTTAATAGGCAGATGCGATGAAAAGCAACATAAAGACCGTACACAATTTAACATTTTATGGATCAACTATGAAGAAATTACAAACTTTTTATGGAAGATCCTAATTATTCATAGTTTTGAAAAACAGACCTACAAATTTGCGTAAAATTATACTCACTGTATCTCGTGTCAGTCTGCATAATTGGCCACACAATTATTATTCTCCTGAAGTCCAAAAAGAAAATGGAACCGTTGGTTCCAATCGTACAAAAGGAAACCGGACATCGGTTAAAGTACGGTGGCCCACAACAGCTGTCACGTCATGCAAACGAAAAACTGCGATAGCGCCTTTGCTTTTGCCGTGGTGCGTCTACTTTTTGCCGTGAACAGCTGTGGGCCACCGTAATAATTTGGACTATGTCACATGCGTTGCAAACATGAGTGCGTCAACAACACTTTGGCATTCTGCCAGTGGCAATACTCATATTATTCCAGAAAGAGAAAGAGGCCAAATAAAATACACTATTAGAGCTCAAAAAGAGTAATTCAAAGAAGAAAAAAAAAATTAACTAGACATAAGAATTTGTTTGATAACAAATTCGAGGTGTTCGGATTTCTGGCCTGAATTAACGAGCCATCACTTTTTAAGTTTAGTTGACTGGGGAGATAGTGAGCTATGCTGTGTGTTATTGTGAAAACAAAGTGAATAGCTATTAAATAACCTTTTTTCTAAGCGTTTTTTAGAACTTCCAGTTTAGACAGGTGAAAAGGTCAATACAAGGTCATCAACATATTCTTTTTTGTGAAGTATGTGGAGCCCTTTCATATGGTGTATATTGTCGAGATGGCTTGTGTAGTTAAGGAAATATGAATTTATGAATATTGACGACTGTAGAAGAGACTAGATTTAACCGAAGGGAAGGATTAAGTGACAAAACGCTTTGAGCAGAAACTATACAGGAAGTTGCAGCACACTTGGGGTTTGTATAGGTGTAACACGTTGTACGTTGTACATACGGTTTTAGTGCTGTACCAATGGGGATAATACGCAGGTGCGCTTAAACGACTGGAAATAAAGGTCAAACAGGGGTCATGTCAATGCAAAAGTTTGAGCACGGTCAACAATTTGCAAACTGATGCAAACATTGTGAAAATATGACGAGCAGTTGTTGAGATAGGAATGTTTGAAATTTTGTTAAACCTGAAGACCACAAGGTCAAATTGGGTTCGCAGTTGTGGGTGACCTTTTGGATGAAGTTTTGGTCGTAAAAAAGCGTTGGTTAGATGAAACGTAATGACGTCACCATTCCAAAAAAGTTGCGGTGCCGTCTACTCACCGAGGTTGATGTTCATGAGAAGTTTCAAGTTCATACAAGTTTCAGTTTTTCTCAAAATTGGCGGAGAACGTTCAGGCAGAAGAAGACGGAGAAATGAAGGTTTGTCATATTAAACTTCAGCTTCCGGTTTGACAGGATTTAAAGGTCAAATGGGGTCACACTTTGTGCAAAACATATAGAATTGCCAGAGAGCTCAAAATTGATGTAATGATTATTAATTTACCACGTTTCATTAATAAGATACACAATTTTGTATGTACAAACTTATACTTCCGGGTTCGACCGGAAATGAAGGTCAAATGAGGTCACACATTGTAAACATTTGTAGAATCGTCGAAGGGCCTTAAAATTAAGTTATTATATTAATACACATAATAATATTATTCAGATACGATTTTTTATAAAACAAACTACTACTTCCGGTTTCGACCGGAAGTAAAAGTCAAATGGGGTCACACCCTGTGTAAGATTTGTTTAATACTTCATGACCTTTCATATGGTGTAAAGATCACGTATGTAGCATATCTGATTCTGGAGATATGAGTATTTTAATAAAAAACTTCAATTTAATATAATGACGTCATCGATGACGTCATCATTCCAAATTTTGTTCTTTGTCATATACACGCTTTGGTCTAAGTACGTGGTAAGTTTCAAGTCCGTACATGCTGTATTTTTTGAGATAGCAAAATAATTTTTTTTTCGACCTCGTGTACCATTTTCGTTGTGACGTAGCTATGACGTCACACATTATATTTTTAGAATGCTCTTGAGTTTAAAAAAATTTTATGCATTGGACATTTTTTCATATTTTATTCACTTAGGCTCTAGAGCCCAAAATAACATGATTTGTTACTTTAACTTCCGGTTTCGACCGGAAGTAAAGGTCAAATGGGGTCACGTTGTGCACCGCATTTGTAGATCTTTATAAGAGGTTTTATGTAAAAAAAGAATCTTGAACGTAGCTCTTTTGGTTTTGAAGATATGATTTTTCTAATTATTTAAGGTTTATTTCACGTTTATTTAACGTAATGACGTCATCAATGACGTCACCATTCCAAAAAAGTTGCGGTGCCGTCTACTCACCGAGGTTGATGTTCATGAGAAGTTTCAAGTTCATACAAGTTTCAGTTTTTCTCAAAATTGGCGGAGAACGTTCAGGCAGAAGAAGAAGACGGAGAAAAAAAAAAAAAAAAAAAAACTTAACAATAACAATAGGTTTTCGGCTAAAAGCCGAACACCTAAAAAGCGATAAGATTTTTTTTAACTTATTGGTACCACCTGAGGTGGCAAAATCTAAATACATTTTGTTTAAAGGTCTATGTCTATGGATGATAAATTGTGGTAGCAATCTCAGGGTGGTAGCTTAGTGGTAGTAAATGGCCACATTTTAAGCCTAGTCGGAATGAGCTTATTGTGCAAATCCTTAGCACCCTTTGTTTTAACTATTTACAGTTGAGTCTTCCATATTCTCTCTGGGTATTATCTGTATTTAAAAAGGGGTTCCAGGTATCTGCAAGTGTTGTAAACAAACTGTTTACGTGGCGGAGCGAACACAAATCTACAATTTTATTAGCGATGTTTACACATTATCGACACAATCGCTAAATATGCAAGATATGATTTTGGCAGAGTTGACCCGAAAATTCATGTTTAAATTCGAACTAGCTAGACGCAAACGAAACATTACCGAAACTTTTACTTTCGTATACATGTGTACATTGTATACGGAAGTAAAAATATTTTTTTCTATAGAGCTACATATACTGTTCCGGTGTGGTAAGTTTATACATGTACAAATACATGTTTTTTGTTTGGGGTGATTTATTTTATTTACATAGACTTGGGTCAAGGTATAATGGCTCTCATGTTACTCTATACCGATCTCGTGATACCGCTAGCTCGTGACTATGACATAAAGTGGAGCAATAAACGATGCTAGCGTTTTGCTTCAATGCTATCGTGGCCTCGTACAGTTTCATAAAGCCGCTATCCAAAGCGTTTGGAGGGGGAGACCATGCGTGCCCGCCCCGAGTGGTCTCCCCATCCAGTCCCTTTGGATTGCGGGTCTACGAAGCTGTCCAAGCCACGAAAGCACTGGCAAAACGCTGATAATACCAGCCCGATTTGGGAAGAGGGTATCCCCCCTCGCCAAATGTTCCCATACATTAACACACTGTTTTCATCTGTACATGTGTAGAAGTATCCCCCTCCCCCAAATGAAATCCTCTGAGGAATTCTTGAGATTCATGTCACACAAAGAAAACACCACCGCGGTACACCCAGACTTGACTCAAGTCCAAATCCCTTGGGAGTCCTTTTATTTTCAGTCCCATCGCCCCAGAACATCAGAAAACACCCCAACCTGTGTCGCATTGGGACCACATCAGCTACATTTTGACGGCTGATATGTTTAGGGACCTCTCGCACGAGAACGGGACTTGAATCAAGTCTAGTGGAGCTGCAGCGTAATGTACAAATTATCACTTCATGAAACGAATTCTTACTTTCCATTAGATTCTCAAATTGGTTAACAACCATAACATAAATAATATTTTGTTCTTGAATTTTGAAGCTCTGCTTCTGATCACAGCGCTGGTTCGATTCCGGCTTGCGTCCTTGAGCAATGTGCATTACCATAATTATGATCTGTCCTTCGGGTGGGACATTAAGCTGTAGGTCCCGTATACTAGCGTTGGTAGTTCACGTACCCATAACGCATATCACTTACCATGAAAGAGAAGGGGGTAAACCCATGTTTTTCTGATTCACATTTAATTTGCAAGCACCCTTGTTTGTTGGAATACTATACATGTACATTCTTTTTGTAATAGTTTAATAATAATAAAAACGATGCCATTGCTTCAACATTGGTTGATATTATTGTAACAGTTCAGAATAATTAAGAGATACAACAAGGGGGTTAGTTATAATATAAATAGTTTAAAAAAATGTTAAGACATAATTTATTACAAAATGCGTGCTGGTATATAAAATTATATACAATCCGTAATGCCTATCAAATAAACCTTTAACAATCAACAAAATGTGTCTTAGTTATTACAAGAAGCACATATAGTTTCGGATTATTGAAGAAATGAGTTGACTGCGGTGGAGGCTATTAATTTTGTTTAGTATAAAGGGTGTATTATTTATTTATTTTTTAATAAAGTTTTTATGTGGGGTATAATGTACATGTACAGTGGTAATATTTAAAAATGGACAGATAAAATTGGTTCAAAATTGGTTTAGACTGGTCCCCTTGCCTCTAAGTGTGAACGTCAGAGCTCGGAGACCCGCATGCTCAAAACTTGTGGAGATTGTTTTCTCATGTCTGCTGCCACCTAGCGTCAAGCTTCGCATCTTTGTACTATTTCATGAGCAAAGAAATCAGTCGGCTGAAGGTACACGTTGAATATAATTTAAATTACGTTTAATTAATAATAACCCGCATAAAAATAACACTTGTAGGTTTTAATGTTAAAAAAAAAACATTCTTAAAAATTTCTTTTTTTTCTAAAAAAAAAATACCAAAGCGAGTTTCAAAATTCACTGAAAACGGACTTTGGAGTTAGGGTCGTGTCACATGAGGCAGTTTACAGGCAACCGGTTCCATGCAATCTCAAAGAAAAGGCATTCATCTTTGAATATATATGTAATCACGATTTCGTATTGGGATCGCAAGACATTGTTTGACAAGTTACTCATGTGCTGCGGAAGTGGCCCTGTATAGTGGATGTCAGGATACTTCGTATAATACCTTGTGCAAGCTACGAGGTGACTTCGGCATTTCGTACCTAAGGCACTGCAGCTGGTTGCCTCCTAGTTGCCTGCAAAATGTGCCTCTTGCGACAACTGTCAAGGCCTTAGACAATTTGAAGATTTGAATTGTGGATTCTCATGCCAACGGGCCTTGCCTCCGTGGCGGTCAGGGCAGCCACGTTGATACGTGACAAAATGAGAGCGAATGAGCGGTAGAACGGGTCGCAGAAGGAGCCGATCAGCGCCTTGAAGATCATTCCTGCAACACGTAGGAGGATGAAGAACACCTTAGAGGCGGGTTGCAAGACGTAGATGGAGATCACATTGAGTAGACCGAAGATTATTGCCCAGATGAAAGATAGGATGACTCCTAGGATGATACTGAAGAGGCTGTAGACTACAACCTGAGGAGGTCGAGTAGATTTAAATGGTGTATTTTTTTTAAAAAAAGTAAAAAAAAAATAAAGAATTTAAACATCAAACCAAATCTGCCTCTAGTGTCATAACGGTTGCCCCTATACTCTAAATTCACCGTTATTAAAAACGTTTTCGTCAAAGGCACTGTACACGTTTGGTATTAGTCAAAGAACTGAATTCTTACTTGGTGAATCCATCCCAATATAAATGTATGCATAAAATACAGTTGTAAAAGAAGGTAAAACACCTTTGTTGCAAAAATTTGTGAGCTGTTAACCATCTAAGTGTTGAGGTTTTTTTTTTTTTTTTTTTTTTTCAGTTACAGGCAGTGGACACTTTAGTTAATTGTCAAAGACCAGAATTCTCACTTTGTGTATCTCAATATATGCATGAAATATCTGTGAATATTTGGGCTAAATTGGTCATCGAAGTTGCAGGAAAATAATGAAGAAAAACACCCATGTCGCATACATTGGTGTGCTTTCAGATGCCTGTTAACCTCCAGTGTTAAGAGGTCTTTTAAAGAATACTAACCTGTGTCTTATTGAAGATCTTTCTGTTGATGTCAGTGATGGACGTGAATATGTTGTAGTCATCTGGTGCAGCGAAAACATCGTCATATTCCAGCTATACAATGGAAACAAAACAGAATAAATTCAAGTGACAATAAGGGGTAATTGTGATACTGAAAGTGCCGTCTAATTTCTCAAAATACAGACCCACTTGTAGTGCAGGATTATGCTTGTTGGCGCTTGGGACTATAAAGAGCGTTTGCGTATAACTTGGGGACAGGGGTGTGACATCCCCCCACCACCCCCAATTTGCGTCTTTGCTCAAATTAACCACCGCCACCATTAGTTGTTTATGCCACTAGGATTTTGTCCCCGTATGGCACGCCCCCTCCCCGCCCGCCGTGTGTTTCTCCCATAGGATGTTGATTCTAAAGAGGGCGCTATTACACGAAACCTCCACGCAATCTCGGAGGGGTGGGGGGGGGGGGCCTTGCTTCACCGAGTGACAGTAGCACACGTGGGACTTTGTGTACGTTTACATCGATTGCAGCATTCGAAATAGCAAGAAACGGAAGATGATTTGTGAAGTACTCACTTTATATTAATTTTCTCAACAAGTATTTCGAAACGGTTTCTCTGGATGACTTTTCTTGTACTTGTGTAAAAAAAATCGTTTAGTCAGTAAGCTATAACTATACACAAAGGTTGTGTTGTAAATTGTTGTATAGACGATGTGACATCTGACGTCACACGAAAACCATAACATGATTCGTGCGCATACCGCCGTGCAAAACCTTTGTGTTTTGGCAGCCAGCTAGCAAGTGTACACAATCTTACCATGACTACGTTTCTTTTTGCCCGGCGAAACATGACGTATACAGTGTTTTGTCAACAGAGGGCGGTTTGAATGTAAACATAGGTCACATCGTCTCAGCCAGACTTGTTACCCTTCGCTGCCAGGCACTTGTAAATACATAATTATTGTCCTATTTTCCATGTACATATAGCACGACGATGCACTTGAGGCAAGGAGTGAGGAAGCAATTTTCCCAGAACCATGTGACTGTCGTTTTTAGTTCTGTTTGAACATAACTTTAACCACCTGTAAATGTACACCGAATAAACTCAGTAACTATCAACTTCAAAACTATCTCGTATGTCACTGCCTGTACTGTAACTTCTGCATGGAGTTTTGTATTGCTACATGCTCTCTGCTTCCACCAACTCGGTTATGATTTTTCAAACCTTTAATTGAGGTCCCATATCGTAGATGTCAGATTCAACCGAGGTCTCTATGTCTGCAAGTTTTGCCCCGTCGGTCTCGATCGCCAGACCTGGCTTAGCGTCGCTGTCTGTAACAAGATTTGAGGAAAAGGAGAAGAAGAAACAATCAAAAATTAGTGAAGAAGTAAAATTATCATTGTTGGGTATATGCGAAGTGACTTGTGCATGATATTTGGGGTACGAAGTGACTTGTGCATGAAATTTTGGGTACGAAGTGAATTGTGCATGATATTTGGGGTACGAAGTGACTTTGGGAACGTAGTGGCCGACATCGACATCAAGTAGCTTAGCACCAAAAAATTAGCTTTTCCGAATAAGGTTCAATCAATCAATCTGGCACCATCTTCAGGAGGACGGTTTGGCTCCTCATCACCCGTGGGATCTTTGTGCTCTTCGGTCTTTCATGTATAGACCTAGAAGGACTGTTCGAGATGATACTTTTTCCCATATCTCCCTTGGCCTACCCTATCTATTTTTCCCAGTTACTGTTTCAAGAATATGATGTGTTTTGGAAGTCTGGTGTTTTCCGTTCTCACTATTATGTGGCCAAACCAGGCAAGTCGGGTATAATTATTGTAAACGCACGAGCTGATCGTATGGTCTTTGGTTGTCAACAAAATGTCATGTCAAATTAGTGTACAAGTACTGGCTTTGGCTCGTTACCTGCTTAATTTTCTAAGCTAAAAAATGTTAAGCAGATTCTTTGCATATCTGAAGCCAAGTGTGTGAATGTCTTTTTACTTCATGTGTCATTTTTATTTGGCCCTATCTGCTATTTTTGGATAAAAAGAAAGGGGGCATATCGCAAAACTTGTTCCGTTGTTATGTTGCTGTTGAATTTAAAATGAAACAGAATGTTAAATTTCCCTCATATTACCAGTGTAGTGTCTTGCCTGCCAGGAAACGCACTGGAGTGTAACATGCACACTCTTTTGTCAACAACGGTTACACGATCAATAGGTACGCTCATGGGTACCGTAACACATTATTTGTACTACGTGGCAATTCTAGCGAGAACCGTGCTTTGTTAGGGGTGTGGTCCAAGCCTTCAGCAGCAGTAAAGTACGGCACCGGCCGGGAGTCCCTTATGACAATGAGAGCCACAGTCCTTCTCGCGCTAATAAGGGCAATATTCTATACCTTTATTCTACACATTAAAATTATACCATCATTCCCCATGTTCTCATACTTTAGTACAATATTTGTCTCTTATTATAGGGGTATACACCGTGCCCCGGCCGTAGCACCAAATACTGGACACTCCACTGCGCGGCGCCTCAAATCCATTCATGTCACTTCATGTTCTTTGGAGTGTTAATAACTATAGTTAATAACTATTATACACAATCATATTGGCACAAAGCGTCGTGTTCCTTTAAAGGCATGGACACGTTTGGTGATAATGTCAAAGACCAGTACTCTCACTTGGTGTATCCATGTGTATCCCAACATGTACATGTATGCATAAAATAACAAACCTGTGAAAATGTGGGCCCAATTTGTCATCGAATTTGCAAGAGAATAACGAGAGAAAAACAAACACCATTATTGCATAACTTTGTGTGCTTTCAGGTGCATAATAAAAGGCTTCAATCAGCTGAAGTATTTTATTATTTGAGTGAGAAATTACCTCTTTCTCAAAAACTACCTTACTTCATAGGGAGCCGTTTCTCACAATGTTTTATAATATCAGCAGCTCTCCATTGCTCGTTTACAAGAAACTTGGTATGCTATATTATTATGTAATTACCAGTGCCCAGTGCCTTTAACACATTCCTTCCATTCTTCTGAGTTTTGACCCCACGGATTAAAAAACGAAAGTTTTGTTGAGAACACTTTTGATAGAAGCCTATGCCTTTATTTAGATGAGAGGGTATTGGATTTAGTTTGTGCATAGATAGAGAAAGGTTTGGGGTTGATGAAACCGCCAATCGGACAAAACCCCACACGGGTGGACACACTTCTAATAAAGGCATTATGTGCCCGCTGGGCATCTTAATGGTATTAGGGTGTGCCTGCTGGATACTGATTGTACATGTATAGTGATGTATAACAAATACTTGGTAGGACACAATGGCATACGCCATGGGGAGTTTGGTCTATTTCCCACCATCCACACCCTCCTCTCTCCACAATATTGGGTGCGTTCGTTTAGCTTCCCTGGGTCGACCCCAGTGTTTGACGGTTTTGTTTTCCAGGACGAACGTGTGCAGATAATTACCCACGTTCGTCCTGGGGAAAAAAACGCCACACACCGGGGTAGACCCAGGGCAGCTAAACGAACGAACCCATTGACTGCAAGTAACATGACAATATGCAATAATATATGGACTGGTGTAAAATGCTATGGCAAAAACAAAACAAAATGTTGTAAATGCAAATCAGTTTTTGAAGGTCATAAACCAAGTCCTACAAAAAGGGCAGGAACGTGCGTGTAGTCGTAATTACCAATAACTCATGTGTGCGAGAGCTAGCTGTGGTCAGACGTTGAGCTCCATTAGTACGGCCAATAATTTTTCAGTTTACACCAACTTACACCAACAAATCCCTTATGTTTGTTGCTCGCCCCCAACCCACATCTCTCCCACAGGAGATGCATCACCACCCAAGTTAGACAGAATGGTGAGTCCAAGTGAAAAGAGCACCAGAATCAACCTCTGGTGTTTCTGACCACCAACAGAGTGTGGGTCCGAGTCCCGATCGTGGCACTCGTGTCCTTGGAGCAAGGTACTTTACCACAATTGCGTTGTCTTGCGGAACTAAAACACAGAAGTAGAACCAAGAACACGTATATCGTAGACCCCGGTGTTTCTGGTTCTCGGCCAGCACCCTAGTTTACAGGTTTTCCTTATACTTGCGAACTACAGTGATTAAGTTCACTTATACGAGGAATCCTTAGTTTCACTACCAGAAGTACATGTAAACATTTATAGTTACAATGAGCTTGGGAGATACATACTGTCTCATCTAAAGGGAAATACATACCGTATACAGGAAGATACATACTGCCAGCTACAGAAACTCTATAGTAGAACAATGTTTTGTCTTTCCAAGAAATCTTGTGGTCCGTGAATACTATTTTTATAAGGGTTACAACTCTTGATTGAAATTTTCTTCCATATTATTTGCCAAAAATATTGGCTTGACACTGTTAAACATTGCCGCAATTAAACCAGGCTTAAACGTGCCTGCACATTGAGATACATGCGTGTTTCGCATTAGCCTATAATACGCAATACGCATACAAATCATGAACTGTTTGTTCATTTTAAAAGGACAATAAAACTTTATTGAGTTTTGTGTACCTATCTCACTGTCTTGGCATTTTGTTAATGGACTTTGATACTCCCAGAAGGGCATCTTCAATAAGAACAAATAATCGTGTTTACTTATAATGTTTGACCACAACTTATAGTACATGTTATGTGCTGATATATAATCATAATCAAATAGTGTATCTAAGTGAATTTGATTTGTTAATACTACAATGAATCGACGAGCGTATATAGACAATGTGTTTGCCGCCGCACCCCATATTGCTGCTGCCTCTCACATATGAAAAGAAATGACGAATCCCGAGGTCCCTACTCCACTCGAAAGGGAACTATTTTCTATACACGCAGTGGACCCACCCCAAGACGTCCTTGCCCCATGGGTGATCCCTCTCTTGAAATCTGGACTGTTTTTGAAAAAGTGGATGGTGATCCCTAGTTTCGGCCCTGTCACGTGAACAAGTCTTTTGAAAAAGAGTACCGGCTCCCATGCTCAATCTTTTTCAAATTAAATCGTTTTGCCGTCTTCGTTAATCTGTATACACCTGTTACTATTTTTCCAGAATTAAAGTCCTCACCGGCTAGGGAAAATCATGTTTTAATACCGTGCATTTCGGGGTTTTCCCTTCAGTTTTTTGCAAAGTTTTGTGATTACACTTTCCAGATACTATTCGTCCAAGGATACCCAAGGGATGGAACGACCATTTTGTATTTGATGGGGTCTTTAAAAAGAAAGTGGCTCTCAATTCCTTTCAAGTGGGTGTCCTTGTCTGAATGTCTGATTAACGGACACCTTGATTTTAAACAACGTGTTTGGACAAAAAGGATATGGAGTTTTGTAAAATGGGTACGAAGTGACTTGGGTACGAAGTGACTTGGTACGAAGTGACTTGGGTACGAAGTGACTTGGGTACGAAGTGACATTGGGTAGATTGATAGGGTTTGGTGCCACTATGTACAGTGCGTGTGGAGCTTTAGGGTGGGTTTACGGTTATTATAAATCATAATAGTGTTTTGTTTCCACCGAGAAGTTGTCGTACCATTTCAAACTTAACTTTATACAATGATTCCATGCTTACCTTTGTCGGCCATGTCGATACTGATGAGTGATGTTGCACGCGGAATTATCGTGGCACCGTTGCTTGATCTGACGCTGGGTTGCCCGCTCGGAACCTTTGTGTGACTGTGGTTCGATCAGACGCTAGCTTGGCGACTGGGTACACTGGTGTCACTGTGGGTCGATCGGACGCTGGGTTGCCTGCTAGGTGGCTCACTGGAGCTAGATATGATACTGAGTGCGGCGGTCGGAGTTGCACTAGGGCTCGATTGTTTAGATGCTGAGTCCCCCATAAAGTGAACCTATTTACCCTATGGTATGCTGCTAGGTAACTATATAACTGCTCGGGTATTTAAATGCACCAAAGTATTTCTTATGCCAAATCAAGTCGCCACTCAACGTCTCAAGGTCCAACCACATCTTTTTATGAATGATGCAAAGAGTCTTATTACGGAAGCTTGCACGAGAAGAAAGAACTATCCCACGCCACCCTTCCACACAAAGATTCATTTTGAATCTCGAAAAAGTTCTATCTAAAAAGCTATTCTCTACATGCTTTCATGGGAAAGGAGAAGGTTGGGATGTACACAATGCTGCTATCCAAAGACGCTTGGATTTCCGTGCATGACAATGGTGCCCTGGGAACGTTCTGCTATATTGGACTAGTAGTAGGATTATGCATTTAAGGATTAGCTCTATCTATACATGTACGCTAATGGATGGGGGTTTAAAAAAACACACACATTCACATACATTCTTCTGTAAACATTTAGGTAAGCTTGCTTTACTTAAAATGACGTGGTTTACTTTGGACATGAACCAAACAGTAAATATATACATAAAAGAAACTCTATTGACTTAAAGGCACGGGACACTTTAATAACCGTCACTATATGGTGTATCCCAAAATATGCATACAACAACTCAGTGCAAATTTGGACTCAATGTTGGCCATCGAAGTTGCAAGAGAAAAGTGCCAAGAAAAGCACACTTGTTGCACAAGTTTGTATGCTTTCAGATGGTTAACGTTATTCAGATACTTCAGGCCTGAATCCTTTTAAATTTTAGTATAGAAAACTAACCCTTTCTACAAACCTACGTTATACTTCAGACTAGGGGAGTGTTTATTACATAGTTTGCTCTCAACAGCGATCTCCATTGCTCGATACAAGTTTGATTAATATGCAATACTTATTTTGAGTAATTACCAATGGTGTCCGGTGCCTTTAAAAAGTCGTACCGTCAGTTAAAGAGCGTTTTATAAAGAAGTACTTTGCTATATATGGTCGAAACGTCAGGCCAGTGAAAACCCTTTTTCTGTTTTATTTATTTGGTTATACAGTAATTACATTTATATATGTCCATTTTGTCGGAAAGCATTTTTTCAACGGCTAATTCTATTGTCTAACTTTTATATACAACGTACATCGACCACCATTTAAATGTGACGGCCATATACAGAAACTTGTTTAAAAGTACCCTATTTTTCGGTTAACAAATACAAAAAAATCCCCTTCAAAACCGACTCTAAAAAGGCCGATTGTTGTATACAAAACTTTAGGTCGTGCTTTGCTGTGGCGGACATTCACTTTACTTTGCACAAATGCTACGAAGGTCAACTCCACAGGTAGAGTCTTAATGATTGAAGTCTTTAGTTCTTTCCTATAGGATCGTCTACCCGTTGTGACATCTTGACCGTCTTAATGGTTTCTTAAAGTCATGTCACAGAAGGCAATTTACAGGCAACCAGCTCCAGACGATCTCAAAGAAAATTCATTCACGTTTCAGTTTCTTTACATTGCCATAGTAAGTTTCAGGTAGTGTCTCTTATTGTGTTGCCGAAGTGTTTTTCGTTTCAATTACTCAATCATATAAAAAAACAGCCTGTGTGACTTTGCCTTCGCACCCAGAATGAGCGTTAAAGGAGTGGATGGTTTACTTGGAATGATTGTTTGTTGTTCGCATTTTATTTGATGTTTTTGTCTGTTCACCAATTTTGCCATATTATTCCAATTACCCTTTCCTATGATGTATTCTAATCATATTCACGCAGCGTATATTTAGACAATTTCGGTTAGCAAACGCCATATAGAGAAATGCGATGCGTCACTTCGCCACCATCAACCCCAATATAGACTCTGTATACTACTTCGCAAATACATGTTTGCGCGCACTATGGCAGCAAAATAAAGTGCCTGTCGAGGCCAATTTTTAAGCTTGTAACAATAACAACTTGATAAGCCAATAAAATCTTGTTTAACAGAAACGTGTTACCAGCCATAACATCCATAAAACGTAACTGGCTCCCAACTAATGGGAGACTTTGAAACGCTAGGTGGCAGCAGACTTACCAGGTAAATTTCCAATTGTTTACGTAGATCTGAGCCTGCGCACATTACCGAGAACAATGGATTTTACCTGGTAAGTCTGCTGCCACCAAGCGTCCCAAAAGTCTCCTATTGTTTTGCTCAGCAAAGAAACTTGCTAAGCAGTATTTCCAGCTAACCAGCTTTATGAAAGTTGGCCCTGGTATTGATAACTTTATGGTATGGCTAACTCGGCGTGCAGTTAACATAATACATATAGCATGTGAAAGATCTATGGTCAAGTGTCTTGAGTTTCCCCTGGTTCCCTGTTTCAGTAGGTCACCTCAGCGTATCTAGGTCCAGGTTGCCTTCGTCGGGCTACCAGCCACAACATGAAGAACACTATTGCCTGCAGTACAATAATCGCACTGGACAACCCGAACAGAATCAGACGGAATCTTTCGATATCGTACACTTCACAGAATCCTCGCTCCCCGCAAAGGGTGTGCCATACCAGACACGAGGAATCGATGCAGGTTCCGAACAGCACCGGGAATGGTAGTGACCCTGGGGAAAAACAATAAAACAAATTTGACGAAGATTTTGGTGGCGAATGTGTTGCAATATTTCTACTTTAATATTAATTCTAACAAAGAAATAGCTTTAAATAAGCTACCATTAGTGCTTTAAAAGCTGTTGTCTCCCTGTAGTATCCTTTAAATCGTTGTACTGTTTTGCTTATGACAAATACATTATTGATCAACCCAATTAAGACCTTCAAGTATTACTTATAGTGTAATTTCATTCTTGCTCATTAGTAAGAATTTATACAGAATAACTTACCTAAGGTCAGGGCGAGGACACGGCTCAGACCAAGAGCAAAAGTTTTGTCTTCTGGATCGACGGAACTATAAATAAAAACAAGGTAATATATTACAAAGCAGTAAAATCCATCGTAAGATAAATTGTCAGTTTCACCATAGTGATTTGCATTGTGGCATCACACTTTACTAAGCAACTATGATTGATTCGCAGTTACGATCAATCTTAGCTCTTTGTGAAATCGTCCCCAAGTAAAGGTGTAGTGACAATGAGAAGGTGCGATTTAGTGAACATCTTGTTGTGTTGGACACATTTCAAGCATCTTCGAGGATGAGCCGAGATTTGTTCGATGGGAAAATATTTAAAGGCAGTGGACACTATTGGTAATTACTCAAAATAATTATCACCATAAAACCTTTCTTGATTACAAGTAATGGGGAGAGGTTGATGGTATAAAACATTGTGAGAAACAGCTCCCGCTGAAGTGACGTAATTTTCGAGAAAGAAGTAATTTTCCACGAATTTGATTTCGAGCCCTCAAGTTTAGAATTTGAGGTCTCGAAATCAAGCATCAGAAAGCACACAACTTTGTGTGACAAGGGTGTTTTTTCTTTCATTGTTATCTCGCAATTTCGACGACCGATTGAGCTCAAATTTTCACAGGTTTGTTATTGTATGCATATGTTGAGATACACTAACTGTGAAGACTAGTCTTTGACAATTACCAATAGTGCCCACTGTCTTTAATAAACCATGCATAAAATCAACCACCATAGTATGGAATATCTGATGACCCTCTGTGGGGCGAGACACCCGGATGTGTGAAATTTGAAATGGATGCCCATCTTTCAGCGAAATACTTCTGCCATTTTTTATTTTGATGACCTCTGTTCAAGGAGACTTCTACCGTGACCTCTGGTCTAGGTGATGACCTTAACAGTGACCTCTGGTCAAGATGATGACCTTTACCTTATTATGATGATGTTTCTAGGAGAGCCGATGAGTCCCGTAATGAACACCCAGACGGCTGCCACGAAGACAAAGATGACGAAACTTGAGCAATCGGACTCACAGTGGCCAGGCGTTAGCGATGGGGGCGTGGTCGATGACTCTGATGACAATGGTAACTCCAGACAAGAACACCCTGTGTAGGTCTGTGCGTTAGTACGAATCAAATTTAGAATAATTATGGTTGTACCGAAAAAAGGTAGATCATAGACTTTTTGTTCAACGTAATGCTGATTAAAATGTAAAATTACAAAGCAGGTACAATCAAAGTCAGATGTCAAAGTCTCAGCTAATTAATACGGTGTGTACTTGCTGAGAAAATAGCCCTGGTATTTTTACCAACGTCGACGCCGTCCACGTTTGGCAAGGTAGCAGCGGGTACCAACTACATTATTTCTGGTCGCAGCGTCCACAACGGACACTAACCTTCAAAAATCTGAGAAATGGTTCACAGAGCGTGGATTGGAACTACAGGCTTGTACTAGCCATGATGGGTAGTGCATGGGATCGAACCCTGACGAACCTAAAGGAATGTGGGTTTACCCCGGTGTTTCTGGTTTCTTGCGAGCACCCTTGTCCTCAGGCTTCCGTGCTGCAGTTTATAAACGTCGTGCAATTTTGATGCATCTTTTGTATTAGTGTTAAATAGTAATGTTAAGCGATTGTCATGTTTCCAAAAAGATTCAAATGATGCTAAACGATTGTTATGTTTCCAAAAGGCTTCAAACGAAAATTTATTTGTCAAAACGATCTTTACGTGCCTCGTTTTCGGTTGCACCCGTACATCCTGCATGGCAAGGAGAGAAATAGGTGATACCATCCGATCCACAGTGTGGAATGAAGGCGGCTTCAGGATCACAGAAACAGTCTGAATTACACGGTGCGTCTAAACTGACGCTTTCTAATCTGCAAGTAGAAAGTTCAAATATGAGAATTGTGCCGCCATCTCAAATCAACAAGTTACATTTTGGTGAATGCTGATTTTATAGAAAACATTGTGCATAGCTGAGACATATGGAAGTCTCAGCTAAATGCAGATGACAGTGTCGTCTTCTATAAAAAAAAACTTACTAAACACTGAAAAGTCTTGCTTAACAGAAACTGGTTTGCCAGCCAAACCCTTTCATTAATTTACATTATTGCAATTGGTGCTCCACTTATTGTTTGCATACCGAAATTTGTCAAGCAGTATTTGTTGTCTTAACAGCTTTATGAAATTGGTTCCTGTCTAACAACTATTACTATTATTGGGGCAAAGTTCAACTTACTCAGTTCCCTGGTAACCAACAGTCACGCCTGCCGTTGGTAAATTGTGGCATCCAATAAGCATTATAGTGATAACGAGGCCAGTGGACATCAAAGCAGTGACCCATCCTAGCATGGCCAACCCTCGTAACTTGAGGCCGAATACCTTGACTAAGACACCGCCGATAAGTGAACCCAACGCCCAGGCTGGGATGATGGCAAAACCTGGTGGCAAACAAAGTCATTTTAGGTTGCCTATTTATATTTTTATTTTGAGAAATAGTTTTTTTTGGGCGCTATTTTTTATATTTTTTTTTAGGGAGGGGCGAAGTTTTAATTATGAGCCACATGTATGGAGCTCCTTAATGTTTACAAGGTGCTGCAGCTCGAAGCTACTGCCTCCTCCAGAACCAAAGAGGCACACCCTCTCTCTTAGCGACAAGTGTAACTAACTACGAATTCAAAAGGTCACAATGTGAAACACATTTGTGAACATTCCTTTCTTCAATCATCTGGTTATGTTTTCCAGAAAACCACCTAATAATGGATTGTTGTTGTCAGTTATTTGTGCTGACTCAGTTCTGCTGACGAGCAGAGTACACAGTTCGAAACGTCGACACCACTCCGGCTCTTTACACACCCTACATATGATAATAATGGTTGCACACACAAGTTCACCAATATTAGTTCAATAGAACAAGAGAGGTTTGCGGTAAAACCATGCGAAACTCTCTTTTGAGTAGTGTTGGTTCAAGAACCGAATTAAAGGAACACGTTGCCTTGGATCGGTCGAGTTGGTCTTTGAAAAGCGTTTGTAACCGTTTGTTATAAAATGCATAATATGATTAGAAAGATACTTTAAAAGTAGAATATAATGATCCACACAAGTATCTTTCGAAATTTCGTGGTTTTCCTTTTACCTCGTCGACAAACACGGTCGGCCATTTATGGGAGTCAAATCTTTGACTCCCATAAATGGCCGACCGTGTTAGTTCGCAAAGTAAAAGGAAAACCACGCAATTTCGAGGCAAATGTGTGTGGATCATTGTATTCTACCTTTAAAACATCTTTCTAACTATATGCATTTTGTAACAAACGGTTGTTAAACGCTTTTCAAAGAACAACTCTTCCGATCTAAGGCAACGTGTTTCGACCCATGGACTGATCGTTCGCGGGAGAAGAGAAGGCGACCAAAGCGTGATCGACCCGTTTAGTCGTCAACCACCGGTTTATTTCAGAACCAACACTACTCAAAAGAGATGTTCCCATGGTGTTTCCGCAAACCTCTCTTAGTTTTGTTTCAACCATGCAAAGGTTAAATCCTACTTCTCATCCATACACAAATTTACCAAAATAAAAAAACTAATAGATACCGAATATATTGCCAGACGTGAACACGTCGATGCTGAACTGGTCTTGCATGTATTTTGGGAAGAAGGTGAATAGTGAATAGAAGAGGGCGTTCTCCGTGATGTACGACAGACAACTCAGACGGTAAATTGGATTCTTCAGAAGTCGCCATACTGAACGAGGCCACTCTGTGAAAATTAAGACAGAGAAAATGTTGAGGTGTCTATACGATGTCCATTAGACCCTATATTATGCACATGATGTAATTTATGTAGGTCGCCCTTGCCTAAAAAAATGATGTTGTTCATTGGCCAAACCTGTGAGCAGGCAGCTCGTACAAATCTGTGCGTTTCTATTGTTTCGCGTCATCATTTTTCCAAGATGGCGGCTGGATGATGCCAGTGCGTAATGTCCATTGTCAAGACTCCTCTTGAACAGTTAGAGCGAAACCCGGGGTCAGAATTGACCCGGATTCCGGATACCGGGATACCTTACCCACATTTTAATAACTGTTAAAATAATAATGTTATTTATTAACCGTCAGATTCTGCGGCATTTTGACCTATTTCTGGGTAGTTTTAGGTTCCATGTTACACTGACCCCTGGGTCAGTCTCCACCACTGTACCCGAAATCCAGGTCAATTTGCAAGGCCGGTCCCTGTCTTTACAGGGCACCAGTCTTCATGTACCTTTGAGAGCCGCAAGAGCTGATGTCCCAACCTTCGTCCCGTCCTTTGTTCCCCTCTCTCTGTTGCTCTCCTCGACCTCCTTGATATCAGCATCCTCCTTCCCACGGCTCATGGGTAGACGGTTTGGGAACAAGAACAGAATAAACGAGAGCAGGAAATACGCCGTTGACATAATGATGAACCCCAGCCACCAGGCACCTACCCAGCCGTAGTCGTCTGGGGTGAGGGTGATCTCACTGACATCTACACGGTTGAAATCTACCCAGATGCCCAGCATAATACCGGCAATTGGGAAACCAAGGATACCACCGATCCCATAAACGCTGTCGAAAATTCCTGCATTGGGTAAAAGAAACACAGAATAAATAGCAAAATATTGTGTGTTATCCCTCTCTCTCTCTCGTTTGACAAATATTTATGGCTGGTATCCCGACAATTTCTGCTTAGCATTAAAATATTCAGCAATGTTTTTATGCTTAAGCAGCTTTATGGAATTGGGCTCTGTCCCTTTAGGCTTAGCCGCTGTTTCATGTATAGTTATTGCCCGCATCCACCCCTTGCATTTTTGTACCCACTCACCTTTATGTTTGGGGTCCATATATAATGATTGGTTGGATTTTAATAAAAAAAACAAAAACAAACTAGACATTAGGCGTTTGTGAACAAACACAAAGCTGTTCCGTGTTCTTTTGCTTTGATTTTGTGTTAACATTACCAAGGAGTCTATAACTGAAAAAAAGTTTGAAAAATACTGTACAGTGTCTTGAGTTACGGTGCCACTTCATGGGGTCACGGTATTACCTAAGGCTAATCTCTAACGCCCAAGGAGTCTGTAACTAAAAAAAGTTAGAAAATCGGTTGTGTAGTTCTTGAGATATGGTGCCACTTCTGGTTGACCCGGAAGTAGAGATCAACTTGGGGTCATGGATTTTCAAAGTTTATTTTTAATGCCTTAGGAGGATAAAACTGAACAAACAGGTTTGAAAATCGGTTGTATAGTACTTGGCGTATGGTCCCACTTCCGGTTCACCCGGACGTAGAGGCCAGCCAACATGGGGTCACGAGTTTTCACAGTAAATATTAATGTCAAGGAGTCTGTAAGTGAAAACAAATTGAAAATCGGTTGAGTAGTTCTTGAGATATGGTCCCACTTCCGGTTGACCCGGAAGTAGAGGTCAAATTGAGGTCACGGTTTTTCCAAATTTTTCTCCTATCCCCAAGGAGTCTTATAACTACAAACAGTCGACATTCTTAAAGAAGAATGTCGTCTTCCTGTGATAATTGATCTCGGAATGTCGACATCCTAAAAGTAGGATGTCGTCTTCCTGTGATAATTTATCTCGGGATGTCGACATCCTAAAAGTAGGATGTCGTCTTGCTGTGATAATTTATCTCGGTATGTCGACATCCTAAACGTCAGTTGTCATCTTCCTGTGATAATTTATCTCGGGAAGTCGACATTCTAAAAGAAGAATGTCGTCTTCCTGTGATAATTTATCTCGGAATGTCGATATCCCGAAAGTAGGATGTCGTCTTGCTGTGATAATTTATCTCGGGAAGTCGACATCCTAAAATTAGGATGTCGTCTTCCTGTGATAATTTATCTCGGGAAGTCGACATCCCGAAAGTAGGATTTCTTTTGTTGAAAGAATTTTACTTGTATACGTTTTGTTAACTAGTATTACATTTCCAACAATATTTCTAATATTCATGGTCATAAACTACGTTAAACTAAAATCATGGACGAAACAAAATGTCCCACGTAAAACTCCATAAGGTTTGGAACATAATGGTCCCGCAAGTTCAAATACGCGCGAGACTTGCTTAGTCTACACAGAAGGTAATAAATAATTTATTACAAGCAATTGCAATCGTACAATAATAGAAAAAAACACTAAAAATCAATGCAAAACACATGTAGGGGATGGAGGGGCCCATAAAAAGCAAACCTTAACGAGTACGGACCCCCCCCCCCCTTTTCTAACGAAGAAAGCAATGTAAGCATTCTATTAAGTGGGTGTAATCTTATGTAGCGGCAAAACAATTCAAATTTACAGGAAGAACAAACACAAAAACAGTTAGCGTAAAATAAAACTGAACCATATATTTAAATGAAACAGATAAACAAAATACCCAAAATAAATACTAGAGAAATTGGTTCACGGGTTCGTTGAATAATGTGGCGATAACAACTTTTATCCTTTTGATCACCATCAGCCCCATGTATAACTAGACATAAGAATTTGTTTGATAACAAATTCGAGGTGTTCGGATTTCTGGCCTGAATTAACGAGCCATCACTTTTTAAGTTTAGTTGACTGGGGAGATAGTGAGCTATGCTGTGTGTTATTGTGAAAACAAAGTGAATAGCTATTAAATAACCTTTTTTCTAAGCGTTTTTTAGAACTTCCAGTTTAGACAGGTGAAAAGGTCAATACAAGGTCATCAACATATTCTTTTTTGTGAAGTATGTGGAGCCCTTTCATATGGTGTATACTGTCGAGATGGCTTGTGTAGTTAAGGAAATATGAATTTATGAATATTGACGACTGTAGAAGAGACTAGATTTAACCGAAGGGAAGGATTAAGTGACAAAACGCTTTGAGCAGAAACTATACAGGAAGTTGCAGCACACTTGGGGTTTGTATAGGTGTAACACGTTGTACGTTGTACATACGGTTTTAGTGCTGTACCAATGGGGATAATACGCAGGTGCGCTTAAACGACTGGAAATAAAGGTCAAACAGGGGTCATGTCAATGCAAAAGTTTGAGCACGGTCAACAATTTGCAAACTGATGCAAACATTGTGAAAATATGACGAGCAGTTGTTGAGATAGGAATGTTTGAAATTTTGTTAAACCTGAAGACCACAAGGTCAAATTGGGTTCGCAGTTGTGGGTGACCTTTTGGATGAAGTTTTGGTCGTAAAAAAGCGTTGGTTAGATGAAACGTAATGACGTCACCATTCCAAAAAAGTTGCGGTGCCGTCTACTCACCGAGGTTGATGTTCATGAGAAGTTTCAAGTTCATACAAGTTTCAGTTTTTCTCAAAATTGGCGGAGAACGTTCAGGCAGAAGAAGACGGAGAAATGAAGGTTTGTCATATTAAACTTCAGCTTCCGGTTTGACAGGATTTAAAGGTCAAATGGGGTCACACTTTGTGCAAAACATATAGAATTGCCAGAGAGCTCAAAATTGATGTAATGATTATTAATGTACCACGTTTCATTAATAAGATACACAATTTTGTATGTACAAACTTATACTTCCGGGTTCGACCGGAAATGAAGGTCAAATGAGGTCACACATTGTAAACATTTGTAGAATCGTCGAAGGGCCTTAAAATTAAGTTATTATATTAATACACAAAATAATATTATTCAGATACGATTTTTTATAAAACAAACTACTACTTCCGGTTTCGACCGGAAGTAAAGGTCAAATGGGGTCACACCCTGTGTAAGATTTGTTTAATACTTCATGACCTTTCATATGGTGTAAAGATCACGTATGTAGCATATCTGATTCTGGAGATATGAGTATTTTAATAAAAAACTTCAATTTAATATAATGACGTCATCGATGACGTCATCATTCCAAATTTTGTTCTTTGTCATATACACGCTTTGGTCTAAGTACGTGGTAAGTTTCAAGTCCGTACATGCTGTATTTTTTGAGATAGCAAAATAATTTTTTTTTCGACCTCGTGTACCATTTTCGTTGTGACGTAGCTATGACGTCACACATTATATTTTTAGAATGCTCTCGAGTTTAAAAAAATTTTATGCATTGGACATTTTTTCATATTTTTATTCACTTAGGCTCTAGAGCCCAAAATAACATGATTTGTTACTTTAACTTCCGGTTTCGACCGGAAGTAAAGGTCAAATGGGGTCACGTTGTGCACCGCATTTGTAGATCTTTATAAGAGGTTTTATGTAAAAAAAGAATCTTGAACGTAGCTCTTTTGGTTTTGAAGATATGATTTTTCTAATTATTTAAGGTTTATTTCACGTTTATTTAACGTAATGACGTCATCAATGACGTCACCATTCCAAAAAAGTTGCGGTGCCGTCTACTCACCGAGGTTGATGTTCATGAGAAGTTTCAAGTTCATACAAGTTTCAGTTTTTCTCAAAATTGGCGGAGAACGTTCAGGCAGAAGAAGAAGACGGAGAAAAAAAAAAAAAAAAAAAAAAAACTTAACAATAACAATAGGTTTTCGGCTAAAAGCCGAACACCTAATAAACTTCAAGAGCTGACGATTGCACTTTTGGTATTGTCATTGTTAAACTCCGGTTCCATGGTGTGCTGTCTGTTACCCTCCACACATAGATTTTCTTGTGAATAGTAGCTGTGTATGATTCATGGTTCGCTGAACAACGTGGCAATAACAAACTTTTATCATTTTGAACTGAATGCTTGATTTATTATCTAGAGGTAAATGCTTGAGGCCAGTAAGAGTATTGTGCACGTACACCATGTAGTTTTTGTTGAAAACCGTTCGCTAACAGCCATTTATGTTACTCTTTGAAATAAAATCAGAAAATGTATAAGTTTGCTTGTTGCATAAAATTAAATTGAAGATGATGCCTGAATTGATTTTTACAATCAGAGTTGGACTCTTAACTGACGTGTTGGACTCCTTGAACACTCCAAGTGGTTCAATAGGTAGTGCAATTCCATTACTTATGCTGATGTTCTCATGATGTCAGCATCAACAGGAAGTTCCAACAACTTTGTCCCCTTGTACAATTAAATATGCAAATATGGGTCACGTGGTTAATTAATTACGATTTTAATTTTTTTGGGGGGGTCGCTGGTTTGATGTTTGATCTATTATAAGTTGATTTCACAGAACTCTTAACCACCAACGTCTGCGCTTATGATCACCATTTTTCGCTTACTGTGTTTTTAAACATCATCGTGTCATGCATGCACACAGGTTATGTTGGGCTAACATTTGAGAAAAAGAAAAGGCAACACTATCGATATAAAGATAAGAATCAAACTTAAATATTACAAAAAGAAATATATTTTTAGTTTTGGGGGATAAACAAATATTGATTTCGGACGGAGATTCGAACTCGCAATTCTCAGATGTGTAGTCGCGACTGATGAACACTAGGCTAGAAGGGCACGATGCAAAAAAGGTGGGTTTTTACATGTGTGCATCAACAGAGGGGATTATGATCCGGCGAAATAATTCTCGTTTCATGATTTTGCGACCATTGTCACTAAATATGAACTGCTAAAAACGCCTATAACTATTAAGAAGGGTTGAAATGTAGTATTAAATGCCTTTAGGGGTTTTTGACGACGACGTCGATGTCGTCAAAAATCCCTATCTAATTACGTACGTTCGTTTTAACGAAAACCCATGCACAGAGTAATTGGTCCAGAACGCGGTTAGAAAAACAAGGACAAATTTAACGCACGTTCTAACGAAAATCCTAAATGTCCGTACTTTGTGCGTGTACAGAGTTATGTGTCCAGAACGCGGGTAGGAAACAAAATACTATAGACTCCTCTCAAGAAGTTAACAACTCATATAGGTACATACTGTGTTGTATTACCAAATAGAATATTTCACAATAACATGAAAGTGACTGCATCAAGTTTACAAATTAAAAATTCAAATGAAGATCACGTGGTTAATTAATTAAGAATTTTGACATTTGTGACATTTAGAATTAAGCTTATGTTCTAAGCTTCAATTTGATATTATGATTTAACTCTTTTGACCTTGTGGTTTGGGAGATTAGGAATAAACAAAAAACGTGTACAAATGCAATGGGGTTTTAGGCGGAAACAAAGAATAATAATAAAAACAATAAAAATCTAGACGAAAACAAAACCTGTTCCGACGGTAGTTCGGAACAGCTAACAAGTTCAGTTCCATGGGCTTGATTTTACAAAGAGTTAAGACTAGTCTCATCTCGAATAAGGACGAATTACTCGTCCTCTTTAACTTAGGACTAGCCTTGAGTGTTTAATAACCCCTAACGAGTCCACACTTTTCTTGACCTACCTGATGCCAAGGCCGTTGTTCCTGTACTCGCGCTATCATCAATATAACACAGTGCAAGTGGTATCAACGGCCCAAAACCTATACCGACCAGAAGCTCTGCTATAAGGAAGATGATGAAAGTAACATTGTTCTCAAAGAGAGTTTGGCGATCTTCATCTTCGCAGATGATATCTCCATCCTCCTCCTGCATGGTGGGCCCTGCTTCAAGGGCGCACAAACCGGTGTGTGTCCCTGAGTCGTTAAGCGCGGACGGACCTAGCAGCGTGGACAACGGTGGCTGGTACGGGGAGAAGACAAACTGAGGCAAGGTGAACATGAACATTCCGATGGATAAAATGATCCCTCCAACGGCAATCCACACCGGGCGACTGCTGGTTGGCCTGCCCCCGAAATGCGTCACGACGACGGTCGAGACCAGAGAGCCCGCGGTGAACATGGTCGTGATGAGGCCGAGCTCGGCGATGCTCAACTGGTAGCGGGTCTCGATCGTGGTGAGTGACGCTTCAAAGTTGGAGGAAAAGAAAGCGATTAAAATCATCTGCAGGGAGATGATGGGAATGACGAGCTTGATGGAAGCAAACCTTTGGAGCCATCTTGGGTAACCGAGAAGAGAACAGCCGCACTTTTCATCCTCTGGTGTTTCATTTATACTTTGGAAAGTGGCCATTACGGGATCTCCGGTGGACTCTTTATCTGAAGGTGTATTTTCATCCATTTTGCAGATAAACTGGTTCCAGGGCTGCTGAAAGTTCACGCAATACAGAGATAAGTTAAAAGTTAAATAACAATAATGGCAATCAGAGTAATGTCTGTCGGGTTGTGGTTCGTTTGTTTGTTTTTGTAAGATGCACACTGTTTAATTTTCATCTTCTTCATAATACGAAAGGACGTGCTCCCTTTCACCCCTGCTACTCATCTCATAACAGGCCAGCCCCCCCCCCCCACACACACACCACTCCATACAACAGCCCAACTGTTAATAGACTTGTGGACAAGTCGCTAAATGTTTGTCGCGGTGATAGCGAAACGGCTCTCTCACAGCTATCTCGCGAGACTGCTGCTCTTTTGCGAGACTACTGTACTCACGACTACGGCTCTTTTTGGACCAATATACATGCACAAGAATTGCAGTAGTCATTTCATCTCATTTCACGGCAACAACAATTCACTTAATCCACTGAGCAAATACACGGACCTTGGGGAAAAACAAACAAGACCGGGACACAAAGAAATGAGTCCATCCGTACTCTCCGTTACATCTCTCAAAGTTACCTTTCGATGTTTTATTTGAAATAAAATTACAGACATAGGTTTAAATTATGAACTGCGACCTGTTTCATAAAGCAGAAAATACTGCTTAGCAAATTTCTTTGCTGTTCAAATACTAGGTGTGGCACCATGAGTCACCCCACTTTGGATGGTAACCTATATCTGCTAAGCAATACTTTTGCACCGTGGTGAATAAGTTCGAAAGGTACCGGTAGACATAACAAGGTGTAGCTCTAGTGCGATGTGAAATGACAAAACAAGGCATTCTATGCAAAATTGTGTTTTGAGAAACTGAGCATGAAAGTTTGATCGCCTGTGTGCCATTCCCTAAGCCATTATTGTGAAGCTTAAGTTCTGCAGCGTAGTGTGAGAACATGTCTAAAGTTTTAGGACTACTCTAGCAAAAGAAGGTCAAAGTAATTCAACATTATTGGTTTGTCAGGAGCCATTTTATTGTGCAACCTGGGCATTATAAACAGTGCGCCTACTCTGCTCGCTAGTATACACATAATGAATGTTTATGAGTGCAATGGTGCGAATATGTTCATGAGTTGAAAGATGGTATACACATAATGAATGTTTATGAGTGCAATGGTGCGAATAATTATGTTCATGAGTTGAAAGATGGAATGTTCTATTCAACGAGGCGGAGCCGAGTTGAATGGAACATTCCAGCTTTCAACGAATGAACATATTCGCACCATTGCACGAATGAAAAACATTCATTATTTGTTTTATATAACATCCAAGTAGAACTTTGTCATTTTGATTGAAAGAAACAACTTGCAAAACAAACAATTTCAACTGTAGAAGCCGAATGCTAGTAATTTTACTATGCCTTCTTGCAGTAACACCTGCGCTGCGTTACCAAAGACACGCGCACGCAGTGATGTTTTTACTCAGCTTTTTCGTTCCATCCGAAAAGTACCATTGCACGCTGGCAGCGTGCCAGCGTGCAATGGTACTTTTCGGATGGAACGAACAAGCACGGCGAGTGACTCAGCGTGCAATGGTACTTTTATTTGCTATCACGTGACGGACAATCCTCCAATCAAATGGCAAGGATCTGCTTGGGTGTTATATAAAATGTTCTATTCAACGAGGCGGAGCCGAGTTGAATGGAACATTCCAGCTTTCAACGAATGAACATATTCGCACCATTGCACGAATGAAAAACATTCATTATTTGTTTTATATAACATCCAAGTAGAACTTTGTCATTTTGATTGAAAGAAACAACTTTCAAAACAAACAATTTCAACTTTAGAAGCCGAATGCTAGTAATTTTACTATGCCTTCTTGCAGTAACACCTGCTGCGTTACCAAAGACACGCGCACGCAGTGATGTTTTTACTCAGCTTTTTCGTTCCATCCGAAAAGTACCATTGCACGCTGGCAGCGTGCCAGCGTGCAATGGTACTTTTCGGATGGAACGAACAAGCACGGCGAGTGACTCAGCGTGCAATGGTACTTTTATTTGCTATCACGTGACGGACAATCCTCCAATCAAATGGCAAGGATCTGCTTGGGTGTTATATAACATGCGCTATTTACTCCCTCCATCCAGGCACACGATTTGGGACAAAACATATAATACCAGAGAATATGCAGGGTCAAACCGGACTGAATTGCAGAACATGAGATCTGTATGCAATTCGAATATTGTAAGTTCGTCATAACGCCATTATTTGCTGAACCAAAAATCTCAACCCACCCTAAAGGTGACAACAACATTGTTTATACTGAACAGGAAATTATTTTCGATGGAAACTGGAGTTGGATTTTATGTAAAGAAATATTATTAACTCACCCGCAAAAAAAGTTGTGTGCACTCGCTTCAGCAAACTCTGCAGTATATTAACACACGTTTATCCTTCAAAGATGAAATGACAAAGTTGTCGGCAGTAGCATAGTTGTTTGATATACACAATGGACGGTTATGCCTGACCGGTCTTTCAATGTAAGGTTTGCCATATTGGCAGGGTGACAGGGCAGAAATTCGTTGTTCACGTTTACGACCGGGGTGAGGGGGAGGGGGGTGGGGGGGGGGGGGGGGTAGGGTATTGTAGTTTCAATAGAGTGAACCTTGTACTAGTAGAGTGACCTTACTTTTTTTCGTGAACGGAGCTTACCGGTTTTTTTTTACAGAGATAAAGGAGTAACTGTGTCGTTGTTGTCGACTTATTGTTGTGTGGAATAAGTGGACTTGGCGAATCAGCGAGATATGAGGTGTTTATTTACAAAGGCAACTACAGCGAAGGTGATCGACACTCCTATACTTCGACAACCTTGTTAACCATCCCGTCCGTGATAAATTATCTCTGTAAACCGACACATTTCGTGATGTCGACATCTTCAGACAAAACTTATCTGGAAGACGACATCTTAGTTGTGTCGTCATCCCGGATGAATTATCTGAGGATGTCGTCATCTTACGTTTGCGAGGTCACCATCATGATCTCAGCACTCGGATGGCACTTCCAGGGACCAATTTCATAGAGCTGCTAATCACAAAAATTTGCTTAGAATGAATTGTTTTGCCTTGATAAAAACAGGATTACCACCCAAATTTCCACGTGATTTTCAGTACAAGCAAACAACAGCTGAATACCTGTAACAAGTAATATACAACAATGGAAATTCGGTTGGTAATCCTGTTTTTTGTCGAGGAAGAAATGTTTGTTGTGCCAAGCAGCTCTATGAAATTGGGCCCAGACCTCCGTATGTTTGGTTTAAAGGGTACACTTCATGAAAACAACAACAACGATCTTATCTAGTTTCAACGCAGAGTACCAGGTGAAATTCAAACCTACCACCCCTTGCATTCTCGAGTACGGCCTGATTGCTTAGAGTTGCTTAAAGGAACACGTTGCCTTGGATCGGTCGAGTTGGTCTTTGAAAAGCGTTTGTTCCAAAATGCATTTGATTTCGAGACCTCAAGTTTAGAATTTAAAGTTTCGAAATCAAGCATCTGAAAGCACACAATTTTGTGTGACAAGGGTGTTTTTTCTATCATAGTTATCTCGCAACTCCGATGACCAATCGAGTTCAAATTTTCACAGGTGTGTTATTTTATGCATATGTTGAGATACACCAAGTGAGAAGACTGGTCTTTGACAACTACCAATAATGTCCAGTGTCTTTAAAACATCTTTCTAACCATATGCATTTTATAACAAACGGTTACAAACGCTTTTCAAAGACCAACTCGACCGATCCCTGGCAACGTGCCCATTTAAGCAGAAATATATTGCTTATAAATGTTATAACCTATTCCCATTTTATTTCGTCACTCTTGATGAAAGCTTCTCGCGTTATAGTTTTCATAGAATTGTAATTTGAAACACTGCTCACTCTTGGTAATCAAATAATTTTAGGGTGGTTTTAATTGTCGCAACCGATAATATATCACACCACTGCCCATGTTGATTTTTAAATTGATATGAAACGATCTTACTCACAAGCTTAAAGTCACCGATTCTAGCGAGGCCGAATTAATCTATATTTGAGGAAACCTGCGTCAATACAGTAATGGTTTGCCCTAATGGTTGACACAGCAGCAATTAATTAACCGTAAATAAGGCATACGAGGTAGGGCAACATCCAAAAAGAGCCGATCTTTTTTCGCAAGCTGGTGCTGGTGGCATTTTGTTTTTTATTATGTTGATTTTTAGAACGTTATCTTCTCGCTATAAAACTAGACCTTTCTCCCGTTGCTGTATGTATTTTTGACATGTTTTTTTTATCCGAATAAATTCAATTCAAATCAAATCAAATCAAATCAAATCAAATCAAACTAAATCATACACAAGGTCTATTCACATGTACTCGCAGAAATCATGAAACAACCAGTCGGCTGGCATCAACGAGGCGATCGAAACATGGACCACTGAAGGTAGATGTCCATGATAATCAACAACATCATCCCACACCATCAGACCCTCTCCCTGTTCACCCCCTTTGCCGGCGGTCACCACGCCCTCTTCGGCGTACTCAATCCAGAAGGGACGTTCCTCTGTCTCACTTAAAGTTGGCTGAGCGTCTTTAAACTTGGCGACACTAACTTCACAATCAGGATCTGCGTCAAAGAAGCAGGGTCGGATGAAGGCTGCAATAGCTTGGTTCCCAGTTCCGAAGCCTGAAATTATTATAAAATGAAAACACATATGTGAGACATTTGTATAAGAATGATGAACATTTGGCAAATTATTAAATCCCGAAAAGAATTAACCTTGCAGTATTTTGCGGGGTTTTCCCCCTCAAAAAATTGACGAATAATAACTACAAACTATAGGCCCCTACTTGGGAAGGGATACCCGTTATTTTGGGGTTTCCGTAAAGATGTTTGTGTAACCCAAGCAACTGAACTTGATCGTATCATGTATCGTAAGGAAGAATGAATGTGTTATGTGGACCATGGAGGTAGAATTTCTACCTCCGTGTGGACCATCCCAAGGTAGGTGCTTTAATCAAAATAGACAATTCAACCAACACAGAAGGCTCATGACATTGTTAAGTAAAGTCCAGCTTATTTTTAATAGACCCTTCCCATGAAATATGTAAATTGCACATAGCGCCTGCGCACTAACATTTTGGTTGGCAAAATGAGGGAACATCGCGCTGGTTTGTACACGGCTATTGGGTGCGTGACGCAGACGCGATTGCGCGTCTGCTTAGTGCACAACTCTATGGCGTTTGCCAACCAGCAGGGTCTGTACGCATGCGTGAGTGTGATTAGCATATTTCACGGGAAGGGTCCATTGTATGTTTGTGCACTAATATCGGCAATTACTCGTTCCTGTGTCCCGCATCTTTCCCGTCACATGGTTTATACAAAAATAACCAATAATGTTACCTATCTCGGCGAAGATGGAGCTGTTGATCCTGTCCGTTGCTAGAGAAATCAATGCATTGCTTATACCCTTGATGTCAAACTTCAGTAGAAATGACCCTGCCATGGGTCTCAGTATGAACCGCCGATTTCTTGTTTCGGTGGAGAATGAGCAATTAGCTGTATCGACCAAAAATAAAAGCGTGGACGAGGTTTTGAAAATTGTTTTGGTTTTGCTGAGGGCCTAATACATATGTTTTTATTGTTTTGGTGCTGAACAAAGAACAGTTTATTAGAGGGGGACGTGAACCTGCGAGTCCTGCGACCTCAGAATTACTCAGAATTTCTTGGATTCCTTGTCCTGGGGCCTTACCCGTTTCCAGGTTATTATGACCATTTCATGGGTCATTTTGACACAAAATCCGTGCGTTAACTAATGGGTCTGACCCCACGAGACCAGTATCTGGGTCAACTTTCAGAGGTTCTTTTTTGTCCCCCCACTCCCCTCCAGTTACGCCATTGGGCATGGTGTAAATTCTTATTATGAGTTACAAGGTCCCCCTCCCCCCAGCACCCCCCCCCCCCCCCTCGAAAAAATGAATAAAATAAAATAAACAAATACATGTACTTACATCTTTCCAGATCCTCAAATTCCTTCTTGGTGTTGCTTTTCGTCGTAATGCAACATGTTCTCCTGAAAGCCGACAAAGTCTTGCCGAGCAACGCGTCTCGGTCATCGCCACTGACTGCAGTCACCATCGAAGCGCACATATTTTATCACCGTCTGCAATCACCAAGTACAAGCTGATGGAAACTAGAAGAAATGTTCCCGTAGTTGTGCAAAGTCTTGCTTTCTTCATGATGAAATTTACTTGTTTGAGATAGGCTAATGTTCCCTGTTTGTGGTTGAAACAGCTTTAGGCGCTGGTGTAAGCCACGATTACGATCATAATTATTGTTATATCGTGCAGTTTTTTCTTTTATATAAAAAGCTCGTTGCTATGGTTTCCCTAATTAATGCACAATACACACCCAAAAGGTGGCTTTGAAGAAAGTCTTAGGGAAAAATATAACAGGTATATCAATACATACAAAGACAATTTAAAAGGGCAATTACAATAATTACTACCCAAACTTTCATTTTAAAATATTAAATACACCGGCATAAATTTTTCACATCGGTGTTTTATAATAAAGTATTTTCTATTAATAATACGTCGACCTTGTCTACAGTAACAATTACTGCCTCACACTGCCATTATAAAATAATCAATACACCATTATTATTCATACCAGCGTTTAAAGGCACCATACACTTTTGGTAACTGTCAAGGACTATTATTCTCTCTGTATCCAAACATACTCAAAAACTAATAAATCTGTGAGCAGGTATGGGATGGGCTTAATTGGTCATCGAAGTTGCAAGAAAATAACGAACGAAAAACACCCTCAAGTTGGTTGCACATTGTGTGTGCTTTCAGTTGCATAGCTTCATGCAGGTCTTTTAATATTGTATTGAGAAATTACTTTCTTTCTCAAAAACTACGTTACTTCAGAGGGAGCCGAATCTCACACAATGTTTTATACATCAACAGCTCTCCTTACAAAACAGGTTGGTAACTGAAATGGTGGTGTTTACTGAAGACGTTTAGCGTAGGCCCACCCCACCCACCGAACAAAACAGAAATGATGCACTTTCCCTTTAATTCATTAATTTTCTCACACCAAATAATTGCTGCCAAGGGCTTGCATTAGACCTAGCGGTAATTTTGCATGAGGACAATTACTGATCGATACACTAAAACACAAGAAGCAGTTGCTTCTTATGAGATCGCCACCATTTCGTGTGTATTACCCCTTTGGTATACAAAGTTTGTTAATATTACTCCCAAAATTACTTGTGACAATCATCTTTGCCAATAAGAATTGGAGAGCTGTTGATTTTATAAAACATTTTATAAATAACACCCTTTGAAGTATAGTTCAATAGAGGTAATTTTCGACCTAGAGAAAATTCATCTGAGCATGATCTGATACAGGCATAAAGCATTTCCCAGGCATCTTAAAGCACACAATTCTATGGAACAAAGGTGGATTTTTTTTTCTTTCAGTGTAACTTCGATGGCAACTTGAGCTCAAAAATTCACAGGTTTGTTATGTTGATGCAAGAAAGGTTGTCGAATTAAAAAAAAAAGTAATTGCATATTATTATCATGCAAACCAATAATATTTTCTCATACCAGCTATGCCAAACATAATACTGATAATAACCGAAAACCATCCATTGTTCCAGGGAAGATCACTGGTGAAGATTGAAATTATTAAACTCCATCCCAAGTTTTATTGAAGAGCGCCACCACTTTTAATGAACCGACACCTGTTGCTTCGTATCGGCTGGTACCATTTTTACCATGTTCTTTTTAACAGTTGATAGTCGTCTGGGTACCCTGCGGGCAAAGTTTCGATGCGGAAATAATGAGATTTCACTGGTACACGGTGATACGCCCCTATTGAAAGTGCATGAGAGGTTACCAGTGCTATTTTAACTAGATTCTTCGTGTAGTTATACAGTCAAGTTTTACTTACGCACAAGTTTGCGGGTAAGGTGTAGGTTTGGTCACACTGTTGGAATTTGCGAAACTGTTAGTAATAAATAAGTTACAATGTATTCAGCACCAACTACAAATAAACTGTTAGAAATTATAAAACAGCCAGGTAATAATGTGTGTGCGGATTGCTGCATCAAGCTCCCGGAAAATAAAGAAACGGTCAATAGCACAAGTGAGTATCGATGTATTTTGTCATGCCAAGTTCACCTGGCAGCACAAGTGTTACTGTTACTGGTTCAAGAGTGTGGCACACTTTTCCTGCCTCGCTATAAAAATGTTACACTTCATTAAATATGTAGCCGTCTGTGGTGGCGGAAATATTGGGGTTCGTGAAAAGTTCTTTAATTAAACTGTGTTTCAAATGTTGCAAGAGACACGACGACAACTTAAGAAAAATTGGGAAAACCCACATACATATTTACCATACCGTAGTCATGATGATGTAACCTTTTTCCTTTTGTAGTTTTTCTTTTGTTTTCTTTGTTTGTTTTTATAATGTTTCTTCCCTTTTTGATTTTCTTATGTAAACGTTTTGCTTTTTGATTTTTGGTTTCTTGTTTTGTTTGTTTCTTTTGGAAGGAAGGGGAGGGGTTGTTTGATGGTAAATTGGGACCCACCGTTATTTTAAACTGAAATGATCCAAACCATGCCAATCAAGTCATGACGTCATCAGCTAGCCGGATACATAAAACAAATTAAGTGTTTGCACCCTCAATCTGCTTATAGCTGGAAAGGTTCACCCTTGAATATTTATAAAGTATTGTAATGTATGAAAACAAAATTAAAAATCTGGAAAAACATAGAATATGCCTAGTATTAGTAAGTAGTAATAATGAAGTGCAGTACACCCCTAGAAAATGTTATTAGCTGTAAATGCAAAACAAAAAAAACACAAAAAACAACATATTTTTAATGTTACAGTCAATTGGAAGATCAACTTCACATTCACAAACAAACTAAATTATTGACACAGTGTTTGAATATTTAACCAAAACGTATATTAAATTGCAGTATGCTTTTCTGTTTTTGGAGGAACGGTAATTAACCCTGTGAGGCACTCCCACTTTAGATTAGAGCAAGATACATCTTGCTTCAAAGTCGAATTATACACTGACAGTAGTCACAAAGTTTGTAACAAATTAAAGATGGTTGATATTTCATAAATGTTTTTCTAGTCATTACACTTTAGTGTTGTTTTGGTTGGCTTGGCTAATCAACTAATAACAATGGTCCATTTCACAAAAATTGCTTGGGGTGAGGATTAGTGAAAATTATGTGTCCCTGTGTAATGTAGAAAAAAAAAATGCTAAAATGGTGAAACGCGACAAGCGTTGTGGTCTGAAAGTCACTGACAAAAATAGTTAAAGTTGAATTCTGACAATACTATAGAATAATTTGTCTCCTGTCACTTTGATTTTTTAGCACAAGCCCACTGGTCCTCTTACAATCTAGGAGTGTTCCTATGTGTGCCATGTGCATCAGTACATCGTAAGCTTGGAGTCCACATCAGCAAAGTCATATCTGTACAGCTAGATAGATGGAATGAAGATCAAGTTGAGGTGAGTCTTAAAGTCTCCTGAAAATATATTTTTTTCCCTTCAAACATTAGAGTATGTTTATGAATAATATAATATATTTTTGATTAATTGCTTGTAACGATTTATACGTGTAAAAAATAGATACATTTTTTTTTTAGGGGAGGGGTGACTCGGACTACCTCTTTTGTGACGTCAAACATCGAACAAAACAAAAAACAAAAAAACGTAAGTATTGTGAAGTGAGCTTTCAATAATTGATGGTTATTGTCTTTTTGTCATCAGTTTATGGGTGTGAATGGCAATCTCAAAGCCAAGGAGAAGTATGAACAAGATGTTCCAGTCAGCTACCGAAAACCACAAAAACCTTCGGATCCTGAGTAAGTACTCTTTTTTAGTTATAGTTTTAGGTTGAACAAAGACACATTAACTAGAGCAGGATTTGAACGTCCTCTTGATTGAAGTCGTGACACTCTACCAACTGAGCTGTCTAGCCCTACATGTATATTGATGGTCTCCCTATTTTGTCATAATGTTTTTCGGGGTGCCAGTCTGAAGCCATAACCTTTGACTGCCGTGTAGCCAGGGATCACACCCAAGTTTATGACACAACTAGGGCCCAATTTCATAGAGCTGCTAAGCCCAAAAATTTGCTTAGCATGAAATTTCTTCCTTGATAAAAACAGGATTATCAACCAAATTTCCATTTGTTGCATTTTGCTTGTTACTGATATTCAGCTGTTGTTTGCTTATTAAATCCTAAAACTCACTTGGAAATTAGGATGGTAATCCTGTTTTTATCAAGGAAGGAATTTCATGCTAAGCAAATTTTTGTGCTTAGCAGCTCTTTGAAATTGGTCCCTGGGAAGCGGCAGCTAGGGGATGACCGTAGGGTGACGTGACTTTTTATTTCAGATATCAAGTAAAAAAATAACAAGGGAAACTTTTAAGTTTATACTAAACACCACTTATTTTGTGTAACTTTTAAAATAACTAGTTGTAGTACATTTGTATGCTTAGTTTTATAATAGTTTGCTACAAAAATATGGTTATACACAGAGCTGTGTATTGCTGTAGCATAGAGGAATCAGTTTTCTTTGATCACGTGGTTGTTGGTCCGGCTTTAGCTCCATCGGATATTTTGAATAAATGTCCAGTTCAGAAGTTCAAATAACCCAAGCCCAAGTAGGGGTTTCAATTATGGGCCTTAGAGTGCATAGAGATTAAACCACACCCTTCTTTCTGTGGTGCCCCTTGCAAAAATCCAGCACAAATTTACATTTGCGTCATAACTCATAGAAGTGCCCCTTGCCAGAAGAATACTGCCACGCCCTTTCAAGAGGAAAAATTCAAGGCTTGAAAACTTAATACACATCTACTGGTACATTGTAACCCTAAATGGGTTCCAGGTTGTAGCCAAAACCACTGAACAAGTTATAAATATATACCCATCATAATTGATCCTTCTAGATTGTCCAAAACCGAAACAGCAAAACACATGAACTTTGACAAATTGGTTACATGTTGTACGCTAAGTACTTGGATGCTGTGTTTTGTATTTCAGCATTTAATTTATTTTCTCTGTGTATAGGCCTACAAGTTGTACACACCACACCGTGCACTATAAACCCTACCCATTACCATGTACTTCCTGTTAAAATTTGACCTGTAAACATGGTTGAGATTCTCAAGGTGTTTTCCTGTCCATACTGATTCAGGGTCAGATACTAAAACAGTATTCCTAATGAAATGTTTCATTTTCATAATAAATTGACATGCTTTGTGTATTAAATTGGTTCATTTGTCAATTGTCACAAGACCATCCTCATAAGTTTTATGCGGCTTTGGATTTTTAAATTACCACCTTTGCACCAATACTCCACAATGCTCAACCCAGGACAAAATAAGGGGACAATGAGAAGTTAACCCTTTATTCATCTTAAGCACCGAGAAGGGGGAACTTGATGGAAGCAAAAACCCTTTTTGTTCCCTTGACAGAATACAATGGCAACCGTATTATGTCCTCCCTCACTGAGTGTTCACAGCTCAACCTGTAACAGCTATTGCACCATCCAAAGAATACTCTCCCCTTGACTTCTTAAAGGGAAGGTACTTGTTTGGTATTTACTCAAAACAAATATTAACTTAAAAACTGACTTAGTAACGAGCATTGGAGAGCTGTTGATAGTTTTAAACATTGTGGGAAACGACTCCCTCTGAAGTAGCATAGATTTTGAAATAGAGGTAATTTCTCACTAAAATAGTAAAAGACTTTGAGCTAGAAGTCTTTTATTCCTATCTGAAAGCACACAAATTTGTCCAACAAGGGTGTTTTTTCTTTCATTATTTTCTCCCAACTCCGATGACCAATTTAGCTCAAATGTTCACATGTTTGTTATTTTATGCATACATGTATGTTGAGATACATTAAGTGAGAACACTGGTCTTTGACAATTACCAAAAGTGTACCTTCCATCACACCACATTTTCTATACACAAAAACAATTGGTCACCATTGAAGAAAGGTAACAAGTATAGATTTTATCAAGCATTGCTGTGAAAAAAAGGTACAGTGGCTTCCTGAATGTAAGGGATGCGTCAGTTTTATCGTTTTGCATATTTATTCAGGGCGTTGACTCAGGAAGTACGTTGTTTTGTTTTGTAAATCCTGTTTGTTGTATTTTTTCAATGATACTTTAAATGCATTGTTAAATATGAAGACAAACAAGAAAAACACACTTGATGGTATTTAGGCCTAATTGGTGTTTCAAAGGAAGGGCTTGACCTTTATTTCAAAAGGTAAATTATTATTAAATTATTATTATTCCGGTTTATTCATTCACTGCACTGGCGGCCAAGCAGGCCGAAAAGCACAATTACCAGTAAAAAAATAGTTCATATATTGTAATTATGTAAATGGTTGAGGTCATGCAAATTCTGAAATCATTGAATGAATTATGACAACTTTGGCATCAGAATGGCCTACCAGAGACCATAGCCCTTTTCATACTTTTCAATTCAATTAAATAGATGTTTATTCCATACTCTTGGAGATTTAAACAGTACATAGAAATTTAACAAATCTAAAGTGCATTAAATTATACCCCCCAAAAATATAATCTAAAAGCAAATAATAAATAAATAACTAGGAATTAACCATGTACGAGACAGGAGCGAGAGCATCTCTTATCTCCATGGTATACAGTCATGTAGAGGCACTGGGAGTTTTTTGTTTTTAACCCCACAGTTACCCTGGAGCACTTTCACAGTGCCCCCTCCCCCTCCCCCAGGTTCCTATTCCACAAGGTTCCAGGTTCCCAGTGGTTAAACGCTTCCCCCTTCTCCAGAGCAGGGGTGGCTGTTCCCTGGGTATCCCATTTACCGGGGTAGGTCAGGGATGAAGTGATCCAAGTGTGAATGGCCGGGCAGTTATTCTCAAGAATAGAATAGCGTGAAAAGGTCTTAAAACTTAATGGCCGCCATTGCTAAATTTTCTGCATTTTGTATCACACATCCTCACCCAAGAGAAAGAAAGCAAAATAGAAACACATGTTGCATTTTATACCAGTTATCCTTCACTTGGTGCTCGATTTGCATAATATAATGGTGTACACCACCTCTAAATAGCACGGGGGGGGGGGGGGGGGGGTTACACAATATTGTGTCTCTCTTCTTAGAATATTGGGAGGCACTAACAGGCCTCAAATTTCCCGATTTTTAGGGCAAGGCCACTTTGGCCTTGAATTTGTCAAATTTTTAAAGGGCACCAAGGCCATGAGGTAGGGCACCAAGGCCAACTTAAAATTTCAAAAAGGGCATCAAGGCCATACAAAATAAAGATCATGAAACAATTTCTGTTCAGGTCCTGAAGGCTGTTTTAATGAACCATTTCATTACTTTTGCTTTCCTTAACCAAAAACATAAAGTGTTTTTAAATGTATTTAATTTTTATTTATTGATTAATGGGAAGTAAAAGTATGCATCCTTTGCTGGCGGCGGTTGAAATGAACCATTACATTACTCTTGTTCTTCTTTTTGCTTTCCTTTAACTAACAACGGCAAGTTCTTTGAAATCATTTTTGTTGCTATGGCCAGCCAAAAAAACCAATGAACTGTCACTTGACTGTGTGTGCAGCGATGATTCTGTTGCGACGGCCAGACGTAAATAATGAGCTGTCACTTGACTGTGTGCAGCGGAGATTTATTTGACGTAAATACACGTATGTACCTTTCATGTACATGTACATGTACATCATGCGTGATTTACGTAACATGGCCCACGCGCACGACATGTACAAGTACCAGTGAACAAGCACAGTACCAGTGGAGTAGGCGGGCGCCCAACCTCGAATGGAACCGAAATAATTGTGATTAGCTGGTACCCATCATGGACAACCATGCGTAGGTATGTGTGTTGCAAGATGAGTACCAGTGCGATTGTTCTCAAATGGTCGTTGCAAGTACATCCGGCCCGTGTATAAACTTTGAGTACACAATTACAATGTCTATTGCATGCACTGCCGGCCGTCCGTTTCAATTCCGTGTGATGAGCATTCAACCGACCGCGCTGTGTGTGCGTGTAGTGATGTACGTACGTATGCAAGTGTTTGATTTAATGTGCACACACAGACGGACGGCATAAAAACATAAATTTTGATCTCAAATACAAAAAGGGCACGGCGGCCATAGGAGAAAAAGGGCACGGCACTTTTGGCCGTGAAAACGTCAAATTTTCTCGGGGCACCACGGCTAGTGTGAAGGGCACCGGCGGCCATGGCCGTCGTGGCCGCCGGGAAATTTGAGGCCTGCACTAAGGGAAAACATTTGGGGAATCCCCCATTTTCTTTTAGCATTAAAATGGACCAGGGCATCCCTGTACAAAAGTGCATGATTGATCGATCGATTGATATAATTGTGTACCCCTGACGCTTTGCTATTGTGTCTTTCTGAGAATAATTGGAGGCGCTTGAGGGGAACATTTGGGGTTTCCCCTAGGAGGCCATTTGAGGACATCCCTGTACAGAAAATGCACAAGCCCAAAAATGTCAGAATGATGTCATTGGATGTTTTGGATGTTGACAAAAAAAATTCTGGTTTCGGAAGTGTATTTAATGCAACTGGGCAATTTACACATATTTAACATTAAAGGTTAGAGACGTGTAATTTTTTCCACACTCACATGAGGACTATATCTATTGGAAATTGAGTAAATCACAAAACTGAATTTGACAGAGTTTCCTAAGTTCCTCTTGAAAATCATTTCCGTTGTTTTCTTACATGTTCCTTAAACCAGTGGGGGATGATTTCTGAATATTAGCACCTGTCTGCAATATTAGAAAAGAAGCAAAATCCACTCAAATCCAATAGTTGTCCGGGAAACAATAATACTCCACGTTTATAATGTTTTGAGCGAAATTATTTATTAATTAACAAATTGGTTTTAACACAATTTACTTTTTAAAGGTAGAGTACACTTTTGGTAATTGTCAAAGTTGTAATATAATGGAAGAAAAACACCCTTAGGTTTCAAATCAGATTCAAATCTTTGTGTGAAAGATTACCTCTTTCTCTAAAAGTACAGTGTACATGTACATTACTTCCTAGGGTGTTGTTTCTGACAATGTTTTATAGTATTCACAGCTCTCAAATGCTCTTTAACAAGTTTTTATGTTAATTTTGGTTTTTACCCATACACCGATGTGTGTTAGCAAGTTTTTATGGTAATTTTTTGGGTGGAGTAATTTACCAAAGGATACCCTCCTTTTTGAAGTGGTCCGTATTTGCAAAGTCAGGCCTGATAATTCACTGAGGCTACAAAGGCGATTGCTTCCATGCCCCCTGGCCAATGCCTTCGTGCCCTTGAAATTAAGCTTGGGCGATATCGATTTATTTTATTCACTATATATTGACATCATCAGTCTTCAAACACCAAGTGAAAGTTGTAGAAGAGACAGTCATAGCATAAGAGAGGTGTTCTAATGACCTATTCTTCTGGTATTACTCCAAACCTATGGGGTGCAAGATGTCTCAGCTAGGAAATACATCGCGATATTGCGATACTTAATCGATATATTGATATATCGATATTTCGAGTAAAACCAAATCGATCCGATATTGAAATCGTTTCCAAATTAGTATCGCGATATTCGATAATATCATGGTATCGCCCAAGCTTACTTGAAATAAGTAGAATTTAAAAAATTTCCTCAAAGCCATATACATGTATAGGGTGCCCTTTACCAAGTTTACCAAGAAGAAAATGCCTTCCTTGCCCTTTCAATAACAAAGCACACATGCTTGCAAAGTGTTCCTGTTGATTGTTTATGGTTCACTTATATCCTGCTGACTCACCCTACCTGTTCATTGTCTAATTATCAGACTGTTGATTAGTAATTTGTAAGATTGTTTGTCAACCACTATGACTAGATGATATAGTGTTGAGTGCACTGTACATGTATTTTGTGCAATTTGCAATTTGCTTCCTTGTGCACATCCATTGAATGTGTGATGACTATTAATAATGAACTGTTGCACGTACTAGTGTACAAAACATGTACATGATGTAAAGTACATGTACATACTTTGACATGTAAAATACATACTTTGTCACTGCAGTTGTTGTGGATCTTGTTGAGCCGTGAGAGCAACTTGCTCTGGGCACAACAGAGCTGCTTAAGCACAAAAAGTAGCTATTACCAGAATGAAGTTACCAGCCAAACTACCTTGTCACAAGTAAAATGTTGGAACTGGTATCCTGCTTGTGGTTGCTTCTCAGCAGAAAACTGTTAAGCAATATTCAGAGGGAGCCTTTTCTCACAATGTTTTATACTATCAACCTCTCCCCATTACTCGTTACCAAGTGGGGTTTCATGCTAATAATTATTTTGAGTAGTTACCAATAGTGTCCACTGCCTTTAAAAAAAAAAAACACTAGTTAATTACTTGAGAAAAAAAAAACACTAGTTAATTACTTGAGAAAGACAGCACATTACAATGGATATATACAAAAATAAAAAAAGCCACAATCTTTTGTCACTAGGGGTCCAAAGGCGTTTCAGTTGTAGCTAGATAGCTGGACAGCAGCATGGTCGGCGACACATATTTCCTCGGAAAGATATTGTGTCTTTACCCTCTTAATATGTACACAACTCCCATCACTCACTGATTTGCAGAAAGTTTCCTGAAAATAAACCAATCTTTCAATGTTCTGATCAATATATATATTAAAATATCCCTGATTATGGAAAATTTGGACTAAGTAAACATTGAATTTGTTTCTAAAAATCTCCCTGATTGCAAGATGCATTGTTGGCAGCATTGTTGGCAGCTCTGCTTGAAGGTTTTATTTTGTAGTGGTTGAGCGAGAGGATGTCTTGAGCCGATGTTTTCTCGGGAAACTCCGATGGTTGTCCAGCATCAGTGTCCTAAGTTTTATTGTAAACTTAAGATTTCACACAGTGATCATCACATTGAATAAGATTAACTGTTAGATAGGACGCAGTGATTTGTTTCGCTCCTTTGAAAGTTTGATTGAAGCCCTTTGGTTTCTATAAAGAAAAAAAACAATGCCAAAATAAAGAATGTTCATGAGTGCAATGACTATAATGTTTTCATAATTTGACATTTGAAATGTTCCATTTAACAAGGCAAAGCCAAAGCAGGAATGGAATGTTCCATCCTTCAATGGATAAAAATACTCTCTCCATTTCACAAATGCAAACAGTCATTGTTTGTTTTATTTCTAACATTCCAGTTGGTCTTTGAAAGATAATCCTATCATATTATTATTGTATTCTGGCACCCACCTACAATTTATAAGCCATTTTGAGATATGGCGGACATAATACTTTGACACTACTTTAGGTCTTAGGTAAATCTGTTTGTATATTATCTAAATAAATCCACCATACATCTCAAAAAGGCTAATGACGTTTTGTACTTCTTTGCGTAGTGTGTCATCTAGTGTGTAATCGAGTCAACAGTCTAGCAGGCAATAGTCCAGACCTGATGCTTTACTGAGGCAGCGAAGGCACTTGCCTGCATGCCCCCTGATGACTGCCTTGGTGCCCTTGAAATGCTCCAATAGAAGTTTATATCTTCTTCATTGGGTGTCCTTTACCATGGAGAAAATGCCTTGGTGCCCTTGCCTTTTCAAAAAAAGGAGCATAGTGGAAAAAGGATATGGGACAAAAATGCATGTGATCTACAACGATCCAATCAAATGACAAGGCTCTACTCTGGACATAAATGTACTTGGTGCCCCTGTTGGTCTTGTGTTTTTCAATTGAACAATAATACCTTGCTGTATAATTTTATTTGTACTTGACACACTTAAGACAAATCTTCTCTACTAAGTGCTATCAAGTTCATTTTGGTTCTGGTCCAGTAAAATAAATTCTGGTCCAGTAAAAAGTTTGAGTTACATTGGGTGCGTTCGTTTAGCTTCGCTGGGTCGACCCCGGTGTGTTCGAATAGCTTTGGCGTCATTCCAGGGGCTCACTCGGGTCAGCCCCCAGTGCCTTGCTTGTGAAGTGGGTCACTTGGGGGTGACCCGACGTTACCACAAGAGGGCGAGTATGATCGCTCGATTATCTCTTGTCAGGGGCTCACCTGAGTGAGCACCGGGGGATCGACCCAGGGAAGCTAATCGAACGCACCCAATGTGCAAGTCCTGCGATCGTGTGGATTTTCTCCCACCTGTGAATAATGGAAAATATTGTTTAGAGTGATCTCTGCTATTTCTAAAAAGTATCAAGGTATATTGACTATGCTGTAAGAATAAATGGTACATACTTCATTCTTTTGGGGGCAATGCAGTAAACAAAAAGCCTAAACATTAATGTAAACGTCAACACAAATAATATGTATAAAAAAAAATTAAATTTGTAATTGTTTGTACAGACACGACGGAATGTTTGGATTATCATAATACGCAAATGTTGTTTTCAATTCTCTTTCATTTTGATTGTTTTTCTTAGGGTTGTACGAGAGCAATGGATCCGTGGAAAGTACGAACGACAAGAATTTATCAACATCAGCCTGCAGAAGTTTCGGTGTTCGGAAATGACAGGGATGATGTGGAAGAAACTGAAGGACAAACAGAACTTCATGGAGAGAAAGTTTATCCTCTCAGAAAATGACTTCACGATCAGATACTACAATAGGACAGATGTAAGTGTTATGCAGGCGTCCCATCAACCAAGGCAACGCCCATGTTTTTTTTTTTCCTTTTGCAAATTGTAATAATATTTAGCTACCTTTCTCCTTCTTTAAACAGACCGTGCAAAGTCTCACATGTATTTGAACATTTGTGGGACCATTTTGGGCGGCTTGTACATTATAGTTGACAGTTTTCTTTCATATTGACCCATTTCACCTGACGTCATCATCAGAAAAATCTTGAATGCGCCATACTGGTGGGCAATTTCACCACGCGTTATTATATATAATTCTATGCCCTGCGTTATGCAGTGAAGTGCACGTTTTAGGCGACGCAGCGTTAATACACATAGACCTAATTGCCCACCAACATGGTGAGCGTGGCATCAGTCACCGCGTGTGAAGCACGTGCAAGGGGGTCAATAGCGCATTTCAAGAGAATGATCATTGCACTTCAAGCATTATTGGTAACTGGGTCATTTATTTAATCTTTAAATTATCTCAGCTCCCTAGGTAGTATAATATACCGCCAGTGCTGCTTATCATGTAGCACACTAATCTTAATCAATCACAAGAACCAAACTTTGCCCTCACAAGTTCCCATTTACCCCTGATTAGTGGTTCAAAGAAATTAACGTTAATTGTCTTTTCCAAGATAATAAACATAATAATAAACATAATAATAGTAACAATGACATCTATACTGCGCATTTTCCATACAAAAATGATCAAAAGCGCCTTTAGAGCAATACAAATTATCATCATGAACAATGACATAGTAAACACCCGATAAAACAAAAACAGCAAAGTAAATAGAAACCACACCCCCCTTGACTCAGCAACCAGAACGTGAGCCTGATGCACTTAACCGCTTGGCCATTGCTTTAAGGCGTGAAGGGAACAAGCCCTCACACTTTCAGGGGTCTCAATGTTGGAATACGTGTACAACTTGTACAGTCTAATATATGTCAACCCCTCATTGTATTCCAAAACAAACTAAAGTCCTTTTTCTAGTTTCACCCTTAGTACATGAACTCTCATAGTCCTCCCAACGGTCAATCAAGTTCAATTATGTGACGTTTGCGGTGACACCATAATCTCTTTTTGGAAGTGGTGGTTCTGAGAAGAACCGGTGGTTCTGAGAAGAACGGTTGTCTCTGAGAAGAACCGGCGGTTTGACAACTCAACGTTTCGATCAGGAATGCTCTGTGGTCTTCAGGAGAATATTGGACTGTGTAGCTGATGATTGTTGCTGAAGTACTGCCAAAGAGATTATTTTGGTAGTGCCCCTTATTGCACACCCTGTTACTATGGAAAAACAGCATACATGTTATCTCTGTACTTGCTTTTCTCAAAAGTTCCACAAGACTGCAGGACTTGTAGCTCTAGATTATTATTAAAATGGGATTTATTTTACTAGACCAGAATCAAAATAAAAAGAGACTATATTCAAAATAAGAAAGCAGTTTTATCATCTTAACTGTTTCATTTGAACAAACAGTAATCAGAAGATTTGTCTGTTCTGTTTTATCATGGGTCATGCTCAGCAGCAGGATTGAAAGATATATTAACTGGCTTGACACTGGTCCAGTATAAAACTCGAGCCCTGGCATACATGTAGGTCTCATAACAAGTGTGTCAGGAAACAGCCTTGGTAAATGAAAGGATTTCACTTTGATTATATATCAGCTGAAACAGTTTATTTTTCTATATGTACGGTATATTTTGTAATCTGATGGAAATGATGATAATACAGTGGGTGGAAGTGGAAATGCCCTGCAAGGTTTCATGGAAACAGAAAGAGTTCATTGTGTCACAGCAAACATTTACCTTGACCCTTTAGCATAACAGCTGTGCAGTTGATTTTTTTTTTTTTTTTTTTTTACTTTCAACTGCATTGTGCTTTGTCCATTAGTCAAGTTTGCACATCAGTATACACACGTGTCAATGTTGTACAAGCTTCAGAACTTAGTGCACTATAAAATCCATCAAATATTTGGATTTGGATTTGATGGCCCATAACAGGATTACATATACCATTAACTTTTTCAGGGACTAGAAATAAGACAGCAATTTTACTAGTCCATGTCATACAAAACATGTGAAATAAAAATGCTTTACAAGAGTAAACTAGCGAGCCGGACCACTTGGCTGTATTTTGACTGGTTCTCTACAGTGTTTTGACTAGGATCTTCTAATGCTGCATTTAAAGGGTGGCTGCAGTGTTTTTTAAAATAATTTAAACGATTAAGCATGACTTTTTAAACCTGAAATATTTTTATATATTTTTTATTAAATGCGCAAGTATTTTAAAAATGGTTTTCAAGAGATTAAGGGAACCCGCCCCTATAAGGGGCATAAACGTCAAGGGTCATGTCGGGAACCTGAGCCGTCGGGCCCCCTGGCTGTGTGCATATAGAGACGTGTGCACTGTGTGGCCTGGTACCTAGGCGCTTGTAGTTAGGGACCAGACTCTTTTTGCCGACGACATGTTTGAATTCCCGACGTGACGTCGATGGTAGGGGGGGGGGGGCATGACTTATTCGCTAACTACGCAAGTGAGATATGTCGGGGGAAAAAACAAAACACATTTTATTGAGGTTCAATACATATATCAGAAATAAATGACAGCAAAATTAACTGTTTTATTTTAATTCACTGCAGCATCCCTTTAAACTTAAAGGATTCAAGTATTTTTTGATGAGAATACAGACTTTTGTAGAAATTCCTGGCTTCGGAAAGAATTTCTTTAGATTTGGTCAGTCTGGAATCTGCACCATTAACAACACAATTGATAGATTTACTAACGAAACTACGTTTTCTCCATATTCAGAAAATACTTGGATGGTTTTTCTCCACATTCCATCCACCGTGTTCTAGATCTTATGAGTACACCCATTTTGATTTTATAAACATCTACCAGATCAGCTTGTTTAGCACTTAAGAGATCGATTGACTCATTATCACCTTCGGCCACTTTATTGGAAAGAATACCAACGTCCCTTTCTAGAGAACCCTCTAATTTGTTGAACTCTTTCTTTTTCCATGTGGAGTAAGAAATAGTTTTAGACCTTATTTTCATAAGGAGCATCTAAAAAAAAGTCTGATCGTTAATGGTGAATATCATTTTCCCCTTTGCCAGCGAGCGGCTCAAAGTCTCAATATCCCAAAACACATTTGTGAACACTCTGTAAGTAATGTCCTTTTCCATTGTCTTAAATTAGTGGATGTTGTTTACTTTGTTTCAGGCTAAAGAACCCAAGGCAATCATCCCCCTGGACAGCCTCAATGTTGCTTTCTGTCCCGATAAGGTCGGTAACCCCAACGGCATGCAGCTCTACTTTGAGCTGAAGAACGGCGAGCTGCGCAACATCTTTGTGTACACCGACACTGGCAAGGTAGGTTAGTCTGGGCCACTGTGCATAGTCATAGCCAGAGGGGTGCATGGGTGCCTTTTGGACACCCTGATTTAAATTTGGACACCCTATTTTATATGTCGTTTGCATGGTAATGTATTGTGAGTGAACACTTTGGACACCAAGTTGTTAAATTTCCAGCTTATTTGGAGACCCTTTTAGCAAATCTTGTCTAAAACCTTAGCACTGTGTACCTCCCTTCACCCTTAAGAGACTGTTTATTTCTGTAAAACCCTTGACCATAAGCCAAGACATTGCTAATCTTAGAGATTTTTGGCTCTGTTATACTCGGGCAAAATATACATGTAAGAGAATTTAATATGACAGAAATACATATATATTTTGTTTTAGAGTTTTAATTACCATGTACATGTATATGTTAACCATGTGTATGTTAACATGGGAAAAAATGGAAAATGTCAATTCGGTGCGATACAATTTCTTTGACCCTGCTCAAATCCTGCTCTTGTCAATTTATTTTTTGTTTCCCCCTACATGTATTATGTGTGTTTTTAGGTTTTTGTTCCATTTTCTTTTCTCATCCAGGAAATAGTTGACTGGTACAATGCAATTCGTTACATGAAATACAACCGTCTGATGGTGGCGTTCCCTGCTGGTCGAACTGACGAAGAGGTTTGTGCAATCTTGCTATTTATATTTTCAAGGGAGGGATAGAATGGGCTTTTCAGATTCAGCTAACTTTTTTGCTGTTGGGTATTATTTGGTTTGGTTAGACCTTTGTGCCCTCACACTTGCAAACTTGCGGGGTACTTTACTTAATGGAACAATGCTACCCCACTAGGTTTTTCTTTTTTTAGTGGTACCCCACAGAGGATTTCTTCAGAAAAGGTAATAATAGAACAACGATGGAAGTACCCATAACTGAAAGTGAAAGTGCCCTTTCTAGAATGAAAATGGCCTTGCCCTCTCAATGTTGAAATAAGTCAACTTATTATATCTAAAGTAATAATAATAATGATACTTATATAATACTAACAAAATTTACTTTTTACATAGCGAAATTACACGTGATTCTCAGAGCGCTTTAGGAAACGGCAAAAGAGAGAAGAAATCAAAACTGTGGAATTAAGATGAGCAAGAGTTTTAATCTGACAGCCTCATACTCTCTTTATTTTGGTCTACATAGATTAACTTCGCCCCCCCTTCCAACTTCTGTGCTTATCATTTTGCTAATCTATGTAATGATGATGTATGATGATGATGTTATATTTTGTATGTATGTTATTTTTTGAGAATAGTATGAAATACACACCTACTTTTTTTTTCTTCAAAATTGTCTTTATTTTAATGGTTTTAATGGGTTCAATTCTTGTCTGTTGTTTTGTTGTATTGTCACACCATTTTTGAGTAAAAGTAATTCACTTTCAATGTGCAATTTTCAAGGTGTAAATTTAGGTGAGTGGCTTAACTATTTAACATATTTTTTTATATTGTTAATTACCAATTTGCCTTCTATTTAATTTCACATTTTAAATTTATGTAAAATTGTTGTAATTCAGCCTTTGTGCTGCGAGGTCAGTTTATTAATAAACCATTTTATCTATCTATCTATCTACAGCGCTTTGTGATGTCTGTGATCTGGAAGGCTTTTTTTAAATAATAAATATTATTATTATTATTATCATTAATGGTTTGATTCACAGGTCAACCAGATCCTTGATAGAGGGGATATATTGAAGGAAGGCTGGCTGCATAAGACAGGCTCCAAGGGGAACGAAGCCTTCAGGAAACGCTGGGTGGTCCTCACCTACAAGCGGATCACTTACTACGAGATGCCATTGGTAAGTAGGCCAAAGAAGAGGAATGGGTAGGGCTCGAAATAAACATTGGACCGCAGGTCCGAGGCCTGATTTTTGCGTCAGGCCAGTAAACTTAAGGCTGGACTTGTCCGTCCGACTGTCTTGTGTTTATCAATGGAATATTAAAAACCTCATTTTTATTGTTACTTGGTGTACATGAAGGTGTTCATTTGTCTATAGTAAAGCTATTGTTTTGTTTCAATTTGTAGGCTGTTGCTTAACTTGCCCCCGCTTTTTGGAATGTCCCTCTACTTTTATATTATTGACTGTACTTTTTCCCCCCTTGATGATGATATGTGTAAACAAACGTTGCTTAGAATTGAGTTGAATTGTGTAAGATCTTTTTGAAAAATGGTTTACTATGAATCTGATTAATAATATTCAACTCTGTTGAGTGATGTTAATGTATATGACACTCCATTGTTGTCCTTTGACAAACGAGCACTCTCTAATGTGTCAAGACATTGTGTGTGAGCCTCGATTAAAGTACACTTTCACATAAGACAAATGTGCTTGTTCAACTCATTTTTATTGTATAATAACTTTTGTCCAGGTAAAGGTTTTGAGCTACAGGCTCTGCAGTCTTGTAGGTTTCCCCTACATTTTAGAGCCATGTTTGTCAATGATTCATAATGGACCCTTTTCGTAAAATATGGAAATTGCACATAGCGCGTGCGCACTAAAATTTGGGTTGGCAAAAATGAGGGAACATTGCGCTGTTGTGTACACAGCGAATTGCCATGTGAGGCAGACGCGCAGGCAGATGCGATTGCGCGTCTGCTTAGTGCACAACTCTTTGGTGTTTGCCAACCAATAAGGTCTGTACGCGAGCGTAAATGTAACTAGCCTATTCATGAAAAGGGTCCATTGTTTGTGTGTGGTTATGGGACGCAGAAGCGATTATTGTTTCTGTATTCCACCTAAGCTTGTATCATAATGAATAATAAGGATGTGTTTCGATTTGTTGACTTTATAATTTGTATATTTCTCTATTAGTATTATTATTTCTCTTGTAGATTTGTATATTTGCTCGTTTGTTGCTTGTAATGTATTTTATGTGCTGTGCCTTGCAATAGGGTCTGTACACTAGGTACATAGATGGCACCCATTATAAATGCATGTAATTGTATGATTATATTATTATAGCAGCATCAAAGCAATGATAGCTATAAGATGCGAATTAATGTCTTTAATGGATTTGTATATTATGGATTTGGGATCAGGTTGGCTTAGTGATTTCGTTCCCTGTCTTCCACCTCTGTGAACCACTGTTCAAATCCCACTTTAGACCAGAAGCCTTTTCTTTGGATTGGGTTTTAGTCCCTGATTACCTGGGTTTACCCCATTTTGGGTTTTTCTAAAACTGTACCATTCGCTTCCTAATCGTCCAGTTATTGTAGCTAATGGTTGTGTAATAAGATAAATAAATTAAATCAAATAAATTAAATACATAACCTTAGCTGAACTCATTAGGGCCTATAGTTCTATCATTTGGTAGTTGTTGCTCTTACCATTCTAACTATGACCTTTGACCTTTATGACCTCACAGGATGACGTCTGCAAGAAAACAGTGAAGCTAATGAACACAAAGGAGTACAAGTGTATCGATGGTGTGCCCCCAGGCAAGCTTGAACAAGGCTTCGCCTTCACCTTGAAGACGCCCGGACGGGATTTCTTCTTCTCAGCCGAGACGAAAACGGAACGCGGAGATTGGATGCTCGCCATCAACAGGGAGATCGGCATTCAAGCTTAAGGGTGTGCTTCCAAGACCAGCATTTTTTACATAGTCTTAAAATAAACTAGATAATAACTGTCTGGATTGAAGTAAATATGAAGTAAATTATATACTGGTCACCCTGATTAAAGACATTGACTGATAGGGAGACTGCCAACTTAAGGCTAGATAGCTCAAGTACGTTAATCTGGAGGTCGTTGGTTCAAATCCCGCTCCAGTCAATTTGTTTTTGTTCAAACACAAAACTAATTATTATGCAATAAGACATTTGGATAATTCAGTATTTCTTCATCGCAAAATGCTTGTGTTTTGCAAGCCATCATTGGCAGCTTTCTGTGTGCATACAATAAATAAACATTATGTAGTGAATAGGACTTTTTTATACAAATTATAGTGGGCCATGGTCGGGTGATTCAGAGCATCAAACTCAATACCTGGTGACCGAGTCATCAGAGAGATTGTTTGAATCCGGGGGTGCGTTCCACTCGCGCAAACAACTCGCAACTGTTCGCGCAAACGTTTTGTTGGCTTTTGAACGATTGGTACGTATACGCGATGTCAACATGGCGGCGCCCTGAAATGAAGATGGCGCGCACCATACGTATTTTTTTTTTACTTTGTTTTTGCTGCAATAGTCCTCTTTTTGACACCATTACATCAACTAATTAACTTTGTTATTCCAAATCTGCATCCACCGAAAATACAATGTAATTATGTTTGTGACAAAGAAATAATACCGTATGCTTGTCCGCCATTTTAAAAACCACTCGCCAACACCTCCGAAGTATGTTCGCCTAAAGTTGCCAACGTTCGCCAACGGTGGCAGCGAACAACTCGTTCCACTTGAAATTGTTGGCGAACGTGCGCAACTGTTGGCAACGTTTGCGCGAGTGGAACGCACCCCTGATCAGGACACTACCCTCGCGTCCTTAAGCCTGTAACCTGACAAAAAACCTTCATCACGCTGTCACCATCTTGATTATGTTACCTGTTTCCATAACGGTAATGAATGCTAACATATAGTGCGCAAACATGGCACCAGACCATTATTTCGTCCAGCCTCAGATTGGTTACAATGAGTTGGAATGAAGTAAAATCAAGATGACCACACCGTGATATAGATCTATAACTGCTTATAAATCATAACCTCGTAGTGTGATGGTGTGTTAGCGTTAGCAATGTGTGCCCACCATTTGTTGCCGATGCTGCATACTCCAAAGGGGTTGAGATGGTTTTAGGAACGCCCAATGAACATGATTAGTAACAGGTGCTATGATGCAGTGTTTAAAAGCACATAACAACTGCATTTTTAAATAAAAAATAAAAAAAGGTTCTTCATGAACTTCTCCAGAATGAGGGAGGAAAAATTAACTCATAAGAAACATTCCTAAAACTTAATGGAATTTGTTGTTGTAGCAGCAGCATTGTGCAGATTTTATAACCACAATTTCAACTTGAGAAGTAGGCAGCCCCAGCAGGACTAGATTTTTGTGGAAATTTCCATAATTGTTGCGAGACCTTAACCTCTCTGGCTTTTTCTATATTATTTGTAAAACACATAATCTTAAAAATCTGAAGATTTTTTTTTTTTTTTTATTTTGGTATAGGAATTTTTGGGGGACTAACCTTAGACCATGTAGACAACTCGAGTTTTGTTTGTGTGTTTGTTTTTTTTAGAAAGAAGTGATTTTACAATGATGTGTCAACACCCAAATACTAAACTGGATTTAATATATTCGTAAAATCAAGATGGCCACACCGTGATAAAGATCTATAACTGCTTATAAATCATTGCTTGCAGTATCCAGGGGCCAATTTCATAAAGCCTGTAAGCACAAAAATGTGCTAAGCACAGAAGAGTATTGCTTAACAGGAACAGGTTACCAGCCAAATATTACTGTAAGTTTACATTCTTATGACTTGTGGTGGCCCACTCAATGTTTGCTTAGAGGGCTTTATACAAAAACAACAACAAATATAAACAAACAGCAGGAAAGCTGCATATAATATATTTTTTCACCTTTGTTATATTTTTCTAATTCCACACAAATGTCTCCAGTTTTACAATGTATAATATTATTGTTTATATTTCACGGTAATAGAATACTATTTGTAATGATAATAAAATAAAAACAAATGTAACTACTTAAGATAACTCCGAACAAATAATTATGCAAGTTTATATAATTGAGAGTAGAATAAAACTAAGGGATGTCATTTTAATTGATTAATTGAATTTCACCATCTTGTATATCCATGCAATTTTTGTACAGATTTAAATATGTACACGAGAATCAGAGATTTATTAAAGTTTGAGTTTTTTCTCGCTTCTTTATCGGCAAAAGACACGAGAAAGGGCACAGCCTAGATCATGCAAGACATGTTTTGAAAGCTGTATAGATTGAAAAATAAGTGCAGGTCATGAAATTCATGGGGGATTGCCTGCAGCAAAAACTTGTTACATTGCATGTTTATACCATACCGGTCATTGCAGTTGCTAATAATTAATTTGAAATCTTTATTTGTTCAATCTGTCTGATGGTTAACGACACTGGACACCTTTGGTAATTGTGCGAGATGTGCAAGATGTCCACTTTTCTTGAAAAAAATATTTTCTTAAAAATATATACATGTGTTTTATTTATTTCATGATCATTGAAAATATTTTGTTGAATTTATTAGTATTTTTCAATGTTGGTTTCAGTCTAGCTTTGTTTTTGTTTACCCTCGTGCATATCAGGAGACGAGGAGCTCAGAGAGGTCATGTAACGTTTTTTTAAAACGTTTCATCTGTATTTAGAATGATTCATTTTCAACCATCAAACCATAACAAAGCCAACAAATGTTTGCATTTCAGTTTCTCTATTTAGCATATTCTGAACTTGGACAAATTGAGCAAATACAACCAATTAGTTTCGTCTGCATTTTCACAAAACAGATCTAGATTGTTTCTAACATTTTTTTATATGAAAACATTACAGATAAATGCATGTCTTTCAGACTATACGTTGTAATAATTCGGTGAAATTTTATTTTTTGTGAAATCTATGTAAATTTGAGTTGTTTGGCAAGGGTGCTAGAAACCGGCAGCATAAAGATCCGGTTGAAATAGATGATGTTGTATTTACCTCGATTTTCAAGAAGAGTTTTGGACAAATTGTTTTAGCCTTCAAAATTTGTCGGGAAGAAAGGTGAAAAGTCGTACACTAGACAAACTTTTCAAATTTTGCGATGGGTTTTCAAATTGTACTTTGTGAGAAGACAAAAGATTTCGTTAGACCAAGACCAAAAGTCTTGCATTCTATTATTGTAATGTTAGTGGGATAACAGGTGCAATATTGTACAAATGTTGGATGCATTCGAGTGCATTGTTGCAGACTGTTAATGGAACAACCTAGATTTCACAGAGCGATTATATTCTGTGACAATGAACCAACGATTTGCATTCATTATTTTTGTTTTATGTAACACACAGATCCTTTACATTTGAAATATTTTCAGAATAAACATGTTTACATCATCCTTGTCCGCCATGACAGGACCTTGCCTCGTTTGAATAAATCGGCGGGAATGATTGGTTTGGAAATGGTGCTGCCCGTGGGTCAAACAAATATGCATATTTGGACGCAGCAGTAAATGTATAATGGCAACATAATGGATGACACATGATGCGTGTTCCACCAACCAAATGAGAATGATCTGTGTATGGTATATAAAGTAGCTTGAAATACTAACGGGTCAACACACCATTACTCTTCATAACAAACTATCTGATTGCACCCAAGACCAACACAATCTAACACATCAAAGTATTTTGTTTTGAAATTTAGGCCCAAGCAGAAATCACTGAAAACTAGGAGCTAGGGGGTTTGGGGATTTCCTGTTTGGGTATAGCACTGCTCTTTCAGTTACCTGCAAGATGAAGCTGACCCCCTAGAGATGTAGAATCTTTTTGACATCGGTTCATCCAGGGGGGTCTATATATATGTATAAATTGCAGTATCACTAGGTCTTTGAACAGTTCAGTAATATTTTCATACAGATCTGTGATTTAAATTTTTAACTAGTCATTGCTCCTTATAGGAACATACATTATGCATGATGACAGAAATTTGTAATAAACTTTACTACTTACTGGAAAGATACATTTACGGAGTAGTTTGTTTCTTTTTCCGAAGAGGAATGCATACTATAAACCATAATTCATAAATACCTCAGACAGTTTCGCTATTCCTATGGACCGATCCGGCCTATCAATCAAACTGTGCGCGTTCACCCATTTGACCAATCACAGCAATGATTGTGGTCGGACAAACTCGGTCATGCGCGGCAGAATCGTGCAGAATGTCATTGGGAGTGTTCCTACATGTTCCTACACGTGTCTTGCTCACGTGTGCTGGGGGCGGAGCTTAGTGGAAAGCCGGAACGGTCCATTGGTGGAGAGCGCATCAGGTGGGTGTGTATAAACCTTTGTTTATGACCGGTAAAAGTGTTTATTCATGGGCGTGACACACGACCTTGCACCTGTTCTTATAAGACAGTTTCTTTAGTCCTATTGGTCGAGAGCAACGGCTGAAACAGTTGTGCCACATCACGCGATACGCGCACAGCATTCCCTTATACGGAGTTGTTTACCCGAGGGCGGCGGAAGGCTTTACCATTTCATAGCTGGAGGGGTGTTGTGTTGAAAGAAATCATTTAACAATTATAATTTTTGCAATTATTTTACTTTTTGACCCAAAAGTGATGATGTGTTTGACTTGGAGTTGAAATCTGGCTTGACCCAAGCATTGTGTGTGGAGCACCTCATCATCACCTTTTGGGTTCGTAGACTTTGCATTCCATATGTATAGTTTTTGTATTCAGTTCACTCCTGACGTCTTCTGTTATGTCCAGGTGCAAGGTCATCTCTTGAAAAACTTCACTCACAGACTCCTAAAATAAAATAGTAACATTATATTATGATACAGTAACTCATTAACCATGTTATTTGAAAGAACATGAGTTTGTACCGAAGCACAGAGTTCAAAATCAGCACTACCTTGACCAAACAAACCTTGACTCTATCTTTAAAAGTGATCTTTGAGGGGTTTCCAGATTATACTTTTCTAGACTTTGACAGTATAAGCTATCAGATTGGAACAATTAAACTTATTTTTGGTAACTATAAACCTTGTACTTTGTCTCTAAGCAACAGAAACTGGAACTTACTTCTTGGAACCCAAGCCTCTTGAAAAGGGCCAGACTGGGCTCATTTTGGAGCCCTATCTTGGCTACAAATCTGCACATCTGGAGTTTAGTCACCCCTGGAATAAAAATATAATAAACAAAATTATTATAATGTTCTTCTGGTAAAGGATCCTCATAAGTGCACTAATTAAGTAACTCAGTGTAGCTCGCAACCCTGAGGATACCTGTTAAAAGAAGGGTGCTTGCTATAATGTGAAACAGAAACACAGGCATGACAGGGGTTATAAAATCCCAACATGAAAAGTGTTCTGGGACTTTTTACCTGCCGCTACCATCCTTAGTACATGGGACCTAGGGCTTAATGTCTCACCCGGAGGACAAAGTCCCCTCACAAATGGCACAAATGACAAATGACAAATGTGTGTTAATTAAAAACTAAATAATAAGCTTTTGTCGGAATCTTTAACAATTTTCTTTCAAAGAAAATAACATTCACATGTTAAACTCTTACCAAACTGCATCATTAGAAGTAGAGCTTCCTGTCCAATTCCCTTCCTTCTACATGACATATCTGTAAAACAAACAAAAATAGTAAAAACAGTTCGGCTTTGGGCAATAAAGCTCTCAGCCCTAGAAAAGTTCATATACTTTGCCCAAGCCTAAGGGGCTCAGGTGCTACAGTGATTAACTTCACTTGAGGCCTCCTTGTTTCATTACCAGAAATATATTATAGTAATAATAAAACAAATAAAGCAAGCAATTTCCAAAGAGCTATACAAAAAGCAAGCAAGCAAACAAAATCTAAGAGAACAAACTTGGTTCAGTAAAAAAAGAATTACCAGTCAAAATGTCCATGGTTTTGTCATTGATTTCCTGAAATCTTTCGGTATCGACATTTTCTGCTCACGTCAGAGTCTCTTTGGGCTGTTTTTATCTACACCATCTTCAGTGCTAAAAAAAACCCTCAACGAAATTAAGAAGGTTACCTGCAATCATGATTTCTATCTCCGCTGTATGGACGTCATCGTCTGAATCAATGCAGTAGAGATTAACATCACCGCACATGCAATCTACATCGATGTAAAGAAAGGGCAAAACAAAACGTTAGATTTGAACCATTTTGGGCAAGAATTACTGAGGATTTGGAGCAGTCGTACAAATACAGATGAACGACAAGTTGACTTCCTGTAGCCAGCATCCAATAACACTGAATATCCCGATGAGTTTGAAGTACAGTCTCGATATCTGTACTAGATAAGGAGATATTTAACCAAACAGTCAAAAAATGGCCGCTATTTTGAAATCCAAGATGGCTGCCATATGAGGGGCAATTACTGGTGGCCCCTGGACTAAAATTTGTGTATTGCGTTACTTTAACCATGTGCCAAGTTGCATGCTTTTAAGAGAAAGTGCACAATGATCAACAACAGGCAATTATCAATAAATTAAATCATTTTATTTTGACACCGATGTGTGTTCTGTACTTTCCCAAGTCCTGCGAACAAACTTTGCCATTTAAGCAGATGTCTTTACCAAGAATGCCTGGTAGCTAGAGGCACATCCTATATCCTAGCAGCGGGTACCGCAATCATTTAATACATGTTAAATTTGCATTGCAAAGAATATTCTTTATCCCAGATGCAAATTTAACATGTATTATTTGGTTTTACACATACACCGATGTATGTATAGCACTCATTATTCAGTTCTTTCCTGAGTTCTGCGGGATCAAAAAACACTATGTAATATAAGCCTTTTACTTGAGTGGGATTTGAATCCACGACCCTTGCACTCTACCAGAGCACTCTTTTTTCTTTTTCTTTTTTGCTTTACACACATTGGTGTAAAACCTAGTAATTTTATTATCCCCAAAGCAAATTTACAATTTTTTATACAAAAAAGAAAAAACTGTGTTTCATTGCTAGTCACACTCCTTTTAACTTATAAACCTGTTGTCTTTACGAACCTGTTTCTGGACACTCGGGAGTTTGCCATTTGTCTTTCTCAAGAAGAATAAATGTGCACTCTGTGAAAATAAGTATATTAAAAAAATATATTAGTAATATCTTTACAGCTCACCCAACCATAACTTTCAGAAAAACAAGTTACTGATGACCTGTTTTTGTTGTTGTACATTATAAGTTATCACACTAGCGCTAGTGGTGGAGTATGTTTAAATGTATATGCTTCTGCGACCCATATCCAACAAGGACGAAGGCTGTTTTGCCCATGCAGCTGAAGGCCGAGTTGGATTTGGGACCCAGACGTGCTATATTTTTGGATATTTCAGGAACGCGTATGTGATAACAACGCATATAACCATCAGTATTTGATGCAGAGCGCCACTTTTGAGTTTAAACTAACTTCTTATAAGCCATACATTTTGCGTATAGCATTTTTTATAGAAGTGCAATAGCTAGATTTCTGCGCCATCATGCGTTGAGGTACAGGACATCCTAAGCAACACTTAAGCAACAGCCGTAGCCGTAGCCGTAGCTGTAGTTGTGATAATGTAACCCTCCTCCCGACGGCCGCCAGGAGGAGGAGGGTTACGTTATCGCAACTATCGTAGCCGTAGCTGTAGGCTAAAGGAAAGATTGTGTATTTAAGGGGAATAGTCACTTTTTTCATCGAGGTGCCAGCTCTTTTGCATTTCATATTCCTCTGCAAGAGTCAGGGGCTCAGACGCTGTCAATTGTTGCAACACTTCGGACTGCATCCAGTCATTGTATCTGGGGATAAAGTTTAAAAACATGTCATCAAAAAAATAAACCTTTTCATTTATGGAACACACTTGTTTGAACGAGCACAAACACTGTGATATGTACTCTTGCCTGAATTATCCTGATTTTCAGAGATATTACCAATGATTTAACGGAATTCCAATCAATCGGAAAATCCCCATTGTGAGATAGCAAATTAGGCTGGCAGGGGGATTCGATAATTCAGTATGTCGAAATTTCACAAGCCACACTAGTGTTGGACCTAACAGTAAACATTATGTTTGTGCAAACAAAATCAAAGAAATTACATGTAGGCCTAGTAAAAGTAGTAACATTTCTGTAAAATGTATTCTTTCTTTTATGTATTCAAGACACAAATTCAGTGGTTTTGGAGTTAATTAACGGCGGATAAATTGGTGGCGACGTGCGGAAAATTATCCCAAATTTGTGTAAGTTATGTTGATCCATGGAGCAATTGATCTTACGTTTGGCCTTGATCAATATATCAATGCCCAGTGCAGGTGCAATGCAGAAAATTGCAAATTATTGCATTTTTGCATGCTGAAAAATAAAATGCTAAACCATGATGAATGTAGTAAGCTAAGTAAGCAATAATACAGATATTACCTGAAAACATGGTGTTCTTTGTAAGGTACAAACACAACACGGCTTCCCTCTATCAAGACATTTTCATTTATCCTCATTGTTAAAACAATTTTTAAGAATAAATATTGCATGAACTGAAGCAGTCGACACGGACTTTCATTTTTGTTGTATTTAGTCATTGGATCCATCCGGCCTCATGGTGGCGCCCTTCAGATATTTTTAAGGCAAGAATTATCTGCAGTGCATGGTGGCAATATAGCAAATGATAGCATTAGCATACAGTGCAAAATGATAAATATTATACTAAATAAATACACCACTAAATACTTTGAAGTCTCGCAGCTTTTTACATTAAAGAGGAAATTGTTCCCTGACTCTTGCACTTGAATCCTTTGCTCAATTTAATATGGAAAGTTTCTGCCAGAAATTCTGGTCCCGTCAAGTTATTCCCCATACAAGTTAAAACAACACCCATTACACGCCAAAGTATTTTTTTCCAAACGTCCCGGAGCATCACTCTTGAAAAAAATGTCCCTACACCTCTCGGCATTAATGACAACATTTTGACTCTGGGGTTGTTGACTTCCAACTTTATGTTCACATAGATCACATAAGCTATGTGATCTAAGCTATGTGATCTAAAATACATAACGTTGGAAGTCAACAACCACAGAGTCACAAGGACAAAATCTTCAAGCTGAAACCCTTTTGGGGCTCTCGAGTCTGTTGAAATTTATCAGCTCGCTCGATGCTCTTTTTTTTCTCCCTACTTAAGATGCACTCAGGCCTCGGCTCACTTATTTATAGCTCAGCCCAACTAGTTAAACTATCAGAATTTCATTTAAAAAGTAGTCATCGAAAGAACATGAAATGTTATAGTTTCTAGAGGTAGTGTCGCCCCTCCCCCGCCAAAGTTGAAATGAATCACAAAGCAAAAAGTTTGTAAACGTCATGTTGAAAAGGAAAGTTTATCACAAGAGGGCGACAGACCACAAAATCAAAGTACCAGTTTCAAGATGGCGGCTTCCATTGTAATCAACATGTGTAGTTCTAAACATTTTGTGTAAGTATACCCATATTTAATGAAGCTCATTTTCCCAATATATCATACCTTAATTTACCTTAATACCTTATTTGGCTTCCTAATATTTAGTCTATAGGATAACAAACCTGTGAAAATTTGACCTCAATCGGTCATCGAACTTGCGAGATAATAATAAATCAATGAAAGAAAAAAACACCCTTCCCTTGTTGTCTTGTCTGAATTGTCACACGAAGTTGCGGTTTGCGTTTAGATAGATGGTTGATTTCGAGACCTCAAGTTCTAAATCTGAGGTATCGAAATCAAATTTGTGGAAATTTACTTCTTTCTCGAAAACTATGGCACTTCAGAGAAAGCTGTTTCTCACAATGTTTTATACCATCAACCTCTCCCCATTATTACTTGTCACCAAGAAAGGTTTTATGCTCATAATTATTTTGAGTAATTACCAATATATAGGGTGCGTTCGTTTAGCTTCCCTGGGTCGACCCCGGTGTGGCGTTTTTTTTCCCCAGGACGAACGTGGGTAATTATCTGCACAAGTTCGTCCTGGGAAAAAAAACCTGCCGCACACCGGGGTCGACCCAGGGAAGCTAAACGAACGCATCCATTGTGTCCACTGCCTCTCAAAACATTTTGAATTTGTTGACATATTTTTATACGAAAATGCAAAAAATTATTAATTTCAAACTCAAATAAAAATGTAATATAATGAAAAATAAAATGAGTACAGAGCCCCCAGATTACTGGGTCAAGTCTGACAGCAATGTTGGCAAGTCTGCCGTATCCGACTGCTGTTTTTATCTCTTTATAAGTTAAAAATTTTACTGCTCAACTTTCTCAACTTTTGTTAGTCTTCAAGTTCAATCAATAGAATTATTACCCACCATGCCTACTTCTACAGAAACTATATTTAAGCTCCCACGTGAGCCTTAAAAAAAGGGGTCTAATATTTGGGCCTCCTTAACGCTCTACGTTTTTAAAATCAGCATTGATAAGCGTTGTAAGCGTGAAAGCGCTATATAAAAACTGGCTATTATTGTTATCATTATTATTATTGTTATAGTTTCTAGAAGTACCACCATGCCCACCAACCAAGCTGCCAAGGGAAATATTTTGCGACCTCGCCACCAACTTCTAGCCTTTTTTTTTTTGAGGGGACAAAATCTCTGGGGGTAGTAGACCCAGTAACTTGGGCCATGCTTGGGCACTGTACTCTGTTTTTTCCATCATCGGTCGTACTAGCACGAACAATAATATTGACAAAATTTCAAAAAAAAAGAGTACAGCGCCCCAGTTACTGAAACTAGGGGGATAGAATCTCCCGCCACTAAGACAGGTTTATCCGGAGGTCGGAGATTTGATTCTTGCTCAAGTCGTACACTTTGTTATGAATTCTTCCTCCAGGATGTCTATCGTTCTAAGCAGAGCGCTGCAGGATGTATGTAGAAGAAAGAAACAATCGGTTGCATCGTTATCAAATCACTATCGAAGGTGCTACAGTAGTAATTCAAACATCTTAACGCTGAGTGAAAGAGGAATCTTCAAAGACATTTTTCCAGTAGCAAAGTAAGTTGGCAGATTCTATTGTGTCAGTAATCTTCCTGAACCTTCTAAAGAATACAGGACTGAAAAAAGGGAGACCGTCAGCAAAGGGCTAGTAGATAACTCAGTTTAGTGCAAGCATGTTGGGCCGAATAAAAAATAATACCAGTTGATCGTCCCCGCCCGCATCCTTTTTCGCGGCCATGTCCTTTTTTTTTACCATTTACTATTTTTCAATTTTTGTAAGGACTGTCCTAGGAGCTTTTCCCGAATCTAACTTGATGCTCTTGAACACTTGTAACCGTCTGTTTCATAAAACAATATTAGTGAATGCCTACCAGCAAATCTTTTTAGTGTTATCCGACCCTGTTAGTGTTAGTGTTAACACAGGTCCTCATGCAACTAAATAGGTATAAATAAGTTTGCGGTTGATTCAAACTCTTTTGATATTTAACGAGAGAAAAAACTGCAAAATAAAACCCTCGTGATTGAAACTGCACGATGCATGGTTGGCAATAGGCCTGTGGCCAGCTCTCTGGCAATGTAATAATGTGCGTAAAGTGCCTGTCACCAATGTGACCCTGGTTCGACACCCAACCAGGGCCATATGTGAGTTGAGTTGTGCGTTGGTTCTCTGCTGTGCCTTGAGGGTTTTTCAGACCACCCAGTTTTCCTCCCTTGGGAAAAATCTAACACTTTCAATCTCTGGCTGTGCTCTGTGGTCATAATGGGTTGATGTGGCTGCCTGCCAAAGGCGCTCTTGCATGCTTGCTTCTCGAACACGTTGGTAGGCGTGTCCTTCCCAATTCAGCTGTAAGCTGCCAGTAAGGATTAGCCTCCCAAATTATATCTGAATTTCCTTGTTCATTCCAGCAGCGACTTGCCGAAAATACTGACCTCTGAACCCCAGTGTTTGTACTGCGGCTTTGACCCCACAGCATCCAGTCTTCACATTGGTAACCTTCTAGCCATCATTGCATTATTACATTGCCAGAGAGCTGGCCACAGGCCTATTGCATTGGTAAGTCTTAGATTAAAAACCAAAGACAAAGTTATTTTCCGAGACATGACATTCTTCTTTAATGTAGTTTGCAAATTTTGTTTGCCCAAAGGAAAATCGCAAAACTGGGCTAAATTTTTATTCACTTTAAATGTATTTTCTTATGTTAAAGTTTGTGTAGATTTTTGGGTGTATTTATTGTACTGAAAACTAAATGGTTCATCTTAATGGTTCTAATTTTATGTATTCCTAACTGAACACTAACATTCTTATATATTATTCCTAAAAAACTTTTGTAAGGGCCAAAATGAGTTACCTGTTTTTGAGATAGTAAAGTGAATGTATTTGAACTTTAATAGTCTGAAAAGTCTATAAAAGCATGCTTGACGCTTGTTGTGGCCAAGCGGTCTAATACGACGAACTCAAGCTCTGGTGGCAGTGTCATGGCTGAGCGGTTAAGAGCACCGGGTTCAAGCACTGGTGCTTGATCGGCAGGGTGTGGGTTCGGATCCCGGTCGTGACACTTGCTACATAAAATTGGGGAGGTAGTGCTTTCTGCTCTACCGGCTAGACTTCGAATTGAAGATACCCAAGCCTACATCCGTATGGACTGTGACAGGGGTAACCCTGTTTCAACCCTAGGAGTAGGTGGCAATGGCCTCTGGAAAAAAATAGTTGTAGCCCACACCTTGAAGTGGCCTTCAGGGCCTTGTGTGTCAGGCGACTTGCTTAAAAAAAAAAAAAAGTCTTGACATTTGTATTCTTGACCAAAACACTTAACCACTATTTTTTTGTTCTTTTGATGGGACATAAAGCCGCAGGTCAAATGCAATTCATAATGCTATAGTAAAGAGAAGGTATTTCTTTAAATGTAAATCTCCTTTTTCCAGATTGGTGGTGCCACTGCGTTGGTCGGCGACCCCAGTGGCAAAACGAAGGAAAGAGAACCCCTACAGTCAGCAGTGGTACAGTCCAATGCAGCCTCCATCAAGGACAGTCTGGAGAGGATCTTCACAAACCATGAGAGATATTTCTGGAAGGAGTCTAAACCCCTTCCCCAGATCAGGTTAGTACATCATTGTTCCTAGTGGTGTATGGTCTCACGGTGCCAATTTCTCCCAAGAGAGAATTGCTTGATCTTAACCCCTGGAAGTGTAACTTTACTATATCAAATTATATGGAAAATGTTGAATAGTTCGAGGTTGGTCTTATCATCAACTGTATGTTTACAAATTAAAAACTTTGGAAGTAGTAAAATGTCATTATTGTGTGATCCAGTATCTAAATTCTTCTTGAGCACCAAGCCAGCCCTCCTGGATTTTCCAACCCAAACCACCCCCCCCCCCAACACTCAATGGATCTCTTATTTCACAATCACATCGCCTTGGTCAACTTTTACCTCATGCACTGTAAGTCCAGTCTCCTTCCTACCAGTGCTTCCTAACTGACTCCCACTATGAATGACACTGACCCTAACCCGAGCATTCTTTCTACCCTTTCCATGGATATCTTATACCCACATGGACCCTCACCCCAACCCGGATTGAGTTAATCCTCTGTAAGCCCCACCTACCTCCAACCTCTTATTTGTGATGCCAAGCTGCGAATCGCACAATTTTCTTTTTCAAAAATGGAATTAAGTTTGAGACAGAAGACTAACTTCTGATGTGTCAGGTTTGTTTTTTTTCACTCCAGAATTATGGATAACCACAGCTGGTATAAAGACATTAATGTTATCAGTTTTCTCTCTGGTGTTGGTCGTAAGCTTCGGATGGGAACACTTCTCTCAAGACAAAGGTATTTTCTTCTTCAAAATATAGACCTTGGGCATGTGCTCATCATTGTATATTGTTGTACATTTAGGTCCATAGCGTGGCACATGTTCCACCACTCAAATGGCAAGGATCTGTTTGTGAGAAATTATAAACGCATTTTTCTTATGCATGTGAATTTTCTGAGGTGTCTGACTCATTTGGTAAAAATTGTCTTTAACTTACAATAGTTTTATTCTTATGTGCAAATGGAAACTAAATTTCTTAATATTAATGATGACAATAATTTTTTTTAAATTGTACTTACTATTGTAATTCCGATTTTAACTCCATGATCCGTGTTTAACCTTCCCACAGTGTGCAGACTCGCTTAGCCAGCAACCAGGGAATGAATTTTGCCGAGTTCTCCTACCAACTCTTCCAAGCCTATGACTTTCTGCATCTACACAGGGAACATGGCTGCCTCATTCAAGTGAGTGGAAGGCCTTATCAGAATTTGCGGCTACACCTACGGCTATGGCTAGATTTCTATGTCATCATGCCTGAAAGTATAGGAAAACCTTAGCAGCACCCTTAACAACAGACATAGCCATAGCTGCAGCGGCTATTTTTGATACAGTTTTAAGGCCCGGTCCCACTGCAGCGATACGGAGTACGATAACGATAACGACGCAAAGAGAACGCATTCCATTGGTTGAACGAGCGTGTGCGTAGTCTGCGTGGAGCAATGCCACCAATAGAATGCATTTTCTTTGCGTCGTGATCGTTATCGTTTTCGTTTTCGCTGCAGTGGGACCGGGCCTTTATGAACCCCTTGTAGTGACATCACGCATAGCTATTGGCTGCCCATGGTCTGCTAGTATGAGCGTCAAATTGCTTACAAAGATATTGGTGCGCACCTAGCCATGCACACGTTGCCGAAAACTCACTGCCACATCAGTTACAGATAAAGAATTTGACACCCAAGATGGCAGGACCAAACCTTGTTATGTTTGATGACGTCAGGGCCTAATTTTCACTGCTCTGCTTAACAGTATTTTGGGGGTTGACTGTGTTCTTTTTTACGTTTTTCTAGCTCGGAGGAACTGACCAGCTTGGTAATCTGATGACAGGTCATGACCTTGTGAAGAAAGTCACTGGAAAGGATGTTTATGGTAAGGTCATCTTGTTTTTATCCTTTCAAGCCAGTAATTTGGATGGAGGACGGGTTCAAAACAACATAACACTGTTATTTTGGCATAACCCGACCGACTCTAAAAAATACAGCCTGGGAGAATAAAAAAATTCCATGAAATCTATGAAATTAAAAATAAACTTAACAAATCAAAAGAGAAAACTTTATCGCCGTTTCCAAGAATTTGTTAATAATTAAGAATTTTATTTGAACATAACCGGTTTTGTATCATAATTTTAAATTTTATTGTATAATAATTTGTTATCATAACAGGAATTGCAATCCCATTGGTGACCAGTTCCACCGGTGCTAAACTGGGCAAGACTGCTGGCAATGCAGTATGGGTTAATGAGGACAAGACATCACCCCTTGACCTCTACCAGGTTAGTTTCTGGGGCTATGTGTGAGCCAACAGCTTTAAAGGCACTGGACACCTTTGGTAATTGTCAACGACCAGTATTCTTTTTTGGTGTATCCCAACATACGCATAAAATAGCAAACCTGTGAAAATTTTGGCTCATCTAGTCATGGAAGTTGCAAGAGAATAATGAAAGAAAAAAAAAGTGAGAAATTACCTCTTTCTCGTAACCGACATTGCTTCAGAGGGAGCCGTTTTAGCAGCTCCCCACTAGGCTACACCAAGTCAGTTTTTATGCTAAGAATTGTTTTAAGTAATTACCAATAGTGTCCAGTGCCTTAAAGTTATGGCTATCCTGTTGGAAAGTCATTGCGACTTACCAATAGTGTCCAGTGCCTTAAAGTTATGGCTGTCCTGTTGGAAAGTCATTGCGACTTATAGTGTCCAGTGCCTTAAAGTTATGGCTATCCTGTTGGAAAGTCATTGCGACTTACCAATAGTGTCCAGTGCCTTAAAGTTATGGCTATCCTGTTGGAAAGTCATTGCGACTTATAGTGTCCAGTGCCTTAAAGTTATGGCTATCCTGTTGGAAAGTCATTGCGACTTACCAATAGTGTCCAGTGCCTTAAAGTTATGGCTATCCTGTTGGAAAGTCATTGCGACTTACCAATAGTGTCCAGTGCCTTAAAGTTATGGCTATCCTGTTGGAAAGTCATTGCGACTCATAGTGTCCAGTGCCTTAAAGTTATGGCTATCCTGTTGGAAAGTCATTGCGACTTATAGTGTCCAGTGCCTTAAAGTTATGGCTATCCTGTTGGAAAGTCATTGCGACTTATAGTGTCCAGTGCCTTAAAGTTATGGCTATCCTGTTGGAAAGTCATTGCGACTTACCAATAGTGTCCAGTGCCTTAAAGTTATGGCTATCCTGTTGGAAAGTCATTGCGACTTACCAATAGTGTCCAGTGCCTTAAAGTTATGGTTATCCTGTTGGAAAGTCATTGCGACTTATAGTGTCCAGTGCCTTAAAGTTATGGCTATCCTGTTGGAAAGTCATTGCGACTTACCAATAGTGTCCAGTGCCTTAAAGTTATGGCTATCCTGTTGGAAAGTCATTGCGACTTACCAATAGTGTCCAGTGCCTTAAAGTTATGGCTATCCTGTTGGAAAGTCATTGCGACTTATAGTGTCCAGTGCCTTAAAGTTATGGCTATCCTGTTGGAAAGTCATTGCGACTTACCAATAGTGTCCAGTGCCTTAAAGTTATGGCTATCCTGTTGGAAAGTCATTGCGACTTACCAATAGTGTCCAGTGCCTAGTTATGGCTATCCTGTTGGAAAGTCATTGCGACTTACCAATAGTGTCCAGTGCCTTAAAGTTATGGCTATCCTGTTGGAAAGTCATTGCGACTTATAGTGTCCAGTGCCTTAAAGTTATGGCTATCCTGTTGGAAAGTCATTGCGACTTACCAATAGTGTCCAGTGCCTTAAAGTTATGGCTATCCTGTTGGAAAGTCATTGCGACTTATAGTGTCCAGTGCCTTAAAGTTATGGCTATCCTGTTGGAAAGTCATTGCGACTTATAGTGTCCAGTGCCTTAAAGTTATGGCTATCCTGTTGGAAAGTCATTGCGACTTACCAATAGTGTCCAGTGCCTTAAAGTTATGGCTATCCTGTTGGAAAGTCATTGCGACTTATAGTGTCCAGTGCCTTAAAGTTATGGCTATCCTGTTGGAAAGTCATTGCGACTTACCAATAGTGTCCAGTGCCTTAAAGTTATGGCTATCCTGTTGGAAAGTCATTGCGACTTACCAATAGTGTCCAGTGCCTTAAAGTTATGGCTATCCTGTTGGAAAGTCATTGCGACTTATTCTGGTGTACACATAATAATAATAATAATAATAATAATAATAATAATAATAATAATAATAATAATAATTTGTCTCTAAGGACAAATGTAATGAAGGCAAGGATAGAGAAAGCAAACGTCTCTCCTATGTGTAGAATGTGCAATAAAGCAGAGGAGACTGTATTTCATATTGTTAGCGAATGCAGTAAGATGGCCCAGACGGAGTACAAAGGAAGACATGACAAGCTGGCCAAGGTGATTCACTGGGATCTGTGTAAGAAGTATGGTGTCAAAGTACTTGCGAAATGGTACGACCATATTCCGGAGAAAGTTGTAGAGAACGACCAGGTCAAGATCCTATGGGACTTTAACATTCAGACCGATCATGTTATACAACATAGGCGTCCGGATGTTGTGCTATTAGATAAGACGAAGAAGATGTGTCATCTCATTGACATAGCGGTGCCAGGTGATATAAGGGTAGCTTCGAAGGAGATGGAAAAGATCGAGAAGTACCAGGACCTGGCCAGGGAACTTCGTAAGATTTGGCAGGTAAAGGTAAAAGTAGTCCCCGTGGTGGTTGGAGCACTTGGCACCATTCCCAAAGCACTGGGGAAACATCTAGATGAAATAGGGACAAATGTGAGGGTAGATCTATTACAGAAGGCAGCGCTTTTGGGAACAGCGAGGATCCTGAGAAAGACCCTTGAGATCTAAGGCTACGGGACGTAGCCCGGCTCGAGGAGTTACCGGCACAAAGGAAAATGAGATCTTTCTTTTGCATGCTGTGATAAAATGAAATAATAATAATAATAATAATAATAATAATAATAATAATAATAATAATAATAATAATAATAATAATAATAATAATAATAATAATAATAATAATAATAATAATAATAATAATAATAATAATAATAATAATAATAATAATAATAATAATAATAATAATAATAATAATAATAATAATAATAATAATAATAATAATAATAATAATAATATTTAAAATTTATATTGCGCTCCTTACATACAAAATGATCAAAGGCGCAGAACACATGTTAAAAAGTACAGAGTGGAAGAAAAAGACAAAGAAAAAAGACTGGTCACCAGGCCAGTGCCCAAACAGAAGTATGGGGATACGTCTGTCCCCCAACAGAGAACTAATAGTTACTTATTACATAGGCCTATCCCTGCTGGCATCGGTAATGTTTTGACCTTTTCAGGAGACAGACGCCTCTAACCCTATCTATGCTAAAATTCTAAACTAACTGGCAAGGTGACCATGTATATGCATCCAAACTCCAAAGCTGGCATACACTATTATTAAATACTGACTGTCTGATTTATTTGCAGTATTTTGTACGGCTTCCGGATGCTGACATGGAAAGATACCTGAAGTTATTCACCTTTTTGCCCCTAAATGAAATCGATGATATTATCACCAAACATAAGGTAGGAACTAACAAGTGACACTCTGTTCAATGGAACATTGTGCATTACTCTTATCACACCACTAAGTTTATAACAAAACTGTATTCCCTGCATGACATCACCAAGTGGATAAGATTACCAGACTCAAGCTCTGGTGTTTCTGATCAGCAGAGTGCAAGTTCGAGTCTCGGTCGTGACACTTGTGTCCTTAAGTTAGACACTTAAGGACGAGTCACACTGCCGTGATAACGAAAACGATAACGATCACGACGCAAAGAGAACGCATTCTAATGGTTGAATTGCTACACGTAGAATACGCACACGCTCATTCAACCAATGGAATGCGTTTTCTTTCGACGTTATCTTTATCGTTCTCGTTGTCGCTGCAGTGGGACAGAGCCTTAAGGCCCTTTTCGAAATGACTGGATTGGGCTTTGGAGTCGGCTCAGGCTAGCATTGCCCCGCCGGTTGTTTTGACAATTGCGCAATCTTTGGGTATACACGCACAGGGTTTCAGACAAGAGATTGGAGCCTTGAGCTGAATCCCAAGCCGAAGCTGTGGTTTCCAAAAGGGCCTTAACCATTATTGATGTGCCTGGTCGAGTGTTTTGTGTGATGCAAGCAACAGATCCAGTGTACTTAAAGGAACACGTTGCCTTGGATCAGTCGAGTTGGTCTTTGAAAAGCGTTTGCAACCGTTTTTTATAAAATGCATATGATTAGAAAGATATTTTAAAAGTAGTATATAATGATCCACACAAAAATCACTCAAAATTGCCTGGTTTTCCTTTTACCTCGTCGACAAACACGGTCGGTTATTATGGGAGTCAAATTTTTGACTCCCGTGAATGGCCGACTGTGTTAGTTTGCGAAGTAAAAGGAAAACCACGCTATTTCAAGGCAAATGTGCGTGGATCATTGTATTCTACTTTTAAAACATCTTTCTAACCATATGCATTTTATAAAAAATGTTTGCAAACGCTTTTCAAAGACCAAATCGACCGATCCAAGGCAACGTGTTCCTTTAAGAGAAGGGGTTCGCCCTGGTGTTTATGTTTGAATTGGCTGCTTATTAGGTTACAGCGCCTTGTCAACCAGTAAATGGTGCTATGTAAAGCTAAAAGGTCAGGGCCCAATTTCATAGTGCTGCTAAGCACACAAATTTGCTTAGCATGAAATTTCTTCCTTGAAAAAAACGGGATTACCAACCATATTTCCATTTGTTGCATATTGCTTGTTACTTGTATTCAACTGTTGTTTGTTTATCCTCAAAACCACGTGGAAATTTGGTTGGTAATTCTGTTTTTATCGAGGCAAAAATTTCATGCTAAGCAAATTCTTGTGCTCAGCAGCACTATGAAATTGGCCCCTGATACCTTATAGGAAGAATACTGAACGATGGAGATACATGAGCATCACTGAGGGATGGATTTAAATTTGATATATGAAGCCACTATTATTATGCTATTATTATATTCACTTTCTCCAGAAGACACCTAAGAATCGCAAAGCCCAAGAGAAACTGGCCGAACAGGTTCTGCTGCTGGTGCATGGAGGTAAGGAAACATTTGGTTGTCCAGTAAAAAGGATATTAATTCAAAATATATAAATAACTTGGGGGCTAATCATCCTTACTTGCAGCTAAGAGCTGAATTGCGAAGGACGCGGCTACATTGTGTTCGAGAAGCGGGCATGCAAGGGCGCCTTTGGCTGTCAGCCACATCAACCCATTATGACCACGGAGCACAGCCAAGATCGAGATTGTTTGATTTTTCCCGAGGGAGGAAAACCGGATGGTCTGGAAAACCCTTGTGGCACAGCAGAGAACCAACGCACAACTCAACTCACATATGGCCCTGGCTGGGAATTGCACCGGGGTCACCTTGGTGAGAGGCAAACGCTTTAGCGCTTTACGCACAAGCTACATATGATCGTCTATCTATTCTGTACTCCTCTTTGTTGCCATGAATGGATATATTTTGTTTATGCCTCTGATGACGGCCCAGTATGGATCGAAAACTAAGGCCAAATATAGATATGTATTTGTTAATGTGATTTCATGACTTATTTAAAGACAGTGGGCATTGTCATAGACCAGTCTTCTCACTTGGTGTATCTCAACATATGCATAAAATAACAAACCAGTGAAAATTTGAGCTCAATTGGTCGTCGAAGTTGCGAGATAATAATGAAAGAAAAAATACTCTTGTCACACGAAGTTGTGTGCGTTTAGATGGTTGATTTCAAGACCTCAAATTCTAAATCTGAGGTCTCGAAATCCAATTCGTGGAAAATCACTTCTTTCTCGAAAACTGTGTCACTTCAGAGGGAGCCGATTCTCCCAATCTTTTATACCATCAATCTCTCCCCATTACTCATTACCAAGTGAGGTTTTATGCTAATAAGCATTTTGCCTTTAAAGCCATTGGACCCTTTCGGTAAACAGTTATGTCCAAGTCCCACACTTCATGTATCACAACTTATATATAAAATAACAATCCTGTGGAAATTTAGGCTCAATCAGACATCGGAGTCGGGAGAAAATAACGTGAAAACCCACTCCTGTTTTCGCGCGTTTCGCCGTGTCATGACATGTGTTTATAACAAATCCGTTATTCTCGCTAACGAGAATTTATATTGTTTTACCGTTTTCTCAAAAAGTAAAGTATTTCATGGACTAATATTTCAAGAGAAGTCTTTCACCATTACCTTCTGTAAACCCTGTAAATTATTTGTAAATCTGTGAACTTTTTTTTTTCTTTCTGTACCGAAAGGGTCCAATGGCTTTAACTGTATATATATTTCCATGTTTAAAGTGTTTTTTTGCATTTTTCCTTTTGGCCTTTGCACCATTTTCCAAACTTTTGCTTGGACACTATTTAATCGATTTTGTTTTAAAGTTTTTCCCAAATTAAAGCTGAATTCTTCAGTTATACAGATCTGTCAGAATTTGTTAAATCTCATCACTGTGTTTACGAGTTATTAATTCCTTAACATGATTTATAAAACAAAAATAGACCTGCCACAAAGTGCTTTTGATGCACAAACCAAAATCTTATCATTATATCTTACCATCCTCTCTCTGTATTTATTGTTCTTATGTGTAATGTAATTTTTAATGATTTTTGGCGTTGAACAAAGAATTGACTAGAGTGGGATTCGAACCAACGACCTCCGGATTAACGTGCCGGCGCTCTACCAACTGAGCTATCTAGCCCTATATTGGCGGTGTCCCTGTTTTGTCAATGTCTTTGTTCGGGGGTGCCAGTCAGAAGCCATACAACCGTTAACTGCCGTGTAGCCAGGGATCACACCCAAATTACGATACAACCTGGGAAGCGGCAGCTAGGGGATCACCTTAAGGGGATGCGACTTTTTGTTTCAGATATCAATATAAACCACAAGGGAAACTGACTGGGTAAATTTGTAAATGATTTTTGGCGTTGAACAAAGAATTGACTAGAGTGGGATTCGAACCAACGACCTCCGGGGGCTCCGGATTAACGTGCCGGCGCTCTACCAACTGAGCTATCTAGCCCTATATTGGCGGTGTATACTTTTTTACATTGCGCCTTTGAGCAGCGTTGCATATGCCTTTTTGAGATATGGCAGACACAATGCTACAACACTGTAAAGTTGTGGTAAATTTGTGCATATTCACCATAGTAGTTATTCAGTGAAGTGCGCATTTTAGGCGACGCGGCATTTACACGTAAACCTAATGACCACCAACATGGTGAGCATGGATCAGTCGCGGCGTGTGATGCGCGCGTATCACGTCCGTCATACCTCAAAAAGGCTTATTGCCTCACTTTTGAGCTTTTAATTTTGGTTGTCTCTTTTTCTAATTTTTTGGGTTGTTCTCTGAATTTTAAAACATTGTAATGTTTATTATTATTGCTACTGAATAGATTTGGTAACAATCTTCTCTCTTTGTCATAATGTGTAATGTGATTTTTAATGGTTTAATATTTTAACTGTACATTGTCATGCGTCTGGAATTGGCGCAATATAAATTAATATATTATTGTTATTATTAAAAAAGAAAGCCCAATATAAGTTCTATCTAAAACAAAATTGAGGATTGTTATTTTCATTACAGAGAGTGGTTTAGACAAAGCTATTCGGCAGACTGACGCCCTGTACAGCACTGAACGACAAAGCTTGGAGCAGCTGAATGCAACAGAGATTACAGAGCTGTTCCGAGGAGCCTCAATCACCAGTCTACTCCTGGAGCCTGGATACAGTGTGGGGCAGTTACTGGATAGGCTCAAGTGCCTACCACAAGGATGTGAGTAGTCAGGGAACTAGATATAGTCTTAAGACGGTAGACTTTAGAACACTACATGTAGGTGGGGAAGCATTCATATTTATAGGAATGTCCTATTGTTTATGTTTTTTGCATGAGTACAATTAAAGTTGAATGACCCGATACTCTTCAAAAACATGGCATGCCCCCCCCCCCCCTTTGTTATTAATATTAAAGTCTATTAAACCTATTTTCAAATGTATTGCTTTATGTATTGCTTTGTGTACTGATTGCTTTTTTTATTTTATAATGTCTAGTATTCCAACCTCGAGTTTACTTTATATACTAGCCATGCCAATATCTAAGTTGTAATTTAGTTGTAACAGTGTTTTCATATTCTTATATTGTTTTTGTTTTGTTGTCGTATAAGTGGGGTCTCTACTCGACAAGCTGATGCTTCTTGGAGACCTCCATCCTCACACAGAATCCTATTAATAATAATAATAATAAATAATATTTATAGAGCGCCTTTTACAAAAGTTACAAAGCGCTGTACAATAACTACGAATAAACACAAATTATAATAACTAAGCTTAGCAAAGAAGTAAATGAGTCTTTAACATGGCTTTGAAGGATTCAAGAGATGAAGCCTGACGGATGTGAAGAGGGAGATTGTTCCATAATGTAGGTGCGCTGACTGTGAATTTTTATCTTCCAGTATGCGCTAATCCAGCAATCAGAAGCTCGAACTACTAGGGGGATAAAAACATATATTCTGCGACCTCTGTTATATATCCTACTTCCTCTGTTTTTATTACACAGTGCGTATTGTGAAATGTCATTTTGTCATGCTCTGTATACGGACAGTGCAAAAATTACATTCTAAACTTTGTGCGCGTGAAAAAAAACGCTCTGAAATTTCAAATTTTGCGCGTTGCAAGTGAGACTGGAAGATAGCGCTTTATTTTTTTGTATTCCACTCGCACTTGTGTGATAACTTATAATGTTGTACTTATGGTTTCCTTAATCATTATAATAAAATGTAAATTACATTTATATCACTTTTCTTTGTGTGTGGTAAAAATAAAATAAATTAATGATGTATTGATTGTATTGGTTAGCCTTTGGAACGCTCTCCCAGGAAGCTGACAATGCACTAGTGTAAAGCACATTGATACATTATTGTAATACATGTACATGTATATGGCAAGTTGTTGTCAGGGTATAACATAGTTTTGTCTATCTATAGTGCCTATTTATGTTTATTGATCTTTTTTACAATTAATAGATCGTGGAGAGAAGATTTTACAAGGTGGCGGTGTGTATATTAACCACCAAAGGGTGACCAGGGCAGACCAGGTTCTGATCAATGGGGAACATATACTCAACAACAATCTCACTCTCGTTAGGATAGGTAAGTCCTCTACATCTCATACATCAATTAATCAGTCAATAAAGTGAAGGCCATTCAGGATCTCGAGCCTGCCCAGTGATCTTGGTCCAGATGACCGGGTCCAACATAACTGTTTACCTTTTGTGGTGTGGTTTTAAAAATTGGCCAGTCCAGTTTTTAATATTTTATGTCGTTGATTATTTTATCCTTTTGTTTGCTGCTGTTTGTATTTGTTCAGCACCTTGAGATCCAGTTATGGATGTAAGGCGCTTTATAATTTTTGACTTTGCCTTATTGTCATTCACGAAGCCAATTTCAGAAACCCGTTATCATTGCAAATGTGGTATCGTTTTAAAGACGAACACTTCAGCTTTACACTTCAGAGTAACACATAATAGAAATATACTTAGTTAAAAAAAGTTTCCTAACTTTTTGTGAGCAGTTTATTATTAGTCTATTCTCAATTTTACTTCAGGTAGATAACCCGTTTGTTTCTTCCTCTTTTTCTTATAGGGAAAAAGAACTATTATGTTGTGAAGTGGGTATGAAGAACCGCTACTCAAGAATCAACTGGTAGCATCGAGTGTACCCTGAAGCACCTTTGTTTTGAACTTAGCATCTGCCTTGTGAACATGATGATGGTCTCCAGTAGAGGTTGTAGACTCCTCTCAAGGTGTTTTGTAGGGTGAGTTGATCAGACACCTACATGCATAAAAGAACCGAAAGGGCGTGGCTACTTCTACAGCAAACATTTGCAAAAAACTTTGGTTTGGAAACATTTGTGTGTGCCAACATCAGCAAACATTTGCAGTCGCCGACTCATTTCCGAGTCGTTTGTGAAAAGGTTGTCACTCCTCTACCCGATGGGTGCAATTGTGTGCTTCCCTATTGACATCAAAGAGTGGATGCGCAAGCATTCGGTGTCACTAATAACGAAAACATTTGCACAAACAATGTTTGCCTACCTAATGACAATCAAGTCTGTGCAACATCATGTCTTATTACATCTTTTTCTGCAAAACTTTCCCAAACTGGCTTATGGTGGACGTGTTTTTAGGTCGGATGGCTGACGTTTATATTCCAGCCTTAAAAATTTCTGAAAATTAATTCTTTGAAGGGGCACAGAAAAGCTTTTAGAATAACAACCCCAAAATGGTTAAGAACACTTCATGTCAAATAAATTTATTTTGAAAACAAGCTACGTTTATTCACACTTCACTTAATTCAATGTAAATAGTTATTGTACAACAAATTGTTAATTTAAAAATAATAAATCAAACGGTCAAAAGTTTGTATAACTACATAACATTTGTCTGAAAAGTGTATTTATTCCAACATGAAAATTAACATCTTGTGTGGACTTTACTTCTATGTATTGTCAGGAGAGTCAAGTTCCACATTGTAACAGCTAATTTGGGGATAAGGCATATAACAACCATCTTGAACTATATGAGGTCACTGTTAAAGTCTTTCGGGACTTCTTGACTGGTCTGGAGACTGCATTTCCATCCATCTGTAGTTCTACACAAAAACTATTTAAATTCCCAAATTGATTTATTTGATAGATATTAATATTTGATGTCTTAAGAGAATAAAATCTCTCGGAGTCTTCAGGAAATACCTATTCAGGCAATCAAAGATATGGGAATCTTCTTCATGACAGAGCTGCTTGAGCAGAAAATACCGGTTACATCGTTTTTGCTCGGCAAAGTAAGCGGTCATAGATGGAATATGGGAAATGGTACTTTGGCTGACAATTTTATTCTGACAAGCCTTATTTTTGGTGCACAGCTGTTTTGTGTGCTTAAGATGCTAAAACCAAAGCCCAATTTCATAACACTGTTTACCAGTGGGTTAGTCTTTTTGTTTTAGCAGAAAAAATTGATTTGCATTGTTGCAATCAAGTTAGAGTATCTTTTGCTTTGATTCAGTAAGCCTATTAAGTTAAAGTTTGTTTGTTGTTTACTTATGTACAATTTTCTACATAGTAAAAGTTTACGACTGGCAATCGGCCAATATAGGTCACTTACAATACAGTTTGAATCCCAAGTCCTACAAAATCTATCTCTTGATTTTGTGTGATTCTAGAGGACGAGGTCATTTACTTCTAAACCACCCACCCTCATCCCTGGGGCAAAGCATTCTTATCTAAGTCCAAACATATCACGAGTCTAAACACATTGCAGGATAGAGTTGGATTCAGGAGCGTTTCTCACCAAGTATAATACACAATCTTATTCCACCCATCTTATTGATCCTCCTCGCCGACCCCCCGTGAGCTAAGCGTTACCATGACCTTCCTCATGGCAGGCTGGACGTGAGGGAACTCCTGGTTGACGCGATCAACAATGGTAGCAATGGTGTGCATACGATCAGTCTGCTTCTGCATCTCAGAGTCCAGAGCAGTCTCCGTCTTGCAGAGGAGGGTGTACTTGCCATCCTTGAGGGCTTGGTAGTATTTCACCCTCTGCTGTTTGGCCAGGAGATCAGTCAGGTTCTTAAAGAAAATCAAAACACATCAAGTTAAAAGAGTTGGGGTTGTCTCTCCCCGGTTCTTTTCAGAACCAACACTTCTCGCAAGAGATTTACAGATGGTGCTACCACGATGATTGACTCCCAATCAGTAGCGTGCATGTGTGAACAAGTCACCCACAACTTACAGCCAGTGAGCAAGTTCTTTTTTTTTCCCTCAGTAAGGGCACGTTTCGAGCTTGCAAGATCATACCCATGGTTTATATTCCTAGTCTTGACCTATGACCTTTCACTTACCTTCTGTTTGACCTCGACCAGCCGGTCCAGGTCACCGTCCAGGGTATCAGCGTTGCTCTGAAGCTGTTGGAAGTTGCTTTGTTTCTCCTCCAGTTCTTGACTCAGCATCTGCTGATGAGTGCGCAGCTCTTGTATGTCCTGATCACAGGCGCCTGCATCCTGGATAAACAAAAATGAAACTCGTTTGAGTGATCATAAACTATTTCAATTTCTCTCCATCTTCTTACAACACGCAGGGTTCTCTCGAGGATTTTCAAAACTGTTGGCGGTCTGAACCAAAATTTGTGATGTTTGGCTGAAACATGCTGAATTGAAACGAGGTCTTCGTAATGTTTCCTACTTGGTGTTTATCTTTGGTTTAAACGCCCTACTGTGCAATCTGGAGAATTTTAAAAGTTTGATCTTTATTTTTTGCAACTTTTTATCTGCGATAAAAAAAGTCAACTGCTATTCACGCGTCTCGGATGATTCACCAGCAGACACCTGTATACAGTTTTTGTTGCTTCTCAATGAGCGAAAGAATAAATGAGGGTAGAATAAATATGGCAAGTTAGCTAGCACCTATAATACATCCGACAAGAGTCGACTTGATGATGATAATACATCTTTCATCCCATCGAAATAAGCATTTAGCTAACTTAACTATAACAAATGGTATATAGACAGTTTAAAGGGGCAGTCAGGGGTCACTTGAAACACTTGATTCTCTTTACCTGCTGTGTCTGTTTAATCTTCTTCCTCATCTCGGTCAGTTTCTTCTGGAATGTTCCTTTAGTCTCCACCTTCTTGTAGAGTTTGGACTGAGCGTCTCCGCGAGTGACGATGGTGTCCCGCCTGGACACTGCCTTCTCCATGTCTTGAATCAGTTTCTCCTATTGCCCATAAACAAGATTACTACAGTCAGTCATTGGTGGTCAATAGTGATCACATTTCAACTCAGCTTGAGTGTGATTCCAATCCCACACTAACAGTGAAATCCCAATCCCACAGAAACAGTGAAATCCAAAACCCATAGTAACAGTGAAATCCCAATCCCACACTAACAGTGAAATCCCAATCCCACACTAACAGTGAAATCCCAATCCCACAGAAACAGTGAAATCCAAAACCCATAGTAACAGTGAAATCCCAATCCCACAATAATAGTGAAATAACAATCCCAGTATTAGTGAAATCCCAATGAAATCCCAATCCCACAATAGTAGTGAAATCCCCATCCCACATTAGTGTTATCCTAAAGCCCAATCCCACAGTACCAGTGAAATCCCCATCCCTCAGTACCAGTGAAATCCCAATCCCACAACAGTGAAATCCTAAAGTCCAATTCCACAATAATAGTGAAATCTCAATCCCACAACAGTGAAATCCTAAAGCCCAATTCCACAGTAACAGTGAAATCCCAATCCCACAATAGTAGTGAAATCCCAATCCCACATTAGTGAAATCCTAAAGCCCAATCCCACAGTATGCAATACAAGTTATGACATCACAAATTCGCAACAAACAATTCCCAACAGTTGAGATCGGGGGAACTCCTGCGGAAAACATTCTCAGCGAAATAAGCCCTGTGACATCAAAACAATTTCGCATTCGCCATTTCTGCCTTAAGTACGCAAGTATGAATCAAGCTTAACAGTGAAATCTCAATCCCACAATCACAATGAATCCCAATCCCACAGTAACAGTGAAATCCCAATCACACAGTATTACATCTTAACCCCATATTATGAAAGCGGACTCCTACACCTACCTGTAGTTTCATGAGCTGGGAGTGTCTGACATCCATGCGATGAATCTCAGCAGTCATGGCTCTGATCTCACCCTGGCCTACCTCAGAATCAACAGTGGCCTTAGCCTCTCGTGCAAGCTGTGTCTTCTTCTCCCACAACATTATCTGACGTCTGAAGGGTGAAGAAAGAAGGTAGAACTTGGTTTTAGATTTGTAGAATCATTTAACCATTCTTTAGTTCAAAACCCGAAAGACTGACCTCTATAACCCAGCAGTGCATACTTCAGATAAACCTAAAGCCAAGTATTTTTACAATTCTAAAGTATTTCACATTCTTTGGAGGATAAAAAGCCGAATCATAAAACTTTAGAGTGAAAGAAGTTCTTATTTCATTGGTCTTGGTAACTTCTTTTCCATAAAGCAAATACTTGAAATCCAGTGAAAAGTATAGCAGAACTTCATGGAATACCTGTAAATGATTTTTTTATAAAGATGAGTTTCCTGATTGCAAAGAAACTTTTTTGAATGATTTTCTAAATAAGGTGAGATTACTAATTGGGCACTATTCTTGATTAGGCAAAACTCTTGGTGATTATTTTACAGAATTTCATTATATATCTTCTAATGATTTTCTGATTTAAAAGGTATTTCCTAATTGGGCACTATTTTTGATAAGGGCAAATTCTTATTTGGGAATTCTTACTCGGCTTCCACTAGACTGTTCAGCAGCCTCTCTTTCTCCTCTCCCAGCCCCTCCAGTTGATTCTGCATCTGTATGGACTCCATCTCAGCCTCTCTCAGTGACAGGATGAAGTCATTCTCAATCAGGATGTTATCCTGTTTCAGGTTCTGTCTTGTCTTGCCCTCCTTGGTTAGGAGGAGGTTCAGTTTGAGCATGTCGTTCTGCATGTTACGGATGCTGCGCTCGACGTCCTTGTGTTCAGCCTCTTGGCTAGTGATGTCATCTGAAACAGGAAGAAGGTAAGTCATACTTGCATGAACCACAGCCAGAGTGAAGCATATACATAAACCGAGTGGCTGTTGTGTGTTGCCTTTACATTGGGTCGTCACTGTTCCATTCATTGCACACTGTAACAAGCCAGGATTTGCCCTCAACTTGTTCAACTAGCCAGAGGGACGAATTAACTTGTAATTTCACTACTATCAACATTGAAATCTATTTTTGGTGGACTTGAGTTTGAATTCTTTCTTACAATCTGTGCAGGCAGTCATTTACACATAGCTTTGGATGAAATGAACTAGCCATACGGACCACTGGGAGAGGATTTTGACTGACTAGGAAGTTAGAAAAGGTAGCGGACCGCTGAAAAGGAGAACACTCCAGTTGGAAACCCACAAACTTAGCATTGGCATTTCAATACAAATAGTTTTAAAATGATGAGGTTTATGTCTACTCGAAAGAAGTATGACCACTTGAGCAAATTTGGCAGGAAATTGTTAGAAAACCCAGCCTAAAACTCACTCTCAATGCGTAACTTCTTCTGGTGAAGAATCATGAGGGCCTTCTTCATGATGTTGACCTCTGTCTGTTGTCCGTCCTTCTCTTGGGTCAGCTTGACCAGCTCACTCTGCTGCCGCAGCCAGAACTGCTGCAGGTCGGCAATGTCCTGGATACGGGCGTCTATGTTCTTGTGCAGGCCGTTGACCTCTTGTTCTAATGGACCCAGCTCCTCGCCCTGAAATGAACAAATTTATAGTTGTTCTCAAGATATGTCTTCTTCCTGATTTAAGTTGACCCAATTAACCCGACGTCATTATCGTCACAATAATTTTGGTTGCGCCCTTTTGGGACTCAATATCCCCTTCTTGTACAGTAAAATGCTAACCAGTTGATTACCAAAATGGTGAGCACGGTACAGTTGATAGTTGTTTGAAAATTGTTTGATTGTTTTAATCCTATATAAATGTAGATGTATGCATTAAAACTAACTTGTGAAAATTTCATTTCAAAAGGTGGTCATGTTCTTGAGAAGATGTCCATAAAGAAAAATAATCCCCAATAGGAATGCACCCAGTCAGTTTCTCTTGTGGTTTATTATTTGATATATATATATATATATCATACTAACTATCCTTTGTCCTCGCCACTTCACTCCTATTGGTTCATAGCCACTAATTGTTTCTGAAATAGAAACTATGATTGGCTGTTATTTTCCCGCTTCTTTCTGGATCCTCCCCTTAATCCCTTTCCCATCTCTTTTTCTATAAATGGATATGTATTTGTCTGTTCTTGTTTTATGCCTCTGAAGAAGGTCCGGTTTGGATCGAAAGCTAAGGCCTTTTACCCTATTTATAATATAGCATAAAAAGTGATATATTTTAGCATAACCACCTTACTTCAAAGTGAAATGCCTCAACAAAAGCTTTATTCTTTTGTAAGCTGCTGTAGGCTATTAATTTTGTTTTGTTTATTGCCATTAATTTTAAGAGTGTTCTTGACTACTCACCCCTTGAGAGCTAATGATCGCCTCAATCTTTTTATTGTACTGATCAATCTGGCCTTGCTTGCGCTCAATGACGGCGTTGCGTTTGACGATTTCGTTCTCGCTGCGTGAGATGATCTCGTTCTTCTCATGGATCTCTGCGTCTAGCTCCTGCATGTTCTTTCTGAGATGCTCCACCCGCGTCAGTGTGTGGGAAAGATCCAGAGTGTCATGAGAGATCTCGTTTTCTACTTTGGCTCTTGATGCTTCCTAAACACCAGGATGAAAAAAAGATGATATTTTAGTGATTAAAAATAAAACACAGAGTCTGCATTGTGCTTTTTATAGCCCTAGGAGACTTATCTTTCCCGAAACAACATACTTCCCAGTGTTTTTGACCATGTGAGGTCATGTGTCGACCAATTTTACGTAATAATTTAGACACACAAATTAATATAAAACTGCCTAGTTTTTTCATTATTGCTATTGTTAAAAATAATTATTTAATTACCTGGCCATTGATACATGAAAACGAAATACACTAATAGCTAAAACAAAACTTTACGCGTGGTGCAAAGAATTTAGCCATTTAGAGCACCGTCATGTGTTAAAAATTTGGTCGCTTGCAACTTTGTCTGATATGTTCCTGACTGTCTCAAGCCTGTATGCTTTGTTTTTGAAAGGCATTTTCTCCTTTAGTTGGTAAAGGGCACTCTATGAGGAATTAGTAAATTTCTACTGGGGCATCTCAAGGCCACCAAGGCAATGCCCAGGGGGCATAGAGGCAATGGCCTTTGTTGCCTCTGTGAAGTATCAGGCCTGTTGTCTGTGCTCAGTCACAGCATCATTTTGAAAAGTGAGTCATCAACTCTTTTGATATCATCCAAAGGTTGACTTGAGGCCAGCTTTAAGACGCAATCTTCTCTGCGGACTTCATAAACGACTACACACACTCACCTGCTCCGCAATGAGCTTGCGCGTCTTGTTGGCCATCTTGTTGGCATACTGAGTCACTTTGTCCATCGTCATCTTCTGCCGCATGGTTTCCATGATGGTCTCCTCCAAGCGCATCTTCTCTAGGAATTCACGCTCGATTTGTTTGCGCAGGGAATTCACTTCATTCATCCGTAGCGTTCGGTCCTGAGATTGTTAGGAATTTTTTAAACACAGAAAGAGATATATATTAACCAACTCTGTATTCTGTCTGGAATTTAAAAAAACCCTGAACGTAACACTAGTCGGCAAGTGACTGCCGTTTTGTGTATCTTGCTCATTAAAACCATTCCCCTTCATAAAACAACTTTTGCTTTGAGGTAAATATTAGTGACGAACTGTATGTATAATTAGTTTGCAATAAAACAATGTGTAGCTTACGAATTTTATTGCTTGTAAATTAGCGCATTGATGCCGGTGCTTATGCGCTACATAAATGTGGCCTATTATTATTATATCTGCTCGCTGAGTAGATTGTGTTCTTTTGAAAACTTGCCTTGCTATTCTATACACAACTTACCGTCGTTGCCCTTGTCAGGGCCTGCTCCGTCTCATGCAACATTCGGGTGTAGGTGCTGTAGTCCTGCTTGATCTGTTCTTGTTTAGACTGGCATATAGAGATGAGCTTCTTGACCGTGTTCATGTCTGACTCATTCTTGTTGAGCAGGATGGTCAGCGTCTCGTTATTTTCCTGCTCCTTCAGAATGGACTTACGGTAGCCATCGATCTCTGTCTGCAGGGAGAGGATGTGCTGCCTCTGTTGGCTGTTTGAGAGAGAGGGGTGTAGGAGAGTTTGATGGTGCAAAATATTTACTGATGTTTTTGTTTGAGTTTACAATTCCTGGTAACATTTTCCTGGTAACATTTTTCAACTCTACAGAGCTGTGTACATTTGTGTACTTATTTGCAGGTTGGCATGTTGTATTCAAAACCGTAGCGGATGATATTGATTGGCGAGACATTTGACTACGAGAAAAAAATTCTTGCAGGCCTAGATCCCCTTACTCTAGTACCTCTCAGATGTGAAACTACAGGTTTGGACAAAATGTGGACTCTTTCTTTCTTCCGTTGTTGGTGACTGCTTTCAAGAAGATTTCCTGATTTTTTTTTTTTCTGAGAAATCACGCATCTGCAATGAGTCACATATAACAGGCCTTCTGATTGGTTGTGATTAGAAAGATCAAATAAACCAATGAGGAGCAAGGACTCACCTGAGTGCTTCCTGCATGGCAGCGTGTGCTTCATCACGTCTTCTCATGCCAATAATACTGCTATTCCACTGCTGGTACAGCTGCTTTCTCTCCAGGTTGATTGACTGCAATCAAAATATTAAACATCATAAACGTTTAGATACAAACGGACGACCTGTGGCAATTGGAAGGGCAAGACCGCATTTGTGGTGAATCTGAACATTTGAATTAAAGTTCCGGGCCCAATTTCATAGAGCTGTTGAGAAGAAAACATTGCTTTTTCATTTTCATTGCTAAGCTACACTTAGAGGAGAACCAGTCATGAGCAGTGTACATTGCACAGTATTCTGGCTGGTAACCATTGTGACGATAACCAATGTTTAAAGCCATTATACACTTTCGGTAAACAGTATTGTCCAAGTCCCACACTTCGTGTATCACAACTTATATATAGAATAACAATCCTGTGGAAATTTAGGCTCAATCGGACATCCGATTTGGGAGAAAATAACGGGAAAACCCACGTGACATGTGTTTATGACATGTGTTTATAACAAATCCGTAATTCTCGCTAACGAGAATTTATATTGTTTTACCGTTTTCTCAAAAAGTAAAGCATTTCATGGACTAATATTTCAAGAGAAGTCTTTCACCATTACCTTCTGTAAACCCTGTAAATTATTTGTAAATCTGTGAACTTTTTTTTTTTTCTGTACCGAAAGGGTCCAATGGCTTTAAAACATTGAAGTCTTATATATCGCCCACTTCCACCTATTACAATGAGGTGCTAAAGGCGCTCAAACAAAGAGAAACACTTTTTCAGACAGACTTTAAAGTTTTTTTATGAATATGGACCCATTTATGTAGCACCTCATAGTGGTTTCAAATGTGCAGCAGCACACTAAGCATAGGTAAGTTTCAGCATCAAACTTAGCAATTTTTGTTGTTGATATGTCTTCAAAACAGACTACCCAAATCTTTGATTGAACACACCTCGATTTCCAGGCGAGCTTCTGAGAGTGCCTCCTTAGCTGCTTTGGTCTCTTCACCTTGTGCGTAAAACTGGGCTTCATAAAGAGATATCTGCTCTCTCAGCTTGTCAACATTCTCAGTCAACCTGTCAACGTACAAATCCTGTAAAACAAGACAAATAACTGTCAATTTTAGAAAAAAGAAACTTCAGGTAAATGTTAACATTAAAAACCTAATATTTTTTATACAAAATTTTTTATATCTATTTGTAAATATGTTGCTTGATTTAGTTGGTTTCTGGGTGCGTATCACCATTTCATTTCATTTAGAATTGTGACGCCAAGAACTCTCAGAAAATTGAACTTAATCACTACACATGACCAACAACTCCATGGAGAGATGGCAAAAATGAAAGACATCAAAGACCTGTGAACTCAGGTCAAACAGAGGGGCCTGGGCACAAAATATGTAGTAGGATTTAAAACTTTGCATCGTGAAAATACGATTTAGTAAGGTTTGCAATGTATTGATGATCTGTAAATGAGTTAAGGTGGTTCTGAAAAGATGTAACTTTGTTTAAGAGAGTGGTCTGGTTCAACCTAACCCAACCTGTTTCTGTTTGTCGGTCTCTGCAACATTGACTTCGCTGTCGGCCTTCTCAGCTGCCCGCCTCATCACAGCTATGTCCCCCCGGATGTCTTCCTTGGCGTTGGTCATGTAGAACAGATGGAGTGCCAGATTCTCTACCTCTGTCTGCAAGCTTGAGGCTAGAGTGCAAGAAGGATAACAAGAAAAAATTTCATAAAGTTGCACAGCAGAAATACTGCTTTGCAAATTTCTTTAAAGGAATTTTGGCTGGTACCCGGTTTCTGCTAAGCAACATTTTTCTGTACTTAGAACATTTTTGTGCTTACGTAATTTTTCTGTGCTTAGAACATTTTTGTGCTTACAGGCTTTATAAAATTGAGCCATGGGCACAACTTCATGGCTCTGCTTTCCATAAGCAAAGAATAAGTGTTTATGAAAGCAGGGAACTCTGTGCTTACATCAACATTTTAGAGGTTTGCAGAAAACTTTTAGTTGTGCCTGGTGTATTATATGTATCTAGGTATTCTTCGCTCACATTGCTAGAGAAGATATTTGGTACTTACCCTGTAAGTGGAGAATGGTGGCTACATGAGCTTCAAATTGCCAAACAACAAAATCTAAATGATTCAACCTTTTCCTGGAATAGTTTTGAGAGGGTGCCTTACACCAGTGCAAGGAGAAACCAAACCGTTCACCAGTGGCAACAATCCTAAAACATGAATGATTCAGTTCAACACAAACAAGTCACTCACCATCTTTACGCTGCTGCGTCACGTTGCCCTGAGTGTCTTTATACATGCCTCGCACCTCCTGGAGCTGCTCCTCGCACTGCTGCCGCTTGCGTGCCATGTTGCTCAGCTCGTCGTGCCGCTTCTCTAGGTGCATCTGCAGTCGTGCAAGCTCTTGCTGCAGGCCGTACAGATTGACGCCGAGCTCTTCTCGTTCTTTACGCTTGTTCCTCAGAGCTTCGCTGAGCTCTCTCAGCTCCAGAGAAACCTTGGTGCTCTGCTTCGACAGGTGGTCATTGAGGGCAGTCTGAAATCGCCTCATCAAGGGCTGTTGTTTGGGGAAATGAAGTGGAAAATAAGATGAAATATCTGGCATTTTTTTGAAGACAAAATATCAATTTTTAAAGGAAAAAATTAAGTGCTTCACTATAACTACTCAAATTAAATCTTAAGTCAACTGACAGGTAAATGCTGTACTTCTCTAGTCATAGAAACACCAGGACGCCCCTTCCTTCAATCAAGTTGATTGAATGCGACCTTTTGAAACATTTTTAATGATAATTTGCTCAATTGTTTTGAATTAAACTTGTCATTATAAGATTTCCTATCAAGTAGGATACATAACAACTACTTACGTGATCAGGATCCAAAACCACCATCTCACTCTCATCATCAGAAATGTCTGATTCTCCTCCCCCATCATCTTCCCCTTCCTCCTCCTCCTCCTCCTCCTCGCTGTCTACTTGTGTCAGCTCGGTGTGTCTGTGTCGGTCATCCCCGCCACCCCGGCTTCCACCAGCACCTTCAGATATCAAAAACAGAAATACTTCACAACAGACCAATCCATTCAACCCCAAATTATTTAAAGTACACCATGCCAGAGTTTCCCTTGTGGTTTATGAATTGATGTTTGAAAAAAACAGTAGCAGAGGTGATCCCACTGCTGCCTCTTCCAAGGGGCCAATTTCATAGAGCTGCTTAAGCAAAAAATTTGCTTAAGCACGAAAATATCTCGCTTGTTTTACACATAATACTGGCCAAAATTTCATGCCATATACATTGCTTGTGACTGGTATTAAGCTGCGGTTTACTTAGCATAACAATTGAATGGAGTCTTGGCCGGTAATCTGATTTTACTAAGCAAGAATTTCTTTGCTTAAGCAAAATTTTGTTCTTAAGAAGCTCTATTGGGCCCTGATTGTATTGTAGGCTTGGTTGTGATCCCTGGCTACATGGCAAGTAACGATTGTACGGCTTCTGACTGGCACCCCAAACAAAGATATTATAGGGAGACCACTAACATAGATAGCTTAGTTGGTGGGGCACTGGCACATCAATCCAGAGGTAGCAGGTTCAAGACTCGCTATAACCAGTTTTGGGGTTTTTTCAAACCAAAATTATCTACATATTTACCCAGTCAGTTTCCCTAGTGGTATATTAATTTATATAAAATTATTTCATATTACAAAGTGTAAATAAACATGCTATCTTTTTAATTGAACAGACTGGCTCAATGATCATTGGGGAGAGTTTAATAAACCAATTTTGAATTGAATTGAATTGAATGTGTGCTGCTGCTTCAATATGATGGGCAGGACATAAAGGCAGTGGACACTATTGGTAATTACTCTAAATAAATATTACCAAAAAACCTTGTTTGGTAACAAGTAATGGGGAGAGGTTGATAGTATTAAATATTGTGAGAAATGGCTCCCTCTGAAGTAACATAGTTTTCGAGAAAGAAGTAATTTTCCACGAATTTGATTTCGAGACCTCACATTTGGAAATGAGGTCTCGAAATCAATCATCTGAAAGCACACAACTTCAAGTGACAAGAGTGTTTTTTTCTTTCATTATTATCTCACAACTTCGCTGATCGATTGAGCTCAAATTTTCACAGGTTTGTTATTTATGTATATGTTGAGATGTATACACCAAGTGAGAAGACTGGTCTATGAAAATTACCAATAGTGTCCAGTGTCTTCAATGGATTGGTGCTTCAGTCTAAATAAATTATAAATAAGGCTTAAATACTCACCAGTGATACCTCTACTGTACCCTCCTGCTCCCTCATCGAACTGATCCTGACCAGCCATCTCAGCAGCCAAAGGGGACTGTCTAGTTGATGAGCCTGGTCTGGTTGCTGACCCCGGTCTGGCAGCAGAGCCTGGTCTATCCGCAGAGGCAGAAACAGGTCTGGAGACATCGGCTGGTTGCTCAGCAGAGGGTGGTCTTCTTGAAGAAGGTGGACGCTGGGCAGAGCCTGGTCGCTGGGCAGAGCCTGGTCGCTGGGCAGATCCTGGTCGCTGGGCAGAGCCCGGCTTCTCAGCTGATTCTGGTTGTTCGGCAGATCCTGGTCGTTGAGCAGATCCTGGTCTCTGAGCAGAGCCTGGTCGTTGAGCAGAGCCTGGTTTCTCAGCTGTGCCTGGTCTCTGGGCAGAGCCTGGCCGTTCTCCCGACCCGGGCCTTTGAGCCGATCCTGGTCTCCCAGAAAGTGGGCGGTCAGGAATTTGGGGCTTACCCGCTGAGGCTGCAGAGCCAGCTCTTTGTGCTGAGGCTGCAGAGCCAGCTCTTTGTGCTGAGGCTGGTCTTGCTGCTGATGGGGGCCGGTCAGCAGAAGGCGCTCTCTGAGGATCCTCTTTTGCCTCACCTTGATCTTGGACAGACCCAGCTCTGGAACCTTTCTGGGCAGAGGATGGTCTCTGGCCAGACGCTGGTCTTTGTCCAGATGCTGGTCTTTGTCCAGATGCTGGTCTCTCCTTTGAAGCTGGACGTTCCCCTGAGGCTGGTCTGCCACCTTCCCCATCAGGTACTTCAGAAGTATCATTTTCTCTAAACTATAGATTAGGGTTCAAAGAATTGGTTATTCCAATGTAGTCTCAAAAGATAAACAACAACAAACTGAAGACAGTCTTCAGCATCTTATGCATTTAGTTGGTCTAAAAATTCACCATTTAAGTTCCCCTGTAATACAAGAGCGTATTACACTATGGCATATAAGAATATACACAAAAGTTTCCTACATAACAATATTCTTCATTAAGCAGTATTTTCTTTGCATCTTCTTTGTGTCAGATTGTAGTAGATTTACCTCTTTAAGTGCCTTGACATTTATTTCTCCTGCAATGTCCATCATGTTTGACTTGTCATCACCATCAACTGCCTTCCCTCCATCTAGTAGGTTTTAACATCAGATGAGATGGATAAATTATAGGGATCACAAAGTAGTGGTTATAAAGATTAAAAAAAATAAACACAAAATAAAAATAATACAGGTCCAGAATGCCCAACTGTTTAAAAAAATATCTGGGGAGAACCCTGGAATCAATGCAACAGACCTTGTGATTTGATGAACAGGCCAGTGAGTGCCATCTTTGAGGTTCATCAATGATGGAATAATTGGAAACTCATGCACAAAATGGGTTAAGAAGCAAGTATTTTTTAATTAGTTTTATGAGAAGATGCCACTCTGGTGATGTCATTGTGTCATTTCTACAACATTCGTCTTAGAAACTGAAAACATATATTACTTCAAAATTGCATTGTATTAAAATTGTAAATTGTCTTATCAGTTTGCTACATTCCTTCAGTCAGTAAAGACCAACGTGATTTAATTATGAGGAAAAGGTTGTTTGACTGCACTCACCTTGAGAAGGGGCTTCCTCTGCTGGATTTTCATCCTGTTCAGCAGTTTCGGGAATCTCTTCCACCAACTGATCTTGTAAACTTTGGATAACAATAAAGAATGTTGAGAAAATATAAAGAAACAATCACAACTCAGCCACGTACCTGTCAGCACTGACAGCAGGATAACTGTGCATGATTTTGGTCTAAAATGTAAAAGCATCGATTTGGAGAACAGAGAAAGATTTTCAGCAGTCGTACGATCAAACTTTAAAGTAAACAAGTGCCTGTCTTACTCTTGAGTCTTATTATAATTAAAAATTATATTAATTATTATTTATAATTTTTTGTTATAGTTTCCAGGCATTATCAAATTAATAACTATCAATCATGTATTTTTTTAGATTTATTAGAAATAGAAAGGAACATCTTCCCATGTCCAACCCTCAACTATATTTAAAGTAAGTGTTCCTTTTTTAGATTACATCAATACAATTATTAAATTGTTGTGCCTTTGGACTGTCATCAGTCATCTCGCCAACTCAACTCATCATGACCATTCGTGGTGGTGCCAAATCACATTGACATACATTCACATTCCTCACGACACGACAGTAAAAACTTCACCCAAAACATCATGACAGATTATCCTTATTTTGCGTCAGCCGTTACATTATTAAATACCAAGTGGACCGAAATATTAAATTTAAGAGTTTAGAATACACTTGCTGTTCATTTTTATATATGACCAAACAAAAAAGGTGTATTTTCGAAAAGATTACCTGTCTTCGATATCTGCCATTTCGCTTGTTGTTGCTATGCATCGTCAATAGAACCACACAGGTAACCATAGGTCAGTAGTTCACAAAGCGTACGCTGCACATAGTACCAGTGATTTTTCTCTGCGTGCACAGCTCAACGACTGTTTTCTTTTTCAACTACAAATAATAAGTACATAAAACAGCCGTTTTGTTCATATCCCAAGTGATCGCGCCCTCAACGTGCTCATCTGTCATAATAATAAAAGAGAGCCTGCTGTGCAGAATCCCAACAGGTGGGTGAAATTGCTTCCGATTTGTAATGCTTTTTAATGATTAATTTGTCAATACCATTTAATTTGAACATATACGGTATATTTGCTTGCTTTTGCTCAACCCAATGAAATTGTTCCAGAAGAATTTGGTGTTTTTTAAATGTTATTACTAAGGCAAAATATTTTGCTAATAAAAAAAACTCGCTCACAAAAACTGACTACTGACATGGAGGAAGGAAGAGAAGGAGCTCGAACGAAGGGACTTCAAAAGTCGAACCCGTGGTACCGCAACCGTAACGACACCTCGTAATCACCCACATACCTTACACAGACAATGGGCGACCTGGCGTATGTGAGTTTGCGCGTGCGCACTTTGTTCTTCACTCAACTCAACTATGGTGTCGTATGTCGTATGGATATAATACAGAAAAACAACTTTTTTGAGACCTGATAAAAATTGTGTACACTTGTGCTCACCAAATCGAAAAACACAATTGAATACCAACCACCCTCGTGTGCTAATACCCAAATTTTGAACCACCGCTGGTGACCGGAAAGTCACAAAAAATGTAAAAATATGCCATGATGTTTCCGTGAAACACCACAAACGGTAAATGAAAACGTGTATATTCACAATTCTTGTCTCCAATGATTCAACTTTACACGCATGCAAGAGCGCAGACTGGCGGTACCACACGTTCTGTACAAAGAGATTTAATCCTACTCGTTAATCGGCCGTCCAGCTGGAGGTCTCATATCTTGTTCCACTGGCCAGACAGGGGCATTGTCAGAGTATTCTTTTGTTACTCTGCGGTTTTGCTGGTCGTTCGAGCTCCTTCTCTTCCTTCCTCCATGCTACTGAGCATCTCAACTAACTCAGTTTATCAGTGATAAAAATATGCCAGCCATACAAAACAACATGCCATGGTTAATCCAATGTCATACAATTGTAAAGAGCTTCGCAAGCTCATGAAGTATGTGGGTAAACACAATAAAATTATACCAACCAGAGATTATCTCAACACGTCACGTGCACCTTACTCATTACTGGCAATTACTGGTGCTGTGTGGTGGTGTGCCTCTGCTTATTTTTTGCTTAGTTTATATAGCATTAGCAGAACATTTTTATTCATAATTTTGCTTTTATAGTGCCAATACATTGGGGCCACATGTTGCACTGCACCGAAATCCTGGGTAAAAAAGTTTCTCTACAAAAAACAGTGCGAGTAACATTTAAATTTATGTTTGTTCATATTTTTACCTGATAAAAGAAGCTGAAATTAAATTGATTTTGTCTTCATGTCCATAACCTTTACTTAGTTAGGTGGGTCCGTAAAGAACAAAATGATGATGATTAGGCTCCTATTTTTATAATACTCATAGCCGAGGTGGCATTTATACTCCAGCCTCGTCACGGGCAACATCTCCTGCATTTGATAAATGGTCCACCCCATGCAAAAGCTACGGCTTAATCGGGCCGATACGCATGAATTCTTGCATACATGCGCAAACTGCGTGCCGATATGTGCAGATCCATGAAATTAGGCAAAGATTGGATATTGAGTAACCATAAAATATGATGTTGGATTTGTTTTAAGGTAAGGAAGGCTGTTTCTATAGTTTATCAATCTAGGAAATTAGCATTAAATAAAAGAGAAAGGGAAAGAGAACTAGGCTGCCATCTGCGACATTAATTTGTTAATATTTTGGCTTTGTTGTTAGTTTTTAAAATGTTGAGAATATTTTTTATTTTTTTCCGTTTTTAATGAAGACTTTAGACAGTTCTTTTTCACAGTATTGCGCGTGCTCAGACCTACGCACGCAATACTGAGAATGCTTGCACACACTTAGAGCCGCAAAAAAAGATTGTTGTCTGCTGCCGCCAGTGGCTCAAAAGTCTCCTATTGTGACTGTCCTTCTGGAAATTCAACACTTAAAATATGAACAGGTACATGAAAGTGGTATGTGGTCAATTTCCTAACCCTTAGTCTGGTGTCCTAATTCCAAAATTCTGAAATTATCACAACTACATGTACTTCAATGGATAAAATGTTTAGGGCCTACTGCTTGTAGTATTCCCCTTGCAGCTACGATGCTATTTCTTTGGTGGTGAGGTTGGGGCAGTGGTATCTTTCCTGACCTCCCACCTCTACGATCCTGGTTCGAATCATGTTGGGGGTGGGGGGGGGGCACACTATGGGATTGGGTTTCAGTCCCTATGTGACTGCAAGGGTTTCCCTGGAATATTTTTCTATTGTTTTCCTCAACATAAATTCATATTTTGGAGGTGAATTTATTGTGGAATTACCATGCTTTATTTTGTGTTCTTGTTGTAATTACCCATTCCTTGTATTTGGTTGTTACGTTTTTGTACATTGAATGGCATTATTTATAGGCTAATATAAATCAATAATTATTGATAATTAACACGGACAGAAAAGCCATGCTGCTTTTTTGTGTTATGTACGTATGCACGGATGGTGCTCAATCCATTACAAGAAAGTTCTCTCTGGTGTTTATGTTGGTTTTAAAAGCCCTTAGCTGTGCAATCTGAAGCATTGTGGTTTTCTTGTGATGTTTTTAATTGTGAATTTTTTGTTTGTTTTGGGTTTTTTTTTTTTGCTATTGAGCAAAATTTGTTTAGTCAGTGAAAAAATTACATACAAACCCTGAATTGGCCTTGAGTCAATTAAATCAGGAATGTGTTATAAACAGTTTAGTCAATTGATGCCATGGCCTTTGTTATATTTACTGGTATTTTTACCTCCACATGGTTAACCATGAAGGAATGCAAGGACTAATCAGGCTCAAATTTGGGAGAAAAATCCGTCTACATACAAGACCGAGGGTTTGTAGTAAAAAATGGTCATTATGTACTTGGACCAGAACTCTTTGCACCTGGCCAGAATTTGTAGTGTGGAGTACTGTCAACTTGGAACTGGCAGGTTCAAATCCAGCTCTACTCAATCTCAATGTTTCTTTCTTCACAACACTATTTTACTAATTACCCAATTAGTTTCCCTTGTGGTTTATTGCTTGATTTTTTAAGCTGTTTCAGCTGTGAAGGCCTTTTTTAATGTATAAAATATCCAAGCAACTAATATTAAGATGTGCACTCATGTGACATGGTGTTCTTGGCCTGTAATAGCAACAGTAATCAGACCGGCAGTACTTGAGGAATTATTTGCTGATTTGATATGACAGTAGGAAATGGGTCATGAAGGCCAAACTCATCCAATCATGATTAACGTAATTTTATCAGGAACGATGTTACATACAGTATCTGGAATAGTATTAGGGGCCGATTTTATACTCCCATAGTCCTGCTTAAAGCCATTGGACCCTTTCGGTAAACAGTGTTGTCCAAGGCCCACACTTTGTGTACCACAACTTCTATATCAAATAACAAACCTGTGAAAATTTAGGCTCAATCGGTCATCGGAGTCGGGAGAAAACAACGGAAAAACCCACCCTTGTTTCAGCGCGTTTCGCCATGTCATGGCATGTGTTTAAAATAAATCTGTAATTCTCGTTAACGAGAATTTATATTGTTTTGCTGTTTTCTCAAAGAGTAAAGCATTTCATGGAATAATATTTCAAGAGAAGTCTTTCACCATTGCCTTCTGTAAACCCTGTAAGTTATTTGTAAATCTGTGAACTTTTATTTTTTTTTCTGAACCGAAAGGGTCCAATGGCTTTAACGGTGAGCAAATTTTTGTGTTACCTGTGTACTGTAGCAGAAAAAAAATTGCTTTTAAAGCTTAACTGAATTTCACAGGTGAGCAAGAAAATTAGGTGGCCAGTTTGTGCCTTCTCCATGATTTGTTACATCTTAGTTTTTGTACAGTAAGCACCGGAAGGTAAGATACCTTTTTGTGTGCTAAAGGTTGGCAAAGCTATAAAATGGAGACTAGCACAAATTTGGCTGTTAAGCAGCTCTATGAAATGTGGCACAAGATTACATAAAACAAATTGAGACTTTGTTACATGTATGTAAGTAATGGTCCTATATCTTACATCTATTATATGACAACCCTTTTTAATTTGCAACTCTGCTGTTTACACAGCCGGCTAGCTCCTTGATAATGTCCAAGAAAATGAGGGTGCGGTAGCTGTTAATCTCATAGTGTAAATCCTCGTCATTGAAGTCTATTTAGTGTATAGTTTGTTTCGTTGTCTGATTTAGAATAAGTGACTGTGTCACTCTCGCCGGCACCGGGCAGAAGGATCTTAAATTAAATACACAGTCGGAGATAATTATCCCTGAATGTAAAGGGCTGACATAGAATTTGTCACTACACACATTATAGGTTGTTCACACGTGATATTACACAGTGTAAGGTCCGCCATTTTACGGGCGATGATACATCATTTTAGAAAGGCCTGCTGTGCATTATGCATTTATGTAAATATTAATGTCCAATGTATCATCACATTTATGAATGAACAGTAGGCAGTCACCCTACGATACGATAGAAGAGCTTTATTCAATGAGAGTCTCCATGAATTGGTATTCTATCTATGCTATGAGTTTTTGTAAGGGCATTCGTTTGTGTTTATCAAATGCTATATTATGAAAATGGTGGGTCCATATTCAGGTGTTTGGTGGTATAAATATTTTTGACTTAAAAAGCTGAAATTTGAACTGAGAGTCATTCGAAATGGTATTTTTGCAATTGTTGCAAATTTTGTGAGTTTGAGTATACTGAACAGTTACAATGTAGCAGCACTGTACATCCTTTTATTTTGTGTTTTTCTTTGAATTTATGTCATGGTCGTTGCTAATGGGATAGCGTTTTTAGAATGTAAAGTGAGGCTTTTGTTTTAGAGTATAAAGTGAGAGGAAGCATGTCTGTAAGGCACCTCTGTGGTTCAAGAAACCCATATGAGTTCTTGTCTTAATTATACCCTGTGGGTTATCGCAAAGCCTTTAGGAGCCCATGTTGTGGCGGGTAATGCAGTCGGCATTTTAATAAGGTTTTTGTGCACCGTTGGGAAGTTGTGAGTGCCACCCCTGATGAGGTTGGTTTCTCCTGTGTTTAAACTTAGGGTTTCCCATCACTGCTCTCACTGGGGACTTTTAACAAAAGGGAACAGCTGGGAAAAAGATGCAAAAATGTGCGAGTGTGGACATTTGATGCTGCTTGTGTTTTTGGGCAGTGTTTTTTAAAAAGAACTGCAAACCCAAAATTATCATTTTATTCTGGAAACATTATAAGGTCCTTTGTAGGCTCAGCTGTGGCATGGCTGTATTGTGTGGACATCTTCTAGTGGGGTCCACATTATACCTGTATGCTTGACAATGAGATGTTCATCATACAAATATCTAATAGGCTTGTCACACGATACAACTTTTACAGACAACTTCACGCGCTAATCTCTTTTGGTGCACAGATCTGGTCCACAAATATATCACCGTCATTGCAGCTCTCAGTTGTGGTGCCCTGTGCTTTTGCTGTGGTGCCCTTTGCAAGGTTCCTGTATAAATATATATTTCCTCATAAACGATGTGACCTATGTTTACATTCAATGAAAAAACACTGTATATGTCATGTTTCGCCGGCCAAAAAGAAACCTAGTCATGGTAAGATTGCATACACTTTCTAGCTGGCTGGCAAAGGTTTTGCCCGGCGGAATGCGCGCGAATCATGTTATGGTTTTCATGTGACATCAGAGGTCACATCGTCTATAGAGGAAAAAGCTGTGCACCTTCAATAGCGAAGTTCAAGGCCTGCAGATGCTTTCCTAGTCATTGACCAAGCTTTGGCCCGCACAGGTCATTGTCCACTGTAAGAGAAATGAATAAATTATTCTGTCATAGTGCCCGGTTCTGTAGTAAGGTGCAAGGAGCAGGTGACATTTACATGTCGGTCGTTCATCCATATTTGATGTGTTTGATTCTTGTGTTCATTAGGTGGAGGTTGCTCAACAGAATGAAGGCCAAATGCAATTCTGAAGCCATCTTTGTCATGGTCCCTGTGTCTGCTGTACATAAAAATGCTGATTGTCCTTATTTATACATAGTTTTGTTACGTTGATCCGAATACAACTGTCATCTTTGTCAAGTTCCCTGTGGGTGCGAGTCGTCACTTCATTGACATTTTAACAAGCTTTCACATCACTTTCTAAACACACATATTACATGTACCAACGTCCTTGATTTAAAAAAAAAAATTATAATTTGGGGGTGGCATGGGAATTTCAATGATTTCACTGAACACTTTTTCTTCTATTAGGCACACCTTCTGCGTATGAGAAAAATGTTCTCACCATAGCAAGAGTCTTTGGTTATGACAAAGTACATGTACATGTAATTGTTTCACACTACCATGGTGGTTTTGACATGGTTGCTATTTCTTTGGAGGAGGTCTGGATCTCTGTTAACAAATGCAAATTATAAGGGTTCATGGCTATTATTACTTACAATGATAGCTTCCACTCGATTGGAATTCGCTTCTTTTTTTTGCACCAGTGTGATTTTAATTACATGTACTTGTCTCTTGTTAACAATTAATGCACATTGGACTTGTTCTAAAAATATTGTCAGATCAGTTGAACAGTGATTACATTGTTTATGATGACATCCAATTTATTAAAACGTCTCATGGATAACAGTTCCATGAGATACATGTAGCATAACATGATAGCATCTTGAAAATCTGACTAGAGTAGACACTAAATTTGTGCACTCTTTCAAAAACTGAAGAACAAATTTGCTGTCCCTTTTGTTGTAGGCATGATCGACCTCATAGAAACCATTCAAGACGAAACCTCAATAATTTATCATTCAAGCAAAAGAAACCCTGCGGTCAAATAAATGTTTCAATTGCTGCAAAAACGTAGCATACAGTCCAGCAGGTATACATGGTCTACGTGATTGCAATATATTTTTGTTCAGTGTTGGTTCATCTGCTACACTACCTCTTTGCACTGTCGTCTATATTACAGTACCAAGTGCCTGCCGTCAAGGAGGATTGGTGTAGCTCGAACAGCTGTTGTCTTGTTTTTTTTCAATCAATACAGATTACAATTTATCGAAAGTGATAGTAATTTAAATCCATTTGCAGCACTAGTTGAATGCTTCATTGATTTAGTCTTGACCTTTAAGTTCTGGTTGATAAAATATGCAACAGATTTGCAATGACATGTATAGGATGACGCGTTCTATGTCTGCATCAAAGGGCCTGTGGGGTGATAGACGATGTGACCTATGTTTACATTCAAAACGCCCTCTGTTGAAAAAACACTGTATACGTCATGTTTCACCGGGCAAAAATACACGTAGTCATGGTAAGATTACATACACTTTCTAGCTGGCTGCCAAAACACAAAGGTTTTGCCCAGCGGCATGCGTGCGAATCATGTTATGGTTGTCGAGTGATGTCAGAGGTCATATGGTCTATACATGTAGGTTTGGTAATTACTCTGAAAAATTAATGGCAGTAAAGACTTACGTGGTAAGGAGTACATGTGCAACAGCTTTGGATGGTAGAGTGCGTTTTGAGATACATTTCACTTCACAGTGCTGTGGTTATGGAAAAAAATATCACTTTTTATCCCCAAAATGTTGAATATAAGGAGCGTTACCGTGGTATCGCTTCTCAGACTGTATTCCTATTAGGGATTACATGCTTTGGCGTATTTGTTCCAGATTTTTGGCAACCTTTAAAGGCTTTACCTTTTGGTAACTGTCAAAGACCAGTATCCTCACTTGGTGCATCCCAACATTGATGCATAAAATAACAACCAAAGTTGCAAGAAAACATTAAAAAGGTACACACTTGTTAGAATTGCTTTCTTTCAGATGCCTGAGAAAGGCATGTTTGTGAAAAAAAAAACCTCTTTCTCATTACTTGAAAGGATGTCATTTTCAACAATGTTTTACAGTCAATAGTCAGTGCTCGTTATCAAGTAAATTTTTATGCTCGTTAATTTTTAGAGTAATTATTAAACTATATACCCTCCATTTGAACTAAGCTTTTGGCTAATTGGTTGTTTTATGTGTAACATTTATTTTTTATTTTTTACTCTTTGCTGTTTTTCTCGATAGTGCTGATTTTTATACTGATTTTTGTAATGCGCTTTTGAACATTTTATGGTGAAATGCGCACAATAAATGTGGTTTTATTGTTATAATAAGACTAGCCAGTGTATAATTGCTAGTAAAAAGAGCAACATGAACGATATCGCAAGTACCACTTGTAAACTTGCCCTGTGGGATACTGAAAACTGCGCTACCTCTTCTAGTGTGTAAAATGCTCAACACATATGAACATTTTTCTTCCTTTCAATTGTGAATAATCAATTTTGTTAAATGTGTCCATGTATCTTTCAGGTTTTGAGCTTCATTTGACCATTAAAGTGGTTGTGATCGCAACCATTAAAAAACATCCATTGAAATGACAAGACACATTTTTAAAACCTGGGTCGCTAAATCTTCTTGGGGGCAGGTAAAATGCAAAATTATGGTGGGTTACTCTACAAAAAGCTTTTATTAGCACAAAGCATGAAGAAGAATGCACTGGTAAACACATCTTCTTCAAAGATGTTCAGTATGGTTATGACGGTATGGTTTTTATAAAAAAACCTAAAAAGCACAATATTTGTTAGACTAACACTCATCCATCAATGTTCTATTTAAGTTCCTGATGTCTTTATTTTATTATTTTTGTAGGAGAGATGAATTCGCAGAACTCTAATCTCAACATGAGGTTGACATCACTGGAGTAAATCCCAGCAACCCGACCAGGGTTCATCTTTGTCTGCTCTCATCTAAACCTCCAGTCTCGTCCAATCGCCATGTCTTTCTTGCTCAAAAAGTTCAGCGACTTCCTCGGCATCTCGGACCCCGAGTATGTCAGAGCACCTCCCCTGGACGGTGAGATTATCTACTGCAAGAACAACGTCTGTGTTCACCCTCCGTCCAATCTAGCTAAAACGGCCGAACACTACCCAGGTTACCTCACCCTTAGGTCCCAAGGTAACGGACACAAGGTTTCCTCCTTGATACTCACCTGGATTCCTAACTCCTCTCTGGATAAACCAAGGAGGCGCTCCCAAAGGAGCTCCTCTGAGACCTCCCCGGTTAAAGATACAGGAGGCAAGATAAATATTCAAGAGCATCTAGATCAGGAGCCTAATGATGTAGATGCCTCTGCGAAACAACTTCCTGTTGATGCTGGTTCAAACAATCATAATGATGACAGTTGGGAGGAGGGGCAAAATACATCTTCACAAGCTAATCAGTATTCTAGACTTGAATCTGATGTAGGGAGGTCCTTTGAAGCTGACCAAAGCACTTTGGACCAAAACGGCTTTGTGTCTGGAGACAGTTCTGACAACAAGGAAGATTGCTCTCCCTTGAAGACTTTTGATAAACAAGATGGTGACAACGATGTTGATGAGACAAATATAACAGACCCTCAGAGTTCTGTCTCTCAAAAACCAGATGGCACCCGAAGAGCAAGCAATGTCAGTGGCTCATCAGAGAGTGACAGCATCTCAACAGATGCCCAGCTGGCCCTCCTTCTAGGAGACAAAACCAGTCACAAGGAGCTGGAGAGGCCCCGGGATCTCAAGGTAGGCCCGTCAAACATGGAGAACAACTCCAACAACAAAGCCAAAGATGAAAGCCTCAGCTCCGCCTCTTCCAACCCAAGCTCCTTGCCATCGCCACTCCGAAGCCTGATGAGAGATCAGATGATCAGGGACATGCAAGACTTAGACTCTGAGGAGTGTGGGGCTAGTGTTTCTTCCTCTACCACTCCTACCACGTCCAACCCTGATCCTGGCTCCCTCCCCTCCAGCCCAGGGAATGAACCCTTTGACCCCTTCATGCCCCTCTATAACCAAAACACGCCCCCGTCACTTATATCTCCAGTCAGCCCCCTTGTCACTCATAACCTCACCTTTCCTGACAACTCGATCGAGTACATCTCCTTAGGATCCAAGTCGCCGCACTTGACTCCCAAGGAGCAGCTGTGTGGCGTGTTCTCAGTGGACCTGAGCCAGATGAGGTCTCTGAGGGTTTTCTTTAGCAGTGAGAACAGCACCAGCGGTCAGCTTGTCATCGCTAGCCAGGAGAGTCAGTACAAGATCCTTCACTTCCACCATGGCGGCCTGGAACGCCTGACTGAGGTGTTTGAACATTGGAGGTGCTGTATTAAACAGAGGAGTAAGGTGAGTGTTAGAATCTCTTCTTATCATTGAGAAGTCAAACTTGGTTGGTATCCGGCTACGGCTTTGACTGTTGCTAAGGAGGTTCTTTAATTCAATGCATGATGACACAGCATTTCAGCCGTAGCCGTAGCTATAGCCACTAAGTCAGACACTGCCCTAGTGAAAAAAAAAGAAATTAAGATTTACCAGGAATGTTATGTTTGAGTTTTATCACCTTCTGTTGGTATGCCTTGTTTGCAGCGCCTGCCTTTAAAGGGAAGGTACACGTTTGGTAATTAATTACTCAAAACAAATATTAACTTAAAAACTGAATTGGTAAAGAGCATTGGAGAGTTGTTGATAGTATAAAACATTATGGGAAACGACTCTCTCTGAAGTATTTTTGTTTTTGAGAAAGAGGTAATTTCTCACTAAGATAATAAAAGACTTCTAGCTAGTCTTTTATTCCTATCTGAAAGCACACAAATTCGTCCAACAAGGGTGTTTTTTTCCTACATCATTTTCTCGCAACTTCAAGACCAATTGACCCCAACCTTTCACAGGCTTGTTATTTTATGCTTATGATTGGATACACCAAGTGAGAACACTGGTCTATGGCAATTACCAAACGTGTACAGTGCCTTTAATTGAGAGATCATTCCCTTTACAAACCGCCAAAACATCAATCGTTTTTTTTCTACTGGCAAACAAGTGTGGGGGAGGGTCTCACAGGCCTGATTTCTTAGAAACATATAATGACGGTTCCAGTAAAAGACATTTCTTTATGAATGGTCTTACCCACAGAGTAAACTAGCCAGAGACAGCAACCACCTGTACCACAAATTTACCATCCTGCAGTCCCGCATGAAGCTGTCCGATTGTCACCCAGAGGAGGGCGTGTATGACGAGGTATCTGAGGAGATGTGGTGGTCCTACCTCAACGAGAGAGGGCAGGTGGATGACAACTATGAACTCAGAAAGGTAACGCCTACATCTTCACTTAATAGGTCATTTGATGTCAAACTTGGGATTTTGCTTGGTAAAATTGTTAGACTTTTTCCTGACTTCAGGATTTTTGACTGGTCTCTCTGCACTTTTCTTGAAAGAGGCAAGACTTTGTCTTTGTTATGACTAGACTTTCAGATACCTATTTTGAAATTATGTAGGGAGTTTGTAAGCCTCTAAACTGTAAAATTGTGTACATTCAGGGAACTTTTTGTTTCCACACCAAGAGAAAGTTGGCAGCAAATTTTCCAGATTTTCATTTTCATTCAATCTCATCCCTGGTTGTAGCTGGCTAACCACTCTGCAGCACAACAGACCATGGGAAATTGGTGTATATTGAAGTAACAATACTCTGACATTCTGACACAAGGTTCAGTATTTGTAAGTTGTTAAAGTTGAAAAGCTTCCTTGTGAAAGTGAAGACTTCATTTGCATTTTTTCTAGCTTATTTATTTATTTATTCATTGTCCCCCTTCAAGCAGATTCATGTGCATTTGAATAACCTTGTTCTCAATAAAATAGTCCTACTTTTTTTCAAGGGTCGAAATATTATGTCTCTGTGAGTATTAAAAGCTTGATTACATGTATACCTGAATTGACCTTTGGGCACATACTATTTGTCAATGATTTTCAGGCCATTTTTTTTGGCGGTATCGATGAGTACCTTCGGCGTGAGATCTGGCCATTCCTCCTCCACTACTTTGCCTTTGATTCCACCCTAGAAGAACGGAACGCCCAGAGAGGGGAGAAGAGGGAGGAGTACGAGGCCATCAAGCAGAAAAGGTATGTCATGACTAAAAGGGTTGCTTTAGGTTTGTACTCCACTACACCTCTGAAATACCCAAAAGAGGGTACATGAAGGAATATAAAGCCTTGAAGCAGAAAAGGTGGGTGATGATGCTCAGGTGTGGGTAAATGGGTGTAAAGGGGTGCTTTAGGTGTGCCTCATTCCCAACTATGCCTTCGAAGTATCCGAAGAGGGTGCATTATGGAATAAACCTATAAGGAGAAAAGGAGGCGACTACACTCAAATGGGGGTAAATGGGTAAAAAGCGGTTGCTTAGGGGTTTACTCCCCGACTAGATCTCTGAAGCACCCAAAGAGAGTACATGATGGATACTGAAGCCTTCAAGCAGAACAGTTGAAGGGTACAGAAAGTACCCAGTCCATCAGAGGGCACAGACATTACAATGTACCAAAACCCAGAAAGAGCACTTAAAGTACCTATACCCAGAGAAGGTACGTGTACATTGAAGCTCTGATAAGTATAATCAAAAACACTCTGTTATTTAAGAGATGTTAAATTTGCATCGGGGATAAAGAATATTATGTTTGTTTTTTTACTCATACACCGATGTGTGTTACATGTAGCTTGCAATTCTACAGCAGTGTCTTACCAACTAGACTACCGAGGTTGCCCGGTAGCTAGAGGCAGTTCGAATACTATGTTTTGGCAGCGGATACCGCAACGATATAAGAGATGTCAAATTTGCATCAGGGATAAAGAATATTAATTGTTAACCGGACTCAGGAAAGTACTGATTATAAACACACATCGTTGTATGGGTAAAACACAAAAATGAATTGCAAGGGTCGTGGGTTCGAATCCCACCCGAGTAACATGCCTGTGATATTTGTTCACAGGACTCGGGAAAGTACTGAGTATACAGTGCTAACACACATCGGTGTATGGGTAAAAACCAAAATTAATATTCTTTATCCCCGATGCAAATTTAACATCTATTACAAAAATTAATACTCTGTGATTTATTTTGAAAGGTTGACATTGAGTGAGGAAGACCAGGAGGTATTTTGGCGTAATGTTCAATGTACCGTAGACAAGGACGTGGTACGGACAGATAGAAGTCATCCCTACTTCAAGGGTGACAACAACCCTAATATTGACATCATGAGGTACGTCAGAATCCATGGTTGTTTATTGAGCCATCTGGGCTGTTCCAAACTCACGCAAAAATTTAAAACAAAAGTTGCATTGGTAAAGGATAGAGGTGACAAAAAAGGTTATAGAGTATGATCGTGTTTTGTGTGATCAACTGTATAGACCAATCCGACGAAACAAAATTGGTAGCACCCTCTATTGAAAAATTACCAACTGCGGTGTCTTTTTGTGCACAAACTGGCGCTGTGCTAAATACCTGTGCGCCCGGTGCGCCCCTGGATTTGTCTATACATGAAATAGCAAACCTGTGAAAATTTTGGATTATTCCATTGTGTGTGTCAGGAGAAAATAGTAAAAAACTATGCATAACTTTCAGCATGTTAACACACTGTCCTTTATTTTGGTTGTAACAGCCATAATCAGCTGTTCCATTTTTTAAAGGCAGTGGACACTATTGGTAGTTACTCAAAATAATTATTAGCATAAAACATTACTTGGTAACGAGTAATGGGGAGCTGTTGATAGTATAAAACATTGTGAGAAACAGCTCCCTCTGAAGTGACGTAGTTTTCGAGAAAGAAGTAATTTTCCACGATTTTGATTTCGAGACCTCAGAAAAACAAGCATCTGAAAGCACACAACTTCGAGTGACCATGTCGCGACAGGGTGTTTTTTTTTCTTTTATTAATATCTCGCAACCTCGACGATTGATTGAGCTCAAATTTACACAGGTTTGTTATTTTATGCATATGTTGAGATACACCAACTGTGAAGACTGGTCATTGACAATTACCAGTAGGGTCCAGTGTCTTTAAGGTTTTAAGATACAGTTTTCTTAAACGTGACTCCACTTTTTCATGAAATACTCCTTTCAACCGTAACAACTGTTTTGTGTAGGAGACTTTCACATCTTAAAACCCTGGTGTAAAATAAATAATAATATTTGAGAATTTGAATTAATAAATTGTAATGGTTGCAGGGATGTTTTACTGAACTTTGCCATCTACAAGCCGGCCATGGGTTACACACAGGGTATGTCGGACCTTCTCGCTCCCGTTCTCGCTGAGCTTCAGGATGAGGCAGACGCCTTCTGGTGTTTTGTTGGCCTCATGGACAATATTATCTTTGTCAGCTCGCCGAAAGATGAAGATATGGAAAAGCAGCTGGTAAGTGTTCTTTTGATGATTGCTAAAATTTATACTAAATGTCCTCCTGCTGACAGCTTAGAAGAAAAGTGATGAGCAAATATAATTTGATGTTGCGAACTGCTTACCAACCAAAAACTCCTATGGTATAGATGCAAAAAGTAATTAATTGACCGACGTTTTGACCCATGCAAAGTCTTTCTTAAAAGGCTAAAACCTTTTACACTTTTTTTTCTTATACCTTGTGGACTAGTTTTGACTCCACAAAATGGTGGACCATTGTAAGTTCACAAAGTAAAAAGAAAACCACACAATTTCAAGACATATAATTTTGTGTGGATCACTACTAATGCTTTCAGATGCTTATTACAGCCCAAAGTGCCCAATTCAAGGCAACGTGTCCCCTAGAAAGTATGTGTTGCGTTATGTGACTTGCCAATAACTTGTGAACTTTTCAGTTCCATGAGCATCATGCCTGATGGATACCGGCGCTGTACAAGTGTTCCTTATTATTATTTTTATTGTTAATAACAATGGTGTTTGTGTGGATGGCATTCCAGGGTTATTTGAAGGCTTTAATGAAGCTGATGTTACCTGAGTTCTGGAGTCATCTTCTCACACTCACTGATGCTATGGATCTTCTCTTCTGCCACCGGTATGTAAGAGTCTCATCTTCATGGTTAACCCTCTCTGTCGAACCACTTAGTATCATCCACTGTGGCTCTGAATAGTAGATCATTATTCCATGCATCTACACATATGTACACAGTCAACCCTTGCACTGCCTGACCATTAAATATCATCCACTGTTGTTTCAAATGATGTTAAAGGCACTGGACACTTTTGGTAATTGTCAAAGACTAGCCTTCACAGTTGTTGTATCTCAACGTAAGCATAACATAACAAACCTGTGAAAATTTGAGCTCAATCGGTCATCGAACTTGCGAGATAATAATGAAAGATAAACACCCTGATAAACACCCTGTCACACGAAGTTGTGTGCGTTTAGATGGTTGATTTCGAGACTTCAAGTTCTAAATCTGAGGTCTCGAAATCAAATTCGTGGAAAATTACTTCTTTCTCGAAAACTATGGCACTTCAAAGGGAGCCGTTTCTCACAATGTTTTATACCATCAACCTCTCCCCATTACTCTTCACTAAGAAAGGTTTTATGCTAATAATTATTTTGAGTAATTACCAATAGTGTCCACTGCCTTTAAGCAAATTGTGTTCACTTTTTCCTTTTTGTTTAATTTGTTAAATTTCTGTTCAATTGTTTGAATATATTTGAATATTTCAAAAATTTGATGACTAATATTTTTTTATATTTGTATTATTTTTAGTTAAGTTACTTTATTACTTCTTTGTCTGGTTTGCTGGCATTACTTTCAGGAGATCCACTCGATTTTAATTTAGCATGCATTTGGTAATGGGGTACTGTCAACAGGGTTTTACTTTGTACAGTCTTGTGCAATATACTTTTAACGTATTTATATTTTTTAAATATCTATTTTGTAACCTGCTTTTTTCTTACCCTGTGAAATAATAAATGAAATGAAATGAAGTAAAAAGCGCTTTGAGACCCTCAAAAACGAAGTGCTATATAAAAAACTAGTTGTGAATATTATTATTATCTCTTTTGCAAAGCTGGATCCTACTTTGTTTCAAGAGAGAGTTTAGCGAGCTGGAAGCGTTGAGGATGTGGGAGGCATGCTGGGCCCACTACCAGACAGATTACTTCCATCTCTTCATATGCCTGGCAATTATAGCTGTGTATGGAGAGGACATTGTACAACAGGTAAATAAATAGTAGACAAAATTCAGTACAAATTCTTTTTGTATCTTCAAATTTTAGCTGCCATGTTCTATTTTAATGAATAAGTAGGCCTACTGGTAATTTTGGTTTGTGGCTACTTTGCCCACTACCAGACAGACAATTTCCATCTCTCCATAGACCTGGCAATCATGGCTGTGTATCATGGCTGTGTATGGAGAGGACATTGTACAGCATAATTTTAGTGGACAGAATTAAGTACAAATTCACAGAGGTGCAAACTCTCCTCGATTCTGCAGAAAGTTCCCTCTTCTTTTTGTGTCTTCAAAGTTTTAGCAAGCATATTCTATTAAAATAAATAAGTAATTTTGGTTCTTGCTTAAAAGTTTTCTGCTTAGCAAAAAATAAGCAGGAAACCAGCCCAAAATGGTACATATGTTATGTTTGGTTTGGCTGGTAACTGTTTTTCCTAGTAAGCACACAACTGCTGGTGCTGAAGCAACTCTATAAAATCAGGCCAAGCTGACCGCAAAGATGACCTTTCTAGCAGACAGTAATTAACGATAACAATAACAACTGTTTATTCCTTGCAGAAACTGCCTTCTGATGACATGCTCCTCCATTTTAGTAATCTTGCCATGCAGATGAGTGGAGATCTTATTCTCAGGAAAGTAAGAAACAGTTTATTGTTTCAACAAAAGCACAAAGCTTTGCATTTAAAAAATATATAACTGTACTTGAAACATACCTATTTAGTCGTTAAAAAACCTAACAAAACTCATAATTATTCTCCTGGTTCAATGGAGCCAGGTTATTCCATTACTTCATCTGTTACTTTGACTGCCTATTCCTTATCGTTTTATGTGTGTGCAATACTATTGTTTTTTAAATTGTTTTACTCCATTGTGCTGACTTCTTATGATATTGTACTTTTTTGTAATGCACTTTTGAACATTTTTATGTTTGAACGGGCACAATAAATGCATTTATATTAATATAATTCAAATTATCCCACAGTAGAATAAAAAGCAAGACAAGCTCTCAAAGAACAAAATCTACACAGCAAAGTAGATATACTAGAAATGGTATTAATTACCAAAACATAATTTACATTATTATTTTGAATATTAACATTTATTATTATCAGGGATGAGATTGCTCAGACTTTTGGCTGAGTTCAGACTTTTTATGTCGGCCTGGTAAAGAAAATCAGAGAATATTTTTTCCCACAAATAAAGAAATCCTGCTCATTGGTCTACTTCTCTAGTGCTTTGGATACTGTTTCCAAAAACTCCTTGGAATCTATAACCCCAGGGGTTACCAAGCGGTAGAAATGGCATCATTTCATCATACCTTTGAACTTGTAACGAGAGTGTCAGACTTTCCGTTATTAATGACTCTCACCCCTGTATTTTGAACAACAATACTTCATGGAGGCAATGAAGACAGTTGCATTGGTGACCTTGAAAAGCTCCAGTCAAATGCCCTTTAAAGCCCCTTAACTGTGTTAACCAAGGAGAACATGCCTAGGTGCCCTTGCCCTTTCAAAAACAAAGCATACAGGCCTGGAATAATGTGTGTTTAGGGATTTATTCAATTGAATTTTTTGGTTACATTTTACATTCCTGTATTAAGTGTGAATGATGTCATTCCCCCGATACCCTTGGATGTGGTTTCATGCACATGATCACTTCATTGTGGTTAGTTTATGGACCACCTGTTCACTATGTTTATTTGTATCATTATTTTCAATGGTCACAGCTGGTCTGTTTTAAAATGTTAATTGATCATTATCTATTTGTGTCTTTATTCTAAAGTCTTAGCTGCAGGATATTTTATAACGTAGTAATGCAGGGTATTTTTGTTCATGGTTTTAAGTTTTGCTTCATAAATGCTGTTTATTCTTTAAAAAATTAAGGCATCAATTTCCTAGAGCCACCTTAGCAGGCAATTTTCTTAGCAATCTTCTGCTTAGCAAAAACTAAGCTATGGATACCAATCAAAGATGGTACAATTAAATGTATTTTGGCTTGTAACCTAAATCTGGTGAGCAGAATTGCTTTGTGCTTCGGTACATTTTGTGTTTTTATAGCAGCTCTAGATATGAAATTGGGCCAGGTTGTTAAAACCACAGTGCAGCGTGTCTCATGCTCTACTCATCAATCTGCTAGTATTTTCACTATGAATGAAGCAACCTTTCTGCTATTATTTTACCCAAAATTTTAGGGGATTTTCCAATAATTTAGTTTTTGATATATTCTTTCTCGACAGGCTAGAGGTCTCCTCCATCAATTCCGCCTGCTTCCCCGCATCCCGTGTACCCTGGACAAACTCTGTGAGACTTGCACCCCGGGTATGTGGGATAGTGGCCACACCCCGGAGGTTGAATGCGTGGGCCTCGGGGTTCACGAAGAGGGCTACATCTGCCCTCATATCAGGTGAAATAAATGTTCAAAATTATTTCTGAGGTTTTCTCGGAAGACGAAGAAAGAAAACATTTTCACAGAAAATGTCAATGTGTATAGCAAATGTTTATTTATTTATTTATTTGTTCATTCATTTTTAATAATGAATACTTGTGTTGTGTGGAAGGGAATGACTGTTCTGTTGAAGCGTAAGTTTTATTTCATTAATCTTTTCGACATTGGGTAATTGAACAAGTTCAGGTAGTACTGTGGGACAGACTGTTTTCACAAAAGACAGAGAAAAGTACGGACAAATATTTTGTTTTGAACATTTGTTGTGTAAAAAACCTGAAATCTCTGATGAGTTGTGGTGGTTCTGAAAATCAGTGGTGGTGTAACAAGTAGACGCTTCAAACCGCATGCTCTGATTTTATTTGGGAGTAATCTGGACTCTGAAATGCATTTGGAAAACATTCTACTTAAGTACATCTCTGATCCGTTTGGTTCGTTAAATGAATTCAAGATAATTATTTCTAAAACCAGATATGAAATATTTTAAAAGTTTATTGTGTACATTTTATGTTTACTCAGTATTTTATAAGGACCTCTTGAATATACAAATATGGGTAGCTTTATAAGGTAGATAAGATGGTATTGTAAATGTTCTTATTTAGATGAGTGATCTTTGCAGGTCAAAGGTCATTCTTAGAATCCTGGAACCCCTTGCAGAAACCTTGTTCCTAGTGGTGTACAATCACGCAGCCTCTCTTTCCAGAGTGTCTTTCTCAATCAAAGTCCCTGGAAGTGTGACTTTGAAGTATTCAAATATATTGGATATTATAATTAGTCCTGTGGTCGATCTATTTTGTGGATATTATAATTAGTCCTGTGGTTGATCTATTCTGTGTATGCAAACTATACAGCACACTGTCTAAAGACACAACAAATCATAGAGCAACTGATGTTTTCTAAATCTTTGTTATCTTGTGATACCTGTACGCCTAAAAAACTGAATGCAGTTTAATTAGGGTGACCACTTGAAAATGTGATTCATTTGAAGTGTATTCATGGTATTGCGTCAAAATTTGTGCATTATTGAATCACTTTTCTTTCTCTTTTCTTGACTTTTGTTGGATTGCAGCTCAGCTGGAAAGTTTAAACATGTGGGTATACCTTGAATACTATGTACAACGTACATGTACCCTCTCAGTTCTTTTTGCATGAGTCCTGACCTTTGTACACTTCATCCACCAAATGTAGACTTGTCAAATTTAATCCAAAATGTAAAACTGAATCGGACTTTGCACAATCTAGTGATATTGTACACTTACCATGCTTACAGCCATCTTGTATTCTCTTCAGTAGAAAAGTTGTCTTATTAAACTGTAGACGTCATGTCCAAATTGGTGGTTATGGCTACAGCTTTGGCTGGGTCACCAGGACAACATGCATTGAAGCATAGGCTCTTAGCAACAGCCATAGCCACAAATTCGGACAACGACTACAAGCTGGAAGCAAAAAGTAGTCTGGCACCTGTGATGTGCCTACCAGCGCTCTTTCTTGTATGTAGGAATACGAGTAGTAAGACCAAGGCAATGTGATAAAACTGGTAGACAGGACACTAGAAATGCAAATTCAGTCACATTTTTATGAGTAACAGTACACCATTCATAGACTGTAAGATCTAGATAAAACAAACAACACCAATTGGTATCAGCTATGACATGATGGTCCATATTACACTTTTACTCATTTTTACCTGAGGTACATGTACAGTACATCCATGTATCACAGCTAAGCAGACATTCAGCATATCACTGCGCCTGTCCAACCTTTCCATTTGACCCACTATAACACAAGCAGTTGTTGATGATTGTCTTTAGCAATGGATCTTGAGGCCTAAAAAATTCAGGTGTAGAGTCGATTTTGTGAAACTGTTTAAAGAATGAAACTGTTCAACTACTTTTAATTTGCTTTTTAGTATAAATATCCACAGTTGCACTCTGTTTTGGTTTTATGATTTATCACACTAACCCAATCATGATTTTGCATTTGCCATATGCCAACAATGTTTTAACTCAAACAGGCCTGAAGTTACATGGATGTCATACGTGTAGATGCCATGTCCTTGGTTGATGTGTTCTTGGCTTTGGCATTCCTTTAAATATTTCCTGTAGATTTTTGCAACATTTTCAAAATGAAAATCGCGATGCCCTCTCAAAGATAGTATTCCAGGCCTGTGTTTGTATTGATACATGCAGTGATTATGTATGGCTGTGTCTGGATTGGCGGCTGCAGCTTCATGGACATGCCAACAAGCCTTGAAGCGTTGGATGTCTTTACTAATAGCCATAGCCGCAGACGCCTATTCGGACACAGCCCCACGTAGTGTTAGGAAAATAATTGTTTATGAAACTAACACGCATTCAAAAATTTCTTTACTAATAGCCATAGCCGCAGACGCCTATTTGAACACGGCCCTACTTAGTGTTAGGAAAACAATTGTTTAGGAAGCTAACACACATTCAATTTTTTTTGTTTTTTTAACATTGGACCTAGCCGGCTTGAATTCTCCACACTTAATCATCTCCTCTTGATTGTTCAACAATTCACACAGAGTTTTTAGCTTCAATCTAATGTCAGACCTGCCAACTCTCCTTGATTCTGCAGAAAGTTCCCTGAAAATTAACCAATCATTCCATGTTTTGATGAACAAATTTGATAATCTCCCTGATTATGGAAACTCATTCTGTTGAATGTAACTCTACACAAAATCTGTTGTACAAAATCTCCCAGATCGCAAGATTCAAATGTTGGCAGCTTTGTAATGTTAGTTGCTTGGACCTGTACTGAAACTTACACAGCACTTCATCTGGCAGTACAACTAACACACAACTTATCACATCTTGCTGTTCATTTCACAAGCAGGAAGCAAGATTTTGATGTTTGTGCTTTTAGTAATAACAGCTCATCATTGTTGAAAATAGTGTGCAATATTTATTTGTTGTCCAAATCTTCCTTTATTCTCATACTCCTCCTTTGCCAAAATTTGTGGAAAAAGTTGATGTATTGTTTTGGTTAGTTTTTATTTTTGAACTGTGTCTGGCGAAGAAGTGTTCATAAAGTGTAACCCCTCAGCAATATTGACAATGTTACTCTCGAATAGTTATGATCAAAATGTCCTCCAGTATCTGTTCGTTTAAAGGTTGGTGAAAAAGCAAACTTTACTGCATCAGCGGGGTTTGATATGTCAACTGGGCTACCAGCCTGAATCCAGGAAATTTAGCAGGTTCCATAACTGGGTTTAAAAGGGCAAAGGGTGTGCCATGGCTAAGCGGTTAAGAGCACCAGACTCAATCTCTGGTGTTTTTGATGAGCAGAGTGTGGGTTCAAGTCCCGGTCCTGACACTTGTGTCCTAGATACTTTACCCTTTACTATAAAATGCAGATTTATAGTGCATTAGCAACTGCTGAATTTAAAAAAAAATTGTCACCAACAAAATTGCTTGTTTTTTTTTCTGTAATCCTTTTTAGGAAAGAACACAAAACTTTTTCTACAATTTATACTGTCTACCTTCAATTTCTAATATTTTTTTTTTTTTAAAGTTCACTTGCAAGCATTAGATTTGGATACCATCACTTAAGAGCGATTTTGTATTCTTTTAACCTTTGGTTTGGACGAGCTATGGCACCACCCTCACTATTGATTTATATTGAGTTGAACACTACAATGATTTCTTTTGTATCACTTTGCACAACATCCTGCAAGAAGTGTTTGCCAAAAAAGCACACTAACAAAGGTCAAAGAAGGGCTCCAAGGTCAAATACTTTTTCGTGATGCACTTAACTTAAAAAAGATAGAGTCCTCATGAAAGTGGGTTGAAAATAACAAGGCTCTTACCTCTTGTTAAAATTGTGTAAAATGTCAATTTATTTTACACTCTTTCCAGAGTGAAATCGGAACATGACATCAACAAACAGCAAAAAACAAATGGGTCTCAAAATTGGTTCCAGGGAGAATTTTTGCACCTGGCAAAGATCAAAATCAACGTTTTTATTAAATATCAGAGTAATGCAGTTTTTTTAAGCTCAAGTTGAGATTTGTAATTTGTTCATTATTTTTATAAGGACTCTATCTACAATTGGAAAATAAGGGGATACAAAACTGAATTTGACCTTGGAGCCCCTCTAAAAATAACTTATAAATTGTTTTACGTTACTTTGGTTTGCATTTTGTTCACTTATTGTCTTTTTTAATGACACATAGAGGCAATGTGTACGTGTAGAAAAAGACGTAACTGTGGTAGGAGATTGGCCCAAAGGGACAACCTTGCCAACTTCACTCAATAAATATAGACCCCTCGCATTGGTTGCTCTCACTGCTGGGGTCAATCAATGGAAATGCGCGTGTATGCAACGCGCAACTCTCAGCCAATGATAGGTCTTCATTGACCTCAGTGAGGGCGCTGTTTTGCTTGTATTCATAGTACATTTTATCTGACTGATATATAAAAGTATATGAAAGCGTATACCACATTTGCTAGGTCAATTTTTGTGCTCATTTTGGTTTTCCACAAGGGAAACTGACTGGGTAAATTTCATTCTATTTTGAGTGAATAGAGAAAAGTTTATAGCTTGATATTTTAAATAAAAAAGTCGCACACCCTTCAGGTTGTATTATAAGCTTGGGTGAGAACCTTAGTTATATGGAACTTGCATATATTGCAGGCTGGAATCTGTTTGTCAAACAGTGGATGATATTTAGTGGTCAGACAGTAGGAGGGTTGACTGTACTGTAGAGATGTATTTAGCATGTGGTAGTATACTGCATGCTGGCATCTGTTATTCAAACAGTGGATAATATTGAATGATCCAATAGTAGGAGGGTTGACTGTGTGCTGGTGTGGTAGATGCATTCACCACTTGGTAGCATGCTTATGGTGGCATCTATAAAAACAGTTGATGATATTGGATGGTTGGACAGTAGAAGGGTTTGAATGAAGTTGTAAAAAAAAACAATTAGTATATTTATATCTTTCTTGTACAGCTTAATCAATATTTAGCTATTTATATCATAGAATTTAGTACTACATGTGTCTAACACTTTATATGAACCAATTAAACAAAAATATGGTGACTTTCAGTTCAACTGTGACATTTTTAGGTGAAAATGTAATGAAAAACTATACTGTGTGCTTATAATTTACTAATTAAAGGAAATTACACTGTTGATAAATGCCCTGAAATGTTTCCTTTTAAAATACACCTGAATTGTTATCTGAATTTCAGTACCAGACCTGGTGCTGGCCAGATGAATTGTCATATTGAAGAAAATTTGATAAATTTTAAGTTTTTCGCTTTTAGCTTTTGAGAAAGACTCTGCTTCGGTTAAAACATTAGGCCACTAACTTTTTTTAATTTTATTTGGTAAGCAGTTTGCAACAACTGAACTCAATTTTAAATTTTTGTTAAAACACTCCACGAACCCCAATAATACATCCTGTGCACCTCCAGTTTGGTCGAAAGGCCATGACAATGTCACAAACCTAGCCGCTGCCAAATTATGCCTTGCAAACAGTACTGTGAAGAAACATGAAGATAGTACTTCAGAACAAGTATTATTTTTAGTTCTGAATTAATTTTGATTTTATTAGTGTACTCGCAAAATTGGGGCCAAGTTACAAAGCTGCTTAAGCAGACAATTTTGCTTACAAATTTTGTGCATGGCACTTTAAGCAGGATACCAGGTATATGAAATTTGGCCCCTTAAAAAGTAAAAGACAATCTTCCATTTAGAGTATTTACCTTCCTCGAAGTTCCAAGATCAATTTTTCTGTGTAATTCACTGAAGATCTCTGTGTAGTAATTATATAGTGCTGAGCACTGCCTTTTAAAGAAAAATTCTGAATTTACATACTATATACTTTATAACTTTTCAATTCTGATCGATGTGTGTACAGTATAACGCTGCTATATTTATAAGAAAATATGTCTTTCTTAACTATTGGTTGATCTGTTAGGCCCTGCCAACCTGGGGTGCGTTTTGGCAGTCGTAACCATGACTGTTTCGGTCATTGTCAAGTGGTTAACCAAAGGCTAATTCAGCTGAAACAGTTGTTGGGTATGACCGCCAAAACCCACCCCTGTCTGTTAACGACACCCATGTGGGTACGACAATTGTGTCTTACCATACACCCACTACATGGGGTGTATTTTTGTGGCTGTAATCTTAGCTGTTTTGGTTGTACTTGCTATTGGTTGATCACTATAGCCATTGTCTGAGACAGTTATTGGTTTTGACCGCGAAAACGCACCCATGCAAAAGGCATGCCGCTGCAATCAAATGGCAGAAACCTGTTTACATTTTGTTATGGGATTTTAACAAATGAGAACTTTGTAGGGTTTCTGGATAGATGTTCGTGGTTGTGATTGGTCAATGCATAAGGAGGCGGCGCTTAATGGATCGTTTTTTTTTATCAATGTCAATTTCATGTGTGCTGCATGAACGCAACGATTATTATTAGTATTATTGTTATAACCTTGATGATAGTGTGGCATTTTATATTTTGATGCTGTAAAAGAGTGTGTCCTGTCACCTGGGTGCAATTTCATGGTACTGGTTACTGCGTTACGCCTGATTCATACTTCCTGGGAATGCGAAGTGAATTTTGGCGATGCAATAATGGGTATGCGCTGTTTTTCCAACTGTGACACAAGAAAATTTGCTTTGCAGGAAGTATTCACAGGAAGTATGAACCGGGCTTTATTTTGTACTTAATGGCCAATAGAATCACATACTTTGTGAATGTCGTAAGCGCAGAACTCCATGGTCTGCAGTGCCGTTATATTCGGCCCAGTTCTTTTGCTATTAGTAACTTTATAGTTTTTAAAAGTCTATCCTATTCACAAACCATTTTAATCCAAGTTTTGCACCTTGTTAAACAAAGGGCCATAAAAAAACATGAACACCCAAGATCCTACAGTGGACGTTCCTTTGCTATTGTATAAACAAGGAAAGGACATTCTTAAAATCATTTCTATTTCATACATCAACTTTACTATAAAAGAATAACTGTGCTTGAGAAAATGCTTCCGTCAAAAGAAAAATCATATACTTTCAAAATCATGGTAAACATTTTGGGTATGTGCATTTTGTCCACCAAACATCTCAAGATTCTGCTTTGTGTTGAAATCTGCTGTTAATGGCTGCACACACTTTGTACTTTTTTGGCGTATCGTGGTTGAGCGAGTGAGAGCACCTGACTCAAGCTCTGGTGTTTCTGATCAGCAGATTTTGGGTTTGAGTCCTGATCATGGCACTTGTTTCCTTGAGCAAGATACTTTACCATAATCACTTTGTCCTTTGGATGGGACATTAAGCTGTAGGTTGCATGGACTAGGATTGGTAGTGCATTACAAGAGCCCATAGCACTTATCATGGAAGAGTAGAGGTTAATCCTGGTAATACTGTTGTTTCTTTGCTTGTAAATGGTGTCAGAATGGCATGGTTGCGCCAACATAGTCGGTCACAGATGCCCTAGGTGTGTAAAAACAAGTCAACATTGGGCATATTTGCAACCAATAAATTGCAGAAAACACTGGAACTGGAGGCCCTCAAGTGGATATGTCCGTCTTCATAAGACTCAAAGAGTGGAAACCTGCATGTGTGTTTGCGCAACACACAATAATAAATAAATTTTCTTTTGAACTCAGTGAAGGGCGCTGTGTGAGTTTGTTACTGCATTTGCAAGGTTGTATTCAAACCTTAACTGCTTTAATGCTTTATAAGTCATGTTATTTTGTGCATTTATTCCTTGAACTGCCAGATGAAAGAAAACCATACGTATTTTGCTACACTGATGTAGTCTGTATATTTGTCATGTACTGTACATGTATGTACGTCCTTTTCCCACTACTACCCAGGGTTGATAAACGACCAGGCCTTTCACACTATGGTTACTTTAACCCCGGTCTGCCCCAGCAAATAGGCATACCACAGGGGATATGCTACCCCTGCTCCTGAGTTGGGGTAAGCAGTAACACCCTGGGGTATTTTTGAAACGTACAATTGGAACCCCCTGGAATGGGGACACGTAGTGTGAAAGTGCACTAGGGTAAACCTGGGGTAGAAAAAAAGTCCCAGGGCCTCCCTGCGGCTGTTTTCCCACGGGGATAAGAGATGCAGTGTGAAAAGGGATTACAAGTATGCTTACTTGAGAGGGGTTAAATAGTCATCCTCTGTTTGTCTTCATTTATTTCTACAAAAACGCATAAATTTAGTCCAGCCAGGCTTTTCATACTATCTTGGTCTTAAATGGGCGTTGTACATGTATTATGTAAATTAGAAGAAATGCTATTCACAAAATGTATGTTCTTTTTGCCGTCAAAAAAGCTGCGTCGAGTTACGGCTGATAGTAACAGTCCTTATTAATTTAATACATCAATTATGAAATTGTATAATAAAATAGTTTATCTACGAGATAACCAAATAAAGATTACAAGATATTGAAATATATTTGTTTGTTTTTGTCTTTTATTGATTTTCTGTAAAATTAGGCCTAATTGTCTTAGTAAAATGCCCTTTCTTTTAGATTTATAGCTGCAAATCAGATAGTTCCCGCCCGACGTCACAAAATTTAAAAGTTAGAACTGACACATCATTTTTTAACGAACAACTCATGTTAGGCGGAAAAACTGTGTGCAGCTTAATTGCCCAACATCAGCCGGACGGCCCCTTCAATATCAAGGTGAGGGCTTCAATTAAATGTTTTGGGCTGTTGACCTTTATCAACTGTCATCATGTAAATTCAAACAAAATATGTGAGTGAAAACCATTTTACACCAAAATGGAACAATATTTGGTATGGTGATGATTTCATTTGGTCATTTGGGTCACTATTGAGCTGCTTGATGAGCAGATAATTATTGGTTATAATTTTTCTAATAATAGCAGGATGGTAATTTTGGGTGGTAACCTTATTCGTGTTAGCATAATTTTGTTATGCTTGGCTCCTTTTTATGCCTAAGCAAGGTCCCAATTTTATAAAGCTGTTAAGCAGAAAATTCTGCTGAGCAAATTTCTTGGCTAAGCAAGAAATGAGTGTGGTACCAGTCGCAGCAGTGGTAAATATGGTACTCTGGTTGTTAACCTATTTCTAAGCAAGATTTGTTTGTGCTTAGCAAGTTTTTGTGCTTACAGGCTTTATGAAATTGAGCCCTGGTCATCTTGCCTTATTTTCTACCTCCACGAGCTCGTAATGCCATAACCCAGGCATATAAGGATGGTAAAAAAGCCTTAATGTAGATGAGCATTCTAAGATAGAGGGGTCCTATGATAACATCAGGCTGTCTTTTGACTATAGAGTGGAGTATTCTTTCTGCGACGTAATCTGTACTCATCCCTGATGCTATGGTCGCATCCATTTCTGTTGAAAGCAGAAAAAAAGCTTAGATTACAAATTTAAGCGGTCGGGTTGATATATACTGGTATCAGTGAGGCACTGTGTGGATTGGGTTTTCAGTCCCTGCCTGATTGCATGGGTTTTCCCTGGAATAATTCTCTGGGGTTTTCCTCCAACATCTTAAAACTAAAAACTGAAACTTCCTTCCTTTTTGTCTTCTCTCCATTTGGTTTTTGGCTAGTATATTTATATAAAAAAAATTGAGGAGCTTAAAATGTTTTCACTTGTATACTTTATACAGTCACAGGCCTACTAAGATCTGAACCCTCTTGTAGTTGATTCATGTTTACCGTAATCTCCAGCTTATAAGCCACCACTTATACATTGTTTTTGTACTCTAAGAAAAACGTCTGCGGCTTATACACACTGGGCGGCTTGTAAACCAAAAATTCAGCACTAATTCAATTGGATGTTTTAAACAAAATTAATTTCCTGTTGCAGTAGAGTAATTTGTTTTTCAAAGACGTCAAAAGAACTTTGGGATAAAAAATATTTAAATCACTTTACCTCCGTGGGGTGTACCATCTGCTGTGACAGCGTTGTAAGAATAGTTAGTCCGGATGTAACCAGGGCTGATGATTGTCACTAAGACATTGTGTTGTGCCATCTCAGCGCGTAAGCATTCAAAGAATGCCTGCATTGCATGCTTCGATGCTGCATCTGAGAAGGTGAAAGGAAGTTCTTTAGAGCAAAATTGAGGTTAATAAGTTTTCCGAGTCCTGTGAAAAAATATCACAGGCATATTTTCTCGGAATATTTACATGTGAATGATATTAAACAGTCAAACAGTAGGAGGGTTAACTGACGACTTTGAATTGGACAAATTATTTGTTACAAAGTTGGGACTGGTAAAAATCGGCTTGTAAAATTGTTTCCAATCTAAAATGCTCCTTCGTAGTACTTACAAGCTGAACGAAAGGGTATGGCAAACTTTCCTTGAACACTGCTGAGTGCAACAATATGGCCACCTCCCTTGGCAATCATCGATGGTAAAAGTGCTGCAAAACAAAATGTCGTGAATAATGGCATATCATTATAATAAATTGTAATATGTAGTGGCCAATTGGACCAAAATTTTGAGCCAAGCTGCTTAAACACAAAAAGTATAAGCACAACAAACTTATGCTTACCAGAATAAGGTTACCATGTCACCTGTACATTTTCCTGCTAAATTTGGGACCATCCAGAGAGTTTGGATTCAAATCTTCGTCATGTAATATGTGTTTTGGGGTAAGACACTAACATTTCTTCTCATCGCCCTGGAGTCAATAGGTCTATGCAAGGATTTGGATTGTTCATGAAAAATGTCAGCACTCTAAGCTCCAATTTGGTTGCGGATGCTGCATACTCCTAAGGAACTGAGATCAATTCACTGCGCCAACCCGACCGCCCGTCACCACATCATCATACATTGAAGTATGGTGTCCTTATCAACATCCTTAGCAGTGCTTATAGCAAGCCATAATAACCATAGCTGCCAATTCAGATATGACCTTACATTCGTAGTAAATCAAATATTTACCTTTCGTCAATGCCACTGAGCCAAAGTAGTTCACTTTCATAACCTTCTGTTGCACGGATAGCTCAGTCTCCAGCACGGTTCCTCTGAACCCCATCCCTCCATTGTTGATGAGAATATCTACACCTCCATCATTCAGAGCCAATGCCTTGGCTGCCTTGGCTGGGATGCCTTCAAGATCCTCCAGGTCCAGCGGAAGGACGTGGGGTGGGTGTGTCGTTGTAGTCTATACAAAAAATTACCAGCGATAATAAATCAGTGTGATAAACAGCTCGCCATGAAGTAACGTAGTGGGTAATTTCTCACTCAAATATTAAAAGACTTCAGGCTTGAAGCCTATTATTAGGCATCTGAAAGCACATAGATTTGTGCAACTAAAGTGTTTTTTCTTTCATTTTTCTCTTGCAACTTCATTGACCAACTGAGTCAAAATTTTCACAGAGTGTTATTTTATGCATATGTTGGGATATCTATGACATTTACAAAATGTGTACAGTGCCTTTAAACCTGCACTATGTTTTGTTCTCTTCCTTCATGATACAGGGCATGCCTTTAATTACAATCTCCTACAACAAAAGTACAGATGCAGACTATCGTCAATGATATAGCTATATTACTTACCAGATCCAATGATATTAACTCATTCTTCACTCGTTCTAGTTCATTCACTCGTCTGGCACATAAGATGACCTTTGACCCTGCCTTGTAGAATGCGTGTGCACACGCTTTGGATTGGAATTAAAAAAACCAAGAACAGACGTGAGGAAAACTTTTACCCGGAATTTACCTAAAACCTCCACCCTTCTTCACTTGCTTTTGAACAAAAAAAATATATGTGGTTTATGTTAGTTTTTTGCATCGGGATAAAGAACATATATTGCTTTTACCCTTTCTCTTTATCCCGATGCAAAACTAACATCTATCAAACCATTTTGGTACCTGCTGTTAGGATCCATAGGATTCCAACTGCTTCAAGCCAACTGGCTAGCTTTGGTGTTCTAGTGGTAAGACATCTACTCTAGCAATCCAAAGGTCGTGGGTTTGAAACCCTTCCAAGTAATTTGCTTGTTAATTTTTGTTTTTACAAAACTTGGGAAAGTACTGAGTAGACAGTGTTTCATTGAATACACATTGGTGAATGGGTAAAAACAAAATATACAAATAAAATATATTTCAAAAAGCCTACCAACCTGTAAAATAACTGATTGATTTGATAAAATAAATACCTTCTCCTAGTCCAGAACTTGCTCCAGTGATTAACACGACTTGACCTTGTAACCCTGAAATCTTTCTTCTTAGTGTTAGGCGTCGCAATAGCCACAATAATCCTACACTGCCAAATGCAATGCCAGCTACCAGCTGGAGCTGTGATGTTCTCAAGCTTTCCATCTCCCCGAATTATCTTTTCAAAAAAGGCATTACATTAAATTAGTCAGTCAGCAGATTATGTAACTTGTAATGGTATACCAAATATTGATGTAATGATCTATCAACATCCATGATAATCATAAAAGCCTCTTCATCATCTGGACAGGGTGAGATGTAGGAGGAAAACCCCAGATAATTATTCCAGGGAAACCCATACAGTCAGGTAGGATAGGGAGTGAAAAACCCAATCCACGGTGTCCCCGGTGTTATTTTAAAGTCCCAGAGGTGCGGCGAGGCAATACAACCATCGCACCACCTGACTTCCTTATGAGCAAGTTCATAGGTTTCAAAATTTGCATCTCACACATGAGGATATATGAAACGTCCAAAACATTTGTTTGCGAAGAAATTTATGAAATCAGTTAATTTCTAATTTGTATATCTTTGTAAAAATGAGTACTGGGTTAGACCCAGTAACTGGGGCACTGTACTCCTTTTCCCCCGAAATTTGTCATTACCGGTGAGCGACAATAACATTTTTAACAATGACAAACTGAGGAGTACAGCGCCCCAGTTACTGGGTCTACTTTTGAGTAGTGTTGGTTCTGAAAAGAACCGGTGATTGACAAATCAGAACTCAGAACCAACACCAAAAGAGATTAATTAACAGTACACCTCCTGGTGCTATCGCAAACCTTTCCTAAAAAAAGAAACTCACACCGTGCAAAGTTTCAAATCTTATCACAATCCTCATAATATAGTTTCTGGGCCAACAAACAATGATGTGATACTCAAGTTAGTTGGAGTTTTTAAAATCTTGACTAGAATCAGTATAGTTAAATGTACTTTTACCAACTTACATTATTATAAATTACCGGTTAGTCACTGGACTGGGATGTAATTGTGCTGCTAAGGTTTTTCTTTTAAAATTTAAAAGAACTACCATGAAAGTTGACACACAAAAACTTGCAACCGAAATATATTTATATTATTACTCGATTCCATTCCACACTCCAATCTGCTCAGCTGGACGTGGACCGGTCCGGATCCAATGTCAACAAAACAAAAGTCATTAAGTTACATAACTCTAGAAGTGTATGGGTCACTGATCAGTGGTTCGGGGTCACATCACAAACCAACTACCGAGTTTGTGGCTGAACTAGGCGGAAGGGAAATCCCCATGCGTTTGGAATGATTTCCTGTCCCGATACATGTTAACGAGGCGGTGAAAATGAGGAATGCCCTGCACCAGTCTAAATGGCTTGGGAATCCTCCTGTTCTTCTCAGAACATTAGAGGGCGCTTTTCGGTCGGCAAAATTGTCTGATCCTCGCCTCTAAGAGAAACCGGACTACTCTAGCATGTGTTTGTATGCGACAGTTTCTACATTGTTGACAATCACGCAAAACGCACCGCTACACCTAGAACGTTAATTTATGAGAATTACTGAAAACATTACTGCTGAAAATCTTGTTTTACTCCCCACCATGAGCCTGTCTGGGTGTCCACACGTGGGTAACTTCAAGGCTGCAAAAGGATCAACACCTTATAGGCTAATTGTTTCGTATTTTGTGTCGTGTAGCACAAGTACAGCTGTCAAAAGAAAGGTAAGATTGGGCGACGAGTTTTTGTTGTTCGTACGGGCCGGATGAAGGGGGGCCTTCCGCCGGGGTTGTCCCGTACAAACTCTTGACTTTTTACGGTGACGTTTGACTCGCCGTAACAATCAAACCTTTCACATAATTTGGGAAGTAATTTGTACATCAGAAACATTTGACGGAGGTTATCATCGTAATATCATCCAATTTTGAAATTTGTATACGTTTCCCGAATATTTATTGGGTTTTTTATTCAGCGAAGTTGAGTTTTTTTTTCTTTCTTTCATTGACATTGTTTGGGGTGTGAAGAAGTATGCATTGTATTTGTATTGTTGTCTGGCTTGCATTTCCGTGTATTGAGTTGGATAATGGGATTTTGATTTATTTGACAAGGTGTATAAAAAGTAAGTGCGAAGGATTTTGGTGTTTTCGGAAACTGTCTTTGGAAAGTTTGTGATTGCTAACTAAGTATTAGTTATTAAATAACTGTTTCTTGAACTTGAAGTCAAAGAAGAAAACATTTGTTGTGTGTCTTTTGTAAGGTAAAAAATCAGTTAAATAGTTCGTTTTTAAAGTTATGGTTACTCAACAATTTATAAACATAAAAGCCTACTCTGTGAGTAGCACTGCTGCTATTTATAGTTAGTATACACATAATGAATGTTTATGAGTGCAATGGTGCGAATATGTTCATGAGTTGAAAGATGGAATGTTCTATTCAACGAGGCGGAGCCGAGTTGAATGGATCATTCCAGCTTTCAACGAATGAACATATTCGCACCATTGCACGAATGAAAAACATTCATTATTTGTTTTATATAACATCCAAGTAGAACTTTGTCATTTTGATTGAAAGAAACAACTTTCAAAACAAACAATTTCAACTGTAGAAGCCGAATGCTAGTAATTTTACTATGCCTTCTTGCAGTAACACCTGCGCTGCGTTACCAAAGACACCTGCACGCAGTGACGTTTTTACTCAGCTTTTTCGTTCCATCCGAAAAGTACCATTGCACGCAATGGTACTTTTCGGATGGAACGAAAAAGCACGGCGAGTGACTCAGCGTGCAATGGTACTTTTATTTGCTATCACGTGACGGACAATCCTCCAATCAAATGGCAAGGATCTGCTTGGGTGTTATATAATATAAAATAGTTTGAAAAATGATTCTCTATTTATTCTTATCTTAGGCTCTTTGAAATTGAGGCAAAATGGTTTTAGTAGTTCCCCCCCCCCCCCTAAAACATTTGAACTGTTTCGATGTCTGTTCGCACAATGCATGCTGTGGCCAGAAATGAATGAAACTTGTTTTCAGCTTGTAATGGGATTTTAATGAGTTTAACTTTCAGGTGCACTTTCTTATTTGCCAATTTTAGGCTGCATACTTCCTGTGATTATCTTGCTTTTTTGTAAAGCTTTGTTTCATTGTCATTTTCCTCTTCAGAAGAGGATCTTTAAAGTAGTTATTTAGGATAAAGATTAATCATTATTTCATTCTTTTTTGTTTTCTTCATGTGCATACAGGCAAGAGCATGTCTATGTCACGTTTGTCGCCAGCCAGACCTCAGGCTTCACTCCTGCCTTTACTGTGTTTTCTTCGGGTGCTATTCATCAGGACATATACATGACCACGCTAAGGCAACCAAACATAACCTTGGTAAATAAAAAAAAAGGTCATTCAAACTTCCTGTCTGGAACGAGGTTTTGGCCTTGAACCCCAACCCCCCCTCTTTTTCGAAATAAGAACAAGGCGGTAAATAAATTGCATCAGGATAAAGAATATTAGTTGGTTTTAGTCATCTGTACACAGATTTGTGTACAAAGCACTGTTTGCGCAGTACTTTATCCGAGTCCTGTGGAAAAAAAGAGCAATGGCATATTACCCGTTATTACACAACCTTTGTTAGTACAGAGTAGAACTTTTACCACTACACCAGTGAGGTTGCCTGTTTGCTAGAGGCAGTTCGAATCCAATATTTTAGCAATGAGTACCAGAACAATCAAATAGATGTAAAATTTGCATCGGAATGAACAATGGGTTTTGAGGCGGAAAAGCTTTATGTTGTGCTCTTCCAGACTGCATGGAGTAGGGTGGCAGCATTCTGTCTAGACTCTAGAGCCAATTTTATACAATTCAGCGGGTGGCACGGTTGGCTTGTGCGTAAAGCGCTCGCCTCTCACCAAGGTGACCCCGGTTCGATTCCCGGTCGGGGCCATATGTGAATTGAGTTGTGCGTTGGTTTTCTGCTGTGCCACGAGGGTTTTCCAGACCATCCGGTTTTCCTCCCTCAGGAAAAAATCAAACACTTTTGATTTTGGCTGTGCTCCGTGGTCATAATGGGTTGATGTGGCTGGCAGCTGAATGCGCCCTTGCATGCCTGCTTCTTGAACACGTTGTAGCCGCATCCTTCGCAATTCAGCTCTAGCTGCGAGTAAGGACGATTAGCCCCCCAAATTATTATGATTATTATTATTATTATTCAACCTTTGCGTTCACATTGTTGTCTTTGCTATTCTTTCTCTTTGAAGCCATTGATCTGACCCATGGTGCTGTTTATTGTTACTCCTGTGGAGACTATGTATACGACCACGAATTTGAGACCATTGCCAAAGAAGAAAAAACCAAAGCTGCTAAATTTGTTGGTAAGTCCGAGGATGAAATGAGAGATAGTAGTAAGTGGTGTTTCTGGTGTGTAGTAATGCTGCAAGCTTCCACTTTAGTCCTTGGTTGGTGTATTTTTTTTCTTGTAATAAAGGTAATCAGGTCTTATAGTATTTATTACAAGACAGGTGTGGTAGGTTTTTGAGTGATGAGACCCATGATGGAAAATTATTCACTAACAATTCATGTAGCTGACACATAAAACGGGGTTTCTGAATTTAATCAGGGTGTCCTGTTGTACCTGTTTTATTAAACATGCAAAGGTCAGATTTTTGTTGATTTTTGAGGGGGATGAATAAGGGTCACAGTGTGGTGAAGAGGTTTTCAACTAGTGGTTTAAACCTGCCGAGGCGTGGTTCTTGATAATTTTACCGAGACGAATAAACCCAACGCGGCCTGGTTCTTGATAATTTTACTGCTAAGAAGTCGAGGTAAATTATCAAGAACCAGGCCTCGGTGGGTTTAAACCACTAGTTGAAAACTGATTCAACACACTTTGATTCCCATTCATAAATAAGGGAATCAATGTGTGGTGAAGAGGTTTTTAACTAGAGGTTTAATCCCAACGAGGCCTGGTTCTTGATAATTTTACCGAGACGAACCAGGCCTCGGCGGGTTTAAACCACTAGTTGAAAACCGATTCAACACACTTTGATTCCCATTCATAAATTATACCTTTTCGGTCAAAAAGCATCAACACTTTTGGTCAAAAAGTAAAATAAATGCAAAAAAAGTATAATTGTTCAATGATTTCTTTCAACACAACACCCCTCCAGCTCCGAAATGGTAAGGCCCTCGGGTAAACAACTCCTTATAAGTGTATGCTGTGTGCGTCGCGCATATCGTGTGATGTGGCACAACTGTCCTGGCCGTTGCTCTCTACCAGAAGGAATGAAGAAACTGTCTCATAAGAACAGGTGCAAGCTCGCGTGTCACGCCCATGTTTAAACAATTTTACTGGTCGTTAACGAAGGTTTATACACACCCACGTGACGCGCTCTCCACCAATAGGAATAGCAAAACTGTCTGAGGTATTTATGAATGGAAAAGAATGTATATCTTCTACATGTATATGCATCTGTCTTCAGTTTATGCCCAATCTTCAATCATTTTCTTTTATCTTTGGGAATGCTGGACTTTTCAAGTGAGTCAGCCTGCCAGATAACCAAGGCTGCAAAAACAAACATGGAAGCTAATCCCATTGACATTCTCACAAGCCCAATCCAATCATGGTTTTTCCTTTTTGAAAAATGGATCCGTCATAATCTGGAATAATCCAATTTGTTGTGTAATCCTCATGGGGGCTGGTAGGGTTAATCTACTGTTCACCCCCAACCCCAGGGGGGCCTTAGTGTTTCGATGAGCTTGGCTTGGTCTACAAAAAATTCTGGCAAAGAAATTTGTTCTCTTATGAATGGAAATTGGGGACTAATTGGATGTACATGTTAGTAGCAAGTATTTTGTTTGATAGTCTCCATAGAGATTCCGTCCTGAGCTGCCTCTGGATTTAATTATACATGTATGTATTTTTTTTTTCTGCAGAACTTTGCAAAAAACACTGAGTGCACATTACTTAGCACTCATTAGTGTAGGAGTAGAACAACATATGTCTGAATGGTACATAATTGGTTCATAATTAGTTTTAATTTCAAAACATTTCAGAAGTCATGGCCATGGGCTGAATTGGATTTGAATTACAATGTTGAAAAAAGAAAAATTAAAATAAAATTAAAGGCACAAGAGGCCAAGTTGAGTAACTGCTCTTGCTCTAAAATATGAAGGAAACAAATTTTGTTAAAACACCAAACAAAAATTCTTAAGACTAACAGTTGTCAGTTTACGAACATCTGTCAACAGTTCAAGAGATTTGTTAATCTGCCAAAATGTAAATTTCCTTTGTAAATATAGGGTAATATCTTTTGTAATTTAGAGTTATAAAGACACACTAAGAGTATATTTTCTTTTTTTAAAGGGAAAAAACAACAGGCCCCCAAAAATGTACTGAAATCACAACAACAAAAACACCAAAAGCAAGCACATGAATATGAACTAGCCAACAGTGACCAAGAAAAACTAAAACTGTAATTGTATTGTATTGTATTAAATGTCCAAACCACCAGCCAATTCAAGGAAAGGGAAAAATAAAACTAACAAATGAATCTTTTAATTTGCATACAAAAGACTAAATTCATAAGTGCTAAAATCCGGGTGTGGTAAGGACTAGCACTTGTTGCTATATCTATCAAATTTGAAATAAGATTCTTGAAGTTGCTGTGTGTGTGTCTGAGTGACATAGAATGGTTATTTTTAATGATCTCATTTATGATAACGAGACTGCTTATAATAATCCTTTCGAGGCCACTCTCTTATCTACAACTCCCCCTAGGCACAGCTAGTTGTTTCTGAAACAATTATTTTCTGTACGCACTTTCCAGGAAATCTCAATCAATATGTTTATTTTGGAAACAGGGAAATGTCAAATCAGGACATAACCTTTAATTTCTCTCTTGAAGGTATATTGTACAGGATTGATAGAATATTAATTTTGGTTTTTACCCATACACCGATGTGTATTAGCACTGTATACTCAGTACTTTTCTGAGTCCTGTGAAAAAAATATTACAGGCATGTTACTCGGGTGGGATTCGAACCCACGCCTCTTGCAATTTCGAGAGCAGTGTCTTACCAACTAGACTACTGAGGATGCCCGGTAGCTAGAGGCAGTTCGAATCCTATGTTTTTGGCAGCGGTTACCGCAAGGATATAATATATGTTACATTTGCATCAGGGATAAAGAATATTAATTTTGGTTTTTGCCCATACACCGATGTGTGTTAGCACTGTATACAGTGGTCATGTTTTGTGTTATCAACCATACATAAAATAACAAACCTGTGCAAATTTGGGCTTAAAGGGTCTATGTACTTTTTCCTAACACACAACACAACGTCCACAGATTGAAATTAAACTTACACTGTTTGAAGATTATGAGAGTAGAAAGCTTCCTTTGAAATTTTACTTACCGAGGTGCTGTAGTTTTTGAGAAATGAGTAAAACAAATAATTTTTACTCATTTTTCAAAAACTACAGAACCTCAGTTAATAATATTTGAAGGGAACCTTTCCACTATCATTATCTTCAAACCCTGTAAGTTTAATGTAAATCTGTGGACATTTTGAAAAAGTACTCAAATCCTTTTTTAATCCATTGTGTGAGTCACAAGAAAATATTGATAAACCATGCACAATTTTCAGCATGTGAACACATTGTCCTTAATTTTGGTTGCAATGACCAAAATTAACTGTTACGTTTTTTTGTCGGGTTTCGGGTCACTTTTTCCTAAATAAGACTTTATTTCAGAGGGAAACATTTCACAGAAAAAAAACGTTCTGGTTTGAACTTCATAATCTGTAAACTTTGAGACTAAAATTTAAAGAATGATTCTTGTTAATGCTGTAAGTATGTTCTTAAACTTTGTGTTCTCTGTGCACAGGTTCACCTTGCAGTGTGCACGCCTTTCTGTCATGGGAAGTCACCGCCTCAGAAGTACAGCTACTTCGGCGAAATCCAAAGAGAAGAAAAATCACATCCAATTCAACAATAGGTCAGTAAACTGGCCTAGAAAGGGCGGACCAATAAGATTTACATCTTTGAAATGTAGGTACTGTTTGAGTTGATTCAAGACAGTTTTATTAAAGGGGTTATTTCAGTCTTTTAAACACGATGTTGGATCTGATTCTGAATGTTTTCAATGTTCGGCTCCAGCATGGATAGCATGTGAAGTAGTGGTTAGTTGACAAAATAACTAACTAACTGCTGTACTTTTTACTGTATTTGTGTTACTGCCATTAATTTTCAGAGTCATTTCCAAAAGTGTACAGACCCTTACAATTTCTGCTTGACTTCAAAATCCACCAAATATCATGAACAGGGAAGCCCAGTGGTTGGAACCGAATAAATAAAAGAAATAACAAAGAAATACATAAATGAACCCTTATAAACCATTGCAACTCTTTCATGTTCTGACCGTGACTTGTTTAAATCCTTTCATACAAATTTGTTTTAACTTAAAAATTTAGATTCCACAGCTACACAGTTTTCAGAATGGGAACAGGGGTCGATTTCACAAAGAGTAAGGACGAGTTGCTCGTCCTTATTCGAGATAAGACAAGTCCTAACTACTCGTCCTAACTGCTTAGGATTAATCTTAAGTTTTACATGCTACGGTACAAGTTTGGGACTCGTTGTAAGTCCGAAGATTAATCCTAAGTTAGGAAGAGTTTGGTGAAATCGAGGGCGGGTCTCTTAAGGGTGCTATTGTGACCTGTGGGGTTTTTTTTTGGGGGGGGGGCACCCATTTGCAAAAAAAATGTGTAACAATTTAATGTGTACATATAATCAATTTATCATTCAAGTAAATGGTTCACAAAAGGGTTAATATCCACTATTTTACTCCCTATATCAACAATCATCAACCAAATAATTCACATTAATCCACAGGTTTACAAGGGCTCATCAACTTAGGCAACACCTGCTTCATGAATTGCATAGTGCAGGCGTTGACGCACACTCCACTTCTACGAGACTTCTTTCTCGCAGATAAGCACAACTGTCAGATGGGGGCGTCCAGTGACCAGTGTCTAGTCTGTGAGATGTCAAGGGTGTTTCAAGAGGTAGGTTATTTTGTTTTGATGCTTCAATGCTCTTGCTGTCTGACAATTCAATATCATCAATATCTATCATCGGCATGTTGTATCAGAGCGGATAAGAACACTAGACTCAGCTCTTGGCCCAATTTCATAGCGCTGCTTAACAGTAAGCAAATTTTCATGCTTACTGTAGCAGAAAAATTTGCTTAAGCCTTATTGTATTTCACAGGTTGGCAGGAAAATTGGATGGCCATATTGGGTGTTTACCGTGGATTTGCATTATTGTGATGTCATTTATTTTCGTGCGGTAAGCACCGAAAGTTTAGCATGCCTTTTTGTGTGCTTGCTGTTAGCAGCGCTATGAAATAAAAATTGCACAGTAAGCACAAAATCAGCCGCTAAGCAGCGCTATGAAATTGGGCCATGGTGTGGGTTTGAGTCCCAGTTGTGATGCTTATGCAAGATACATTACCATTTTTGCTCTGCCCTTTGAATCAGACGTAGAGCTTTTTTGTCTTGTGTGTTGTGTAACGCAGGTAATATATGGAAAGAAATCTTATTACAAGTTTTTTTGTTTTGCTCATTTGATCAGTTTTACTCAGGGTTACGTTCTGTGCACATTCCATATCGTCTTCTACACCTCGTGTGGACCCACGCCAGACACTTAGCGGGTTACGAGCAGCAAGATGCGCATGAATTCTTCATCGCTGCTCTTGATGTACTTCATAGACATTGCAAAGGTAAGCTTCTGTTATCAGTGGATAATTTTGGAGGCTAATTATCTTTACGTTCAGCTGAGAAGCTGAATTACAAAGGGCGTGGAGAGAACGTGTTTGAGGAACAGGCATGCAAGTGCGCCTTTGGCAGCCAGCCACATCAACCCATATGTGAGGACAGAGCACATTATATATCAAAAGTGTTCCTTCTGATTTTTTCTGCAAAGGAGGAAAACCGGATGGCCCAGAGAAAAACCTTTGTGGCATAGGAGTGAACCAAGGCACAACTCCGCTCTTATGAGACCTTAGCCAGGAATCTTTTTACACCCATACCGCACCTTTCTGGTTTTATTTATGTCATTCTAATAACAAAAAGTCGCATCCCCTAAAGGTGATCCCCTCGCTGCCGCTTCCCAGGTTGTATCGTAATTTGGGTGTGATCCCTGGCTACACGGCAGTTAACAGTTGTATGGCTTCTGACTGGCACCCCGAACAAAGATATTGACAAAATAGGGACACCGCCAACATAGGGCTTGATAGCTCAATTGGTAGAGCGCCGGCACATTAATCTGGAGGTCGTTGGTTCGAATCCCACTCTAGTCAATTCTTTGTTCAGCCCCCAGAATCATTTCAAAATTTACCCAGTCAGTTTCCCTTGTGGTTTATATTAATAAGAATACTGCTCAAATTTCTCTCTAACACTATGCTTGACAGGGACAGATGGGCACAACTCATCCAGTCATCATTGTAGTGAAAGAACAAATGAAATGAATGTTTCACGTGTGTTTTTCTTCCGCAGGTCATAACGGTATTTCTGGCAATAATCCTAATCTTTGCAACTGCATTATCGACCAAATATTTACGGGAGGGCTGCAATCAGATGTGACTTGCCAATCCTGCAGGTAGGACCCTAGTCAATAATAATAATACTAGTATCAGTCTTAGCATGTCGTAGCTGAGTGGTTAAGAGCACCGGACTGAAGCTCTGGTGTTTCTGATCAGCAGTGTGTGGGTTTAAGCAAGACACTTTTTATGCACTTATCATTAAGAACAGAGGTTCACCTCTGTGATCCTGGTTTGATTGGCAGCATATTCACTACATCACCTAGTAAACCATTACATGGTGCTACAGTATGTAAAGGAAAAAGGTCTCATACTTAAAAAAAAAATAGCTCCACAATACCTTGCTTGAAAAACACTGACTGTTGGAGTGCCATGAGCGTCACTATGTACTGAGTAATGGATGTGAGCTCTATATAAGAAGCCACTATTTTTTTATATTGTGCTGCTTAGCGTGGAATTCTGCGCTTACAGCCCTGAGAATTCTGTGCTTTTCCAGAGCATCGTAAGCGCAGAAGTCTGAGGTAAGCAATTCCCATGAATTGAGTACCCTAATCACATGCACTGCTCTGATTGAGATATTTTTCTTCTCTTCATCTCCAGGGGTATATCAACCACAGTGGATCCTTTCTGGGACATCTCGCTGGATCTAGGTCCCTCAGGGAGTCATTCCAAGAGCAATATGTCATCATCCTCCACATCCTCAGCACCAATTCGAAATACTAACCTATCAGTAGATAGCAATTCCTCAGGTAAAGTCTCAATGAGCAATATGTCATCATCCTCCACATCCTCAGCACCAATTCGAAATACTAACCTATCAGTAGATAGCAATTCCTCAGGTAAAGTCTCAATGAGCAATATGTCATCATCCTCTACATCCTCAGCACCAATTCGAAATACTAACCTATCAGTAGACAGCAATTCCTCAGGTAAAGTCTCAATGAGCAATATGTCATCATCCTCCACATCCTCAGCACCAATTCGAAATACTAACCTATCAGTAGATAGCAATTCCTCAGGTAAAGTCTTAATGAGCAATATGCCATCATCCTCTACATCCTCAGCACCAAAACGTAACACTAACCTATCAGTAGATAGCAATTCCTCAGGTAAAGTCTCAATGAGCAATATGTCATCATCCTCCACATCCTCAGCACCAATACGTAACACTAACCTATCAGTAGATAGCAATTCCTCAGGTAAAGTCTCAATGAGCAATATGTCATCATCCTCCACATCCTCAGCACCAATTCAAAACACTAACCTATCAGTAGATAGCAATTTCTCAGGTAAAGTCTTAATGAGCAATATGCCATCATCCTCTACATCCTCAGCACCAATACGTAACACTAACCTATCAGTAGATAGCAATTCCTCAGGTAAAGTCTTAATGAGTAATATGCCATCATCCTCTACATCCTCAGCACCAATACGTAACACTAACCTATCAGTAGATAGCAATTCCTCAGGTAAAGTCTCAATGAGCAATATGTCATCATCCTCCACATCCTCAGCACCAATACGTAACACTAACCTATCAGTAGATAGCAATTCCTCAGGAAAATTCTCAATGAGCAATATGTCATCATCCTCCACATCCTCAGCACCAATACGTAACACTAACCTATCAGTAGATAGCAATTCCTCAGGTAAAGTCTCAATGAGCAATATGTCATCATCCTCCACATCCTCAGCACCAATTCAAAACACTAACCTATCAGTAGATAGCAATTCCTCAGGTAAAGTCTCAATGAGCAATATGTCATCATCCTCCACATCCTCAGCACCAATTCGTAACACTAACCTATCAGTAGATAGCAATTCCTCAGGTAAAGTCTCAATGAGCAATATGTCATCATCCTCCACATCCTCAGCACCAATACGTAACACTAACCTATCAGTAGATAGCAATTCCTCAGGTAAAGTCTCCCTGATTCAGGTCTTGAACTTCGCTCTTGAAGGGGAATGAAATTTTTTTTAGGGGCTTGCTATGAGGAAAATTTAAATTTGTATCGGAATTTTGCAAAGGGCACCACAGCAAAAGCACAGGGCATTGCGGCAATTGCTGTTGGTTATGTTATTTTGATGCCTGCAGATTCATTACCTTCCAGGGATCCAACTCGGTGGGAAAATAAAATTAAAAAAACATGGCATGAAGCTCAACATTTTTACTGGCCAAGAAAATTTGGTACAAGACCTGGGGTCGATTTCACAAAGAGTTAAGACTAGTCTTATCTTGAGTTGGGACGAGTTACTCTTCCTAACTTAGGACTAGCTATACGTTTTTTGATATCTCCTAGGACTAGTCCTAAGTTAGGACTAGTCCTAACTCTTTGTGAAATCTACCCCTGGGTCCAGCTTCATAGAGCTGATTCAGCAGAAATCACTGCTTAAATAATCTGTGCAGTCACAAATTGTACGTGTGACATGGTATTTTGGCTTGCAACCTCATTCTGGTTAGCATAATTTTGTTTTGCTTAGCTTATTTTTGTGCTTAAGCAGCTCTTTGAAATTTGGCCCAGATGTGTAATATGAGGGAAGAACTGTTGTACACAGTATGGTAGTGTTTATTTGATCTTCTGGGTAATAGTTTCATACTCAACAGAATTGTTTGTATTTTTGCTCTTAGTAGGTTCCAGTACTAGTAGCAGTAGTGTCAATAACGGAGACTCTGGGTTACTCTCTCCAACTGGCTTTGAAGACGTCCCGACCTCGCTGGACGACTGTTTAAGAAGGTAATGGGGAAAGCAGTATGGGATATAAAGGGTATATATAACGTTCACAATAGATTGTGAAGTTTATTGGGCGAGAACCAATCACGTGATATGTGTAATGTACCCCACCTTGAACAATATTATACACTAAGCCGGGGTGTTATTTCCTCCCTTTGGTTAGCAAAACACAGTGGATCTCATCACAGTGCAGAAAATTGTAACCCATGTACTTACCTTAAAGGCAGTGGACACTATTGGTAATTACTCAAAATAATTAAAACCTTTCTTGATTATGAGTAACTGGGAGAGGTTGATAGTATAAAACATTGTGAGAAACAGCTCCCTCTGAAGCGATGTAGTTTTCGAGAAAGAAGTAATTTTCCACGAGTTTGATTTCAAGACCTCAGATTTAGAGTTTGGGGTCTCGAAATCAAGCAACTGAAAGCACACAACTTTGTGTGACCATGGTGTGACAAGGGTGTTTTTTTCTTTCATTAATATCTCGCAACTTCGACGACCGATTGAGCTCAAATTTTCACAGGTTTGTTATTTTATGCATATGTTGAGATACACCTACTGTGAAGACTAGTCTTTGACAATTACCAATAGTGTCCACTGCCTTTAAGGTATGATACCGGATAAGTAATCATTATAAAAAAAAATCAAGGAAATGTGGGGTACATTACTCATGTTCCCCTGTACATGTGTCTTTGTAGCATCATGTGATTGGTTCTTGCCCAATAAACAACAATCTATAATGAACAGTTTTCAAAGCTCACTTTTATTTGATCTCAATACCAGTACCAATTATTTTAAAGGCAGTGGACACTATTGGTAATTACTCAAAATAATTATTAGCATAAAACCTTACTTGGTGACGAGTAATGGGGAGAGGTTGACGGTATAAAACATTGTGAGAAACGACTCCATCTGAAGTGCCATAGTTTTCGAGAAAGAAGTCATTTTCAACGAATTTGATTTCGAGACCTCAAGTTTATATTAGAACTTGAGGTCTCGAAATCAACCATCTAAACGCACACAACTTCGTGTGACAAGGGTGTTTTTTTCTTTCATTATTATCTCGCAAGTTTGATGACCGATTGAGCTCAAATTTTCACAGGTTTGTTATTTTATGCATATGTTGAGATAAACTAACTGTGAAGGCTAGTCTTTGACAATTACCAAAAGTGTCCATTGCCTTTAAGAAGTATAAAAATCTAATCTACTATCCTCCTTCTTCTCTCCCCTGCAGGTTCACAAGACCAGAACATCTGGGCACCAACTCAAAGATCAAATGTAGCCGTTGCCATAGTTACCAAGAGTCCACCAAACAACTTACAATGAAAAAGCTTCCACTGGTTGCTTGCTTCCACCTTAAGGTAAACGTCAGACAGACAACAAATCCTGGCAGCCGTGTTTGTTTGTTTGTTTATTTGTTTGTTTGTTTGTTTGGATGATTTTCCTGTCTGTGTAATTTTGAACAATACTTTTACCTTGTACATGTAATGCCACATAAATCAGCTTTGTGCTGCCAGTTGTTTTTTTAATCAAATGAATGAATGAATAATAACAAGACTGTTAACAAGGGAATTTGGCTAATTTAGGTCACATTTCGAGCTACTGGGGGCAATCTGTGTGGTTTAGTTGGTTAGTGCTCTAGAATGGCAAGGTTGTTGGTTCAAATTCCACCTGAGTTATATGCCTGTGGATCTTTTTTTCTTCACAGGACTCGGTAAAGTATCGAGTATACAGTGCTTTTCATACATAAAGGGTCAAATCAAATAATTTTCTTTAACCCCGATGCAAATTTGACATCTACCACATTTTTATCCTTTGGGTATTTCTGTCTGTTTTTCAGAGGTTCGAGCATTCAAATCGCTTCCGCAAGAAGATTTCAACCTTTATAGCATTTCCCCACGAGCTAGACATGACGCCATACGTATCATCGCATCGACGAGCTAATGGTGTTAGAAATCAGTCACAGTCCAGTACCTCTTCATCATCTACCTCAGATAACAAGTAAGAACATAGATTGGTCTTCTATTGGTTTGACAGAACCAGTGATTTTATTGTACATAATATTCAGGCTAGTAAGAGCAGAGTTCAACTTTATAGAGCTGCTCACTGTCTGATCCTGTACTTACTGCGCGAGTTTCCGTTTCAAAATGCTGCTAACCGCTAAGCGTATGAAATTGGAAATGGCTTTACAAGAGAAAAGGAGTTTGTTTAATAAGAGAAATGCAAATGGAAGCTACAGTTTTAATTGGCGTGAAGTCCCCTCTCCCCCCCCCCCCCACTCCCATGGTGCACCCCCCTTGTGCCCCTCTAAAATGTCGCCTTAGTTTTGGCGCTGTGGGTGTGAGATGTATTCAGGCATGATGTTATACATGTACCTACTTAAAGGATTTGGGTACCTTTTTTAGCATTACACTTAATCATTTTGAGGATAATGATGGTAGAAAAATCCCCTTAGAATATTAATTGCTGAGGTGCTGTAGTTTTTTGAGAAATGAGTAAAACAATGTCATGACAGTAATTTTTGCCTCAGTCTGTCAGTGAGACTAAAATGATTGTGCATGTAAAAGTGAATTAACCAGTTATGGTTATGTTATTTATACCATAACTGGTTAATATGTTTTACATGCTAAACTCGGACTAAAATAATTTCGTTTCACTCGTTTCTCAAAAACTACAGCACCTCAGCAAGTAATATTTTAAGGGATGCTTATAGGTCAGCCCTTGTAAAATATTCCTACTTTTTTTCCCAGGGCCAAAAATAATGCCTGGATGTATTGCAAGAGAGATATTTTCTAAACTTAAATATTGCTTTTTTTGTTTTACTCTACAGTAGATACTCGCTATTTGCTGTGGTGAACCACCTTGGTACAATAGAGACGGGTCACTACACATGCTATGTGAGACAACACAAGGATCAATGGTTTAAGTGTGATGATGCTCTCATTACCAAATCCAGCGTGCAGGATGTACTTCACAGTGAGGGGTGAGTCCCAAAACAGAACGCAAGATTTTTAACTTGAACTATCGTCTGTTTTCTGTTTGTCTTTTGTCACATCTTGACACCTTTCTAGGCAAGCCGGTTTTGTTTAAGTTATCCTGTTGTTAAAGAGATGGTATGGTAATTACTCAAAACATTTATGACCATAACAATGTATTTCGTAAAGAGCAATGGAGAACTATTGATACTATAAAACATTTTTAGAAACGACCCCCTTTGAAGTAATGTGATTTTTTAGAGAAAAAAAGTCATTTGAGACAATGGGGGTATACTTGTTGGTTGCCATTTAATGGTCTTGACATTTTGACCCTAGCTGAGTCTACCTCAAAGGCTAAAACTAAAACTTGTCAACCTTTTTGCATGATACAAAGCAAGAATTGTCTCTCCTGGGAAACGGTATGTGTGGAAGTGTCGTGGCTGAGCGGTTAAGATCACCAAATTCAAACTCTTGTGTTTCTGATCAGCAGAGTGTGGGTTCGAATCCCCACTCGTGACTCTTCAGACTTTAAAGGCAGTGGACACTATTGGTAATTACTCAAAATAATTATTAGCATAAAACCTTTCTTGGTGACGAGAAATGGGGAGAAGTTGATGGTATAAAACATTGTGAGAAATGGCTCCCTCTGAAGTGCCATAGTATTCGAGAAAGAAGTAATTTTCCACGAATTTGATTTCAAGACCTCAGATTTAGAACTTGAGGTCTCGAAATCAACCATCTAAACGCACACAACTTTGTGTGACAAGGGTGTCTTCTTCTTTCATTATTATCTCGCAAGTTCGATGACCGATTGAGCTCAAATTTTCACAGGTTTGTTATTTTATGCATATGTTGAGATACACCAACTGTCAAGGCTAGTCTTTGACAATTACCAATAGTGTCCAAGATTGCTTCTTCCTTGGGATGGGATGTAAAGCCGTTGGTCCCATGTGTTGTGTAAATGCATGTAAAAGAACCCAGTGCACTTATCATAAAGAGAAGGGGTTCGCCCCAGTGTTCCTGGCTGAATTGGCAGCATATTGCGCCAGAGCACCTTGTAAATCATTACATGGTGCTAAGGATTAGGTCTTATATCTCAAACTTCGTCCCACTCCTTCCAGTAATAATACCTTGTGCTTTGTATCCTTTGGCAAAAGGCGCGTTATAAAGATGGTTATTATTATTGTTATTATTATTATTATGGCACCCAAAAATGCAAATCCACTTATTAATTTGTTTTCATGTCTTCATATTCTCTACCAGGTATCTTTTATTCTACCACAAACGCATCTTAGAGTACGAATGAAAGGGAAGAGAGTGCCAAATTATTCATCGAGACAGTGCAACCTCAGCTTTTGTGCCATTCAGAAGAAATGTATCGCAAGATCTGGTATCGGTGCGTTACTCTGTTCAGTCTGGTTCCAAAGACCATTTCAATATAACTTCATGTACTTCATCATCTACCTACAGGGAACCATACTCCAAAATGGATTCTATATGTAAGATTGATCTCTGTGTAAGGTTAGAGAATGAATTTAAATTATAAACCAATTAGCAAAACGGGCAATATTTTGTCTGAAGTTATTATGCGATGACAGAAATGCTCAGAGCTAGTATAATCGATATTGAATTTCTTGTAAAATGCAAGGGCCTTTGTAGTTTGATTGGTGAAAAGTTATTCCTCCTTATACCAATCACGATTACCGTGGTCCAGTGGTTTGACTGCAGGACTTGCAATCACAAGGTTGCGGGTTTGAATCACCAAGCTAACTGTCCATTTCACAATGACATAGAATAAGTATTGGCGTCACAATTTCTTAATTTGTGCAATTCATAATCAAAGCATTATTAGCTGTGCCAGCTTGGTGTTTACATCCCCTTGTGGGAGTTTGCCGAGTTCCCTTGATGGAAATATCATTTAAAACAAACAAGCAAACAAACAATCAAATCAGAACCCAAAAGTCCAGGGCCTGAATTCGCGGCTCTACTTGCAATTACATTTCTTTGCTTACAGGGCAACTTCTGCGCAGCTGTGCAAGCGAAGAATACATGTACCTCCTAACCTGGACCATGCACATGTATTAGCATAAATTTCCTGCTAAACTGTGAAATACGCTTGACGAATGCACAGATTTTCCTGCTAGCATAAGCGCAAATCCTTTGCTTACATTAAGCAGAGCCGTGAAAATGTGTTTGTAGCCCTATAAAGATACTGCAAATTGTATGCAGAAGTTAACTTCATAAAAAAAAAAGTAAAACTAGTTTCTTTGGAAAAGACCGACTTACAAAACTCAGTTGGTGTCATTCCAAGGAGAGTTTTTTTACATGCGTCATCTCTCAGACCCCCTAAACACCGTATAGCACATATGCGTGTACCAATGCGCATGATCAGCCGCAAAGGATTCTCTGTGAAACCAGAGTCAAGCAAAACCAGCAACCATCATGGCGCGCTTTTTTTAAAGCAATGCAGATCACAACTAGAAAGATAGCCCTATAAAGGTAGTTAACTTCACTTAAAAAAGAAAAACTAACTCCAAGTCGAAAAAGACTGACTAACCAAAGTCTGGCATAGTAACATGTAGACAACAGCATGGCAGCCTTATAGATTGGTTGCAATACGTGTCATTGACCACCATCTTTGGTGTAAATCAATGGGAAAGTGCGCGCAGGTACACGCTGCGCTTGACTCAGCCAATGACGCGTATTACAACCCATCTATTCGCTGCTTGATATTATTTTGAGACTGTACTCAGTTTCGCAAGAATGTATTGCAGTATATTTTTAAGATGGCACTTGTGCGAATGGCATATTGCCACTTTGACGGAAGGAATTAATTGCATTTTTACGGAGTAATGGGGTGATACCAGTCATTTCTTTTACACGGATGCAATTTTACTTTTTAAGATTAAAGTATATTATGTGTGTGACATAACAGCCCTTCGAACTTCAGGTATTACAATGTATTGGTGTAGTGTTACAATTTTTAGTGGCTGTGATTTTTTATTCTTTAATAAGAAAAGAAGAAAACAAATTGCTTCTGGTTTGAACTGAGGTAAAACCAGTGGGATGACATGCTTTGGTGGTTTTTAGGTGTTTGTGCAATATGAGCATGAACACCTCTTGTTCTGGTTTTTTTTTTGTCCCCATCTTCTGCTCCTCCTCCCCTAGAACTCTTCTCTGTTGCATAGCTCAAGATTGAAACTGAAATGAATCTTCAAACCTCATCAGACAATGGCACCTCAATGTGAAGAGGGCACATTTTCATGACGTCATAATAATGTCATCTGGTGTTTTTTTAAACATTTATTAAAACAAACCTTTTTATTTTGTTGTATTTTCCTGAATTTGAAAGTAATGTTCATAATTGGGCATCTGGTAGATCAAGGCTAGTGCAACATTTGAAAAGTTAACATCAAAATCGTATGACCTTTACTTCCTGTGATACCTTAAGGTTAAAGTTTGCCTTTCTTTTTCGGGATTATCTTTTTCGGCCTCTAGATTTAAGTTGAGTTGAACTTTGACTCTTATCAGACTTGTGAACCTCAACATTAAGATGACACAATCTTGATGACACAATCTTGATGATGTTATGATGACATCATCTGGTAGAAAATAACATCATATACAAAATTAACATTTAAAAACTTGTAATTTATCAATTTTGTTCTGTATGTCATCACAAGTGTTTCTCAACAGTAGAAACCTACTCTCTCTCTCTCGCTCTATTTGGCCTGAAGCAATTTGAAATAATCGTATGGTAGATGGTTTAATGAATATGTAAATTCCAGACAGCATTGCAGAAATGATGCTATTGAATATGTATGAAGCTATTGAATATGTATGAAGCTATTGAACATGTATTGAAATTTTTATCTTCTTTGTCCTATTTAAAACTCAATGAAGTTTTTTTGACACTTTTATTGGAGTGGTCTTTTTTCCAGTAAACCCCTTTCTACTCGAGAAAATCTATACATATATAGAATTTGAGACATGGCATGGGGAGGTATCAATATATGTTTGGTTTGCTGTAACACCATGAGTGTATCTACTTGCCAGGTTGAGTTTGTAAGCCCACTTCTCTCTTATCTCTTCAGTCTCCTGACGATGACTAAAGCAAGCTAGTCGAAACGTTGAGACCAACCCAAGAAATGACTCCGGGGTAGTACAGTTAATTACGATCCTATAAGCTAAAGTAGTAGTCCCAGCCTATTTCTTTACCATCCGCCCAGGTAATAGTTAATAAGCAGGACAGTTCTTTTCAGAACTGAGAAGTCTCCCGAACACCCGAACAATCTACTCCGCGGTAGTAGAATTTAGCAAGACGCTTCTCTAAGAACTAACTCTACCTGGCAAGTAGATACACACATGGTGTTACTGCAAACCAAATATATATTAAAATCTATACAGTAAATTTCTGCTATTCAAGAACATTTATACAGGTGTATCCTTTTAAAAAGTTATCAGCAAACTTGACATTTCCTCTGTCTATGTAACAAGTGTTATTCAGTTCCAAGAATTGATCATGGTCTTGATAAAAACCTAATTATGGAGGAAGGTCGTCTTCGTCCTCCGTGGAATGGTATGACAAATTTCTCTTCGCCCTTAAATGCACTGTACACGTTTGGTAATTATTCAAAATGTATGTAAGAATAAACAATTACTTAGTACCGAGCAACGGAGAGCTGTTGATCGTATAACACATTGTGAGAAACGACTCCCTATGAAGTAATGTAGTTTTTGAGAAAGAGGTATTTCTGACTCAAATAATAAAAGACTTCAGCAGAAGGCTTTTATTAGGCGTCTCAAAGCACACGAATTTGTTGAACAAGGGTGTTTTTTCTTTCATCATTTTCTTCCAACTTCAATGACCAATTGAGCCCAAATTTTCATAGGTCGTTATTTTATGCATATGTTTGGATACACTAAGTGTAAAGACTGGTCTTTGACAGTACCAAACGTGTCCAATGCCTTTAACAAAAATTTGCCAATTTGTGATGCAAAAATTGATGATTATGACTGTAATTAAAACCGTTTCTAAGAAGGAGCCAAGATTGAGCCTTCCAAAACGGAGAGAAACAACCGCAATAAGATATCCAATAAGGTCTTGTACAAAGACTTCATTGGTAACAAGTGAACTAGTTGGGGTTAACCCCAGTGTTTCTGGTTCACGTAGCAATCACTCTTGTTTTGCAGGTTTCCTCAGGCTTGTGGAAAGTACTGAACTTGGTAAATTGGGAAAGTACCGAGTAAAAAGTGCTTTGTACACATTGGTCCAAGGGTAACAACCAAGTCATATTCTTTATCTCCGATGCAAAACTAACATCTATTAAATCGTTGCAGTACCCGCTGCTAACACACAGGATTCGAACTGCCTCTAGCCACCGGTCTAGCCCGATTGTCTAGTGGTATGACCTCTGCTCTAGCAATGCAAAGGGAAAGGGTTCGAATCCATCCTGAATCCTGAGTAATTTTGTCATGGATATTCACAGAACTTGGGAAAGAAGGCCTACTGGGTGTATGGTGCTTAATTGAATACATATCAGTGTGAGGGTAAAACCAAATTGCATAAAGATGTTAAGTGCAACAAGAAAATTGCTAAGCAAAGGTTACAAGTTTGCTTAGTAGCAAAGAGGTTACCAACCAATAATATAATGTAATGTACATGTATAACATTTTTTAATGGATCCCTCCTAACCTTTGCTCAGCAGAAATAACAATTAAACTGGTTCAGAAGGCAAGAAGAGGGTTATTTGGTTGAACATCAAGGTTCTAGAAATTTAAGAGGAGGCTGATATGGAAAAAATTAACGAATTATTTATAGGGTGTCTCTTTATCATGTGGATTATTGGCTCGTGTGAATTTAAGTGGTATGAGTTTTGTGAAGACTTAAAAGTTGGCGATTTAACAGAAATATGCAAGGTGTATGTTTAAAAATTGAATATTGTGATTTGATAATAAAACAAGACAAAAGAATTGTCATTAAATCTTGGGTGTCAAGAGTATGTGTTATACGTAGCCATTTGTTTCTTATACCTTTTGTTTGTTGGTTTGTTTGCTGTTTGTTTGGTTGTTTGTTTGTTTGTTTGTTTGTTTGTTTATTTGTTTGTTTGTTTGTTTGTTTGTTTGTTTGTTTGTTTTTTTGTTTTTTTGTTCTTTTGTTCTTTTGTTCTTTTGTCTTAATTATTGTTCCCAGTTTTTATTAAATGGGTTTAAACTCACATGTGGACAGTCTGTATGTTTCTTCAGACAATGCGCATTTACAAACATTATTCGCTTCCATCTACCATCCTGGAATGTGCACAGTTGCGTGACATTGCATAATAACTGGCACACCTTTGTGTTTGACTTATTTCTTTCTAAAAGAGGGAGTGTTCCCCAAAACGCATGTGTTACCAAACCCCCGCACGGAATAATTAGCAGCCACGAGGTGCATCTTACAGCTCATGGACGTTTAACTTGTACCGGAAATTCGTCCGAAAGGGGTGAGTTGAATGCAATTTATGTCCAAATATCTCTAGTTTGTTGTATAACCTTGTGACTCCCTCACACTGTTAAAGAACATTAATGTGAAAAGTGTTTTTTGGAAGAGGTTTTGCAGAGGAACGAAAATGTACAAGGCTCGAAAACGTGGTTGAAATGGGATGTTTGAACCACACTTAACCAATTTACTATTTACATAGGCCCAAACTTGTTCATTTGACTGATTTGGACCATTTTATTTTTCGGAACATGGGCTTTTTGAGCCAGGATCTTTGGTTCAAAAAACTACCAGGGGTAAACTTGTTCGTTTGACTGATTTGGGACCATTTTATTTTTCAGCCAATTTAACAAAATGGGCCTTTTTGAACCAGGATTTTTGGTTCGAAAAACTGCAACGGGGTTAAACTTGTTCGTTTGACTGATTTGGGGTCATTTTATTTTTCGGCCAATTTTTAAAAATGGCCCTTTTTGAGCCAGGATTTTTAGTTAAAAAACTTGTTCGTTTGACTGATTTGGGACCATTTTATTTTTCGGTCAATTTAAAAAAAATGGGCCTTTTTGAACCAGGATTTTTGGTTCGAAAAACTGCAAAGGGGTTAAACTTGTTCGTTTGACTGATTTGGGGTCATTTTATTTTTCGGCCAATTTAAAAAAATTGGCCTTTTTTAGTTCAAAAAACTGCAAGGGGTTAAACTTGTTCGTTTGACTGATTTGGGAACATTTGTTTTTTCGGCCAATTTTTAAAAATGGGCCTTTTTGAGCCAAGACTTTTGGTTAAAAAAACTGCAAGGGGTTAAACTTGTTTTTGTTTTCGTTTGACTGATTTGGGAACACTTGTTTTTTCGGCCAATTTTTAAAAATGGCCCTTTTTGAGCCAGGATTTTTAGTTAAAAAGACTGCAAGGTGTTAAACTTGTTCTTTTGATTGATTTGGGAACATTTGTTTTTTTCGGCCTATTTTCAACTATAGGCCTTTTTGAGCCAGGATTTTTAGTTCGAAAAACTGCAAGGGGTTAAACTTGTCATTTTGACTGATTTGGGAAAATTTTATTTTCTGGCCAATTTTAAAAAATGGGCCTTTTTGAGCCAGGATTTTTAGTTCGAAAAACTGCAAGGGGTTAAACTTGTTTTTTTGACTGATTTGGGAACATTTTTTTTTCGGCCTATTTTCAACTATAGGCCTTTTTGAGCCAGGATTTTTAGTTCGAAAAACTGCAAGGGGTTAAACTTGTCATTTTGACTGATTTGGGAAAATTTTATTTTCTGGCCAATTTTAAAAAATGGGCCTTTTTTGGACAGGATTTTTAGTTAAAAAAACTGCAAGGGGTTAAACTTGTTCTTTTGACCGATTTGGGAACATTTTATTTTTCAGCCAATTTTCAACTATGGGCCTTTTTGAGCCAGGATTTTTAGTTTAAAAAACTTGTTATTTTGACTCATTTTGAACCATTTTGTTTTCCGGCCAATTTTTAAAAATGGGCCCTTTTGAGCCAGGATTTTTGGTTAAAAAAACTGCAAGGGGTTTAACTTGTTCTTTTGACTGATTTGGGAACATTTTGTTTTCCGGCCAATTTTTAAAAACGGGCCAATTTTTAAAAACGGGCCTTTTTGGGCCAAGACTTTTGGTTTAAAAAACTGCAAGGGGTTAAACTTGTTTTTGTTTTTTTACTGATCTGGGAACATTTTTTTTTTCTCCCAATTTTCAACATGGGCCTTTTTTAGCAAGGAATTTTGATTAAAAACTGCAAGGGGTTAAACTTGTCATTTTGACTGATTTGGGACCATATTATTTTACGGCCAATTTTCAACTTTGGGCCTTTTTGAGCCAGGATTTTTGATTAAAAAAACTGCAAGGGGTTAAACTTGTTCTTTTGACTGATTTGGGACCATTTTATTTTTCGGCCATTTTTTAAAAATGGGTCGTTTAGGCCAGGATTTTTTGTTTAAAAAACTTCAAGGGGTTATTAACTTGTCATTTTGACTGATTTGTGACCATTTTAATTCTTTTAGACAGAACCTTTAACTGTGAAAAGAGGAAATTAACAGTGCACAATATTTGTGAAATATGCTTCCACTGTATGGAAAGGGGAGAGGGGCAGTCTTTACAGCTATTCTTTCTTTAACTTTGACCGTAAAATTATAACAACCTAAAACTTAAGGACTTGTAAAACAATCAAACATGGATTGAGAGTACTACTTTAACCACCCTTCAACATGCAATAGTATATTTAATTTCCAATAGTTGCACAATCAATTCAGGAAAGTAACTTGTTTTTCCCTCAAGATTCAAATGCAACGTCTGAATATAATTACTATTTGTTAGTTAAATACAGACACAATACACATCAGAATACACAAACATACACCCGCTTTGCCAATCTTCTTCAGCTTTACCTGTGAGTGAGTACGTCAATGATGTATTAAGATTGTTGATCTAAGTTCACAACAATAACGTTCAAATACGCTCCAGGACTTGAACAAGTCTATTGTATAACCGTGTCATTTTGCACACACTTTCAAAGCAATGGGCGGAGCCTTAACAGGGCCGACACCAAGGTGTGGTACCCCTCACAGAACACATTTCACTGTATCATATTGTCGCATTATAATAAATATAAGTACATAACATCTTTGATCAGTTTATAAACTAAGACGAAAATAAATACAATCTGTTGTTCGCCAAACATCCTGCAAAAGATCCAAACACATAACATAATATTATATTCTAACTCATTTGAGTGTATGATAACAAAGTAAACCTGCCCTCTATAGGTTGAGCTGAAGAACAGGGCCCAATTTCATAAAGCTGCTAAGCATAACAATTTACTTAGCATGAAATTTCTTCCTTGATAAAAACAGGATAACCAATCAAATTTCCACGTGATTTTCAGGATAAGCAACAACAGCTGAACACCAGTAACAAGCAATACGCAACAAATGGAAACTTGGGTTGGTAATCCTATTTTTATCATGGAAGAAATGTCATGCTAAGCAAATTCAGAGAAAAAAAATAAATCAACAAATAAATTATTCTTTAAGCAACAGTACAATAAACACCATTTACCAAGAGCTCCAATTAAAGCCATACAAATTGCATGAATAAAATGTGCTACAATACTTGTGTGTGTCTGACCACTTGTTGTTTACATTTGAGAAAGCGATTTTTGTGAGTTTAACTTAGTCATATGTTAAGCTCCATTAAAAATAATTCATTCTAAAGGCTGAGTCACACTGCAGCGATAATGAAAACGATAACGATCATGATGCAAAGAGAACTTGCGAGATAATAATGCAAGAAAAAAACACCCTTGTCACACGAATGCGTTTAGATGGTTGATTTTGAGACCTCAAGTTCTAAATCTGAGGTCTCGAAATCAAATTCTTTGAAAATTACTTCTTTCTCGAAAACTAGGGCACTTCAGAGGGAGCCGTTTCTCACAATATTTTATACCATCAACCTCTCCCCATTACTCACTGCAAGGCATTTAAAGAAAGATCTTTGGCCTTATGCATTGAAATCATCCTGCCGACCTCATAGAGGTGATATGACGCGACGACAATTCTTTTAGCCTCCACTTGAGGTCACCCCACCACAGTGATTCCAAGTTTATAAGGTCTACTCTAATATCACCCACAACAATACACTCATTCAAGTTTCTAAACAACAGAAACTATGGAATTCATGTAAGGTCTGTGAGTCCGATGCCAAGAATGGCTCTTGGACCCTTACTGGACCAGGAAGCATGCCTGTCCATTATTTCTTTCAGGACAGTTAGGAAAGCACCTAGTAATTTAAAAACCAAAAATAATTTCGTTATCCCCATGCAATTTATAATAACTAAATAATTGAATTGATCAGAGACAGCAAAACTTAGTGAAAGATCGTTGGAGTAAGCGAAGGGGAATGGATTTCAAAGATTTGCTCAATGATGAAAATGGAATCACACTAGTCAACTTTTGTAAAAAGTAAATTTGTGTGACTACAACAGGATTTTAGATTATATAAACATTACTTCGTGCGCTATATCTCATTCTCAACAACTCCACGCATCTATCTAGACACTCAAAGGACAAAACACAGAATTGGTGAAAATGGAACGGTTCTAATACGAAGCTCACTGATTGTAAAGACCCTACCAGCACCGATCGTCCACATCAAAGTCAAGATAATACCATATAACCCCCACCCGCAAACAATCGTGGTACCTTTTTTAAAGGTACCCTTTTTACGTCCCCAGCCGTGACACTTGTGTCCTTAAGCAAGACACTTCACCATTGCTTCGTCCTCCAGATTGGATGTTAAGCCATTAGTCCCATGTGTTATGTAACACATGTAAAAGAACCAAGTGCACTAATCGAAAAGAGAAGGGGTTCGCCCCCGGTGTTCCTGGTCTGATCGGCAGCAAATTGCACCACAGCACCTTGTTAAACAGTACATGGTGCTTTCAGAATTAGGTCTCATAATTCAAACGTACATTAGTCCCTTATCTTGCAGGAAATACTGTATGTTACAGCGCCAGGAGCGTCACTAAGTGATGGACATGTGCGCTATATAAGAAGCCACAATTTTTATTATAATTATTATAAGTTGATGCACCATTTGAAACCATTGCGATTTTGAAAGGTGGCATAACTGGGTGGAGTAGAGGATTGAAATTAATTTACCGTTCTAAAAAGATATGATGTTATTTAAGTTATTTCATTTATTTGTTCGGTAACATGACAGCAAATCACAAATGCAACCTTTCCACAGAATAGTTTTGATTGAAAATCATTAGTATTGATTGAAACGTTTTACATTTTGGACAAAATTGTTAGCATAATTGTGCTTTATAAATATTAAGACCTCACTACTTTAATAACATTTGGCTTTATAACGGGTGTTGTTGTCCACATCACCTTCTCACACACACAAATAAATTTTAAAAACCGTACATTTTTCAGTTGACAGAAAGAATTAGCTTAAACCGCGAAGATTGTGAAATATTTTAAATATTTAGTTTTGCGATCTTCTTTTGGGTTTCAATAAGCCACGGGGAGTCAGATTTAATGAATGTCTGGTACAATGACTTCTTTAGTCACAAGTTACTGCCACAATGTGAACTCCCCAGACTAAAGAGACAGTTGCTATGTCGCTTCATTCAGGGCAAGCTTTTGCGTAAGAGATGAAAAATAGCTATACACAATTCTGAACGAATGTGTACGGCACAATGGTAGCAGGGTTTGCTCAACTGGAGTTTGCTATGCAAAGGCTTGCCTGTACCATTTGACATAGCAACTGTCTCTATAGTCTGAGGAATTCAAATTTATGCAGTAAATTGTGACTAGGCAAGTCATTGTACAAGACATTTTTCAAATCTAACTCACAAATGACTTTATGTAACATTTATACCCACTTTACATATTAAGTATATTTTGATTTGTTCTCTTTGTCTAAAACAGCTACTCTGAGCATTCAATTGAAGCGAGCTTTGGATGATGCATTTCACAATCGCAGTGACATACACTAGGCAAGGAGTGCTGTCACATGTAAGTACATTTTTTTATTTTTTATTTTTTTTACAATACTTGGATTTCTTGTTATTGATTTGTGCAAGTCATAATGACAGACGTTACACCAATGGTTGTATAGGAGAGATCGTCTGTTGCTAGCTTGGCGTTTATATCTCCTTGTATGAGATTGCAGAGTTCCCTTGGCGGGAAGATCATTTAAACAAACAAACAAACAACATTGAAACTAATGGCAAGGGCCTGCGGTTTAGTGGCTTTGAGCCTGCAGTCTAGTGGCTTCGGCCCTGTGATCTAGTGGCCTAAGGCCTGTGATATAGTGGCCTCAGGCCTGTGATCTAGTGGCCTCAGGCCTGTGATCTAGTGGCCTCAGGCCTGTGATCTAGTGGCCTCAGGCCTGTGATCTAGTGGCCTCAGGCCTGTGATCTAGTGGCCTCAGGCCTGTGATCTAGTGGCCCCAGGCCTGTGATCTAGTGGCCCCAGGCCTGTGATCTAGTGGCCTCAGGCCTGTGATCTAGTGGCCTCAGGCCTGTGATATAGTGGCCTCAGGCCTGTGATCTAGTGGCCCCAGGCCTGTGATCTAGTGGCCTCAGGCCTGTGATCTAGTGGCCTCAGGCCTGTGAACTAGTGGCCTCGTGCCAGCAGTCCAGTGTAAAATAAGACTTACTGGTGGAAAAAGCCCATGCCGATCCTCAGAAACTACTCTGGGATTCCTGCTACACCTAGTGCTGCCCTGTACCCCCGTAGTGCCTGCCTTGTACTCAGCACGAACCCTCTTGAGAGTGGCAGAAGCGGGAACGCTGGCGCCGTGAAATCTTCTTGATCTTCTTTCCCTCTTGCTTGGCTACCCGGTGACCGATCACCAAGTGAAAGCCAGTGCTCAACACGTCTAATCATCCTGTAAAAATGAAGAAATGTAAATCTCTGGTCAGTCAGGACGACGCAAGACTTAGTAACCTAAAAAGGAAATATTTAGACGGCAGGTTCACAAACCTGCTCTAGTCCATTTTTCTTTGCTCAACACAAAATGGGTATCATGTATAAGAGCCTGGCTGGTAGAGCAGGCACTACCTTCCCAACTTAAAAGAGGTGTCAAGGGGATTTCTTTTAATAATGCAATGGTTGAAAACATTCTGGAGAATGTACGCACCTGTGACCATACTTGCGACAAAAGCTGACCGTCTCTTCATGAAACACTTCCGGGGGATTTGTTAACATCAGAGTCATTGACTGTATACAGATAATCAAAGAATAAGGTTAATTTTTAATAATAATAATAATATTGGAGTCATATACTGTAGTAGCCTTTGTATCCACTAAGGTGCTCATTCAGTAAGCTATCATTGTCTCATATTGCAGGGTCCCAAAAGGTAGTGTCAGCTCGCACTTTGCACCGTCTGCTTGCAGATGTGCATAATGCTTGATGTACATGTAGTGTTGTTTTATTCACAATTAATACATGTATGTGTACTTGCAGTGACGTGAATTGACTGTGAATCTCCAAGTGAATTGAATGCAAGGTTAAAGGTACATTTGTACAGATCTATACATCCAGTCAGGCTGGTAACTGTCATTATTAACGAGCCTGGAAGTGTGATTTCAGATATTCAGCTGTGAGTGTACTTTTGTCTATCATGTGTCATTGAGAGACACTGTCAAGAAATAGATGATGTCATCATATTGTGTCAACTAAGTCTGGTAGATAAGGCTAGTCAGGGGTGCCTTTTTGGCGGTCGTAACCAATGACTGTTATAGTTGAGTTAAAGGCAGTGGACACTATTGGTAATTACTCAAAAGAATTATTAGCATAAAACCTTTCTCGGTGATCAGTAATGGGGAGAGGCTGATGGTGTAAAACATTGTGAGAAACGGCTCCCTCTGAAGTGCTTTAGTTTTTGAGAAAGAAGTAATTTTCCACGAATTTGATTTAGAGACCTCAGATTTAGAACTTGAGGTCTTCGTGTGACATGAGTGTTTTTTTCTTTCATTATTATCTCGCAAGTTCGATGACCGATTCAGCTCAAATTTTCACAGGCTTGTTATTTTTTGCATATGTTGAGATACACCAACTGTGAGGGCTAGTCTTTGACAATTACCAATAGTGTCCACTGCCTTTAAGGTATGTAGCCAAGTAGTTGTGTTACATCATGTGTTACATCAAAATGCCTAGTCTTCATTGGCTAGTTTTTACAAAGTGGGAGGAGCCTGAGATGAGAGAAACCCACCTGAACCATCTTCAAGATGGCGGTCTCGTTGTACAGCCTGCTGTTCTCTGTTCCAGGCACCGAGTCCCTGTGCTTCTCATAGCCAGCCTCATTGTAGTAGGGCTCACTCACGAGGATCAGGCCTTGAATGGAGACTAGCACTTGCAGGAGGTTAGATTTGCTCGTCCATATCTCGCTGCCCTGTAAGAAGGAAGCGAGAAACAAATCATACAAAATGTACTAATAAATCCTCTCTAAGTGATTGTTCAAATAAAAACATTTTACATGTAAAACTCTGTAGAAAGCTTTTGTTCATGAAGATTCAGGGTCTTGTAAAAATAAATTCTGGTCCAGTAGACATTTTGAGTTACAAGCCCTGCAGGCTGGTGGAATAGTACCCCAAACTTAAGCCCTGTAGGGGAAAATAATAAATAGCCTGACATTTAAAGACACTAAGAGACTATTGGTAATTGTCAAAGACTAGCCTTCACAGTTGGTGTATCTCAACATAAGCACAAAATAACAAACCTGTGAAAATTTGAGCTCAATCGGTCGTCGAAGTTGCGAGATAATAATGAAAGAAAAAAGCACCCTTGTCACACGAAGTTGTGTGCTTTCAGATGCTTGATTTCAAGACCTCAAATTCTAAACCCGAGGTCTCGAAATCAAATTCATGGAAAATTACTTCTTTCTCGAAAACTACATTACTTTAGAGGGAGCTGTTTCTCACAATGTTTTATACCATCAACCTCCTCCCCATTACTCGTCACCAAGAAAGGTTTTATGCTCATAATTATTTTGAGTAATTACCAATAGTGTCCACTGCCTTTAACCCTAGCAGAGTCATTCTCAAAGGCTAAAAAAGTAAACAGTATTTCTAGGAACTTTTTGCTTTAATGCTGTACAATTGATAACAAATGTTCTTACGTGAAAAATAAACACACTTTTAAATTGATTGCATTGATTACCTTGTAAACCCTATAAGGTAATTTAAACACATTTTTGCATAGAACTGTGCAGTATTTTGACACCTGATTCTTGTGATCCTGTTAACATACTTTTCAGGCACCCACAGCAATTGTCGTGGTGTCCTATATGCTTTTGCTGTGGTGCCCTGTGCAAAATTCCAATACTTACAATTTTCCTCATAGAAGTGCCCCTGACCAGAGGAAAATGGCTGTGCCCCTTCAAGACTGAGGCTGTGTCCGAAACGACGACTTCGGCTACAGCTACGTCTAGATCAGCGCGTCTACCAGTGTTGAAGAATAGGCAGACGCGCGCGATCTAGCCGTAGCTGTAGCCGAAGTCGCCGTTTCGGACACGGCCTTAGGTTCAAGGGCTGTATTCTAAGCTGGTGCACACGTACCTTTCCTGTCCAGGTTCCAAGCAGGCTAATGCACACCTTGCCATCATTGTACAGGTTTGGGTTGAGTCTACCACTGCAGTAGGCGTGGAAGTGCATGACAGGCGGTGATTTAGGGTAGTCTTTGGGAAGACGGGCGTCAAAGTAAAAAAGCCCATTCTCGTATGGTGTGTTACTTGGGCCCTCGAAGAGCACAGAGAAGAGGTCCTGATGAAATGTGAAGGTGGAAAGTAGGTTTTAAACTTCGCATGGTGGAGATACAACAAAGGTTTGTCGTAACAATCTGTACGAGAGTAGAATTTGAAACTTTGCATGGTGGAGATACAATCTAGTAAGGTTTCACGTTCATGAATACAAAAGGGCAATCTCATCTTTCAGAATGTGCATCTTTTTAAGCAACGAAACTGAAATTTTGATAGTCTATAAACAGATGAACTGTTGGCTTACCATTCTATCAGCAAAACCTTTGACTCTAATGCCTTGTGGAAGTGATGTCTGGAGCAACCGCATCTACAGAAATAATGCACAAAGGCCTTCCTTATTAATACCAATGTGTAGATTGGTTTAGTTAGTTAGATCGTTCCCCTGTGCCAGGCACAAATACAGAGTATTGCCAGGTGAGGTTGGGATACAAATGTTGCTAAGCGAGTTTTGTTTTATCATAACCCTATTGTTTTTGAGTTGGGATCAATCTGTTGCCAAGTGGGATTGAAATCTCCCTCTTACTGAATGATTACGAACTCACTGTGGCAAAGAGGTATTTAGTTTTACTATTGAGATGTTAATAGTTAAGTGATTTTGGGTTGAATTAATCTACTGCAGAGTGAGAGAATCTCAGATCGGGAACTCGTTGCCACGTAGAGTTGAAAATCACAATCACATAGACAACAATTGGAAACTCACAAAAACCCTGTTAAATTCTTTGTAGGAACAAGGTGAGTGGTTGTATTTAAGGAACTTTGTTATTAGTTTACCTCTCTTCTCATGGTTAATGAGAACTGTTTGGGATCCTCTGGTTGGAATACAATACTGGCTGAATTGAACTGATGGTTCTCCGTCACCTCCTCCATTAAGAAGAAATCTAAACAGCAAAAACAATTAAAAGAAAAAACTCATTAGAAATATTTACACTTCTTCTCGTCCTTGGTTTCGTTACCAGAAACCTATAATAATAATAATTATAATTTGGGTAAATAACCAGCATTGGATTTGGAGAAAAACAAAACCTTAAATTGTTATTTTGGGATAAATTTCACTATTTTCTAATATCTCATTGGCAATAAATTGCTGAATGAGCATTTTAAAACCACATAACTGCTTCCTTTCTTAACAGTGAACTAACAGGGAGTACCTTTTAAATAACAAAACATAATCAATTTAAGAGAAGGTTCAAGACAAACTATAACAAATGGGAGAGGAAATCAAGAGTTCTCACTGTCACACGCTTGTGCAGATGCCGCATGTACTGTCCCTTCTTCCGATGTCTTCGGAGTTGCATCTTGGCTGTCAAGGTTACATTCCTCCTTCGGTTCTGTGACCCCAGGATCATCCTCTTTCTCAGATGAGGCTACAGTCTCTTGGGAAGTATGCTCCTCCACTACTGCGGATGGAGCAGGGATCTGTTCTGGGGAAGAGGCCACCTCCTTTTCTGCTTCAGGTTCCAGCTGACTCGCCTCGGACTGGAAACCATTTTCTAGATTAAATTTTTCTAGATTATCAGTTTCAGTGGTATCCACACTGTGGTTACCGTCCCGACTGTGCTCAATGTGACCGGGGCTGGACCCTCCGTGGATGTGGTTCGCATCCTGAGGCACCTCCATCAGGTTCTCAGGGATGGAGTTGGTGAAAGAGGCGAGCTGGTCACGGATGCGATGGAGGGCGGTACGGGTTTCCTCTATGTCTACTGTAATCTTGGAGAGTGAGTCGTCACCTTGGGGCTCAAGTGGTACCGCATCACCCATGTTACTCGCCATTATAAGGTCTTGTCTGTCATTAGGCGAGCTACTGAGAAGGAAAGTAGTAATAAGTAAACTGCTTTGAATACAAGTTTCAACTACTTAAATCTAAATAAACCCGTCATTAAGTAACCCACCATAAACGGATCAATAAGTAACCTCCTTAAAATAAACCCACCAAAAAAAGTAACCTACTCCAAATAAGTCTACCACTAAGTAACCTACTTCAAATAAACCCAACAATAAGTAACCTACTCCAAATAAGTATACAGTAAGTAACCTACTTCAAATAAACCCACCAATAAGTAACCTACTTCAAATAAGTATACAGTAAGTAACCTACTTCAAATAAACCCAATAAGTAACCTACTTCAAATAAGTATACAATAAGTAACCTACTTCAAATAAACCCAACAATAAGTAACCTACTCCAAATAAGTATACAATAAGTAACCTACTTCAAATAAACACACCAATAAGTAACCTACTTCAAATAAACCCACCAATAAGTAACCTACTCCAAATAAGTCTACCAATAAGTAACCTACTTCAAGTAAATGTATAAACTGGTGCAATATGAAAGTGAATAGAATTTACTTCATAATTTTTTTTTGGGGGGGGTAATTTTTGGTCCAAACCTTGCAATGTTGACTTCATCAGCAGCTCCTGAGGCATCACTTGCTGTTTCCCAGCTACTTGTGGATGAATCAGATGAGCCTTGTGATTGGTCTTCGTCTTTCCAATGAGCATCATCATGGTCATTATCTGACCAATCAGAATCACTGTCCTTTAAAGGTGAACAACAAATAGGAAGTGTGAAACTTAGAGACGGTTAAAAGAGACATAAACGACAAAACGCACTAAAAGAGAAAGCTGTAACGTAAACTTGGTTGTTATCTTTGGCTTTACAGCAGTAACAGGTTAAAAAGCTTCTGACTGGCACCCCTGAACAAAGATATTGCCAACATAGGGAGACTGCCAACATACAACTAGAAAGTCAGTTGTTAGTGCGCAGGCAGTGCAGAGTTCATTGGTTCAAATCCTGCTCCAGTAAACTTGTCTTTATTCAACCCAAAATCGTTTAAAATTTACCCAGTCAGTTTCCCTTGTGATTAAAAATTTGATACACAGAGTATAAGTCTTGACGTTTTGGACAGTATGCTCCGCGTCTTCAGGAGAAAGGAAGACGACACTGCTTAGGCACTGCTTTTTTTTTTAGCGGATGGGAGAGGGAGGTTTTAAAAAAAGATTTTTTATAAGTTTTGTTGACATGCCAAATATGAAATCAAGAGTAAAGAAATCATCACAATCACTTTAAAACAGAGGGTTTGTGTGTTTTTGATGTTTTCAATAGTTTTGTCAAACAAATTTAACTCTTTTCTGACATTTTCTGTAAACTTTTTCAAACAACTAAGCACAGTGTAGCCCAAGTAAATATTTGAAGAATTGTTCTTGCTTTGCCAACATGAATAAAAACCTTCTTTAAACATCTTTTCAAATCTGTACATTTTGAAAAAAATATCAGCTGAAAAATCTGGGCAGTAAAAGTATAAAGAGATACCCAGACATGGAAAAAAGAAATTGGTTGGGGGGTTTTGAACGGTCGGTCGGGGACGATCAACAATTTTTTTTTTTGTGGCCTTAAAACATCAAGTCTTGGCTTTATATCGTGAGTTGTGGGCATTTTCTTACCTCCTCCAGTTTGTACAGGTCCTGTGGTAGTACGGCACACTCCGATCCATCCACCCAGGCTACATGAATTTCCCCACTGGTGTTGATCCATCTCACCTTAAAAAAAAAAGGAGAGCAAAAAGAACTGACTGGGCGAGCAGTTTAGAACATCAAACTTCAGTTCTGGTGATTAAGCATAGAGCTATATATATTGACTAGAGCGCTAACACCCCGTTATACACGCACTAAGGATTTGAAGCCGTGTGGGCGAATCCGTGTTTTTGTACAAACCAATACAAAAGCTTGAAATTTTGTATGGCAATTGTACGGCTATTTGCATGATAGTGCGTTTGTTCTTTTTTTATGTGTCATCGAACAAGAAAATGTGAATGCCCAATCTGCTGATGAGCGTGCAATTTGCGAGCGTCATGTGCGTCATGTTTAAAAGGCGCGTATATTTTTTTTAGTAAGTCGAACATACGGTTTTCGTAGCGCGGACGTACGCAAATGGGCAGTCGCGTACGTAAGCGCACACGCCGAATGTAAAATAAATCGCGGCAATGTGTTTTCTCTTCAAATTAAAATCGTTCCATAGTCACGCAACACATCAAACATGTCTGCGCCGAGGATGGCTTCAAAACGCAGAGCAAGTTAGCGCTCTAGTCAATACATATAACTCTATGTGATTACGTCATTTAGGTGTAGGTTCGAATCCTGGTCATGACACTCATGTCCTTGAGCAAGATTCTTTACTATAATTGCTTCTCTTCACTCAGGGGCTATAAATGGGTACATGCGAGAGTAGAGGTTGATTATATGTTTGAAAAAGCCTTTAAAGCACCGCGACAGCCTGGGGCTGTATACTCCCCCAAGGAGCTGAGAAAGATTATAGTGATGTTATTGGTCGAACGACTAGGGCATTAAATAAAGTGAAGCGCATTGTAAAATGCGCTATATATGAACTATTTATTATTATTACTTTAATGTCAACAGGGAACCATGATGGCAAGCAGCCTCTTTTCAGTTTTCAGATTGTAAAATTTTGTCCATAAGTGTATGACTTGCTTTGAACTATTGTCAAACACATTTGGCTCTTTAGTCAGTTGAAGTCATGCTTACCTGACCAGCACAGGGCACTCCTTCGTCCTGATCACCACGAGTACTTTCAAAGTCAGAGGATTTACATTCTAAAGTTGGACAGCTCCCTGCTTGCGTTGCCAAGTCCTTCTTTAAGTTGGCCAAGTTCATTTGATCAACACTGGGCGTATCCTGATCAGGAGTCGCTTCTTTCTGTATCTCTACTTGTCCGAGTTCTTTGTCTGTTACAGGACTTCGAGATTCAGGGTGTAGTGTAACCGGAGAGTCTGTTTTGTGTAGCTGCGGGTTAGGAGTACTAGTCGATGGCGTTAATGAATCATTTAGGCAAGAATGAAGGCTGGTTGTGGTAGCAGCATCGACAGGTAATGATATATTGATCGTTTCGCTGGATGGATTTTCTTTCAAATGTTCTACATCCGTTATGTGTTCCACAGCTGCAGCAGCATCCCTCGGAGTGTCTTTGCAATTTACGGCGTCGGGGGCACAGGAGTCCGACAGGACACCGGGGTGTCCTGCAATGGCAATAGTAGCTATTTGTGTTGTACCCATTTGGGTATCAACAGCTGCATTACCTGTACGAGCACAGTCGCCTATATGGGAGTTTTCTTGACTCATTTGGGATATATTGTTACTTACATGGGTACTCGAGTCACCCGTTTGGGTACAGTCAATCCTTTCCTGATCTACCTGAAGTCCACCTATATGGGTACCATTAGCGCCTATCAGTGCACTGGGTGAGTTCAATTTGACGTCGGACTTGGCTTTCTTCATGGTTGCGATTCCCCGCTGGCTGTCGGCGATTCTTACGATAATGTCGCCCACGTTGAAGGTGAAGTCTGGATGAGGTGTCAGCTCGTAGACGCTCACTTCCTCGGTGTTGACTGGTGTTGGTCTATAAAAAAAGGCAAACATTTTAGCGAGATTCAAGGCTTGACAATAACAAATATCAATAGGCTTTTATATAGCGCTTATTCACCTTTTTACCTTGCATGATTTTAAAATTCTTGATCTGGTCTGCTCACAAACTGTAAGTTCAGAATTTCTTGTGATAAAGCTTTATCACGTCCGTCCCCACGATTTGATTTGTGGCAAGAAATTCTGAGTTTACAGTTTGTAAACGGACCTGTATGCCTGGCCTCATGCTATGAGTGAGTGGATTTAGGCTACTGTACCAAATCCAAACAGAACCATGATACTGGTTTAGTTGGGAACTAGAAGTGGTTAGGAGGGTTAACTTACACATTGCACTGTTGGTTCGGTCTCATGATCCACTGTATGAGACACGTTCTCTCCTTATGATCAGTCTTACAGACCAGACCGTACACATTCTCAAGAGACTCTGCAAAATAAAACAAAAAGGCATCAGGGTTCCAGATGTTACAGTGACCATCAAAAATATGCTTCTCTGAATGAGTTTTGTGACTTGAATACAAGCTGTTTCACAGTGTGTATTTAGGCATTAAACAGTTAGCAACAACAAAAGGCCATGTGTAAAAGCACCATCTTAAAAATATACCGCCATGCATCTTGGCAAACCGAAAACAGCTACAAAATAAATCAAGGTCTTAATAGATTATATGTATGGCATTGATTTAAAATCAGCACATCATGATGGTTGCTGTTTTCACTTGGAATTGGATTTCATCCAGAGTCGTTTGCCTGTCGATGATGAGCATTGGGACATGCTATGAGATTAAAATTGATTTCAAATCCAAGTAACAAGCCCCCCACCCTTAACCCATCTTTTTGTGAAAAACCTTAAAGGCAATGAACACTATTGGTAATTGTCAAAGACTAGCCTTTGCAGTTGGTGTATCTCAACATAAAATGCATAAAATAACTAACCTGTGAAAATTTGAGCTCAATCGGTTGTCAAAGTTGCAAGATAATAATGAAAGAAGAAAACACCGTTGTCACACGAAGTTGTGTGCATTTAGATGGTTGATTTCGAGACCTCAAGTTTTAAATCTGAGGTCTCGACATCAAATTCGTGGAAAATTACTACTTTCTCGAAAACTATGGCACTTCAGAGGGAGCCGTTTCTCACAATGTTTTATACCATCAACCTCTCCCCATTACTCTTCAGCAAGAAAGGTTTTATGCTAATAATTATTTTAAGTTATTACCAATAGTGTCCACTGCCCTTAACTGTTATCTTACCGTTATTCTTGGTGACAAAGTCTCCAGGGAAGAACTCTAGCTCATCCAGCTGGTGGACTGGAACCAAATCGGCTGATACCACACCCCGCTCTAATGTCCCATCCTGGTGGCAAGATTCATAAATAAAACAATGTCTTTTTTTTAGTTGAAAAAGTATAAATAATACAAAATTCCCTCTGAAGTTAGAACTTTGCAAGTTGTTTCTCAATTTTTATCTTGCCTTCATGACCACTACCTCACTAGTTACCTGTAATTTGGGGCTCTGTGTTTTTTCTTAACCATCTTGCATTACGTAGCTGTTATTGTATTACAAATTTGTCTGTTTTGTATTATATGGGTATTTTTTTTGTAATTTTTAACAGTTTTTAATATACATAAATTTTAATGGGTTTTTTTCACAGTTGTTTTTGCTTTTTTACCGTTTTATTCTGATGTGTGATCAAGGGTCCCCATTTAGTGGGCCCGCAGGCTGGGCCTCCATGTAATTACTGGCCTCCTGTTAACAGAAAATACTCAACAAGACTTTCTGAAAAAGGATGTCTTACCTGCCACATGACATCTGCAAGTGTCCATGTGTGGGTGACCTCCACGCATACCCTCTCCCCAACTTCTAGCGGCCTTGGAGGGGGTCTTCGCTTAGGAGCCATTCGCATATGTTGCTTCTTGGTGTGTCTGTGAAGAAGACTTGACACAACTTTGTGTCGTCTGCTGCCCTCCCCCTTGGAGGACGCGTTAGAGTCTGTCTGACTCCCTGCATCACTGTCCTCCGAAGATCCCTCCGAAGAATCCTCCTCCCAAACTTCCTCACCATCTGACGATCTGCTCCCATCTTTCTCTTCCTCACATTTCCGTTTGTTTCTGCTCTTCAACATCATTCCCCTGATTCGCCGTAAATTTTTACTGCTGGTTGACTTCCCCACAGCTGCTCCCAACTTCTCCACCTCTGCGTCCCCCACCTCCTTGCTGCTGCTGGCAAGAAGATGCGCATCAGTTAACTTGAGAAGATGTCTGACCTGAGTGATGATATCCTTTGTAGACTCAGTTGAGGAATTCTCCATCAAAGTCTTTAAGTCCTGAAGACGGCTCGCATCCTGTGAGAGATATCCTTGAGGCTGTTCGGCCCGAGCTAGTAGCTCCTGTAAGCCTTCATTTATCTTCTGCTCTGTTTGATAATCTTGGCCGTCTATCCCGTCCGAGTTTGCGATTCTCTCATGGTATTCACTCAGCTGGGAGAGTCCGAGCAGACACGATAAAGCCTTCTGCTCCGCACTCTCAGTAATATTTGCACAAGCCGCCCCCGATAATTCCTTCATATTCTCTGATAACTGACCTTTAATAGCTTGTAGTTTACCCAAGCTATCTAGAAATTCATCCACATACCCAAGTAGATCTGCAATATTCTCTTTCCTTGGAGAATCTACAGCTTCACTGTTACTACCCACCACTGCACCACTGCCAGCTCCACCCGCACCCCCAGAAGCCATTGCTGTATCATCAGGTGCTTTATTTACAGCATTGGAAGTGTCCTGAGTACTGCTTATAGCTTCATTAGTACAGCTCCCAGCTCCATTGGTTTCACTTCCAATGTTTGTCTCTGTAGAAATCTCCTTGGTGGTCTTTATGGCACCACTACTTGAGTCCATCGACCCAATCAAAGCTTCTTCAGTCTTAGGGCTAGCCTGCATGGCGACACTACTAGTCTCCTCAGTTTTGTCACAACACTCCTTGGGATCCTCAGGTACCTGATGGCTCTTTGGTTCACCTCCACCAGAAACCCTTTCACTTTGTGAGTCCATTTTCTTTAAATCGGATTCACCCATCTTTCCCAGATTTACTTCAGGAATTCCTTCTGTTTTTAGAGGTTGTACAAAGCTGCTGATATTACCTCTTGTCACTGGCCTAGGATAATCTAAATCTCCCGCTCGAATTTTGTACATGACCTTGTCTCCAATTTGAGTACTTGCTGCGATGAAGTATGACAGCGGCTTGACCCTAGGGAAGAATACCATTTAAAGTCAACTCCAACACAAAGATTACACAATTTCCAGATCTCTTCAAAATCACCTGGAGGATTTTGATGTGATTGAAGTATTTAGGGCATGTTTGACAGTCATCTGCATAAAGGCAATAATGATTTATACATGAAGTTCATTTTGTCAGCTTAAAGACACCGGACACTATTGATAATTGTCAAAAACCAGTCTTCTCACTTGGTGTATCTCAACATAGGCATAAAATAACAAACCTGTGAACATTTGAGCTCAATTGGTCGTCGAAGTTGCGAAATAATAATAAAAGAAAAAACACCCTAGTAACACGAAGTTGTGTGCTTTCAGATGCTTGATTACGAGACTCAGATTCTAAATCTGAGGTCTCAAAATCAAATTCGTGGAAAATTACTTCTTTCTCGAAAACTACGTCACTTCAGAGGGAGCAGTTTCTCACAATGTTTTATACTATCAACCTCTCCCCATTTATGCTAATAATTATTTTGAGTAATTACCAATAGTGTCCACTGGCTATAAGGTAGTTTGTGCAGTTTGTATGGATTTCATTTAAATTGGTTTTGCTTATCTGGAGCTCCTGATAATTTACTTGACATCAAGAAAACAAACATTTTCAAGAAAAAAACATTTGTTTATGGATTTTGATTATTTCTTTCAAAATTAATCGTTTGTCTTTGTGATCATTGTGAAAGCTATCATGACTTTTGTAAATTCCCCTTGAACTCCCCTGAAACAGCATCTCTGTACCTTAACAGCATCTCTTCTGTGACTTTCCTTGGAGGTGGCTGAAGATCATATTGATCCGTGCAGTCTGATTCTGGATCCTTCCATAATCCCCTTGTCTGCCAATGTACCTCCAGTTCAGTCACCTTGACCTTGGAAAAGATAATAACAAATTTATATCATCAAATTGAGACCATTCCAACTCCATCCTTCAGACCAGTCAGTCTGGGATCTTCCTCATGGGGCCTGGGTAGCTGGGGTCGTAATACCTCAATCCTCGATGGTATCGGAGCTACCAGCTGGAACAGGTCACATGTGAATGTCATTGTTTGCTTGTGTATTTTGCGTAGGTATGCTATTGCTAGTTAGCGTGAAAAACTGACGACCACTTTGGGTATGTTAGCTAGCGTAGAAAATGGCCGATTGTTCTTGAGTTTGCTTTCCCCAAAACATTAAGTTTTGTTGGAGTTAAAAAGTATCTTGCTATGAGGACACAAGTGCCAGGATCGTGACTTGAACCCACAATCTGCTGATCAGAAACACCAGAACTCGATTTTGGTGTGCTTAACTGCTCGGCCACGCCACCCCACCATTGTGTGTGTCCTTCAGAAAAATCCAATAGTAAGGCAGATACAGATTCATTTAGACTGACTGGAAGATAATATGAGCCCTACCTCTTCCACTGTTACAGTGAAGCTGGCTTTGCTGCTTAGTATCGGCTGCTGTCCACTCAGCCATGTAGCGTTCTTGAAGGTTGTGGCTGGTCCTCGTAAAACCTGACCCGGAAAGAACCCATCACAGCTGAATGCAGAGTCCTAGGGGAGAAACAGGAAGAGAGAACAATTCCACCTGTTCTGATAGTCAGACACCTTCATAGAACCGACAGCACTCACATCAACTGCCATGGTGCCCTGTGCTTTGGCTATGGTGCCCTTTGAAATTTCCAATACAAATTTAAGGCAAACAAATTAATCTGCTCAGATTTAACACAACTATTTGGAACTGGCAACTTGAGCGCCTCAGTCAGTGAAATCGGACTCAATTAATTTATAACCAATTGTAAAAACAATTTGCATTTAAACAAAAACTCACAACAACAATATTGAACAAATGTGTACCTCGTCTGTGTAGTCATGAACATCGGTCAGTCTACAGGCGCTGTCATCTGATAGAGCACACCTAGGAAGGAAACAACAAGGATTTTACTGTAAGATCCGAGCCTTAACTTATAGTCAAAGGCTCCACTTAGAAGCAGTCCTGGTGTTTACTCAAAGTTGATTTTACAATGGAGTTAGCCTGGTTGGGTGGAAGTATAGCCCCTTTCACACGAGCGCTGCAAACGCGGGTCCCTGGTTAAGGGCGCCAGCCGTCTGTCACCTTTACCGCGTGCGATTTTTTTTAGCGAGCATTCACACGACACGCACACACACACACATGTAAACATACGTCCCTCGTTTGGGTAGGCGTACTGCATGGACAAAAGTCTACAAGCAAGAGGCTTGAGTTAAAACAAAAACCTTACAGTTAAAAGGAATAAAATAAATCAATTTCATTGAAATCAGTTAAGTCACATAAAATGTAGAATATTTTAAAAACATTTGCGATAACGTAACTCTCATCCCGTCGGCCGGCGGGAAGGGGGTTACGTTTTCGAAGCTAAAAAAAAGAAAAACACAAAATTCCACGATTCAAATAGCTTTTTGGACGTTAAAAATACTACATTGTTGAATGGAAATGCTTTTTAGATATGAAATTATTGATGAGACATACCAAATAATGAATTAAAACATCGAAAAGCTTAGCCAAATGACGTATTCTGCTTGCGATTGAACGATGTTTTTGCTTCAAGGTTTGAGCTTGTCTTGAAATGCAGCGATCCAGCAACGTCGAGTCATGATCGAGTCGAAGAAAAACACAAAATTCCATGATTCAAATAGATTTTTGGACGTTAAAAACGCTACATTGTTGAATGAAAATGTTTTTTAGATATGAAATTATTGATGAGACATAACAAATGGTGAATTAAAACATCGAAAAGCTTTGCCAAATGACGTATTCTGCTTCCGTTTGAACAATGTTTTTGCTTCAAGGTTTGGGCTGGTCTAGCATCCGGCCACAAAACCCACCAGCCAAACGGATCGTAGTCCAGCGTTGAGCAGATATACATGTACATGTATGTATATGTACATATGCATGCTTTAGTTCGCCCATTTCTTCCTCCATAATTCTTCACGTGTCAACGCAGCGGTCCCTCATTACGATCGCAGGCATTCGGTTCAGACGATGGCTCCCCGTGATTATAACATCGATGCGATTTTTTGGAGGAGGTCTCGATCTGTGTTATGAACAACACGGGACCCAGGTAATTTCGTAACATACATAGCATTCACACGACGTGGATTTGCGATTTCATAACATCGATGTTATGAAATCGCACGGGACCCTCGTTTGCAGCGCTCGTGTGAATGGGCCTTATGAGAAATAACAATATCAAAAGCTTATCACCTTGCTCCATTCTTCAGGCAGACAATGAGCTGCACATACAGGTTTCTGACAACACCAACCCAAGATCCCATTACAACATGTCGGCTTGGTGTATACTTCTGTTGAAAGAATAACACAAACAATAAACACTAATAATTTGGTTTCGCTGTACATCCATGAATGATTAGCACAGTATAGCCATGGAGATGGTATAACTCAATAACTCAAAGTTGGCTATGAAAAATTGCTATTATTGTCTATAGTACAGACTTGTCCTTAGTGTCACTCTCAGTCTTGGTCTTGATGGTGAGAGCTCACCTAGTCTTTGACTTTGTGGTCTCGACTACAACACTGCCACTACTACAAACTTAGCCAAACTGAGGAGTTAATATAGGAGTAGTTGAGGTGGCCCCTTACAAAAAAGTTCTATAGAACTCTATAGAAGGGTCTATAGAGCTCTATAGAGCTCTATAGAAATCCTGAAAATCTATAGATAGGCAAAAAAAAATCTATAGAATAATTATTTTCTATAGATGTCTATAGAAATGTGAAGGCAAAATCTCTATAGAGAAAATTCTCTATAGAATTCTCTGTAGTGATCTTGCAGTAAAGAAAATGTTCTGTAGAATTCTCTGTAGTGCTATTGCAGTAAAGAAAATTTTCTATAGAATTCTCTGTAGTGATATTGCAGTAAAGAAAATGTTCTGTAGAATTCTTTGTAGTGCTATATTGCAGTAAAAAAAATGTCCTATAGAATTCTACAAAGCGCTGAATTTCTCTAAAGAGAAAGTCTTCTTTAATAGATTTTGTACTGATTTTTGAAAACCCAAGCTGTAACTGAGCGAATTGACTCTATACACTGCCCTATAGAACTCTATACACTGCCCTATAGAACTCTATACATATCTATATACATTTCTATTAAACATTCTATAGAGGTTGCTATAGATGTCTATAGAAATTGTATAGAAAAGTGGCCCAATTTTCTAAAGAAACTCTATAGGTTGTATAGAATTTCTTTAGAAATTGTATAGAAATTGTATAGATTTTGTATAGATATGTGTATAGATATTGTATATATTCTGTATAGAAATTTTATAGAAATTATTTACAAGGGTTCTATACCCTTTTCTATAGAAATTTGTATAGAATTTCTATAGTTTTTTTTTTATAGAATTCTATAGAGTTTTTTTGTAAGGGGCTACACAGGGCTCAAGATTAACACTGGACCATAGGCCTCAGGCCTGTGGTTTTACTGGTCATGTGTGTTTCACTTGAATAAAATACAAATTTGTGTTGTATCTTTGTGATCAAATGTTTGATTCTGGTCTTATAAAATACATTTTGGTCCAGTAAAAAATTCGAGCTGCACAAGCCCTGCAGTCATTTTGATTTTACCAAAAATTTGAGTCCTGCTACAGGGTTTTAAAATTGTACTTTGTTATTATTATTTATTCAGCATTAAAAACACATACATCTTGTACAGACAACATACATTCAAAGAGAATTGGCAGAACAAAAAAGTTACAATAAAGCCAGAGGCAATGCCCAATTAAAAAAAAAGTTTACTAAAAATTGTGGCCAGGAAGGCCCTTCAATACCAATACCTCTGGTTACACACATGCATACTGACCATTATGTGTTCCAGGTCCTGGCTGCTCACATCATACACCATTTGTTTGGTACGAACCACCTGGAGATGGCAAGAGACACTGACAGCACGTACGATTCCCCGCTGCGAATACCCCATGTTACGTCGTACTGCATCCCCAGGCATCAAAGAGCGATCATAAAGGTTCACCTACATGTACAAGCCATGAAATGGGAAAGAAACGTGTTATTTTTGATAGGTTTCAAATTTGCAGATGGAATTAAGGTTCACCTACATGTACAAGCCATGAAATGGGAAAGAAACGTGTTATTTTTGATAGGTTTCAAATTTGCAGATGGAATTAAGGAACCGAGTATTCTTTGTTGAACTGGTATTGTTTTAACAAAGAATGACATGTTTTGGTAGGGACAACTTTCTTGCACATGCCAGTGTTTTGAAACATACCACTCAAAACAATCAGTAAGTCGCCCTGCGGTGCTGCTGCTGGTACGATATCAGTCAGCTAAACTGAATGAAAATCTATTTTTTGTTTCCGATTAAAGAAAGCCATCTTTCCCGAAAGACCAAACAGTCTGCTTGCAGACTTGCCAATTGTGATCAAGCCTCCCCCAAAGCGAGAAAGAGTGTACCATTTTGTCAAGATCATCACTATCAGTATCAGTCTTTAATTAAGTTTTACAGGGTCATCAATAATCAGTGAGGATCAGACTTGTTCCATAAATATTACATCCATCATGACATTATTTTACTCATATTACTTATAGTACCTAAAAATAAGTAAGTAGTTATTTAACTTTGAAAAAATTAAATAACACAGGACAGAGGGCGGGGCATGCAGGGTACATTTGAATTGAGTTTATCTGCCAAAACACAATAATTAATATAAATATATATAATAAATATACAAACACATGACAAGCAAAAAGTGAGTATAAACATGTATCTGGTTGGAAATAGAATATCCAAGTGGTACATGAGGTTGTTTTTATAAAATGAGGCCGAAGTGTGCCTTTAAAAAACCGGCCTTTCACGATAATGAGTTAGAATCCCTTTAATTTAAACTGTTATTGTTAAAAAGGTCGAGTTGTCTTATTGACGTATTGACGGCTACAGAACTGTCAGATTGACAGATGTTGATTATTCATTGAATACCTTTCCCTCTCCAACGACCTCCTCTCTCCCTCGAGGGTACCAAGCCACCCTCACATATCCCTTCTTGAGCATTTCTTCCTCATCTTCAGAATCGTCCAAGCTGTTAAACCCATCGAAGTTCCGTACGACCAGGCCGAGTTGCAATGCACCACGGTGAATGCGGCGAACGACGTCCTCTTCGAACAAGGTGGACGCCATTTTGTGACGATCACCGGCTGACGGTATCCAGGAGGAGATAATGCAGGCTGCTATCTCTGGAGCGCCTTTAAGCGCGGTTGTTGAATAATCTGTAAATGCTCTTAAATTAAATCCAACAGTAACATCTATTTTTCCCAATCATGCACAATAAACTTGAAATGTTTTAGTTTTAATCTTTTCGCTTGTCTTTAATAATGTAACCCTGGAAACCAAGTTAACACAAAACTCTTTCTCACTACCGTTAAATGGTTTAAAGGGCGACACTCCGTGCACTTCAAAAACTGCATCCCGCGATCGAGAGATGGTTGTGCGAAGGGCGTGTTTACATTTTTTCGTTTTTGATAAATTGATTTTTTTCTTGGATTAATTATCAGGCAGTATGCATACTTCTGTATAGAATGGATCGGTCTTTTCGTTGGTGTGAAAATATTGACTGACTGTGTTTAGAAATAATGTTCTGGATTCGTTTGAAATCGGGATGTTAGGCACCCCCATGAAGTCCGTATTGTTAATTTTATTGATGCACATATTGCGCAATATTTTAAAACTCACAAACCTAAGCCCAAGAACTATTTTATTTTTTTGTAACAAGACCCCTCATAGTTTATGTGATGATGACTTAGCTCAACTTACGGTTTTGCTTAGCAAAGATTCGAGATAATAGAAATGCAGTAACACAAATCATCAAAAAGGACTGCTATAATAGGCGAGGCTAAAGAGTTTGTTTTTGTTTTTATTTATTCATTTGTTTTGTTTGTATGCAATGTTCGCCCAAACAATGGTATATACTGAGCGTATTAAAACAGTAAGGAGAGTAGTTTTTTTTTAAAGGATGAACAATCATGATATTTCCAAGCCGGCCCTTGTACTTTTTGTAGTGCTCTGTGGCGAGGGTCTCTGGCCCGTCAGAGGCACATTCGTTGAGATGGTTGTTATAATTAATTGCTGTAATTTTGCGATTAGATAGAAGCACCTTTTCGGGGGACATAAATAATATTATAGGTACAATACAATCCATGTGGGGCCACATACTGCACACTGTGCTACATTTTTACCAACAATAGCCCTAGCATCCATCATCCACCACGTGACACACAGAAAACTTTCCACCATTGTCGCAACTCTGTTTCTCTAATAATATCTGTTCAACATGCCCGCCCACTCAAGCAACCTTCATCTGTTGGTTTTTGTTTTGACAGCAAAGTGCATATGCAAGTAACAAGTGAAGAGATATTTTATTATTTTCAGTAGTATAATGCACATTCAGATTAACATCGGGTCGGGTAGCATCGGGCCTATTATTGTTTGTGTTTGTTTGTTTTTTGGGGGTTTTTTTTTTTGGGGGGGGGGGGTAATTTTTGGTGGTGATGAAATTAGTTCATTTCCAATTGTGGTGTGTGATGGTTTGGGGTTAAATTACATGAGTGTCCGTATCACGCCACCACTTTTTCATTCGATATGAAATAGCATAGTTAGGCATATTCTATTTTACCTCATGAGCTATCCCTTTTTGTAATAATGACTGAACAAGTGGGGTGGCAGGATACGGGAAGTTATCAACATTTTACGGGCATGCCATCAGGGGAAATTTCAAGGGGGAGTCGCAAAAAGGTGGGCCTAAGGTTATCCCCTGCCCCGGACCCTGCTGAGTCTTATACCTGTTTAAACATCAATAAAGGGGCTTTACAATTATTTGGGTATTTTATAGGTGCATCATAAATCTGGGCCCAATATCATAGAGCTGCTAAGCACACAAATTTGCTAGCATCAAATTTTTGCCTTGATAAAAACAGATACCAACAAAAATTCCACGTAATTTTCAGGATAAGCAAACAACTAAATAACAAGCAATATGCAACCATTTTTATTTATTTTTTAAATCCTGTTTTAAATCAAGGAAGAAATTTCATGCTAAGCAAATTGTGCTTAGCAGCTCTATGAAATTGGGCCCTCGAAGATGGTCCATAAACCTGGCCGCTGCATGCTGCGCCTCACCGTAGAGCCTTGTTAGAGCTTGATTCGTACCTCCATGGTTGTTAGAGGAGCGACACTCGGACACTCAGCTGCAGTTGTGTTGTGTTTCAAGTTTGAAAAGAAGAACATAAAATAACCCCCAACCACTCCCGGCCCAACATTTTGTATGCATACACGCGAGCACACTAAATTAAATGCTCCCTATAAAACATCACTGAGCCACGCAAAGACCCCGCCCATCCCACTTATAATTATTGGAGTAGTTAAACGGCCAACAACCATCCCACAGCCGAGCGAATCATGCGCAGTATGATGCAGTGTTACACGTTGAGTCCAGAAACCCACGGGAGATGACACGAAATGACCGAATTATTCACCTGAAAAGACGCAGAATATCACTTATAAAAATAGGAGACGATATCTGAGGACCGTAGAAATATATTTGCAGACGTAAAGAGCGCGGACAAAGGCCATTTTTTCGTAAAACCGAGACCGGAAGAATGGTAAGTTTAGCTCACGGAACTTGGCAGGGATGGTTTGGAGGAATCATTGTCGTCCGTTCTCGTGAAGTGAACGGCGGTGTGGAACTTTAGTGAAAGAGAATGACAGTCAATTCTTGTGGGGCGTGGGCGTGAAGTTACATTTCGGAATTCCCAACCGGTAGTTAATGCTAAGGAAGCTCTCCTACAGCATTTGGTTTTGTATTTATGACATTATTTATAAAAACAAGTTTTTTATTTGCAAAAAATTAATAAATTTATTAAATTTTCCAAAATTAAAGAAGGCCTTTTTTACTACAAATAATTGCAATTTCCTGGGCATGCTGGGGCAAGTTTGTATTGATTAGTGCCTGGCTTTCTGAACTTTTCTGATTTCAATTATCAAATACATAGACAGAGTCACGTGGTCTTATTTGCACTTTCTTCTTCATCGGGTAAGGACTAAGGGTGAAGTTTTATATTCAATTCAAGTCTGAAGTGAATCAGATTACTAAATTATATTATTTTAATATTTTGTTGATTATTATATCTGGAAACAAAGTCATACGCCTATAAATATATTTTAGTTTATCACTAGGGCCTCAGGCCTGATACTTCACGGAGGCAACGGAGGCGATTGCCTCCGTTGCCCCCTGCCATTGCCTTGGTGCCCTTGAAATGCTCCAGTAGAAATTTACAATTTCCTCATAGGGTGCCCTTTGCCACAGAGAAAATGCCTTGGTGCCCTTGCCCTTTCAAAAACGAAGCATACAGGCCTGGGGCCTACCACAGAATGGTTTGTACTTATAAAACAAAAAAGAAGAAGAAGACTTTACTTAGAACCTTTGGCTCAAATTTACTTATCACTGGGCCGGGCATTCCAATCTCATGTTAAGTCTAAACAATTTGTTCTGAATTTGGATTTTGGAACGACAGTAGAGGAGGAGATCACATGTTGGCTAAAATGTGCCTAGACTTAGATTTTAAAATTAAATGTATTTTTTCAAGAGTAACTGTATAGGGCAGCTGTTCCTTGATCTTTGTATCAACTACTGTACTCTCAGTTGCAATTAATGCACCAGTCAACACTGACAATAAGTTCAACTCTTTGATTATTATTTTATGCAGGCTACCAGTGAGTCATCTCTCCAGGCCTTGGAAGGATTGATGAATGAATTCTTCTCACCTTCGACCGGTAACCAACGGAAGCGAGAAATAGGTTTGTTTTCTTAAATCTTCTTTCTTTTGTTTTATCCCTGGACCAAAGTGAACATTGAATGTAATTAGATTGGTATTTTAGTTACTTAGATCGGTATTTTAGTTACTTAAAGCCACTTGATGGTGTCCTCATCAAGGTCTTTTGATTCAATTAACCTAACGTCATCATCTGAATAATCTTGGACGCGCCAATTGGTGGGCAATGTCACTGTACATTATCCAGTGAAGCGCGCATTTTTGACGACACAGTGTTTTTAGGTAAACCTATTACCCGCCAAAATGGTGTGCATCACACAGTCGCCGCATGTGACGTGCGTGCAAGGGTCAATATGAGTGTTTGCTCACCTTTTGGTGGTCTGAAGTGAAGCAGTTGACGGTTGAGAATGGTTCGTGGTTTGGGTCTGCCACTAACAAAACAGGACTCTCAACAAGGGAAAGTAGCATGAAATAGTCCACTATTTGTTTAACCCCTTGTGCCAAATAATTGTTTTCATAATGTACTTCCTTATGTTTTCAACAAATGTATAAATGCATTTACATGTACAATGTAAACTATCTAATTTTGTAGAGCAGGGTGCATCAAAGAATCTATCATTCAGAATTTAGAGTTTAAAAAAAATGTTGATATAAGAGATGTTAAATTTGCATCGGGGATAAAGAATATGAATTTTTAACTTTGGTTTTGACCCAAAATTTGGGTAAAGACCAAAATTAAAAAATTAAAAAATGTTGAGTTGAGTGCCAATGTTTTGGATCAACTTATACTGCTCCACCAGCCGTATCAAACCAACGAGGTTTTGAAATTGTTCACTATTAACACTAGGCAGATGCACAAATGCGAATCAGCCCCCATTCAAAAGGCACCATAGATGTTCCATCACTTTTCCCACCCGTAGCATGTGCAATATGATGTGTGCGACTTGCATATTTTATTGGAATGACCCATAGTACTCATTCTCTCCCACTGCAGAGGAGCTACTGAATAATTTCAGCGCTCAGAGCGGATCATGGAGACATTGCTTCTACTTCCTGGCACACACTCGTAATGAGTACGTCATGATGTACGCTCTCAGCATCTTTGAGGTATGGTCAAGATTGATTCGAAACTTTAAAATGTCCAGAAGACGGTCAGAGCTCACTGATCGAAATGGCGAACAGAATCCTGTTCTTCTCAGAGCTAACGAGATTTCTTACATCATATCACCACAAACCTTACCATATACAATCTAGAAGTATTGTAGCACTGGTATACTAGCCAAGTACTCTTTTGATGTTTTTTTTTTTACTTATCATCTTCCAGCAAAATACTCCTCCTCAAAGTATGGGAAGACACCATTTACATAAATCTTCCTTATGAGTTGTGGCGGTTCTGAAAAGAACTGGGCCCAATAATATAAAACAACCACAGACAAATCTTGCTCAATAAAAATGTGGGTACCAGCCAAAATTCCATAAGTTTACATTGTTGCAACTGGTTCCCCACTAATTTTTTTGCTCAGCAGTATTTCTTGATGCACCTGACCAATTTTGGCTCTTTGTGAAATCTGCCCCTGAGCTTTTGTATGAATAATTAAAGTTCACTGCAGAACAAACAAATGACACAAGTTGAACTCGAAAGTAAGTTGATGTCACGATAAATGATTTTACTAAGAGTTCTCTGCTCGAACCCTCCTGTTCTCCAGTCTAGCTCAAACTACCTCTTCTTCTTACATTCCTTTACTTTATTCCAAACCTTGTTATTAATTAACTTCTAAATCACAATAATCTTAATTCCAAACCAACTGCGCACATGCTTGGCTTGGTAATTTGCTCGCGCTTTGTATCTTGCCCTTTGCGATTGGTTTAGGGTAGATCACTAAACAAACAAGCTATATTTGCCTAATTGTAAACTTTGTTTCCCACATATGTACCCAAAGTGTAAACATTCCTGCTCTCCCCAGAACCTGGTGAACAGACAGTGGTTGGGCGTCGACCCTCAGGACAAAGTGGAGATCCGCACCAGTCTCTCCAAGTTCCTCCTCACCCATCACAAGCTGGTGCCGGGGTTCATTTGCAACAAGCTCATCAAAGTCATTGTGTGTATCGGGAGACTAGACTGGCCTCACTTCTACCCAGACTTTTTTACAAACATAATCCAGGTAAGGATACTTGCTTGGTCCTCTTTTTTTTTATTTTTACAAAAGACACCAAATGAACAACAGATAATTATTAAGTACCTCTTTGTAGATCTTGTATTCGACAAACTAAAGCACTTTCTTTTTTATAATTGACACAGCGATATATATAAATAAGACCGACACATCAGTGGTTTTTAAACTGTGTTCATTAAATGGAAAAACAAACTTGTTTTACCCATGATTGTGGCTGTGCACACGTGCAAACATGATAAATGAAATATATGAACTCAGATTTTGAAGTGGCCTTATTTTTTTTCCCTTTTTGCAGTTGATTCATCAGCCCCAGATGGCAGCTCTTGGCCTGAGGATGTTGCAGACAACATCGGAGGAACTGGCCTCTCCAAGAGAAGACCTGAGTGTCGCTAGGAAAGAGCAGCTTCATAGATTACTCCTCGATCAGATACCCACCATACTTAGTATAGTTACTCGTGAGTAGTCATCGTTTGTTTTTTATACCGCACACATGGATCTTTTTAATTTTGATGTGTGGATTACGCGCCATGTGGATTATTATTTGTGGTGTGTTGTTCTCAGCAGCAGAGTGTGGGTTTGAATTCTGGTCATGACACTTGTGCCCTTGAGCGAGGCACTTAACCATAATTGCCTTGTCAAAAGTTGGGAAGGTAGTGCATTCTGCTCTACCAGCCAGGCTCCTAGATTGGATAAAACAAATTTGCCCTTTTGTAGTGTCGCACATTGTTTTCTGCTTAAACCATCAGAGACCACAGCAGCCACAAACAGTTTGTACCAAAATGCAAAATGCCCAGAGCGGCCGCATACGACTGAAAGACCTGAACTACTCCCGCTTAGCTAAAAAGGTCAAAGTAAAGGTCATGACCTGAATTGACATTTCCAATGAAAGCAGTAAAGAAAAAAGTGTCATTACTTACTTATACTAGTGCCCAGTTAAGGGTTTTATTGAACTGTAACATGTATGTTGTGTTAAATGAAAGCGGAAGGCATGAAGTAAGAAATGAAAGCAATCCTGTCTCTTTTGTAGATATTCTTGAGACGATATTGGACAAGCACAGACAGCTAGTGACAACTGCCACACCTCCACCGTCCCCTACCCATGGGGAGTCCAACGACGGTAGCCCAAGCCACATTGCATACGGGTCTTCACCACTACAGTCAGGTAAAGCAGAAGAGCTTGCAAACTGGGCCGAATTTCATGAAGCTGTTAAGCAGAGAATACTGCTTAGCAAATTCCTTTGCTGAGCAAAAAATGAGTGGGGCACCAGTTGCAATAGTGTAAACTTTATGGAATTTTGGTAGTTTTTGTTAAGCAATATGTTCTGTGCTTAGCAAGTTTTTATGTTTACAGGCTTTATAGAGCTGCTTAAGCACAAACAGCAGCTGAGCAAAACAAAATAACACTTACCAGAATATGGTTACCAGCCAAAACCCCATGCCACATGTAACATTTGTGACTGGTATCCTGCTCGTTTTCTGTAAGCAGACAAATGTTAAGCACTACTTTCTGCATACAGACTGTGAAGGTAGGGGACTTGATTACCCAAGATCAGTTAAGTGTAGCCCTCACCTTGAAGTGGCCGTTCAGCCTTGTGGCTTAGGCGATATCTCATTAAACAAAATTAAAAAATTGGAAAAAAGTCACTGTACCATTGATTTTTTATTTGCATTCTCCAGGAAGTAGTATCATCAGAAGTATGTTCAAAACTGCTCCCATCAGTAAACAGAACATTCTGCCGCTGCCGCCTCTTGACCAAGAGAGCGAGCAGGTCAGCCTTCTTTGTCTCAACTGCCTCGCCCACCTCTTCTCCTGGATCCCGCTCTCCGGCAACATCACCCCGAACCTCCTCTCCACCATCTTCCACTTTGCCAACTTCGGCTGCGACATCCAGTCCATCCAGGGGAGCTCCCTGTCGCCGCAGAAGGACTCTAACAGCTTCAGCACCAGTGGGAGTTCCTCGCTGGGCGTCCTGGCAATGGGATGCATCAACGAGATCATGGCCAAGAACTGTGTGCCTGTGGACTTTGAGGAGTACCTGCTCAAGATGTTCCAACAGGCCTTCCAGCTCCTGCAGAGGATCACCAAGGACACGACGGAACAGTCTGTTGGGAACAAGATGGCGGAATTAGATGAGCAGTAAGACTTCAATGCTTCGTCTCGAACTGATATTTGGCTTGTCCCCTTTCATTGTATCTGATGAAGTAGTTGTTGCTAAGAAAGCTCATGCAGTTTTTTAATATAATTAGTTAGTCTTCCTACCTTCCTAGGTTTATCTAGAAAACTAAATTTGCCTATTCCCCACTGTTGCTTCAGCATGCAATGGCTAAAGCTAGAACCAAGAACCCTCAGTTTGATTGTGTCCTTTTATTCCTTGCCGATTGTGAAGTAGCCACGTTTTTCTTCAACCCTTTTTACATAGCGTCCCAAAAGCCAGAATAATAGGAACCTTCTTGTTGATCGGATAAGTATTCTAGCACATGCTGTACCTAAGTTGCCCATTCTTGTTCTTGCCTACAGATATGTTGAAAAATTTACAGAGTTTCTACAGCTTTTTGTCAGTATTCATTTGCGGAGGTTTGAGGCCAACTCCAATTTCCCTGTTCTAGAGTTCCTGACATTATTGTTCAAGTACACATTCCAACAGGTAAGCCAATCTGAAAGTTTAAAGTTTGGATTTCAGTGAAGGTCTGGTTTGGGGGGGAGTTAAAGCTTTCGGTCATGTGTATTGTGTAATGCATATTAAAGAAGCCAGTATACTTATCAATAATAATAATATGGATTTATAATGCGCTCAAAAAGAAAACATCATACAAAATGAAATGATGGATATTATATACTTGTAGTTCAATTAAACCTAATTTAAGTCTATGTAAACAAGCGTGGCTTCAACTCCTTCTTGAAGTTGTTGAGTGATGGTAATTTGCGATTTGTGACAAGGAGCTTATTCCACAGGGCAGGAGCAGCTTTGGCTCAAGCAGGGCCTCCATATCTTGATCTTATTGCTCTTAGGGAGTACACAGTCTTGGCTGCCGTGGCGCTCCAAATGCCTTTTCATGACCAGGATTTAAACCCACACCCTATGTATGTTCATTATTTGAGGTGCAATAATCGTGTAATTTTCCCTGCTTGTTCTCATCACAGCCATCTCATGAAGGGTACTTTAACTGCCTTGACATCTGGGCTATCTTCATAGATTACCTCCTAGACAAGTCTAACACGGCAAGATGTCCTAATTCAAACAGTATTGTAGACAGGTAAGGGATTGCTAGACTGCCCTCCAAACCTGTAATGTCATAGAGCTGCTGAAGCAGAACATATTGCTTAACCATTTTCTGCTTAGCGAAAATAAGCAGGATACTTTGGATGTTTATCTTATTGTGAGAAGGGCAATTTTGTATGCTAAGCTACTTTTTGTGCTTAAGCAGCTTTATGAAATTGGGCCCATGTCTAGAGTAAGAAGATACCCAGGCCAGCAACACATTTTACAGTTTTCTGCTTAGCGAAAATAAGCAGGATACTTTGGATGGTAATCTGATTGTGGGAAGGGCAATTTTGTATGCTAAGCTACTTTTTGTGCTTAAGCAGCTTTATGAAATTGGGCCCAAGACTAGAGTAAGAAGATACCCAGGCCAGCAACACATTTGTCAGGAATTTTCACAGACATGAAATGTCATCCTTGTTTTATGTGCTGGGGTATTCCCTATTTTTTGCGGGGCAAACAAAGGTCAAGTTCATGCAAGGACTAATGGTTAACTAATGGTTATTAATGTTGCATGTCTGAATAATAACTTTTAACTGTCTTTTGACATTCAAGCTTTAAATATGATTTTTTTTTAATATAAAAGCCTTGTGAAGTTTTTGCAAAAAGCTTTGTATAAATAGACCCAAAGTATTTTTATGATAGATAAGAATATTGATATGAAACTCACTCGCTATTCCATCACAGATACAAAGATGCGCTAGTATCACTCATTACGGAGATTCTACACAAGTTTCAGTTCCGTTGCAATCAGTCACAGCTGGAAGAGATTGACGATGAAGTACTAACAGACGACGTGAGTTCATTAGAAAAAATAGTCTCTAAAGGGCCCTTTCACACAAGCACCAGTAACAAAGGTCCACGGTTAATGGGTGCCGGTTGTGTGTCACCTTGTTCTAGTGTAAATATTTAACAAGCTTTCACATGACTTCTTAAAGCATAAATTTTCTGGCGTCTTATGTTTCCAAGGGTTGGGGAGAAGGGTAAAGCTCATGATTGTTCATTCACTGAACGCTTTCTTCTACTTGTACCATGTTCTGTGCATGAGAATAATGATATTGCCACAGCAAAGCTCCTTGTGTTTCGACTCTTGTGTTTCAGTCATTCAATATAATTGTGACTTTTAGGCCTGTATGCTTGTTTTTGAAATGACAAGGGCATCCAGGCATTTTCTCCTTTGAAAAGAGTACCCTATGAGGAAATTAATAATAATAATATCGAAGTCTTATATAGCGCACGTATCTACCAAACAAGGTACTCAAGGCGCTGAGTATATACAAACTTTCAGAAAGATAGGTTATTGCAGTGATGAATTTTGAGACCCAATAAGTGCACTGGGTTCTTTTACATGCGTTACACAACACATGGGACCAACGGCTTTAAGTCCCATCCGAAGGACGAAGCAATGGTCAAGCGTCTTACTTAAGGACACAAGTATCACAGCTGGGGATTCGAATCCACACTCTGCTGATCAGAAACACCAGAGTTTGACTTTGGTGATCTTAACCGCTCGGCCACGACACTTCAAATTGTACATTTCTACTGTAGCATTTCAAGGGCACCAAGGCAAAGATCAGGGGGCATTGAGGCAATCACCTTTGTTGCCTCCTTGAAGTATCAGCCCTGGACTTCAACTAAAAGCTACACTGTATTAGTTTTTTACCAAACACTTTGTTTCTGGCATAGTTGGCTGCTGATTATGCTGCATCACTTTCTAAACCCAATCACTGGACTGGAATAAAATAAACGGCAAACATTGTTTTTTGTGTTTGATTTGCTAGTCAGAGACGGAGTGGCACAGTTTCTTAAGACAATGTCTTGAGATCATTGCCAAGGTGGCTGAGTTACTACCCACTGAGGCATTCAGAGTGCTGGTGAGTACAACATACTTTTCACATGCGTGTAACGGGTTTTGTTTTAGGAAGAAACTATTAATAAATAGTAAACTTGCGGATACAACGGTGTACAAAACTCTTTTGTGGGAGTATTGGCTCTGAAAAGAGCCGATGTGGTCTTGACGTTTCGAACAGTATAATCTGCTTGTCTTCATGGAATGCTGGGGTTTTGTTTGTTTGTTTGTTTGTTTGTATGTTTGTGCACTAGGGGTCGATTTCACGAAGCAATAAAATCCATCTTAAGACAAAATTAATGTCAGTATCACCATAGTGATTTGCATTGTGACATGAAGTGTTTGATTTCAGACATCTAAAATGTTTCTTTTGTACTCCTTCCATTTCTGATAGTATCCACCATTCCAGGAATATTTGGATATCTACATGGGGTTGGGCCAGTTTGTTGCCGAGACATCAGAGGGTATGTAATGATAATATTAATAATTATTGTTTCAAAACATACAGTGCACATTTTCATACTTAAAGTGCAATACAAGAAAAGTATATAAAAAACTTGAAAATCTTGCCAAAACTCAAAAATTCTCAAAATTCTTCAAAAACTACAAAATCTCAAAAATTCTTCAAAATCTCTTCAAACTAAAAAAATCTCCCAAATTCTCAAAAAGGTCCATACATTCTCAAAAAAATCATCTTTGTGGAGTCTCTTGTTCTTTTCTTTGTCCCTGCACTTAACAGTTTCCCATAGACTTTGTACACAAATTTCCTTGTATAGCACCCAAGTCTTTAGAATTCACCCATGGAGTCCTTTCATTTGCCCTTTTCTGCTTTGTCCTTGGTGTCCATAAGGTCCTTAACGTCTTGATTTTTCTTTTGCAGGTCGTAGGTTAAACATCACAGCTGAGCATGAGTGTCGGAGACTACACTGCACACTAAGGGATCTGTGTTCATTATTTCAGGCATTAGGGAGACTAGCCGATCACTTCATAGCTGAGAGACTATCAGAGAGATTTGATGATGCGCTGTCCCTCATTGACAAGTAAGCACAGATTCCATGCATGTCATCATAGCAGTAGGGGTGAAAAAACTATTTGGGTTTTTCTGACAGATGTGCGATAACCGTGATGTGATTTCTCTATTTTTAACTTGAAATCTGTTTTTTTCTTTTTTTAACTGAATCTCCCTTAATTTGTGACGTGAAAATATTCACTCAGGTGGGATTCAAAACCCACTAACTTAGTGCAGATGTTTGTGGTTCAAATCTCACCCGAGTAGCTTGTGTTTTTACAAAATCATGACTACAACAGACCATTATCATGGTGTGGCCATTATCATGGTGTGTCCATCTTGATTTGTTCTCACTGTAACCAAACTAAGGCTGGACGAAATAATAGTCTGGTGCCATGTTTGCGCAATGAATGTTAGCATTCATTACTGTTATGGAAACAGGGAACATGACCAGGATGGTGACAGAGTGACAAAGGTCTATTGGGTAAAATCTTCACAGATTTGTTGTACATTTCGTTATTGGCAGACAGAGGATGGTAATGAATGTACTCGTCCTGACAACTAACGATGTGTTTATCACTATTACTTTGCAGGTTTTGTCAGGTTACTGTTTATGGCAGTAAGATGAAGCTGTACAAAGTGAAGACAGCTATACCCACAGTACTCAAGTCAGACTTCATAGATGTGTAAGTATAATATTTTAATCTTGGGTGAAATAAAACACAAAATGGGGAGACTGCTAGCATTTTGATGTTTAGTTTTTGACACGCCACATCCTACAAGTGCTCCTAGAGCATTCACTTTGGCTTGCATCCTTTCTCGGGTTATCCGTATGGCGCACTGCCAATGATAGCCAAGCTGCGATCAAGAATAACTACAAAAGCAGGCCCTAAAATTTGCGGATTGTACTAATTTTGTACATCTTTTTAAATTCCTATATTTTATTGGTATGTATTGTATTGCTTATCTGCTTATTGTTAGATTTTATGAGTGTTTTATATCTGTAAAATTATATGTAGTTGTTGATTTTTGTGTTTTTGTGAAGCGATTTGAGGCCTTGCATAAGGCGCTTTATAAATGTTTCATTATTTTTTTATTTATTATAAATTAGAAAAGTTCAAAAAGAATAGAATTACTCTCAGGATGTAATATCATCTATCAATATTGTGTAATCACAGCCATGCGCAGTCCTTGGCTGCGTTGCAAGCCTTTACGCACTGGGTGTCACAGTTCTACAGCGAGGTCCAACGCAACGGGAGACATCAGGACAAGTTTGTACCGCTCATCACCAGTATAGTGGATGCTGTTACACCGTTACTGGCTAAACAGGTGAGGTCATGACCTTACTGGGGTCAAAGGTTATGCTAGGTTTATTGAAAACTAGAGGACAGGAATTACTTTACTCTTCCAAAAACCAAAGAAGTTCTTTTTTCTTATTAAGAGCCATACAAAAAGGAGAAATTGTCCCTGCTTGCCTGTCCCATTCGAGAGTTACATTTCTGTCAATTCACAACACAACAAACACTTGTCAGTTACTACAATTACAAGGGTTATGGATTCAAGTTGCCATCTTAAGGGTGGCATGGATGGCTTGTGCGTAAAATGCTCTCCTTTCACCACTGGCCCTGGTTCGATTCCCGGCTAAGGCCATAATATGCGAGTAGAGTTTTGTATTGGTTCTCGCCAATGCCACAAGGGTTTCCCCCCTCTGGAAAAATGAAACGGTTTCGATCTCTGGCGCTGCTCCGCGTTTATATACGGGTCAATGTGGCTGGCTGCCAAGGGCACCCTTGCATGCCGCAGCAAAAAGACACTGGTCACTATTGGTAATTGTCACATACCAATCTTCTCACTTGGTGTATTTCGACATATACATAAACTAACAAACCTGTGAAAATTTGAGCTCAATCGGTCGTCAAAGTTGCGAGAAAATAACAAAAGAAAAAACACCCTTGTCACACAAAGTTGTGTGCTTTCAGATGCTTGATTTCGAGACCTCAAATTCTAAATCTCAGGTCTCGAAACCAAATTCGAAAACTGTGTTGTTTCAGAGGGAGCCATTTCTCACAGTGTTTTATACTATCAGCAGCTCCCCATTACTCGTTACCAAATAAAGTTTTATGCTAATAATTATTTGGAGCAGTTACCAATAGTGTCCACTGCCTTTAAACCGTAGTCGATCCTTTGCAATTCAGCTTCTCAGCTGCAAGTAAGTATGACTAGCCTCCCAAATCAGTACTCCTCAAGTATTGTCCAGTCAATACATTTTATCAAAGCTTCTCTTCTTTTTTGTTGTCGTATTTTTCTTCAGGTTCCGGAGAAAGTGCTGATATCCGCCGCCCATTTATTCTTATCCTTGGCTACAACAGTCAGACCAACATTTCTTATCGAGCTCTCATCGATACAGGGCTTGTTTAAAGACGTCAGTGGTGGATCTCTATCCGGACTACAGGAAGAGGTAACCTGACAACCTTAATTTCATCAATCGTGAACCGTGGCTTGATTAGCACAAGTTTACTGTGAACCAGTCACAAGCAATGTACATTACCTGGTATTTTGGCTAGTAACCCATTTCTGCTAAGTCAGACTTTGCTGAACAACTTTAGCCACCGGGCAATCTCGTTGGTCTAGTTGGTATGGCACTGCTCTAGAATTGCAACGGTCGTGGATTTGAATCCCACCAGAGTAATATGCCTGTGATTTTTATCCACAGAACTCGGGTAAGTACTGAATATACAGTGCCAACACATATCGGTGTATATGGGTAAAAACCAAAATGAATAAACTTGAATGAAATTGGGCCCTAGAGAATGGAGGTGTACACTCTCTCCAACTGGGGACCTTCACCCAACTGGGGACCTTCACCCAATTGGGGACCTTCACCCAACTGGGGACCTTCACCCAATTGGGGACCTTCACCCAACTGGAGACCTTCACCCAATTGGGGACCTTCACCCAATTGGGGACCTTCACCCAATTGGGGACCTTCACCCAACTGGGGACCTTCACCCAACTGGGAACCTTCACCCAACTGGGGACCTTTACCCAACTGGGGACCTTTACCAAACTGGGGACCTTCACCCAACTGGGGACCTTCACCCAATTGGTGACCTTCACCCAACTGGGGACTATGTTGTCCTCTTTTGTTATAGGTCCCCAGTGTGAAACACAAACTAAAAAGTTAAGTTCACCCACTTCATGTTAAGTATGTGGCCTTTGCAACTGGCCCCTCTGTAGCTTCGTGCTTAGCAGACAAACCTTTAAACATCATTTCCCAATAAGCAACTCATGGCCGAGTGGTAGAGCATCAAATTTAAGTTCTGGTGGTTAAGTCATCAGGATTTCGATTCGAGTACTGGTCATAACACTTGTGTCCTTGAGCAAGATGCTTTACTATAACTGCTTCTCTTCACCCAGGGGTATAAATGGGTACATGCCAGGGTAGAGATTGATATTGTGTTTGAAAAGCCGTCAGAGCGCCACAGCAGCTCCGGGTTGTATACTTCCTATGGAGCTGAGAAAGATTACAGGAATGTTGTTGGCACTGAACAGGGCACTAGTGTAAAGCACATTGGTACATTATTGTAAAATGTACTATGTAAGGACTAGTTATTATTAATATAATTATGATACATTATGCTTGTTTGGCTTATTGTGGAAGTGTCGTGGCCGACAAGTTAAGAGCACCGAATTCAAACTCTGGTGTTTCTGATCAGCAGAGTGTGGAATCGAATCCCAGCCGTGACAATTGTGTCCTAAGCAAGACACTTAATCATTGCTTCTTCCTTCGGATGGGACGTAAAGACGTTTGTCCCATGTGTTGTGTAACGCATATACACAAAGAACCCAGTACACTTTATTGAAAAGAGAAGGGGGCCGTAGCACCTTGCAAACCCTTATAAGATGCTGCTTAATTGGGTCTCAGAATTCATAACTTTCAATAACCTCTCTCTCTGTATAAAATGTATATACTAAGCGCCTTGGTAGATACGTGTGCTTTATAAGACTTTGATATTATTATATTATTATATCATCCAACGTTATATTTATGTTATTCAGGTCCAGCTTCTAGTCTGCCGGGCGTTGTCCCACATCCTCATCTTACCTTGGCCCAACATTCCAGAATCGGAGCAGCAGTGGGCCCTACGGTCTGAGCACCATGCCGAGTTTGTCCAGAGGTTGACCAAGGAGTTCAAGTCGCTCAAAGGAATGTCTCACCTAGCTAAGGATAAGAGCCTACAAGAAAGAGGTGAGTTAAATAAAGACGCATTGAGTGTCTTTGAGTAAGGAATGGAGGAAGTAAATGTCTCATTTACATGAAAAAAAAACCTCATTTCAGAAAAGTCCTTCTTAGTTCGTTTGTTTAGATGATCCCCCCGTCAAGGGAACTCTGCAAAGCTCCCACAAGGGAATATAAACACAAAGTTGGCAACAGTCAATCTCTCTTATACAAACATTGATTTAACATGTATGATTATGAATTGCACAAAACAATAAATTGTGATTCAGTAACTAGCTGACAATATACAATTGTTGCACTCTGTGACGGCATCCATGGCGTTTTGTACACTAGAAGGGGGAAATGGCACCCAAGGCGAAGCCGAGGGTGCCATTTGCCACCGAGGGTGTACAAAACCCATGGACCCCAGTCACAGCGTGCAACAATTGTTTTGTTATACCTTGGTAACATTGTTATTCCTCTTCTCGAAGTTCTGTTGTCATCTTCAAACATTATTAAGACGGAGCAATGCATAGTTTAATCATGGTTTAATAAGCAGATGAACAGTTCAAATAAGAAACAATTCTTCACCTGTTCCCTCGCACCCGCGTGTGTTTCGTACAGCGCTGGAAATCGACCAACGGTGGGAACGATCAAGGTGATGTACACTGGTGTACATCACTTTTCATGTTAACCAGCACGCTGTGTATTACGCGTAGCGCGCATCTTTAGCCATGATACATGCCTATTTGTTGCACGGCACGTGATTTGTTCTTGACCAATCAAACTTCACAGTTTGTACAGAGGTATAACATTACTTTTTGTAGTCATTGCGAATACAGCGATTAGCTAGGTAGGATCCCACAACGTTGGTGGAGAAAGACGGTCAGAGCACACTGATTGAAACATCTAGCAGAAACCAGCTCTTTTTAGAGCCACCACTACCCACAAAAGAGAGTGGTGGCTCTGAAAAGAGCTGCCACTACCCACAAAAGAGCCATCACTACCCACAAAAGAGAGTGGTGGCTCTGAAAAGAGCTGCCACTGCCCACAAAAGAGCCACCACTACCCACAAAAGAGAGTGGTGGCTCTGAAAAGAGCCACGTCGGAGTCGGAGTCAGGAGAAAATAACGGGAAAACCCACCCTTGTATCCGCCATATCGCCGTGTCATGACATGTGTTTAAAATAAATCTGTAATTCTCGATATCGAGAATTGATATTGTTTTACTGTTTTCTCAAAAAGTAAAGCATTTCATGGAATAATATTTCAAGAGAAGTCTTTCACCATTACCTTCTGTAAACCCTGTAAGTTATTTGTAAATCTGTGAACTTTTCTTTTTTCCTGTACCGAAAGGGTCCAATGGCTTTAAAGACACTGGACACTATTGGTAAATGTCAAAGACCAGTCTTCTCACTTGGTGATATCACCATATGCATAACATAACAAACCTGTGTCAATTTTAGCTCAGTTGGTCGTCGAAGTTGAGAGATATTAATGAAAGAAAAAACGCCCTTGTCACACGAAGTTGTGTGCTTTCAGATGCTTGATTTCGAGACCTCAAAATCTAATTCTAAAGTCTCGAAATCAAATTCATGGAAAATTACTTCTTTTCCGAAAACTACGTTACTTTAGAGGCAGCCGTTTCTCACAATGTTTTATACTATCAGCAGCTCCCCATTACTCGTTACGAAGTAAGGTTTTATACTAATAATTATTTTGAGTAATTACCAATAGTGTCCACTGCCTTTAACCAAACAAAGTCAGTTTATGTGCACACCTTGTTGATTTTTCCTGGGCAGCCAAACCGACCATCAGAAGAACATTGCAGCTGTTATCAGACCAAGTGGAGTCCATAGCGGGGGAGGTGTCTAAGACCAAACAAGTTTGTCATCACTCGCTACGGGAATCCATCGATGCTGCATTGTATCTCTTTCCCATCTATATTCAACAGCCAGGTAAAGTACAAAACAATAAACACTCTCCCTATTGGGAAACCATGGCTTGGTGTATTGTGACCGAGCGGATAAGAGCACCAAAATCGAGCTCTGGTGTTTCTGTACTACAGAGTGTGGGTTCGAGTCCCAGTCAGGATACTTGTGTCCTTTAGCAGGACACTTCACCATTATTGCTGCTTCCTTCTGATGGAATGTAAAGCCGTTGGTCCTGTGTGTTGTGTAATGCATGAAAAGAACCCTGTGCCCTTATAAAAAAAGAGAGGGAGTTCACCCCAGTGAATGAACGCCCAAGGACAACATCTACATGTATTGACCCTAAATTATAACACCATCTCATCAAACAAAGACTGCTACCGTTACTCCTTGTATCCAAGAACTATACCAATCTGGAACTCACTCCCGCCACAAGTTAAATCAGCCCCTGACTCTAATAATTTTAAGTCCTTCCTTGTAAATATAAAATTTGAGTAGAAGCATGCATGCATGAGGGTCTACACAGTTATAGCCCAGTGGCGGCGGTTTGTGCAGTAAAGACAAGACAAGATTGATAATTCACCCTCTTCTTTGTTGTAATTACAGATGTGGTTGACGACATGATGGCATTCTACTTGGCAATATTTCAGAGTTTACGAGTTCAGATGGGCATTCCTACCATACAACACACCATCACTATCTTCCTAGACATATTCACAAGGTAACCTGCGCTGAGCCCCCTCTTACAAACTGCCTTAACAGCGTTCCTTCTTTGCTTTCTACATGCCCATCTTTGTACTTATAGTATAATACTAAGGCCTTTTTCGAAACCACTGGATTTGGCCTTGGATTCGGCTCAGGCAAGCATGGCCCTGCGGTTGTTCAATTGTGTGTGCTTTGCATATACACTACCAGGGTTTCAGACGAGAGGACGGACTCTGACACTGAATCCAAAGCCGAAGCCGTGGTTTTGAAAAAGGCCTAAGTCACCATTGTCCACTTGTTAGACTGCTAGACTTGCAATCACAAGAATTATACCAGCTTTGATTATACCATCTAGTAGAAGGTTGAATATTTTTTTCCCACTTTTTCCTTAGACCTTGTTTTGTATCTTTTAGGATCCTATGTATTAATTAAGTAAATTTAAGTTGCCTTTGTGTTTGATTCCTGTGTTTTAGTAATGTAATTTCAGACTTTAGAATGAAGAGAAAAATTGTGCATTTACTTAATGATTTTTCCTCTAGTGTTTTAAAGTGAAGTTATTATATGTTAGTTCTGTTTTGTTGACATCACAGAGAGCGGTTAGCGACGACCATTCTAGAAGACAGTGGTAAAGGACGAGGTGTTGTAGAAAAGTAAGTGTCTTTCTATCTCTCAAAAGTTTATAGGAATCTTAAAACCCTATCGTTTTGATTTCTGTTGTTTTTTCTCACAGTGCTTTTTGAAAACTTTGGCAAATGGTGCTCTTTAAATTCTTGTTACTTTTATTTGATTATTATCTCACAACTGAAATCTGTCCTGCAGGGCACAAGTTCATAGAACTATTTAGAAAAACTGCTTAGCATTTGAAAAGTTTTGCTAAGCTTGGGAAGTTTGAGATGACAGTCAGATAAAGTTACACAATAAATTTAACGTCTTGTTCTTTCCTGGTTCATCTTGAAGTGTGAATTTTTTAAATTTTATTTGTAAAAATGTTTTCGGTTCTTGACAGATTTCTTCAGATTCTTGAAATCATCGTCCAGGAGCCGGGGTCGGCTTTCAAAGCTTTCTTGCCAAGTATTATCGGAATATGCATGGACCATATCTACCCAGTCATTGCTCAGGTAAGAATGCTTTACCAAACTGAGCTCAATATCATGGCTCTGTTTACCAGAAGCAAAGAATCAGCATTTACGGAAGCAGAGAATTTCGCCCTTCCATCAAGCGTTTCTCACAAGGTAATATTTGCCTGTGCGTTTGTATACTCCACATTGCTAGGCATTCTTCGCTTACACAGCTAGCACAGAAATTAGACGAGAATTGTTAGCGCAGAATTTGGTGGTAAGCAGAGCCATGAATATGGGCCCATGATTTACTCAGAGATACTGAAGATAAGTACGGCCTGTTACCCCCTACACCCCCCCCCCCCCCCCCCCCCCCCCCCCGTCCTCCAGGGAGTCTAAGGTGTATCTGTTGTTCCATTGGACCAGTCCAGATTGAATTGCCGTTGAGTTGCGTTAGTTTCAAAACCCAATTGTGCTGATTTTCACTCCTCAGAGAGCAACGCCAGACATCAAGCCAGCACTCAACAATCTTCTCTTTGAGTTTCTCATTTTTTTCATCAGACTAATCCAGATTAACCTGATGGGTGTCGAGATGCGTTATTTCTAAAACCCAAATGTGTTGATTTTTATTTCTCAGAGATCAACGCCAGACATCAAGCCAGCACTCTACAATCTTCTCTTTGAGTTTCTCATATCTCGTTCCATTAGACTAATCCAGATTAACCTGATGGGTGTCGAGATGCGTTATTTCTAAAACCCAAATGTGTTGATTTTCATTCCTCAGAGAGCAACGCCAGACATCCTGCCAGCACTCTACAATCTTCTTTTTGAGTTCTCATCTCTCTTTCCATTAGACTAATCCAGATTAATCTGATGGGTGTTGAGATGCGTTATTTCTAAAACCCAAATGTGTTGATTTTCATTCCTCAGAGAGCAACGCCAGACATCAAGCCAGCACTCTACAATCTTCTCTTTGAGTTGCTTCAGAACAAGTGGCGCTACTTCTTCTCGGCATCGGTGCTGACCAGCTTACAGTCTGGTACCGAGACGGTGGAGAATGAGCAACAGTTTGTGGCCATAATGCAGGTAGGTAGAGTCAGGATGATGAACAGGGCAGGGATCAGGGGGAATTAGGGCTGGGTCGGGCGGGGATCATGGCATGGAATCTGGTTTGGGCATAGGGATGTTATGTATAAACCAATTATTGAAATGCACCTTTCAAACCCGTTTTCTCATGTTAGTAGGTATGATTGGTGTCGTGTTAAGTATTGTTAATTTAGCAGTGTATTTTTTTAACCATTGTTTTGGGGGTCAGTGAAGTGTATTTGCACAATCTCTATTTACTTTTGTGTATTCAAAAGTGTGTTCGGAGCGTACATGGGGTGTCCTTTTTATTCAAACTGTTTTTTTTATCTGAATTGTATTGGTGAATGTATTTTGTGGCATATTGATAATGTGTCGTGTTTGAATCTTTTCATGTTCTTTAGTCCTGAATGCGTTCTTCCAAATGGACCAGTGTCACTGCAGTGATGTGGTGATAATTGTATATACAATACAGTACATGTTGAACCAATATTTATTGCATTTTATGCCCCTTGGTAGATGTGCTAACATGTGCTTCTCTTTTTTTAAACTGTATTTTGTGGCATATTGATGTGTATTAAAAGTGTTGTATCGTGTTTGAATTTGTTCATGTTATACAGTTCTGACTGTGTCCATCAAAGTTGGTCAATGTTCTTTAATTTAAATTTTTGAATCACTGATTTTTTGTTATACTAATTATATTATTTAAAACACCATAAACGTTGAACCAATATTCTCTGCACTCTTGCAGGAAATACTGTATGTTACAGCGCCAGGAGCGTCACTGAGTGATGGACATGTGCGCTATATAAGAAGCCACAATTATTATTATTAGTAGTATTTTGCCCTTGGAATTATTTGTTTTCAGTGTTAAAATTATTATTATTATTTTGTTGCTATAGTTTAAAATCAAATGTACAGATTACAGATTATTGAAAGGAGTGTTTTTGACTTTGTTTTGAAGAAACCTCCCCAAAACCTGCTGGATATGTTTGGTCGTAATAATGACCTCCATGGATCAGGGCCCAATTTCATAGAGCTGCCTTGAAATTTCTTCCTTGATTAAAGCAGGATTACCAACCAAATTTCCACATGATTTTCAGGATGAGCAAACAACAGCTGAATACCAGTAACAAGTAATATGCAACAAATGGAAACTTGGTTGGTAATCCTGTTCTTATCAAGGAAGAAACTTCATGCTAAGCAAATTATTTTGCTTAGCAGCTCTTGCACTAAGCTTGGGCGATATCACGATATTATCGAATATCGCGATATTAATTTGGAAACGATTTCGATATCGGATGGATTTGGTTTTAATCGAAATATCGATATATCGCGATAGTCGCGATATATCGCGATAATCGATTTAATATCGCGATGTATTTGCTAGCTTAGACATCTTGCACCCCATGGGTTTGGAGTAAAACCAGACGAATAGGTCATAAGAACACCTCTCTTATGCTATGACTGTCTCTTCTACAACTTTCACTTGGAGTTTGAATACTGATGATGTCAAATTTAATTAATCGCGATTATATCGAATATCGCGATATATTGTCGGCGATATATCGTGAATAGAATAAATCGATATTGCCCAAGCTTATCTTGCACAGCCCTTTACTTGTTTGACTAGCACCAGTGGTCTAGTGGGTATTACAAGCTCTTTCCATTAATGACCTCTTTGATGTGTCTCTTCAACTATGCAGGCATTTGGCCAGTCGTTTCTGCAGCCAGACATTGGTATCTTCAAGCAGAACTTGGAATCCTTAGAGACGTTGAATGCAAAATTCAAACTGTATCATAAAGTGAGTATTTGCCATGCGATATACTTATTGTCTAATACCCGTGCAAAATATTCTTCCCGTGTAGTATCAATGGTTTGCTTTTGTTTGTGTGCATACTGGTTTTTATTTTGCCTGCCAGCTTGATTTTTATTACAAAGGTTTGCATTTTGTGTTGTGTCTATCCTGGTTTTATTTTGCCTGCCAGTAAGAATTTTGCCTGCCAGTAAGAATTTTATTACAATAGTTTGCATTTTGTATTTTGCATACTGATTTTCATTTTGCCTTCCAGTTTGATTTTTATTACAAAGGTTTGCGCTTTGTTTGTGAGCATACTGGTTTTTTTTGCCTGCCAGTAAGATTGTTATTACAATGATTTGCATTATGTTTTGTGCATACTGGTTTTTATTTTGCCTGCCAGTAAGGTTGTTATTACAATTGGTTTTGTTCGTGCATGCTGGTTTTTATTTGTTTCTGCCAGTAAGATATTTGTAACAATGGTTTTCACTTTGTATTATGCATGCTGTTTTTTTTCTCTTTCTTGCCTGCCAGTAAGTTTTGTGTTACAATGGTTTGCCTTTGTTTGTGTCTATACTGGTTTTTATATTGCCTGCCAGTAAGATTGTTATTACTATGGTTTGCACTTTGTGTCTATACTGGTTTTTATTTTGTCTGTCAGTAACAAGTTTTTGTTTAGGGACTTGAAACACTCTGTGGACTAACACACGTCCACAGTGGTTTTTTTTCTACATTGTTGTAGAACAAGTTTTTTCCTAAGTGCACAGAGCAGTGTTTCCTGATTGTTCCCCAAAAAGCCATGCCTCCATAATCATTTGCTTCTGTCATTGATATAAATATAGATGCTGATAAAAAATAGAATTGGTTTTGCAATTCGTTAATTCTGACATTTTGCTGTAGTGATTACATTCTGTTGCTTGTTGTTCTGCAGCTTATTATTCTGTGAACTTCTTTTTCAGCTCCTTCATTCAGAACTGTTCTTTTTTCAGCTCCTTTTTTATTTCAGTTAAAGTGATATCATTTACTGAGTTTTTTAATCAAGATTATTCTGTAGCGTATTATTCTGTAGCTTATTATTCTGTGGTTTAACCAATTTGCTAAATATGTAAACACAATTATAAATTTATATTAAATTTTTGAATTCTCTTTCCTTTTGCCATACACATGCTTTTCCCCCATGACTTAATGTAACTGACGCAATATAAGTTTATATTAGTTTTTTGTATACAAATAAAAGTACTTTGTAATTAAGAAAGTGCGGTCCAGTAGTTCTTTGAATTAATCAATAAATTATTTATTTATTATGATTTAATTTTTTTTAATGATTATTCCCCTTCCCCTATGTAATTTTTAATGTTTTTACTTTACTGTAACTTTTATGAATTTTCTTTTAAATTTATTATTCCCCCTCCGCCAGAAAATCTTCAGGGACTTGATGCTGTTTTCCTTCCTCAATGTGTTCCTGCAAGTCATGCTTCAGAGGTCACATGACCTCCTACAGGAGGAGATAGTGGTCACCGTGTACAACATGGCCGCCGTTGACTTTGAGAACTTTTACAGGACGTTTGTCCCGCAGTTTCTGACCAGTTTTGAAGGAGTGGATTCCAACCAGAAACAAACACTTGAGTGCAATTTGAAAAACGATCAGGTGAGATCAGTTTTTGAGATTGAGGTTGTTTTGCAATTTTTATTGGTATAATAATTTGTGTGATGCCTCTCTGTATCTTACTTGAACGGTACATATTGATGTGTTAATATTGTTCATTGTTGTGGACCTTATGCATGAGTCTTCAATAGGAGACTTTCCAACGCTAGGTGGCAGCAGACATACCGGGTAAATTTCCATTGTTTACGTAGTTCTGAACATGCGCATAATTCTGAGAACAATGGATTTACCCATTAAGTCTGCTGCCCTCTATCGTCCCAGAAAGTCTCCCATTGAGTAGGGCGCCCCCGTCTAGAGATCAAATGGGCGTTGCTTATTGACCAGTCTGTTGCGCCGCCCTTACAAATCTGTGCGTTTTTCATTGTTTCATCATTGGTTCAAATGAGATGGCGGCTGGATGACGTCATTGCATAAGGTCTATAAAGTACACAATTAAACAACTGTTACGTGTTATGTTTTTTTATTTTTTTATTTAACCAGTTTGTTAAAGATCAATTTAAATACTTTTCCCATTACTGTTGCGGGATATTTTTTCAGTCAAAAAGCGCTGGCTAAAGATAAATGTATGAAATTATTAAACATATAATATTATAAATTGTTTCCAATAACTAAAACCACACTTTAAAAAAAAGAAATTTTTGTACATTTTCCAGGATCATCTGTCCTTCGCTAAAGATGTATATTATTAAATTCTCAGTAATTCAATATTATAAATAATAACCTAAAGAAATTCTTGTATTTTTTCAGGATCTTCCGTCCTTCACACAGAACCTGCAGAGATTAATAAACGACTTGCGTTACTACAAAATATGCAACAGCGCCCTCCCTGAAGGATCTGTTAAACTCATCTGATGATTGGACTGAAAGCCAGGCTTCCCAAAAGGTTTGGACCAATCACCACCTACTTCATAAATTATTGAGAGAAATCTGTTTGTTTTGGGATTGAAATATTATTACTCTTGGATGTCTTCGGCCTCGCGTTGCAATTTGAGCCGGCAAACACAATGATTAAATTGATGCTGGCTAGCTAGGCCAGTTTATAGTCTGTACCCTCCCCGAGCTCCCCTTCTGGTCTCATCTTTTGTCCTGTTTGGCCAATATCATAATGCTGTTAAGCAGAAAATACTGCTTAGCAAATTTCTTTGCTGAGCAAAAAATGAGTGGGGCACTAGTTGCAACAATGTCAACTTTATGGATTTTTTGCTGGAAACCAGTTGCTCACTGCTTAAGTTTCCACCACTTCATTGCGCTGCTAGCTGTAAGCACAAGAAAAGACATGCTCACCTTCCGGTGCTTACTGTATGAAAATGAATGACATAACAATACAAATCCTTGGTCGCTTAAGCAAGTTTCTCTGCTATCGTTAGCACGAGAACTTGCTTCCCGTTAAGCATCGCTACTCTAGGTATCATTGTTAAAAATCTCACTTCTTTCTTAAGTGGAATCTCGTTACCCATTACATGTTTTTTTTTCTTGATGGGCCTGTGTGATGCTGTATTTTTTGCAGAGGTTAAATGACAGCACCACTTGAACAAAAAACATACCATTAATAGATTTGACTACATTGTAACCAACGGTTTGTATGGCTTCTGACTGGCAAAGATAGTGACAAAATAGTGAGACCGCCAACACAGGGCTAGGTAGCTCAGTTGGCAGAGAGCCGGTATGTTAATTCAGATGCTTTTTGTTCAAATCCCACTCATTTTGTCTTTGCTCAACCTCAAATTATTACAAATTTACCCAGTCAGTTTCCTTGGTGGTTCATTTCTTGATATGAATAGCTTTGTACAAGGAATATGAGTCTTTTTGTTACATTCAACTCTTTTTGTTCGCTAAATTTATTCTTTTAACAATACCCTCCATTGTTTTACTGAGTGTTTCTGTGAAGTCCATGACTATTGTTTAGAAACATTCGACCTAGATAAACTACGAGTTACAATTTTATTTCAATTATTTAAAATTTAAAGGACAGTAAGGATGCTGTGGCTGAATTTTTGTTGTTGTAAATTTGCATATTTGTACATAGAAACCATACTGAATGTTGATAAAAAAATAATACCAAATATGTACACATTTATATTTGTACTGGTTTGAAAATAATGAAATAATCTTTGTATTCTTTTGAAGTACAGGGGTGTGAACTGAATTATATATTTTTGGTCAAAAAGCTGCCAGCGTAATCGATAAATATTGATGTTGGTATCGGTTTGTAATCAATATTTGCTCTGCATTCACACAGCCTTTGTAAAGCATGTCGACTAATAAGTGTTTGTATTTATGAGAAAACCAATATGTATACAGCACAGGCAGCTATGTGGTCTTTTCAACAACTAATATGCATCACAATATTTGTTTTGTTTAACAACAATTTAAAGGGGAAGGTATATTTGATGGTCACAACTCCTGAAATTATAGGCAATGAAAGCATACTTGGTTAGAAGTTCTGCAGCTTATTGATAGTAGTAAGCATTTTGAAAGTCATTTCACTTCAAAGTAATGGACAAATATATCACTTTTTATCCCCCAAAGTTTGAATCTGAGAAACTTTACGGTCAGAAACATTTCTCAGATTGTGTATTCCAATTACACATTTTTCTCTCCAAACCACTTTGGATTTTCGGCAATACCTCAAAAACGCTACCACCTTTTGAAATGAAATTTTCACAAGTTAGTTTAATTATACATCAACATTATTATACAGGATTAAAACAATCAAATGGTTCCAAAACCAGAGGTATACGTTCCTATTAAGTACCCCCCTTGCTTCATACGTGGCCCAAATCCTGGTTTGACCCCCGGGAAGGTACGCATTGGTTAAAGGTGAGGTGACATTTTGACCCCTAAACTAAACTTAAAGAAATACACCACTATCCCCTGGCTTTTTCAGTCACAATTGGTGCTATAAGTGTAAGCAAGAAATCTAAACTTGAAGTAACAAACAAGCAGCATTAACAAAAGTTCTTAAATGGACACTTTCACAGGTTTATTACTTTATGGTCATAATGCGCCAACTGGTTCTTGTTCTGGGTTGATTACAATTTATCACTCTAATTGTTAATCTTTTATTTGAACAATCTTAAACCTTTCATGTACTATTCCTTTTTAGCGATAAATTGATCAAATGTACACACTAATTGTTATTCTTTTGGGTGCAAATATCGACCCCCATAAAACAGATCACAATAGCACCCACAAAAGTCCTCTTTCCGGTTCTGAAAACTGTGTGACCGTGCCATTTTTATTTTTTCGTTTTACAACTTTTTTTCTGAAGGGATTTAAACCAGTCGCTAGCGATTGGTTGGTGCATGAAGGAGTTAAAAACCAATCATATACCTTTCTTGTTGTAGGTTGTACTATTTAAAGCCTGCTTATTAATATTGTTTATTTACACTATGCAACCAAATGACAGCTGTACAATAAAGACAGTCAACCGAGTATTATATAGTAATGCATTATGGAATCCAATTATTTTGTTTTTGTACAAAGATTTCATGGCTCTGCGAACCGTAAGCAAAGAAATCAGCGCTTACTGAAGCAGGGAATTCCATGCTTACCTCAAGCTTATTTCACAGGTTAGCAGGGAAATTTTGCTTGTGCATACCGCACCCCACATTACTAGGGATTCTTCCCTTACACAGTTAGCGCATAATTTCAGAATGTTTGTTTCCTGCAGGACTTGGAAAAGCACTGTGTGTATACTTATGGGAAGGTATTGCATTCTGCTCTACCAGCCAGGCTCCTACCCATGCCTACATCCTTACGGACTGTGAAGGGGGTAACCCTGTTTCAGCCCCAGGAGTAGGTGGCTCCTAGTGGATGATACCCATGCCTACATCCATACAGACTGTGAAGGGAATAACCCTGTTTCAGCCCCAGGAGTAGGTGGCTCCTAGTGGATGATACCCATGCCTACATCCTTACGGACTGTGAAGGGGGTAACCGTGTTTCAGCCCCAGGAGTAGGTGGCTCCTAGTGGATGATACCCATGCCTACATCCATACAGACTGTGAAGGGGATAACCCTGTTTCAGCCCCAGGAGTAGGTGGCTCCTAGTGGATGATACCCATGCCTACATCCATACAGACTGTGAAGGGGATAACCCTGTTTCAGCCCCAGGAGTAGGTGGCTCCTAGTGGATGATACCCATGCCTACATCCATACGGACTGTGAAGGGGGTAACCCTGTTTCAGCCCCATGAGTAGGTGGCTCCTAGTGGATGATACCCATGCCTACATCCTTACGGACTGTGAAGGGGGTAACCCTGTTTCAGCCCCAGGAGTAGGTGGCTCCTAGTGGATGATACCCATGCCTACATCCTTACGGACTGTGAAGGGGGTAACCCTGTTTCAGCCCCAGGAGTAGGTGGCTCCTAGTGGATGATACCCATGCCTACATCCTTAGGGACTGTGAAGGGGGTAACCCTGTTTCAGCCCCAGGAGTAGGTGGCTCCTAGTTTATGATACCCATGCCTACATCCTTACGGACTGTGAAGGGGTTAACCCTGTTTCAGCCCCAGGAGTAGGTGGCTCCTAGTTTATGATACCCATGCCTACATCCTTACGGACTGTGAAGGGGGTAACCCTGTTTCAGCCCCAGGAGTAGGTGACTCCTAGTGGATGATACCCATGCCTACATCCTTACGGACTGTGAAGGGGGTAACCCTGTTTCAGCCCCAGGAGTAGGTGACTCCTAGTGGATGATACCCATGCCTACATCCTTACGGACTGTGAAGGGGGTAACCCTGTTTCAGCCCCAGGAGTAGGTGGAAACATGCCCCTGGTGGCAGTTGATTTGGGTTGATAGCCGAAATCTCTGCAGTGTAGCCCAAACCTTGAAGTGACCGTCCGACCTTGTGATGTAAGGCAATCTATCATAAACAAATTGTTTTTTTTAAAGCGCTTCATTAGAACCATTACATGTATATACAACAAATTGTTACAACTGATTCCTAAACTGGCTGACATGATAACTGCATGACACATCGGAATAGGGTCAATGTGGAAGACAAAACTGCAAAGGGTTAAAGTGTGACTGTCTCGTCACTGGCTAATCTCTGGGTACTTGGTGAACTGTTTGAGGAGGTCTCTTGCCAGCCCCCTAGCTTGCTCCAGTGTGGTTATTGTTGAGGTAGAGATGGTGCTTGGATGCTGTATAATCGCACCACTCAAATGACTGAAGGAAAAGGGTTAAGGATAATGACAGTCTCAATCCAAAGTTATTTTTGTCACGTCACAATCAAACGTTTGAAAGGTGATCTGGGTTCTTTAATGACCACTACTAATATCCTAGTTCACAGGACGTAGCAATGTACACCTTACCGTCTATAGGACAAAGCAGTTGTGGTAAAACATTTTGTTCATGGGCACAAGTGCCCTGACCGAGGCTTGAACCCACACTCTGCTGATCAGAAACGCCAGAGCTTTGAGTGTGGTGCTCCCGCTCGGCCAAGACTGGCCAATAACTACTTGGGTCGACTAGTTTGGAGGTTTTGAGCGTAATAAAGGATACAGGATGTCATTGTACCGGATGGTTGGGTTGGTTGCTGTCAGGTCCACTACACGCTGTAGGAATGTATGTAGTCCATGTGCACCCTTTATGGAGAGCTTTATATGTGGCTGGCTCATAACCTGCAAGATATAACAATGGAAGCTTACAAAGGCTCCATCAAGTACTACTACACAAAACGCAGACAAAGGATAAAGAATCTGGGCCAAACTTTATAGAGCTAGCTGCTTAAAGGCAGTGGACACTATTGGTAATTACTCAAAATAATTATTAGCATAAAACCTTACTTGGTAAAGGGGAGAGGTTGATAGTATTGAACATTGTGAGAAACGGCTCCCTCTGAAGTGACATAGTTTTCAAGAAAAGTTTTTTTAACGAATTTGATTTTGAGACCTCAGAATTATTATCATTATTATTATTATTATTATTTATTCGGCCAAGATTTTAACAAACAGTACAAGAAACAATATTACCGTACTAAAGAAATATAACAGTATAAGAAACAACAAGTGTAAACTTATGACACCTAGAACAATTGTAAACCAATGATTGAATGAGACAGAGCACTGGCAATCAAGCAAGACAATTATAAAAACAGACAGGACAAGCCCATTCTAAGATGGCCAGGATTAATAAAAGTGAACCTAACCACTGTGACTCGAAAGCCTATCAATCCAATCTTAAAATAGGAATAGAATCTTAAACAAACATTTAAAAACAGAATTAGATTTTGAGGTCTCGAAATCAAGCATCTGAAGCACACAACTTCGTGTGACTAGTGTGTTTTTCCTTTCATAGTTATCTCGCAACTTCTACGACCAATTGAGCTCAAATTTTCACAGGGTTGTTATTTTATGCATATGTTGAGATACACCAAGTGAGAAGACTGGTCTTTGACAATAACCAATAGTGTCCAGTGTCTTCAAACAATTCTTGCAGAATGAGCAGGAAACCTTTCACAAATGGTACAGATGACATACATTGTACACAATTGCTTTGTGCTATTTGCTAATTTACACACACACAAACAAACGACAGCAATACATAAGAGGAAACAATTTTGTTATTATGAACAAAATGGTGTACTAATGTCTTCCGAAAGAACTTGTGGTTCTTCAAAGAACTAGTCAGTGAGTCTCGATATTTTGAACAGTGCACTCGGTTCATCTTCATGAGAGAGAGTTGGGCATACCTGTTGAATGAGTGAGATTGCCTCAAATACAACGTCAGTAGAGAATATTACATCCAATGACTTGAGGTAGTCTGCCACACTGTCTAGATGCTGAACACTCACCGCGTTCCCTCTATTCCCTTGCTGAAGATACTGTTACAAAAAGAGAAATATTGCTATATGAGGCCGTATCCGAATTTGTGGCTACGGCTACGGCTACGGCCGAATCGCTGCGTCATTATGCATTAAAGTATAGGACGCCCTTAGCAACACCCCTGGCAACGGTCGTAGCCGCAGCCGTAGACGCCAATTCGGACACGGCCTTAGTTCTTGATGTGTTTTATTCAAGTTGTCTCTGTGGACCCTGGTTTGAATCACCCCAGTTTGAATTCCCATGCTGAAGATACTGTAACAGTTAGAGAAATAATGCAATCTTAACGCTTGATTAATGGTGACTAGATCAATGCTGTATTTTGTTTGGGTTGGCTCAGTGGTTTATTTCCCTGCCTTTCATCTCTGTGGACCTCAGTTCGAATCCCTCCGGTTCAAATTCCCATGCTGAAGATACTGTTACAAATAGAGAAATAATGCAATCTTAATTCTTGATAACGGTGACCAGATGCTGTTTTTTTTATAGGCTGGCTTAGTGGTTACTTTCCCTGCCTTTCACTGTTCTGGATCCTGGTTAGAATTCCCTGTTAGAATTCCCTTGCTGAAGATACTGTTACAATTAAAGAAATAATGCAATTTATTTCTTGATTTCTTTTATACCCGGGTGATGAGAAGCAGCAATTATTGTTACATTTCTTGCCCCAAAAAACAGGTGTGAATGCAAATTTTGTCCTGGACGTTATTTTGTGTAAAATAGAAAATGTTTACCATTGTAATAAGCTGAAAGACATAGTCTGGTAACCTGCCATCTTCTATACTAGAACCAATACAACATCTCATGAGCTGGTGGTTCCATGGCTGACTCAACACATGGTGACCTATAACATGACAAAAACAGATTGCTGTTTATTTGTAAAGCATAGAAGTTAACCCGAGAAAAGCACTGATGTTTCAAGTCATGTTTTGTGGTATCTTTCTGTCTTCCGACTGCTTGGACCCCGGTTCAAATTCCACCTCAGACCAAAGCCTTGTTGTATGTTTCCTTTTGCCAACAATAACTCTGGAGACTACCCTTGATCAATAACCCCCAATTACCAGCAGTTCTAAGATATACAACAACAATCTATAAAATACATACAAATGGCAATATCGTCCTGAGTAGACAATTGTTTAAATGACCAAATCTGGCTCTTTGTATTTGAGACAAAGCTTGTGTGTTTTACAAACACCTTCTTGTGTGTTGGGGCCAGTTACAAACTTATAGAGAATATTAAATGCATCTTATTACCCAGTACTTGATTCTTGTCCATAAGATAGGTAACCAGACTTCTCAAACATGTTACTGCTGCTTGGCCGAGTGAGGGATCACCCTGAAATGAAGAGATGAACCACAGATAAAAGTTCTGGGCTTAATATCTCAAAAGACTGAGAATCATTTTAAGATAAGTTGTTAATCCACTGTCCACAAATAACCCAAAGCTTTACAATGGCAAGTTAAACGACTGTCCACAACTGAGCCACAGCATAAGGCCTTGGTTGGCCTTTTATACATCTAGCTGTTCAGTGATTTGTATGATATTTTGTACTGTTTTTAATGCCCTTTTTTGAACTTATAATTTTCCTGCCTTTTCTGGGATGTGAGACATACCCCTTTTGGCGACTTTGTTGCTATGCTGGGCATCGCACTGTTGTTTAACTTAAGTTTAAATTTTTATTTTTTAGTGTGTATACACTTATATTTTGTGAATATTTTCCCGAATAAACATTGTTATTAAATGACTGTCACAAATATGCTAAGCCTTACAATGACAAATTGAACAACTGTTTTTGCTCTCCTTACAATTGCAATAGTATTTTGTAGCAAGGTGTAGATCATTCTGACATCCTTTGATTTGATTCCAAGACCCACATCCTCGTCGTTCAGGAGCGTTCTTGGTTTGGAAGTCTCGACTAACATCAGCACCGGCGATTCAAACTTGCTGTTAAAAATGGCCGTCCACAGGTGCAATGCACACACTGATAAGGAAATCAACACCCAATGGTGTATTAGAAATAATTGGAGCTCAATTTAACGATAAGTTAACTGAGATTTGAAAACTGTGACTTTTGTATTACTGTCCTAGTACTCTACCAACTCAGCTGTCTTGCCCTATGATGGCGGTCTCCCTATTTTGTTTTAGAATCTCTATTTGGTTGTATACTTGAAACTTATTCCAGTCTTTGTAAAATAACTAGTAAGCTCGGTAAGATTCAATCCCACGACATTGTGATTGCTAGTCCTACAGTCCAACCACTGGTCATGTGAGAGAAAAGTACAACTGTATGACATTTATAACAAGATTTGAAAAGGGCTGCAGTAATAGCACTTGAAACCAGAGTAGACCACATCTTTTCAAACAGATGACATTTTCCTAATAACGCAGGGATCATTTTGTTAACGTTTCTAAAGAAATAATTGTAATTAAAAAAGAGCCGGCCTAAAGTTCTAGCCACAAGGTGCCATCCTTACAATGGCTCTCAGCTCAGCTCATAACAACTTGTCATTGGAGAGCTCTTACTTGGTCTTCAACTCATTGGTTGGGTGGCATCTTGGCATCTTTCTTTCGTAGAGCTCTTACTTGGTCGTCAACTCATTGGTTGGGTTGGCATCTTGGCATCTTTCTTTCGTAGAGCTCTTACTTGGTCTTCAACTCATTGGTTGGGTTGGCATCTTGGCATCTTTCCTCGCTTTCAACCTCTAGGACCCCCCACTTTGTGGATTGAGTTTTCAGTCCCTTTCTAATTTCTTGGTTTTTCTGAGAGTTCTTTGCTACACCAGAATTAATTAATGAAATAAAACAAAAACTGAAAACTCCCTGTACCTTTTCTTGGGAGGTGCTTGTTGCTCTTTAGCATTTCCAATGCAGCATTGAGATCCAACATCATGGTGTGTGGGACCTGTAATACGTTAAAGGCAGTGGACACCATTGGTAATTGTCAAAGACTAGCCTTCACAGTTGGTGTATCTCAACATATGCATAAAATAATAAACCTGTGAAAATTTGAGCTCAATCGGTCATCGAACTTGGGAGATAATAATGAAAGAAAAAAACACCCTTGTAACACGAAGTTGTTTGTGTTTAGATGGTTGATTTCGAGACCTCAAGTTCTAAACTTGAGGTCTTGAAATCAAATTCATTGAAAATTACTTCTTTCTCGAAAACTATGGCACTTCAGAGGGAGCCGTTTCTCACAGTGTTTTATACCATCAGCCTCTCCCCATTACTCGTCACCAAGAAAGGTTTTATGCTAATAATTATTTTGAGTAATTACCAATAGTGTCCACTGCCTTTAAATGACATGAAATCAAATATTTTTTCTTTGATGCAAGAAGTAACTGCTACCATTTCCCAAATCGGGTATCTCCCCTCTGCCTACGTAGTGTACCTACATTTTGACAATTCAAGCCTTCAACTCTTAGATATAGTCTTGATTGGTGAGGCATGTTTTTAGTAACATAGTCGCCGATATCATAACACAAATTAATGAAGAAGAGATATATGTATCTTGCCAAATTATAGTTTTCTTAAACTTTTATAACTTTGATCCTTTTTTGAATAAAGAAGTATTTAATTCACTACAACTTTCACTAAAACTGACCTTTTCAGAGTCATTACCAAAACCAAGTTTTGATTGGTGAGGTATGTTTTGTTAACATAGTTGCCGATATCCTAACACAATTTAATGAAGAAGAGATATGTATCTTGCCAAGTTATAAAACTGGTAAATTATAGTTTTCTTAAACTTTTAACTTTGATGCTTTTTTAAATAAAAAAGTGTTTAATTTACTATAATTTTCACTATGACTGACTTTTCAGAGTCATAACCAAAACGTATACACTGACCCTTTAACTTATACGGGGAAAAATAACTCCTTTTAAAAAACTGATGACTATTTATTTTTAAAATTGAAACTTCAAACAAAATTCTAATTAGTTTGAGCCTTTCTAATACCTTGATGTTCAACTTGGTCTGATAGATGATAATGTGAGCGATAATACTTAGGCAGGAGCAGTGAAGATCGATGGACGGGGTGGGTTGAGTAGATAGCATCATCTCAAGATACTTCAGGGTGGGGATGTTGGATAGTAGTATGGCGGCAACTGATGGAAGTTATTAAGAGGAAAAATGTTACCATCAATTGGGGGCACTACCAACTTATGACTTGCATTTCACTTGCATTTCACTCTATACATTTGGTTCTTGATGGTAGCAATAATTAGCCCTAAGATAGCAATTACATTACACAGGATTTTGAAAGTGTAAAAATTATGTTTTCCCCTCAAAATGGCCTAAAAATACACAGAAAATCAAAAGAAGAAGAAAGCAATTTTTGATTCACAAATGTCATTCATGTGCCCATGGGAAAGAAGAATACTGTTTTATTTGTGCACAAGTTTGTTATTGACGACACCAAATGCGATTATGGCACATCACCCCAATCTATGCCACACCTTCTACGATGCCCAGCCCTTGATGAGCAGTGCTGCCTGGAATACCAGATGGCAGCAAACGAGAAGGCTGTGAGATGCGCCCCAATCCTGGACAAACATTTGCAGAGTAGAAGATGGACTTGAAAAAAGAACATATTTTGTAATGGCCTCGAGTATCAACCCTAGCAGAGTCTTTTTCAAAGCCATACCGTTTTATCACCATCTCCAAAGATCTTTGATGGTGATTTTGAGGATGCAAAGGATCGTATTTACCTCTACTCTCTCCATGAGGTGCAGTCTGGATGAGCAGACAAGTCAGATAGTTGAGACTAGCTTGGCGGACATCTTGGCTGCTCACTGGGCTTTTACTCAGTTGATTGGTTACTGCAGCCATGTAAAGAGGATTATACACTTCAGGACTTTAAGTCTCAAGTAACACGCCACAACTTGCCCAATAACTGGATGTTGTAACGAAGTATTTGTAGTTTCAGAAAGTTTGGTATTAAACCACAAGGGAATCTGACTGTAAAAGACATTAAATATACATCCCCTTAAGGTGATCCCCTGGCTGCCCTGTTCCCAGGTTTTATGGTAAACTTGGTGTGTACCCCTGTACACAACAGTTAAAGGTTGGATGGCTTCTGACAGGCAGCCCAAACACTAATTGACAAAATAAGGAGACCCCCGCCAACATAGGGCTAGATAGCTCAGTTGGCAGAGTGCCGGCATGATAATCAGAAAGTCAATGGTTCAAGTCCTGCTCCAGTCAATTTTTCTTTATTCAACCCAAAACAAAAGTTCAATTTCAAAGTTGTTCTGATTGTTACCGTGATACATGAGTTTGACATCAGCTGCACTCAGTTCATTTTGAGGTCGTCTGATCCGCACTGTGCACATCAAGTGCAACAAGGCAACAATGTGTACATCTGCAATCACAAACACAAATATTCTAACAATCAAAAATCAGATACTTGGAAGCAAAAACAAAAACTTGCTGAATGCTATCCATAGTGTAAAGCCACTGTTCTTGTGACTTTTTCCTCAAATAAAAAACAGGATTGGTAAGAACAAAAATGACATCATTGTTTAATATTAGTTTGTAAGCTTACAGATTATGATGTTCAAGAAGTAACTGTGTCTGCATGAAAGCCAAGAACTTACTAAGAAAAACAAGAAAACTTGATTAAGAAAAAGAAAAACAGTAAGAAGCAAAAATCAAATACAGTTAAATTGCTCTCTCACAAAAAAACAACCCTTAACACAAAACCGTCAGAAAATAAAGTTGATATGAATTCATGAACTAATTGAATTGTTATTTAAAAATTAATTGATTACCTGTAGGGAGTTCAGTCTCAGAAAGAAACAGCCTCTGTACAACATCAGGAAGTCTCCTTCTTAAGACCATCATTATCATCTCAGAAGGGTCCTCATCATTAGAGAGGGGATCAGCACAGAAGACGCTCTCTAGTAATGATAGAGACTTACTGATGAGTGGGTTACTACCACTACTCATGATGTCCTGTTGGAATGAGTAGTTAGGAGTCATTGAGTGTTTGACTTGAGTCACGTCATTGATAAGGCCTTACTGATGAGTGGGTTACTACCACTACTCATGATGTCCTGTTGGAATGAGTAGTTAGGAGTCATTGAGAGTTTGACTTGAGTCACGTCATTGATAAGGCCTTACTGATGAGTGAGTTACTACCACTACTCATGATGTCCTGTTGGAATGAGTAGTTAGGAGTCATTGAGTGTTTGACTTGAGTCACGTCATTGATATGGCCTTACTGATGAGTGAGTTACTACCACTACTCATGATGTCCTGTTGGAATGAGTAGTTAGAAGTCATTGAGTGTTTGACTTGAGTCACATCATTAATAGGGCCTTACTGATGAGTGGGTTACTACCACTACTCATGATGTCCTGTTGGAATGAGTAGTTAGGAGTCATTGAGTGTTTGACTTGAGTCACGTCATTGATATGGCCTTACTGATGAGTGAGTTACTACCACTACTCATGATGTCCTGTTGGAATGAGTAGTTAGGAGTCATTGAGTGTTTGACTTGAGTCACGTCATTGATATGGCCTTACTGATGAGTGGGTTACTACCACTACTCATGATGTCCTGTTGGAATGAGTAGTAAGGGTTCATTAATTAGATACTTTTTTTAGTCAAAGTAATTAAGTTGGGATGCTCTTGAGTTATGATAGTGACATGTTGATAAGTTGTTTGCAACTACTCCTCATGACACCATGTAACACAAGTTATTAGTAATGGAGTGTTTAATTTGAGTCAAGCTTTAACAGGGACTTACTGAAGATATGTTATCCTGTTTGAACGATTAGCTAGATCGTCTGTTAAGTGGTCTTAGAGGATGCACTAAAAGTGTGCTTTTAAAGTCACCTGAAAGTGGTATTTTGCCAAAATAAAGCTTTTGTCACTAAAATATGTGTTTTGATGAGTGGAATATGAATAAACAATTAACTAAGGTTTAAAAAAAATTAGTTTCCATGTTATTTACAAATTTGAAAATAAGCCCGACCCGAGAAGGCGCTGCTCGTGACGTCAATCGAGGCGCGATATTTGAAGAGAAAGTGCTGCACAGAGCCGAAAAAGACGTTGGACCGAACCACTAGGCACTATTGCTCTTGTGAGTCTGACCAGCCATGCAGACTGACCCAATCTTTAGTTGTTTTGCTGCATCCAGCAGCAATACAAATGCAAGAAAACAACTTTTTTGAAACGTACAAACTCAATGACTTGGACTGCATGTACTTTGCACATGTGTTTACTATACGCATCAAGGCAAAGTCTGCCTCTATTGACGTCACAAAAGGGGTAGGCGGAGTCAACCCCCCAAACAACTTTAACTATTTTTTAAACATATAAATCGTGATAAACAATTACTAAAAAAATTGCGTTATTGTTACTAAACATATACTCTTATGTTTGAAATTGTTTTTATTTTTTATTTCCAGGTAACTTTAAGAGGATAGAATTATTACTCTATCTTCTGGTGTATTTTCTCTAAAAGTTAAGAGCAATATAAAAAGAGAATTTGTCACTGCCTGCCTGTGCGAGCTCTTAATACAAGATTGAATACTGAGAAAATAGAATACTAAGCTGTCGCAATACTGCTTACCAACCAAAAGGACCTTTGGTACAAAATGCAATAATGGACTGACATTTCGATAGCAGAGTCTTCCTCGAAGGGCAAAAGGTTAAATCGAGGTATACATACCAGTAGAGTTTCACAGCACTGTGGAGTCTTCCTCAGTAGTTGAGGTATAGTAGTCCTCTCAGTACACTGTCTGGTTGTTACCTCTTGGTCATCATCAGTCACGCTACTCAACAACCATTGCTCCAGCTGTAACAAACAAAATAAATTGTGTAATTTTTCACTTGAAAATTGAATTAACTTTAACCAATCATTTACCTTGTGGTATTATTTAACTTGGAATGTGTTTTGATCAAGTGGCTTAGTGCATTGGACTAAAGTTCTGGTGGCTTATTAGTCAACCAAATCCACATAGTGCCCCTGGCAGGATTCGAACAGGGGTCCTAGAGGTGAAAGGCGAGGACAGATACCACTACGCCAAACTAACCGCCTGGCTATGTTATTATTATTTACAAATTACTTACAATTTTTCTTGCAAATTGGACGTTACAGTTGACTGACCCAAAGCACCATTCCAGAATGCATGGATGATGGGTGTATATACTGTGAAGATCTTCACTCTGTAGGATTTTCAATAAACACTGCACCCCTACAAAAAATACAGAGCATAAATTATTTTTACCCAGTCAGTCGCCCTTGTGGCCTATAACTTGATATTGATATTAACCTGTAAAAACAGAAAGTCTAAGACAAAGACTGATGAAAACCGGCGTAATTATCTCAAATTGTTTGAGGCTAAGACGATGAGTACATGTAGCATACCTGGGTGCATAGAATGCTCCTCCCCGTTGCCATGGCAACATGCGAAGAGGAAGAGAATATGCTTGAGAGATGGTTTGGGTAACTGCTGTAGGTTTGGATGGTTAGACAAGAATGCAATCAGTGCTTTACTCAGAGTTGTCTCCGGGACCAACCTGTAATGAGAAGAGTGAAATGAAAGGTTAGCACCAAGTATGATAAAGGATCGACAGCGCTGACCAGATAGTGATAGACAGTGTCCTTTCTTTTGTGATCAACTACGGACATGAAACAACAAGCCTATGATCATTTTGGCCTAGTGCGAGTCAGAAGAAAACAGTGAAAAGTGTCATCATCGTTATTTTGTAAATTGATGTTGTTTGTTTTAAGGCTGGGCCTGTAGTTTTATATTTGTTTTGCTTTGTTGTTTCTGTATATGGTTCTTCAATTTTTGAGGTTGAACAAATAATAATATAAGACAAAAATACACAAATTTCAGCATTAATTTTGGCTGTAACAGCTGCTATTTTTTCAATAAGGATTTTATACAGTTTTCTCAAATATAAATTCATTTCAGAGGGAAATGTTTCACACAAAAAATGGTTTTAGTATGACTTCACACTCAGTAAGCTTTTAGACTAAAATTTAACAATGATATTTTTGAAAATATAGAGATGTAGCCTACTCGCCATTGTATTGGTACATATAGTCAGAATACTGCAAGATCTCATACAGTCCAATACAGAATACTACAGAATGATACTTACCTGTCATTATGTAGGAAGGCAAAGTAGAGTAATGCAAGGACAGCCTGCTGCTTCCCATCTAGATTCTTCCCCTGATCTAAACCCATCAGGGCACTAGACCCTCCGCTAACAGACGCTAACTCATACAGTAGATTCAACATCTCACCAGCACTTCCTAAATTCAAACAGATTTTTAAAGCCAAAGTATACCTTTATTTTTTGGAACCCATTGATTGTTTTAATAGACCGATCCAGTAGGGTCCGCCCACGACGCAGGTGTGAGCAAGAACACGTGGCTCTCCAATGCCTTTCTGCAAAACTCTGTCGCGTGCGCCAGAATACGCGCACACGTCAAACCTTAGTGTCGAACCTTCGTTGCGTTGTGATTGGTCAATACGTAATTGGGCGGAGCTTAATGGATCGGTCTATTGTATATATGTAAATATACACAATAAAACTAACCTGTGGAAATTTTATTTCAAGAGGTGGTAGTGTTTTTGAGAAACCTGAAGCTGTTATGTCCCACAGGAAGAAACATCTGCAATTGGAACACACATAATCTGAGAATTGTTTCATGCAGAAACATTCTTCAGATTGAAATCTTTTTGAATCCCTTTCTTTAAAACCACATTCTCAAAATGCTATTCATTATCAAGAGCTGCCGTGCAACTTACCAAGTAAGTTTTTAAGGTCATTAACTTTAGGAGTAATTATACCATCCCTTTAAAGATAATTTGGGTTTGAACAAAGACAAATTTACTTTCAAACTGAAATCAGTTTAGGCGCAATTGACAGAGAGCTACTATGGTGGTTTCGGGTATTTACCCTGTATTTGTGGTAGAGCCTGCTGTAATAATTCTATCAATTCTTGGCGGTCATCTGACGATGAGGTAGGGTGAAGATCTTGTAGAGATGTACAGAGATTGCACAGGAAAGAGTTGACTGTGTCCTGGAGTGGTCTGCAAATAATTGTTTTAAAGTAGGAGTGAAATAAATCGCTGCGGTACCGCCACTAATAAATAACACATAGTATTCAAATTACCTCTAGTCAACGGGCTAGCTTGGTTGTAGTGGTACATGTCAGGCCTGCTCTATCAATGCAAAGGTTGTGGGTTCGAATGCCACCCAAGTGTTTTGCCTTTGCATTTTTGTCCACAGAGCTCAGGAAAAGGACTGAGTACAAAAACAACCCACCCCCCGAAAAAAAAAACCCAAAACAAACAAACAAACAAACAGACAAACAAACAAACAAACAAACAACCGAACAAACAAACCAACCAACAAAAATCTCATGGTAACCAAACTAAAGACATACTCAGCTTGCATTGGGAATCTGTTTCTGACTGTCAGGGCAAGGTGAATAAAAGAAGATGAAGCTGAAATTAAGCAGAAAATATAGAACTTTATAACACGGTTACCTGCACACTTTACAATTTCAAATTTACTGCCAATGTTATCTCTTATTGGCTACAACTTTCAAAGTGTGTTAAATGTTACTTCAACTTACCCAGTTTAGCACTTAACCTGTCACTGTCTGAAGTGTCCAGTTCTAAAGCAACGCACAGCATTCCAAATAGATGTGTGTAGATGTCAGGAAGACATATGTCACTGAAATTCACCTTCATCAACAAAAAATAGATGTGATCTGAAGTTTTTTTAACAAATGTGGGATTGCTAATTTGAAAATAACTCCGCATACTGAATGCTTTTATATGAGTGTGATAAAGCACTGTATAAGAACTTCCTACTAATGTTATTATTTAAAGTTTTTAAAGGATATTGCATAGTAAGGTATCAATGTTACCGGTTTGACAGTAACACCTTGTGAATATCTACTTTGCCATGTAGATTTTGTTCCTCGGGAACTAGGTCTTGCTTTTTATTCTACTGCCGCGGAGTCCATTTCTGAACTTGTGAGACTACTTATTTTGAACAAGATAATAATTGAGTATTACCATGACGATTGGAATGCATGTTGTATCTACAGCCTGCATGAGGAATTGAATCAGGGAAGACACTCCAGTATTTTGAGTCTTGTCGTCTGTTGTCTGGGTGTTCGTGGGTGCGGTTAGATGATTCTCTGTAGTACTTGGGTCATTCAGACAATCAGTGGCTAGCCTATATGAGGGCAAGATTCAAAATGAGAGCCTTAGAGATATTTAACACCTCATTTAAATTGTCTTTGCTCTCAGAGACATTAATCTACATTTTGTTAATCCCTTGAAATTGCTATTTGTAATTTGTGGTAAAGTGTTTCACACAAAAAAAGAAAGATAACAGACAAAATCATAATGAAATATCTTGTAATGTTTTAAGCCAAATTTAAATAAAGACTATTCTATGGATATACCACAACAGCACACAAACTTTACAAAAAGCAAAATATACAACAGAGACGAAGGTTAAAATTTTGGTCCAGCAAGGAAAAACACCACATGCCCCATATATTAAAATCTCAAACTTTTGTACTGAACTTTATAACTTGCTACAGTGCATGGCAATAGCAATGTAAGTGGGATTACCTGAATGCCTTCTGGATGGCTCCAAGCCCCTGACTGAGTAACGTCTCTTGCTTAGAGGGGTGCCTACTTAACCCCTCTCCTTGCCCATGGTGTCTATGATGGGTGCGCTTACGGTGACTTGTACCAGCTAGAGGTTTTGGGAGACGTTGGAGGCTGTCTAGCAGGGCTTGAAGAGGGGTGAGTAGGGACTGGAAGTTCATTGGACTGGGAAGGTGGTCTCGTCTGTCAAAAAACAAAAGAGTTTCATGTTTTTGTTACTTCTTACCTATTTAAATATTTATCTGTGTGTGCACACAGGAAAACAATGTTCATGTTTTTTTAATGTGACATTTATAATAAATTGAATTTAATTGAACTGAATCAAACATTAATGTGGACTCCATATTGATGGGACTGATGAAAAGAATTTGCCTATTGTAGTCACATTAATTATTTCCAGTTGACTATCATTTGTGGCCTAGCTTGATTTGCACTAATGGTTGCTTTGGTTGATTTGGGTTGATGGATTGATATGGGTTGATTTGATTGATTCTGTTGAATTGGTTGATTTTAGCTGATTTGGCTGAATTTGTTGGCTTTGTTGATGATGTTGAATCGATCGATTTGGGTTGATCTGGCTAAATTGGTTGATTTGGGTTGACTAGACTTAATTGGGTGATTTGTTTAATTTAGTTGATGTGGTTGATAATGTGCTTTTAGTAAAACAAGACCCAAAGCAAAGGGCCTATTGGATTCATGCCAAAGAGAGTACTTTGTTTGGAAAATGGAACCCGAACCCGAACCCCTCGAGGGTGTACAAAACCCATGGACCCAGGTCACAGCGTGCAACAATTCTTTTGTTATACCTTTGTGTAATTGTTATTCCTCTTCTCGAAGTTCTGTTGTCATCTTCAAACATTATTACGACGGGCTATTCATCGTTTATTATAAGCAGACGAACAAGAAACAATTCCGTCGAACCCACGATTGTTTCCTACACAGCACTGGAAATCGACCAACGCTGGGAACGATCAAGGTGATGTACACCGGTGTACATCACTTCTCATGTTACCCGGCCGTCGAGCCATAATAATAATAATAATAATAACAACATTTGTATAGCGCTTTACACGGGCGTTTCAAAGCGCTTTAACATTGCCTGAAAAAAAGATGTAACATGCGTTTTTGTTGTGCGCCACATGATTGGTTCTCAACCAATCAAACTTCACAGTTTGTTACCGAGGTATAACAATGCAATTTGATCTCGGTTCAATGTATAACATCACAGTTCATGGGTTACAAGTGAATTTTTTTCTCCCTGGTGTCTTCTCTTTCTCTTAAAATTTAGCATCTTTGAAAACACCATTAAGTTTGCCATTAAATGAATTATATTACCTGAGTAGATTGGTGAGTGTCTTGGTGGTGTGTATGACCACATTGACATCAGGGTGTTTCATACAGTCAGTCAGCAATGAGCTGAGCTGCGTCAGGGTAGACTCATTATTCATCAGGTGGGTATCCAGGGGTTGTCTGCCATGGACAAATATAACAAGAGAGTGTGTTTCATCTTACAATACAATCACCCATTCAGATGCTCAGTAGTTAGTGTCATTGCTGACAAAAAAAGTCTTAAAACTAGGATCAAAATGTTGGGAGTTGTTTTGAAATGATGGAATTTACATCTTTTGGTAATCCCTGTAGTTTAATTATGTGACCCGCTACGTGAGATGAGTCAGATGTTGACAATTTCAAGAATTGAGTTGTAATATGCTTGGCTGGAAACAACACATCAGCAGCAGTAATTTGGTATGTGTCTAAGCTTTGGGGTGTATCGCGTTGCTGAGTTACTCCCGTTTGAAATTAGCCACTACACCATTTGTTTTGAAAAACGAATTACAAGTAAAATGATATTTTAAACTACCATTGTGTGCAAAAGGATACAAATTAGACATAAGTATGATGACAAAATTGTTGTATTCATAGCTTTATTGCCAACAAATTTTTTTTAAATACATTTTCCACATTAAACTGTCCATAACTTATATTGCATATGGCGACATGTGACTCATTTTCACAGAGTGGGTCACAAATATGTGCGAGGAACTTCTAGGAACAGTATCCTCGGTGCTGGAGAAAGTGGTTATTGGTAAATACTCCAAAAATGAATGGTCATAAAAACTTACTTGACATGCGAACATTGCAACTGTTGATAGTACAAACAACCATGAGTAAGGATTCCCTGATATTTTACTAGTTTCCAGTGAATAAACAGACCATACAACTTTGAACATAATACTCACTTTTTGAAGATTTCAGACAATAGTTGCAACCTATTTGGAGAGGCAAACAAAAATATTGTCATTCAGAAATGAATTTTACCTCCTTCAGTAAACATCTTTTTTTTTGCCCCAGTCCCAGTCTTCCATTAAGAACAGCTGTATTGCTGTTCACTCCACCCATTTCCAAGTCACCCTGCAACCCAGTCAGTATTGTCTACTAAAGACCTCACCATGACCTCACTAATGCCATCTGGAGCCCATGTTTTAAAGCCTCAAAATTTTTGCATTAGCCTCTATCTGTATGAAGTCTTACTCCACCCATTTCCAAGTCACACTCATACCCAGTCAGTATCACCTACTAAAGACCTCACCATAAGCTCACTAATGCCCCCTTACCCATAGTTTAATGCCGCAGCGTTGTTGAGTTTAGCAGCTTGCTGTATTGCCCTGATGATAGATTCAATGCCATAGACAGTGTGGCATTTACTGAAGAAACTGTTGATCTCAGTGAATAGAAGCAGACAGCAGAATGTCGAACTGATGATTAGAATAAAACAAATTACCCATTGAAATGGGTTTTTTTTCTAACAATGGTGAGAAAATAAAATTGATAAAAAATTACAATTTGAAAACAGGTTTTAAACTGTATGAATTATGAGAACTATTTCTGTAACACCTTGTAAGGGTTTTCAAGGTACTTTGGCCTATTGAGCAGCCACTGCCAGAAACACTGGGGCGAACCTCTCTTTTCTTAGCGATAAGTGTAACTGGGTTCTTTTACGTGCATTACACAACACGCAGGACCAACAACTTACGTGCCGTCTCAAGAATGCAATCATAATGGTTAAGTGTCATGCAAAATTTCCCATAGACTTTTAGAGTTTCTAATATAAGCGCCCTTTGCAAAATGAAAAATGGCCTTGCTCTCTCATCAAAAATACAACTCCAGGTCTGTTCCACTGCTTTCCAAGTCCTGAACCTGGCACATTTACAAGAACATTTTTTCACAGTAAGTATGCTGCCACCTAGCGACATATAATGTCCCAATCAGATGAAGATACATTATTTCTCAGGAGTTTTGGATTATGATGGAAAAAACTTCACCTCAACAATAAGCCGTTGGTTGTCGCTAGGGTCTCATAGAGGAATTCAGCCACGTCACCGTTCAGTAACTCTTCAGCGTAGTGACAAGGACCCTGCTGCGTTGCCTGATGGAGCATGACTTGAGCGGTGCACTGCACACTGGTAACCTGCAGGGCGTCATCTCTACTCAACAGCATCTGAAATCAGGGATAAGAAAAAAACAAAGGAGTCTGAAATGGGATCCAGATCTTTTGAGCTACATTGAAATGATGGAAGTTCCACCTTTTGATCATCCTGGAGTTGTAGATTCTAAGGAGCTTTTGGAAAAAAAAAGTCCCAGAAAAGAAGATCCATGAGCATGTATCTAATTTAGAGAAAAATATAGCAATTTTATTGCCAGGTAGACTTCAAAATGTCTGACTATCTCACCCCTGATTACTGGTGGAAGCATCAGTGCCTGTGTTATACAATGGAGATGAAAGTGCAGCTTTTTTTTTTGGCATTCTCAAAATTTAAATTGGATGATTGTGAACATTTTTATGGGAAAATGAGTGCATCAGAAAACTAAATTTGACCTTGGAGCCACTCTTTAAAGCCCGTGGACACTTTTGGTAAACAGTATTGTCCAAGTCCCACACTTCGTGTATCATAACTTATATATAAAAAAAAAAATGTGAAAATTTAGGCTCAATCGGTCATCGGAGTCGGGAGAAAATAACGGGAAAACCCACCCTTGGTTTCTGCACGTTTCGCCGTGTCATGACATGTGTTTAAAATAAATCCGTAATTCTCGCTATCGAGAATTGATATTGTTTTAATGTTTTCTCAAAAAGTAAAGCATTTCATGGAATAATATTTCAAGAGAAGTCTTTCACCATTACCTTCTGTAAACCCTGTAAATTATTTGTAAATCTGTGAACTTTTATTTTTTTTCTGTACCGAAAGTGTATAATGGCTATAACAGCACGTGGTATTGGACTCTAGTCATATTGAGTAATGACTCGAAATACAAAGTAATCTAACAATGCTTTGTTTGTTTCTGAAAACAATCTGTTGATGCTGTTCCTTTTAAACTTATCTGTGTTTTAAATTTGGAGTCTTTTTAATACATATATTTTTTAATACAGCTACTTGATTCTGTTGAAGTTAGGTTAGTCAATTTCAAGTGATATTACCCCTTATTTATTTCAACCTTTTTCAGAATGGATACCAAGCTGGTTTTCCCCTGGTACTGCATTAAAATTCTTGTCGGTTCCTCATCCCCAAGAAGGTTCTTTAACAGGCCTGATCCAAAAGAAAATGCAACAATTAGAACAAAAAATAGAAAATTGGTCGCTCTGGCAATGTTCTTTCCAACTCCCAAGAGAGTTTAGTCAAGCAGAGTGCTTAATGTTTACTAAGGGAATCAATGTGTGGTGAAGAGGTTTTCAACTAGTGGTTTAAACCCGCGCCGAGGCCTGGACTTGATCATTTTACCGAGACGAAGTTGAGGTAAATTATCAAGAACCAGGCGTTGGCGGATTTAAACCACTAGTTGAAAACCGATTCAACACACTTTGATTCCCATTCATACCTTTTCGGTCAAAAAACACTTCTTGGTCAAAAGGTAAAATAAATGCAAAAATTATAATTCTTCAATGATTTCTTTTAACACAATACCCCTCCAGCTATGAATTGGTAAGGCCCTTGGGTTAACAACTCCCTATAAGGAGATGATGTGCGCGTCGCGCGTATCGCGTGATGTGGCACAACTGTTTTAGCCGTTGCACTCGACCAATAGGAATGAAGAAACTGTCTTATAAGCGCAGGTGCAAGCGCGCGTGTCACGCCCATGTTATAACACTTTTTACTGGTGTTATATCATCCGTTCAAACAACCCCTCGTGATGCCCTCTCAACCAATCAGAATGGATAAAATGTCTTAGGTATTTATGAATGTACATTATAGTTCCTCATTTGAGTCCAAAGCTGTTCACCCGGGTGAAAGGAAGCAATTATGTTTAAATTTCTTTCTATTAAAATAACACCATAATTGTACAGTCAAGGTCCTCCAGTCTCCATCTGTACACCCGGGTAATGGGAAGCACATTCTGTCTAACTTAAAAGCATGCATCATGATTGGACTAGGACTTTAACAATCAGCAAAACAAATCTGTATCTGGGTGTGAGCTTCGTCAAGCCATACCACACGAGGGCTTACCCATAGCATTGATTCTTAACTCATTGCTCTGAGCTGTTGCCAGTAGCGGCAGGAGACAACCCGTGAGTTGACTCTGATGAGCCAGGGAAACTTGTCTACTGCCCTCTGCTGTTGATGCTACACAATGTGCCAGAATGAAGGCGCAGGAGGATTTGACTTTTTCGTCTGGGTAGGTGAGGCCAGTCAGTACAAAGTCTATCAGCACCTCTGAAAAATTAGAAAACAATTTTTAGTGCTTTGAAGAGAAAACTAGTTAAAGGTTACTTTCCCCTTGAGTAGCTTTTTCCTTTTTCATCATTCACCTCTATGAGTTTCTAGTTATGGTTTAACTACCTTCTTGTTCCGTCCTGGCTACTTGTTAAAGTGTCCTTTTGTTTTTGTTTATTTGTCCTGTTTTATCCCTTTTTGCACATTCTGTTTCAGAAGTCCACTTTGTCGTTTTATAAGGCATTCCCATACAAAACCTGGTCTTTTACAGATGCCTCCATAATTGGCTCTACTTTATTGTGTCTGGTCTCATGTTCTTATTATTCTCGTAGATATGTGTTTGTTCAATAGACCTTCAACTTGAACCAATACACAGGTCTAACTTTGAATAGCAAAGCTACCAGTTTTATTGGGTAAATCTTGAAACAACCTCTAGCTGTCAAGCTGCTGGTCTTAATAACAATTCTATTTTCCCTTAGTCCCACCTCCAGTCAAAACTCTTTCAGTGAGTATTTTGGCGAAAAACCAACCAAGACGAAGACCAAGTATTAATGGGTACATGTATTATAAATAGGATTTATAACTTTGCATGGTGGAAATCTGATATATAGTAGTAAGGTTTCTGTAATGATAATCTCTAAAATGAGTTGGGGTGGTTCTGAAAAGAACCATTGGTTTCAACTTGACGTTTCGATCAGTATGCTCTGATCGTCTTTCAGAACCATCCCAACTCATTTAGAGATTATCATTACATGGTGGTGCCACAAACCTTACATAGGGTGCAGTCGTTTAGCTTCCCTGGGTCGACCCCGGTGTATGGCAAGTTTTTTTTCCAGGACGAACGTGGGTAATTATCTGCACACGTTCGTCCTGGAAAAAAAAAAGCCATACACCGGGGTCGACCCAGGGAAGCTAAACGAACGCACCCTTTATAATACATGTATTATGATAGGTTAGCATACCTTCATTCTGGTAGAGAGTCTGTACAAGAGCTGGAATGGAATGCAATAGTCCACCCAGTAGGGTGAGGGCCGGCTGGCTGCTACTGTAATTACATGCTCGTCTCACCTTTAGTTATAAATGTACGATGCCAATTATTACTCATTAAAGATGACACTTGCTTTCATATGATGACATTGAGTTATTGAGAGCGGTATACAGTCTGGCCAAATTAGGATGGCTGACTGGATTAAGATGCAGCTATATTATGTGATGGGGGATGTGTCTTGTACACAAACCGCAAATCATTAGAAGTTGGCAGGGCTCGAAATAACCCACAGCACCCACAACAATTGCTGTTGTGCCCTGTGCTTTTGATGTGCATGGTGCCCTTTGCAAAGTTTGAAAACAATTTAATTTGTTTTTTATATAGAAGTGCCCCTTACCAGTGGAAAAATTGCCGTGCCCCTTCAAGAACAAAATTCAAAGCCTGAGTTGGTATAGCACTCACAGTGTCCCTTGCTCTACAAATCTATGGACACTAATAGTGTTATGACCATTTTCCATGGGCACAATAATAATAACAAATTCTTATGTAGTGCATTTCACAATAACCGTATCAATGCTCTTTACATTAGTGCCCTGGTCATGGGGCCAATAACATCCCTGTAATGTTTCTCAGCTCCCTTGGGAGTATACAGCTCTGAGCTGCCTGTAAGGCGCTTGTGGCTTTTTCATACACAATATCAACCTCTACCCTCGCAGGTACCCATTTATACCCCTGGGTGAAGAGAAGCAATTATAGTAAAGTATCTTGCTCAAGGACACAAGTGTCACAACCGGGATTCGAACCCACACTCCGGTGAATCAGCACCAGAACTTGAATTCGAAGCTCTTAAACACTCAGCCATGACACTCTAATGATTAGAAACTTTAGGTTTGGATGGATGTGATTTTCTTTCATCCAATCGCAGGCCTGGAATTTCAAGATGGCCATACTCCAAAGTGCAAGATTGTTCTCTGATGTCAAAAAACGAAATCTTACAAATTTACGCCCAGACATCCTACTTGCTACTGAAGTCATCACCTGATAATCGAACATGAAAATATCATACAGCACTCTGATTAAATTCCTATAAAATCTCCACGCAGGAAATGTCCCAACTGGTTTATTTATTCTGGAAGTTGCGAGGTTCGATTGTGGATAAGCGTGAGGCCACCATCGACCTGCTGTGAACATAAACACCCAGTTCCCAAACCCCCACCCACAGAAATTGTTTGTCTTCAACAATCTGAGGCGTGAAAGCGGAGCTATCTGAAATATTTCTCCAAGAAGTGGTGAAGAGATTGTATCTAAGAGGCATCTGTGAGAGGCACTTGAGGAAGAGACTTGATAAGGAGGACGGAGATGCATTTGGTAGCACCAGCGATTTCTAATGCCCAGGAATTCGCTGTTCAATTGACGTTACACTAGAGACTTTAACATATCACCAGTACTTTTTTTCTGTAGTAAATAGGTCAAACATTGCTTTGGGGTTAGAAACTTTTATTTAGAAGGGAAAATTATATTATCTACCAGTGTCAAGCTGACATTTTGATGTCTTACTGAAAGTCATAAATTATGAAGTGAAGACTGTTTACTGGGACTTGTTGTTGAGATGTGCATTGTATTTATTTATTACTATTTAAATCTTCATAAATATTTAACAGCATAAAGGTGACAGTTATCTGTAAACATTGGTATATGTTTTTATTTTCTATCAGACAATTGAGTGGATCCCCTGCTTTTGTAGTAGAAAAACTGAGGCCTATGTGTTTGTACAAGAATCCCTTAGACTCTAACAATTCTGGGGGGTTAGAACTGACCCGGATTCCAGGTTCACGGGTGGTCTGATCCGTTTTGGGGTCTGATCCGTTTTGGGGTCAGTTTGAGCAGGAATCTGTGTCAATGTGACCTGTATTAAGTTGACTTTAATTCTGGGTCACTTTGACACAGACTCTTGGTCTAACAGACCCAGATGAATTCGCCCTGTGGGTTCCAGAATCTGAGACAACTCTAACATGGAAGTTTTTTTTTTTTAGTTTAGAGAGAATGTACACGTTTGGTAATTACTCAAAACAAGTATTAACTTAAAAACTGACTTGGTAACGTGCATTGGAGAGCTTTTGATAGTGTAAAACATTGTGGGAAACGACTCCCTCTAAAGTAACATAGTTTTTGAAAAAGACGTAGTTTTTCATTAAAATATTAAAAGACTTCTAGCCAGAAGTCTTTTATTCGTATCTGAAAGCACACAAATCAAATTCGTGGAAAATCACTTCTTTCTCAAAAACTAAGAGGGAGCCTTTACTCACAGTGTTGTATACTATCAACAGCTCTCCATTACTCGTTACCAAGTAAGATTTCATGCTAATAATTATTTTGAGTAATTACCAAAATTGTCCAGGCCCTTAAGAGCCACTCAGGACAGTACGTCATGGGGGAAAAGGAGGCAATTGCCTCCATGCGTATCTATGCTATCTCAGCTTTATCTAAGGGTTTCTCAAAGTGCTCATTATGTTTAAAGACAGGAATGCTAAGTTTTTGAAAGATTAGAACCAGTTATAAAGCACTTAGTAAAGGGTTTATAGTAGTGCATGCTGCAACCAATTAAGCCAGAACATAAAAAACTGGGGCATTTGCCCCTTCTCAGTCTTTACGATAAGTGCACTGGATTCTTTTACATGATTTTACAATAACTGGGACTGTGGTCTTATGTACTCCTGATCCGAAGGACGAAGCAATGAAAGTTGGAGTGTCTCGCTTGAGTGTCAATAAAGGAACTTGATCCTTACACTGTGTTGTTCAGAAACACTAGAGCTTGAATCCAGTGTGCTTGACCGCTCACTCAGCAAAGCAATGCCACAAAATAATATGTTTTGCAAAGTATTCTACTTTTTAAATGTTTATCGTAGCACATATTTGCCTTCATCCCATCCATACAGCTCCTCGCATCATTAGTTAAAGACTAAACTGTGGGACGTTGCCAGTTTATCATGGCAGGGCTTGAAGTTTACATTGGACCGTAAATTTGAGGCCATTGATTTCAGTATCGGGCCAGTAAATGCACGACCACACAAGTCAAGCAGTCTTATGTTTTTCAATTGAATTAGCAAAATCACACAAATAACTTGAGATACAAGTCCTATGGTCCTGTGGATTCCCCCCACCACCCAAATTCAAGCCCACATGACATATCCAATAACCTCCCAAACATAAACTGACATTCGCACAGCACACCACATCTTGAAGTAGCTCAACATTAAAAGCGAATGACATACTGCAGTAGGGTAATTTCTCATTTTGATTATTTCATCAAGAAAACCATACCCAGAAACGTAAATATCTAAAATGGTGTCACGCTTATACCTACACGTTTGCCAAAATGTGAAAACAAACATCACCCAGAAGTAGTGTTAATGTCAAACTAAACCAAGAGTCATTTATCACATCGCGTGTCTGGGCAGTAAAATACCATTTCTGAAAGTCAATAGTGCAAAGAGGTCTGCCTCCAGGTTCTGAGCAGATCATGCACCAAACTCCATGTGAACTTATCTGGAAATTTAACGACAAAGCTTAGTTTTGCAATCTGAGTTCATCTGAAAGTGAATATTCAATGAGTTTTGGTTAGAGTAACCATTGATCTTTTTTTTTTAAATTGTTTTGACCCACCCGCCAATTTTGTTATTTTTTTTTAATTTTAATATTGACAAACTGTTTATTATAATTTATGAAGAAAATTTAAAGTAATAAGGAAGCGTTACAGAGACTAGACAGTGAGAGAGTGAAAAAAAATACCATAATTCTGACTTTATTATGTCATAAATCAGTGAATCATAATTATGAGATACATGTATAAGTTATAATTATGACTAACACTAATTTATGATTAAGAGATATGATATTAAAGTCATAATTATGGCACATAATATCAACTTGCAACTCATAATATGAGTTACTACAATGTCATTGTAGTAACTATGAGTTGCAAGTTGATGACTTGTACTTAGTTAAGTAAGTTTATCGAATGTAAATAGTTGCTACATAAACAGGATTGCCATAGAAAATACACACAAGGCCATGTGCTATCTTATACCAATAGTGAGTCTAATTCAGTGACTTGAAAAACCAAGGCTGGTGCTGTATCATGTAGCTCCAGATGTCAGTGCAATGTGAGTGCAGTCAGAAGACATGTCTTTATATGGTATGCCAGAACAGTTCATGCCCAGGGTTCTTATATAACTCATGAATTATTCATGAGATGACTGACCTTTCTCTGCTCCTGTGTCAGGAGCAGGGGTCAGGGTTTGAATAATTATTGATGCGGGCAGATGAGTTTGAGGCAGGAGGGACTGATCAGAGACGATGCCATGGGGTAGGGTAGCCATAATGAGCTGAACTGTGGACTTGAGGGGTTGCTTCAAACTATTTTAATTTTGGCGCAAAGTTATTTGGCTGGTAGGCTTTTCTTGATGAGATGTGACACATAATTATAGAGGATGATCAACCTGGGTGACCATCTATATAGAGGGTTGGTAATACTGTGCTAATATCGTAAACTATTGATGGTCATTTTTAGGGAGGATAAAATATTTTAACTGTAAAGTAGTGCATCTGGCTGAGGTTGGCTTTGCGGTCTCTTTTCGGCCTTTCAACTCATGGACCCTGGTTCGAATCCCGCTTTAAACCGAAGCCTTGAATCTGGTTTTCAGTCCCTACCCGATTGCGTGGGTTTTTCCCAGTAGGGGTTTTCCTCCTACATCTTAAACAAAGTAACATTTCTATTCTTCATCTCTGCAAAGGTAATTTTGGGCATAGTGGATAACAGTGCAAGTCACTTTGGAGGGTTCCTTGTGGGGTTTTTACCAGATTTTTTTTTATTTAAATAAAAGTAATATAAATAATAATAAGAAGAAGAATGCGAAGAAGAATGCGCAAGGTAAAAAGATTGTACAAAGTAAAAGTATGAACAATTGTAAAAGTCAAGAACAAAACAAATATTAACGGAATAAGATTCTCAGCAACTATCCATCAAACCGAAAGGGCATCAAATGTATGTTGAATAGACACACACACCCTTAACATTTCCATCCTTGGAAAAATATCATCCTACGCGTCACCCTAATGAGACCAGCTGGTACTTCTTCCTCATCCACACAGTCGCAACTGTCAGCCAAGCGACTGTAATTAAGGTCCGTATATAGATCCGTGCCATTCCTTTAACTCCCTTAGTATGTCCCCGGTTTAGGTTTTACGGTGAATTGCTCATCTGGGACTGCTCGGCGGAGAGAATTTATTGCAGGGTTAACTCGGCTGTAGGTTAGTGTAGATTTTATCTACTACCAATCCACACAACTGTCTGTCACAAATGCTTCATTGAACCAATCAATTTGAAACACACATACCAAAAAACCCTCCTTGAAAAATGTTACAGATCGGCCAGTTGTACATAGCATATATGTACCACTCCTTCACAAAAAAGGTGTACAAAAGATTTGCATTTCAAAGAACACACAATGTTGAACCAATAAATAAGCAATTTCTAAGTTACATTTGAACTATGTGTTGGTTACAATGACTTGTTAGATGTTATTTTGGTTTATTTTTACCCTTTATACACCGTTGTGTACATTATTCAAGATGACTTGCTTTAGTCACACCTTACTGCTTAAATCTGAATTCCTCAGACTATACACAAAGTTGCAATGTCTCATGGTTCGGACGAGCTTTTTGCGTAGTCACATTAGAGACGGCGGACACCCAAACTCACTTCCAAATGAATGTGTATTTTCCACAATGGTGCCAGGCTAGGGGGAGGGGAGTGGCAGGGGGCTCCCCCATCAGAATCCTAATCCCCCCTTTAAATGAAATTGAACAATACACAACAATTGATGGTTTGATCATAGTGCCTTGCTCTATGGTTTACATCAAAAAGACACCCCCTCCACCTATGTCTTTGCCCCCACCCAAAATGAAAATACTCTAGTTATGCTACCCGAATAATGGAAACATACACCTTTGTACACATGGTGCACAGAGTGAGGTCGGTGAATGAGCATCCTTCTTTTGACCTCTACGAAGAGGATGCCCTGGGCTGATGACCTCATATGACCTATGATGTCTGATCAACTGTAAGGTGTTATATCACACAAGTCATGTCAAATCAGGGCTCAAATTTAAGTGCAAAATCTACAAGACCGCAGGGCTTGTGGCTGAAAACAAGACCGGATTAAAAATGAGCAAGAAAAAAACTTGCTGTCACAGTATTCAGCTTGCACTCAATTGGTTTCGTTTTAATAAAATACTAAGACATGTAAAAGAAGATTTGTCTCATTTGTCTTTCATAAGTATTTTTCTTTACTCAACATAATTGAAAGGTATTTATTAGACCCAAAGTCAACATTTTACCAAATTTGTTTTGTTACTACTTAGTGGGGTATTGTTACTCAACTGAAAAACACAAGACCGGCAGATTGGTTTGGTCTTCAGCCTGAGGTCCATTGTAAAAACTTAGGCCCTGATGTTCCCTTGAACTGATTTGATTATTCCAAGAAGAAGCCCGTAAGCGCAAAAACTTGCTAAGCACATACCACTATTGCTAAGCAGATACTGATTACCAGCCAAAAGTCCTTAAAGTTTGCATTGTTGTGAATAGTGGCCAACTCATTTTTGCTTAGCATAGAAACTTGCTGCGCAGTATTTCCTGCTTAACAGGTTTATAAAGCTTACCTGATTGGATATCTGATGCAGGAGACAGCACACCAGCTCCTCCGATTTCAGCATGCAACACAGTTGAACCAAAACTATATTTAAAACATAAGTATAAGGGGAAAGCTAAAAGGTAAGTTTATGATAGATTAGTTTTTGTCAAAATAGTTTGCTGGGGAGTCGTTGCTCTTGAAGAAGTATGAGATCAGTGTTTTACAGGCATGATACTTGATTCTTGGAAGAACATTTTTTTGAAGATTTGATCAAGTACAAGCCCTGACTTACCTTCTACAACCATACCAGAGATCGTGTTGTCAGATATATCAAGAAGACCTACAAGAAGAACAAACAGTACATCGTTTTATTAGATCTTATTAGAAGAGCACCAGGCAAGGAGTTCCAAAGAGATGCGGTTTGTGGAATAAAGCTGTTTGAAAGTGGCTCTTTGTTAAACATCTCAGCAAAGCAAAAGTGTATGGATGAGAACAAGCAAACAAAGAACTGCTCATAGTTAACACACACAAAATTAGATTAAGGTTACCAGCCAAAATAACATGTCACATGTACAAAAAAATGGCGAGTATCATGCTTGTTTTTGCTTAGCAAAAAGTTGTTAAAGCACAATTTCCTGCTTAAAAGCAGCTCTATGAAATTGGGCCCTGGTTTTACCCTCATTCACATTGGTAGGAGGAACCAGGTGGAATACATTGGTGATGACAATATCCAGAGAAAAGACGGACGCTGGCTCCCATTGTTTAAAAATGGTAGGTTCTAGGTGGCAGTTTTTACTCACCAAAGACTTTCTGAGTCAGATGCCATGCAACACGTCCATCTTCTGCTAGGACGTCCAACAGATGCTGGTCATGTGAGTTGATGGCATTCAAGAGCTCTACTAGGAGGTGCTTCTTCCTCACCAGGGGCACCTCAGATGCAATGTCTTCAAAGGTCTCCGTGGCACAGGCAAGACAAAAGAGGGATTGGGGGCGGGAGCCAGGGACTATCCATTCGGGTCCATGCTGGCTGTGATCTGCTGTGAACGCTGAAAGTTGGCTGAGGTCTGACATCAGGATTCCTATTGTTTTAAAAGTGAATGGAAATAATATTTTGTTGATTTCAGAACACTTTATGCAGTTTTTTGTGCTTAAAATAGGGGGAGGGTATTGGTAATTATACCAAAAATTTATAATAATCAAAACTTACTAGGCATTATGTTCATTTACACACCTCTTAATTGTTCTGTATTTTGGTTGGGTGAAACACGGTGACGTGGGGTGAACTATAGTCTAGTGCAGGAGACCAACGCTTCCATGAACTTAACGCACATCAACCATAGCGCGCGCACGTTTAGCGGGAAATAGTTCCCAGAACGGGCAATAGACTGTTAATTTTTGACTGGTTCAGCGCCCTCTCGTCTTTGCGTGAACCAGGAGCAGCAACTAAACTAAGCAACTGAGTCCGGGGAAATTATATGCGTTCCTTTCCAAGTTTCTTATCTTATTTCACTTTTTAGACCAAGGTGTGTTATAAAACAGGAACTTGCATAATTTGGTAAATAGTGCACGTCTATCCCCCCTTGGGCCTGTGTGAGTGACCAGGTAGGTCCCTCTTCTGGTCACTCAAAGTCCTTCGGGGGGAATAGACGTGCACTATCTATATTTATCTCATTGCCAGTCTGCCAGTCAATACAAGTTGTGTTGTGGTAACTAAAAAATTTCATTTCTTTTTAATGAAAATTTGCTTTTTCATCTCAACTATTATTTCGATTTTTCTGTTGATTTGATATAATCTAGCACTAGCAGGCCTAACTAGATCTTGGGTAAATGTAAACTTCAAGCAAAGTAAAAAAGGGGTTTCTGTCAACTGTTAGTGTTATTCTAAAAATTTATATTTATTCAAAATGCCCCGAGTTTCAAATTCAAGTAAGGTGACTGATTCACTCAGCACTGTCTAGTGTCGGACTCTGCTGAGCTGACTCTGATTTTCTGAACTGAAGTCTGAACTGAACAGAACTTCAGCCAGACAGAAGTTCAGATTAGAGTCTGACTCTCTGCTGAGTCAGACATGTCAGTCAGATCAGCAGAAGCAGGAGAGGCCGAGCCGAGGGCCAGCCACAGTCAACGGAGTACATATTTGTATCAACTTACCGATTTTCTTTTGGTTTGCTTCAGAATTAACCTCAGAATTATCAGGAGTTACCACAGACTTTCAGTTTGTCAAACAAATGGTGTTACTTGAGCCTGCTTTTTGAACACTTCCAAGCACCATGGGGCGCTGCCATCTTGTATTATTGCATACAGTGTGTTGATTGGTTTAAAGTTAAATATGCGCGTACGCCATAAAATTGCGTTCATCATGATTGGAGTGCGCCCTCTATTGTCGGGGTATGGGCCGCCGCGTGTTCTAACGAATTAATTATGTTAACTTACTTAGGCTGTTCTTGCAGCTCATAATTCGCAGAGCTCAAAGCTTAGCCGTACTATAAGCAAAATGTATCCATAATTACAAAAATATAAATAAACGACAGTATTCTACAATGAGCGGAAACTTTATTTTTGGTAGATGATTATGATTTTTTTACTGAAAGCTATTATATAGGCATGGTGATAATGTGATTTACAAAGGATGTGTACGAAGCTTAAGCCCTAGTGAGCTATCCCTTTCCAATTCCCTTCATCTATATCGTTTTGGGTTTTGGATTCTGAACCAAGAACAAAGGAAGTAATTAATTTTACGCTTTGTGTGTGGCTCCGCTGGCTACCCTTGGGTTCGTCTCGAATAACATTAATATTCCTGACTGAAGTTCAATATTCCCTGACACATACGAGTAGGCCTTTCTAACCGCTATGAGATGGTTGTGCATGTCTTCGCTATTAGAGGTCAACTCTGATGTAGCTTTCCTTTTATGGATGGGGCGTGCATGTCATCAGACGAACCCTGGGCAGACATGGGTTTGGAGAATTTCACATCGCTCACATAAAACACTGGAACACCTAGGTTTACTTTGGGTTTGCAGTTTTCTGGTCGGATACTCTCGTACATGAGGTAACGATTTGGGATCGAATAAATATCCTGCAAACTGTTTAGTAGAATTCTTCTTGTCTGTTGCAAGGTACTTCTTGTCTGTCACAATGATATTTCTTACACCAGTCAAGCCAAGTTTGTTGACTGGTAAAAAGAAAGTCAAATTTTATATTGGGAGTGGATGTGTGCAGAAATGTCATGAATATCCCAATGCACCCTGAGTGTTGTTAATTACTTCATTTGGCTCCGAGCGGTGATCTAAATTCTCCATACACCATCACCCAAAGTCCTTTCCCCATCTTCAGTCTGTACATGCAGAAAATTATGTAGACGACCATAAAATTTATCGTGTATTAAATTCAGCCCTGATTGCTCGGTGCATTGGAGTAATACTGTTGGTAGGCAATGAGGGTAGAGCCAGCCCCGGTCTCTCCCGTGGAGGGAATGCCTGTCATGTCGCGCATTCCTTCCACATTCCTCAGGATGCGGTTTTGACGTCAGTCACGTCTTATCCACAATCTCACTTTATGCAAATACCCTCACCAGATCAGCCGGTTATCCCGTGGTCTGATTGGCTGGAAGTAATCAGAGCGGGAGGAGCTTGGAGTGGACCAATCAGCGCGCGGGTTAGATGAGTTGATGGGAGATGCGTAATAATAAGGGGGAGGTTTGGTATTAACCCTGGGTTGGTTGTTCGCAGTCTGCTCTCTGTGTTTGAGACGACTCTCTCGGGTTGCGTTCTTCATCACGTTTTCTGTGGACTTCTGAACGGTAAGTACACAATTTTAGGTAATATTTGTAGTTAGAACAAAAGGCTCAAGTGAGTACAAATCCCGTTATTTCATAGCTGATCAAATTCCGATTCACTGCATTTTGAAATTGTTTATAAATGGTAACACGCGAATTGAATTAATTCCAATTTTTATTACAATAATTAAAGTACATTAATTGGACTATGCTTGTCTTTATAGAAGCTTATAATAAAATAATTAAAAGGAAACAATAGTAACTATGGGACGGCCTCTTCGCGGCAGCAACGTCGAGGTCCTTGCACCATATAGACACAAAAATTCAATAGAATCTTGTAGGCCCTTCTAAAAAAAAAGGGAATGACAGTAACAAAAACATGACCAACAAGTCATGTTTACTTTTTGGATTAAACCCGTTAATAATTGATAATACTTTGCCATTAAATCACTCGGTGTGAGGTGTATAATGGCTATCAATACAGCTGTTTGCTGAGCCCTTGTTAACACTAAGATAATCTTATTGAATGATCAGATTGGATTAACGCACTAGAAAGAGAGATTAACTAAATATTTTCGAATTGCGTATGCTAAGACATTAAACTGACATTCTCTTTTTAGGCCACACAAGCAAAATTTTGTTGTAAGGTATGTGGCCAGAAGGTTATGCTAAACCAAAGCTCTGTGCCCAATTTCATCAGAAAATACTGCTTAACACATTTCTTTGCTGAGCATAACATGATTGGGGCATCAATTTCGATGTAAACTTAACATAACTTTGTCTGGTAACCAGTTACTGGTAAGCAAATTTGTCTGTGCTTAGCAAGCTTTTATAAGATCACCTATCCCGTTTTTTGCAGTAAAGTCGGTAAAATTGTACCCGCCCCTCTCGTTAATGAAGCTGTAGTTGGTTTCTTCTTCTTAAAGACGATTTCCTCTCCACTTCCATTTTAAAACAACATTTGTTCACCCCCCCCCCCACCTTTAAGGGTGGGTGGGTGCATCACAAGTGCAAAGCGACCATAGCCCACCTACAAACAAACCCAATTGTATACGAATGTGTGTAAAGAACATCATAGCCCCTAAAATGGATACACCGGTCGAACCTATAGGTTCACTCATTGCCCATAGTCTTTTAGAAATGTCACGGGCCTCTAATTAACCCCCAGGAATGCATTTTGCTCCTGGCGCGCGTGCGCGGACATCTGGTGCTGCGATAAGAAACAACGCATTCCAGGTGGGGAAATATTGAAGCATATGACATAAGAGGCACGCCATACATTGCAAAAGCACGCGTGCAACACAACAGCACAGCAGTCCTTGCAAGCAAACAGCAGACGACAGGCAACAGTGTGTGGGGTGGTGCTGCACAAAAAGACAGGACGACCAAGTTTGACAAGCAGTCCAAAGTTATAATTCACTTTGTCTTATTTTTTGGATTTATAGAGTTCGTTCGGCTTCTGGAACTTCAAGACGTACTTGAACAGTAGCAAGATATTCCCCCGGATTTTGATTTACTGCTTAAGTACAGTTTTCAGCGACAAGGAGAAGCAACAAACTTCACCAAGATGGCCGACGATCCAGATCAGTTTTTGTCCGTCAACCGCAAGGATCAGCTAGAAGCAGCTGCCACCCAATTCGACAGCAAGAAGAATTGCTGGGTGCCCGATCAAAAGGATGGTTATATTGCCGCCGAGGTGATCAGCACCAAGGGTGACCAGGTCACGGTCAAGACTCTCACTGGAAAGGTAAATTAAGTGGTCCTCTCTCTTTGACTAATTAAACAGTGATTTTAGGCAGGCCTACAAAGTAACAAAACAAATAACACAACAATAGTAATAGATACAACAAGCCGGGCATGGTTGATAAAGTCAGCTGAAGGAAGGACATGGTGATGGTTGGGGTTGCTAAAAAGGGAAAGACCCACAAAATTATTGTCAGTAAATAGCACTACAGTACAGACAGTACTTGTAGTTGTACTTCTTGCTTGATGGAACAAATTGGCATGATTGGGAATGAAAGGACTGTAGTCATTCAAAGTGTAGTGACACTAGTACTATGTATAAAGACTTTTTATACTTATTATAGAATTGTTCAAACTGCCTGTTTCTAGCTGTTTATCAAACTTTCTGGTCCTGTAACTTAAGGATAGAATTTGACCAAATCAACAAAATTAAAAGTAAGTGGGTACAGAATTTGAGGCGAACTGCACCAGGTAGGAGCAACCGGTTCCAATCAGACGAGTGTATCAATGAATCAGGACATTTAACTATTTCTACCTTCACGATGCAACCCCCCCCCCCCCCTTCCCGCCCAGGTCTAAGCACAACAATGTAGGCTCCTAGAAAGTAGGCGCAAAAGGTCGGGTGTGTGTTGTTACATTGTGGTCTTTTTGTCCTTAATGGTTAGTCCCACCAGCAGTGTGGCGAAGGGTCATCAATGGCCACATTAGTGGGGTAGGTGTGTGTATGTATTGGGGGCGGAGCAAGGGCGGTATTCCTGAAGTCACCCTGTATGCAGGTAGGATTGGTCGGGTGTTGAAAAGGGAGGAATAATATAGTTATACCAACATGAAATTGAGATGAGAGTGGTTCAGATGGGTGTGTTCGGGAGGGGGAGGAGCATGTAGCCCAGAGCCTCGCCTTGTTCCCTTCCAAGGCTGCGAGCTCAAAGGTTACCTCAGTTTATTTTAGGGTTACTTGTTTGGGATGAAGAGGGGTCCTGAAGCGATCTGAAACCTGCTGGTTGACATGTCCCATCACTTTCCCAATCAGCTCTTAGATTTAGTTGACAAACTAATTCTTAAACAGAATAGCATTTCTTGGTTTTGAAATTCTTGTTTTCCTTACATTTCAGGGCATTAAAGTATACAGATCTTTTCAAACATGGCAGAAATGCACCCCCCCCCCCAACAAACGAGTACTGAAACTTTAGGTTTAGGGTTTGAAGATGAAAAGAAGTTGTTAATGTTATTCACCTTTCTCTTGCCTGCACTGATAATTTACACCATTAGTTTTCACACCAGGGTGACTAACTCTAGTGTTCGGTATTGTGTGTATTGTAAACCGGGTGGGCGGGACATTTTATTACATTTGTCTGGTGGTGAGCAACAGTGAGCAAGTCCCAAATCTTAAGTTAAAATAACAGTCATTAAACTTTTAAAGCTGTCCACAACAGACAACCTTGATGTTTATAGAGCTAGACTTATTTGTTAGTTTACTCTAAACATTCACGTAGGTTTATTACACACCTCTCTTGATCATCACAGCAGGGCGTGAAGTAGATTGAGAAGTGCTATTTATGTATGCTGAATAAACTGGCTGGAAAGGCTAGCCATTTAAGAGTGTCATTATTAAAGGGGGTTTGGAATGTGTGTTGACACTTTCAATTTTAAATACTATCATTATTATTATTTTGTTGGTACATAGTAGGCCTGAAGATAGAAAAGATGATGAAGACATTGTAATTTTTGAATGAGAAAAACCCTGTAGACCGGGAAAAAAACTATAGAATCAGGTAGGAACTGAAAACCAAACCCATTATACAATGCTCTCACTGTCTCAGGGATGTAAGTCAGTGAAAAACACTACTACAACTTTCTTAATTTAATAGTTTATGTAAAGTTAGTATTTTATGAGGGGTATGGTTAAACATGAAAAATCAAAAACACTGGAAAGTTTGAGTCCTGGACAGGCCTGAGACATCACTTCGTCAATTTCTTGGCCCTGGTCATTGACTTGGTGCCCCTAAAATAGTTCTAGAAGTTAACAATTTACTCATGTAGGCTTGGGAGGTGCTGGTATTAGGCCTTTAAGGAGAAAATACATATTAGCCATCTCAATATAAGTTGTGCAAAGTTAGCAAAGCATTGGAAAGTTATGAGGTGGGAACACTGTACAAAGGTCACATATTCCTCTCACTTGCTCCACCAGGAGTCAAAATTGCAATCTGTATGAACGCAATATCATTACCCCAGCTACTTGCATTAATTGCTTCTCACATCCCAGGTGTATAAATAGGAACATGAGTGGGCTGATGAGACAGTATTGTGTTGAAAAGCAGCTGGGGGAATGCTCTCTAAGTTGAGAAAGTTTGAGGAATGGTCTAAAAGAATGCCCGGTGAACAGGTATCTAATATGATTTGAGGCAGGATCTCAAAAGAACATCTACCCAGCTACCCAGCAAGTAGATTTAACATGGTGTTAACCCAAACCAAATGTACAGGGACAAATTGTTGTAAAATAAGTTAATTTAGCTACTATGTGCGTTATATTATTATTAGAACCAGCTATTAGTATTATTATTACTTGTTATGAACCTGACAGAACTTTCAACTCACAGAATGTTCAACAGTTTTCTAACTAAACAACGGTAACCCCTTTAACCGGAAAATCTTTATTACTTTGTGGCCAGCTTTATGTTACAGAAAGTAAATATTTGTACAAGGTTTTAGCTGGTGTTGACATCAGGATTAGGTCAGCTGACTCAAGTGTGAAATCTTTTGAGGATCGGGACGGATTATAAAGATAATTGCAATTGATACATGGATCACTCACTTCTAAAAAATGTGTAGATATTTTCAAAGAAAAGTTTCATCATGTCCGGAAAGTTTTGAGATTAAACTATGTAGGAAAGAGAATTGAGAAATATAATCACCAAAAGCAAATAGGCCTAAAATAAATTATGCAATGTGGGTTTGCTTAATTAGAAAAAAAAAAATTGTTATAAATGGGTGCTTTTAATAAAATGCTCCTTTATTGCGCTCATTTCTTTTAGCTTAAAAAGAATTGTTATGAAGTACAGAAATTTGTTTTGTTTCAATTAATCTTAGGTGATTTTCAAACAATGGCTTGGGCTTGAGATTAGCTCCTAAAGTTATTTACAAAACCTTGGGTTTTCTTGGTGACAGACGTTCAAATAAGTGGATTGAGCTCAAGCTTTCATTGGCATAAACAAGGAGGGTATCTTTATTGCTAGGATAGAAATAAGTATCCTTTGTCTATGGTTAAAGAAACTAAATCTGCTATGATTAATAAGTTTAAGTTGAAATGGACAGTAAGTAGACAATTTAGATGAGAGAGAGATAGCAGTAGAGAAATGTCTGGTGAATCTAAGTAGTTTGTCAAATATGAGGCGACATAAAAAGCCTGTTTCTTGTATTGTATTGTATTCCCGTGATTTATAAGAAACATTTTCCAACTGGGTTTAACAAGTTTTGACCTGAATATTTGTTGTTAATGAAATTGGGGTTCTACATTCACAAAGTAATTGTTGACGTTGTTGTTGTTATTTGTGTCACTAGTTTACTTTGTTTGGCATGTTACACTCACCAAATGATACCCAATATCATAAACAACTGGTGGTATTCATGTATTTTGGTTTCTTCAAACAACTTGTCTGCCCAAGATTGAAATGTTATCAATGTTAGGCCTCAATACCCGCAAGTGGTGGTCCACTGCTGTTATTGATTTATACATGAATAAATAAATTTATATAAATAAATAAATAAATATTTAACATGTTTTTTTCTTCTTCTCCATACAGCAAATTACCATGAAGAAGGATGACACTCAACAAGTCAACCCTCCTAAATTTGAGAAAGTAGAAGACATGGCTGGCCTGACCTTCTTGAACGAAGCTAGCGTACTTCACAATCTCCGATCTCGTTACTTCTCAGGTCTCATCTATGTAAGTACTGCCCAAGATTTTTAAAATTGCGCAAATTAATGTAACACGCATTATGCTCGGCTCATACTTCATGTGAACGCGAATGCAAAGCGAATTTGACGTCACAACTCTCCATTTGTAGTGATATTCGCAAGTGAATTTTGTGACGTCAACATTTTGCATTCGCATTCACAGGAAGTATGAACCGGGATTTAGACTGTCAAACCATGGAGGTAGAACCCAAGACCGTCACACTTGTTTGGTCTTACGTTTACTGGCCCAATGCTAAAATCAATGGCCTCAGGCCTGCATTCTAGTGTTAATTTTGAACCCTGCTCTGGTTTAAGATGGTCTCCCCAACACAAATACCTTTTTATGTGTCGGAGCCACTTCCCAGGGAGTTTTATCCCAACTGCAGTGCTATTCCATGTGAGTTTCAACCTTCTTGGAAAAAATGAACAGTGCTTATAAATATAACCATCAGAGTAGCTTTTTTTTTTACCTGGAATGGCAATTTCCCAGAAGTTTTTCAGGGTAAGCCAATTTACTGAGTGTTAAAACTTAAAAGGACAACAAAACGTTCACATGGAAACTTGCCGAGTTTGGAAGGGGCTTCAGTCGTCAGTTCTGGAAACTTGGTTTAGCACAAGTACATTGCACCAGCAAAACTGTTTACTAACAGCTGCAACTTTATTGCAGGGATTGCCCATATATTTTTTAGTACATTTTTTTTCAAAATAGCAATCTCAATAAATTTGTTCCAATTTGAATTTAATAATTTCCCAAGTTATAACTCTATTATAAATTTTGCCATTCACCTACTGTCACCTCTAAGTAACAACAGCCACTCCAGTTTTTATTTCTGTCTATAAATACATTTTGGAATTCCATTTAATGAGAAAACAGAGTCTGGCTGAAGTCAAGGTCTATCTTTAGTTCATCATTATTTCAGCCATATTCTATAGAGAGAGGGAGGGTCGGATCTGGTATGGACATACCATGGACATACCATGGCAGTTTACCAAGCGTTTGTTACCTGATACAAATGCACTGACTGCTCCATTGAAATCAACATTTCTCATTTACAAACCAACAGTACTTGTTCATGTAACTTAAAACTGTCTGCTTGGTGTTGGGGCTAATTGGCTGGCCCCCCCTGGTCACCTTATTAACATTTCAACCTGAATAAATACTGAGTATGACCCCAGTTAAAAGTACATGGTTTTTCACCATGAAGTAAGTTAAGAAAATCTTAGAGAAAGGGTTGTCCTTCAACCAATCTAGGCTAGATTTCTCAAAGCACTATAAAAATTCATCTTAAAGACGAATATTGTCAGTTTTAATAGTGTTTTGCAATATCAGTTTAAATACTCTTCCCTATAAAGCGGGGTAATTAACTGTGGATCAAACTTTTAACTCCATGTGAAATTGACTCTCTGCCTTTGTGCATTAAAAAAACAATGACAAGAGAACACTAAATATTAAATACAAACAATTTTGCAATTGATTGACAAAAATGTGGTATTTCAACACTAAATGATGAGTTATGAAGTAGAATTACGAACACTTTCAACTGGCTTCTTAAGGGGACCATGGAAGTAGAATTAGACAGTCGAGTAGAGTGGTGAAAGACTCAGAAAAAAAATCTGTCACAGTGTCAGACTCCTATAGGGCCGCTGGACATGGGAATGATGTAATACTATGAGGGCCCCTGTATTGCATCAGGATAGTCTGTACGTAGAAACCACAAACCATGCTGTACTGCTAGGCGTGCATTCCATGTGTGTGTGTAGACATGCCTGACCATATAGGGAGTTGATAACGCCTGTACAATAACCCAGCTTGCCAATGCACATTGCCAACGCACACAGTCAGCATTGCTGTCAGAACGATGGGGCTGGGATTTCATATATACTGATTTCACATTCAGTTGAACTTGGGATGGGGAATTTCATGTGTGAATTATTCCTAACCCCTCCCACTGCTGCTACCCACGATTGTACCGTAAATTTGGGTGTGATCCCTGGTTATACCGTAGTTACAGAATGCATTGCTTCTGACTGGCACTCCCAAAATATATTGACAAAATAGGAAGAACACCTGAACACTTGGGCCAGATGGCTCAGTTGGTGGAGCGCCAGGACTTTAATTTAGAGGTCATTGGTTCAAATCCCGCTCTAAGTCAATTTTTCTTTGTTCAACCCAAAATCAAGAGAAATATATTGTGTATCTCTGAAAAGGTTTATATTATTCAGGACAGGTACAACTTTAAATTTGATGTTTCAAAATTGTTGCTCAGAGTTCAATGAAAGAGTAGGCCCCTACTTACTTGATATAAACCTCAGGCAATTTTTTCTCTCGTTTTTTTTTTACCGTATCTGTCCTATTTGTGTGGGTGAATCGAAGCAAGAGAAAGTTTAATTAACAAATCAATAAAAGAAACAAACTGTTTCCCCTGCAGGGCCCTGATGCTTTTTTTTATAGAAAATTTATTAGTATCTTCACTTCACAAGGCTGGCAATCAATTCTTGTTTTAAACTGCTTACAATACATTATGTGTAAAGAATGTTGAAGTGAAGTACTGGGCCCTAAAGTAAACGTGTCTGTTTGATATGGTGTGATTTGCACAATGTATAATTTCCACTTAAACTTTAAGGACCACAGTGCAATCAAAGGTAAATTGACACAGGGCAATTTGTTCAATATTAAACAAACATGGACTGTAGGGGGGTGTCAGTCATATTTATGTCAGGGGTCATTTTGGTATTTTTAAAACTCATATTGAAACACATGTAATTACAATATATCAGTAGGTGATTTTATTATCGTGTTTATGATATGACACAAGTGCAACATTGGTTATAAAATTAGTACAAGGCTTCTCCTCATGAGTGCAGAAGCGAGCATAATTATCTGGCTGGCGAATTCTGTGCCGATAGCGAAATTTTTGCCGATGAGAACAAAAATTCCCTGAACAATCTGTTCATGTTCTGAGGAACGACTCCAAACATTTCATCAGACTGTGAAAACTTTTCCCCCATTATCCAATATGTTTGATCAAAATATCTCCCTGATTGTTGAACAAAATCTCACTGATTGCAAATTTTGGCAGCTCTGTTACTAGAATACAAAAACTGCTCAACAAAATTCATTATTTTTCAACTTTGTTCCAGTTTTGTTACAAGATATCTCAGATGTGATTTCACAAAGTTGCACACACAAGTGGCATATCAATGACAAGTTTTGAGGCACAAATTGCCTGATTATAACAAAACCCAATACTGGTAAAACTTCTGGAATGTTTTTGCACCTGAAAGGGCTGTATTGTACTGCATTAACGGAAGCCCAGATTTGGTTAAAGGTTTTCTGAAATTCATTATATCAGAATATCTTTTGAAAAGTTCAGTGATCTTTTTAAAAAATTCAACACCGCAAGAATTAGGGTACATGTATTTAGTGGTTCATTTTTGACTGTTGATAATAGTCATTCAAAATGGCCATCAACTTGATATCATGTCTGACAAAATAATCCTATGGAATTTAAAAACCCACTAAGTGTTTAAATCCAATGATGTCATGTTATAAATTTCACTCTGGAAAAGTCAGTTTTAATCAAAACATCCCTGTAAAAAAATGTAGTTTTATGAAATTTAAAAGAACAATTTTAAGTCCAAAGTGTGTATTTAGTGTAAGAACTGTATGCTCACTACTCCCAAGTTCTGTGAACAACTTTGACAGGCAAATTACCGGGGTGGGATTCGAAACCCTTAACCTGCCCTTACCAAATTGCTGTGCCCCATCAAGAGCAAAGGGCAAAACCTGCACTGTATACTCAGTACTTTCCCAAAATCAAAGCAAAAAAACCCAAAAAACCCAACTTTGATATAAATGAACCCTTCCTTTTAAATTTCCTACCTTCAGACCTACTCTGGGCTTTTCTGTGTGGCTATCAACCCATACCGCCGCCTCCCCATCTACACTGACAAGGTGGTCATGCTCTACAAGGGCAAGAGAAGGAACGAGATGCCCCCTCACGTCTACTCCGTGGCTGACAATGCCTACCATGACATGTTGCAAGGTGAGTGTCAGTGCGTGTGTTCTGGGGGGACAGGTCCTTTGCGCACGCTGGACCATTCCTATGGAATCAGTTGCCAAAACACATTCGGGATAGTGGCATCGTGGACACTTTTAAAGACAAGTTGAAATTTCATTTGTTTCAAACAGCTTTTCAGTAGTTTATTTCTTTTGTTTTCCCAATGTTCCCTCTTCCTTCTGTTGATTTGTTTCTGTTTTCTTCTTTTCAGGCGCTTTGAGCACCTTATTAGGTGGATACATAATATAAATATAATACGCAATATAAATTGTCATTATTATTATTTATTATTACTATTCTGTCCCAACTTTAGAATTGTCCCCTGTCCCAAATTGCACCTTTATCACACTGTATCTCTGATCCCCATGGAAAACATCCCTGGGTGGCCCGAGCCTCTTTGTTTCTGCACAGTGAAAGAACTCTCTAGAATCCTTACTATCTAGTTTCAGGCCTGATACTTCACAGGAGCAACGAAGGCAATTGCCTCCATGCTTCCTGGTCGTTGCCTTAGTGCCCCGGTAGTAGTTTACAGTTTCCTCATAGGGTGCTTTTTACCAAGGAGAAAATGCCTTGGTGCCCTTACACTTTCAAAAATGAAGCATACTGTACATGCCTGTAGTTGGTATAAAATGGGGTCTTTCAAGGGCAACTTTTCCTTAACTTTAGAAATATTTCAGTAGAAACTTTTCTCTTGGGACACTGACAGCTTGCAATTTGAGAAACCCTAGCTCTAGTGTCAACATGGATGGGGTGGGATTAGCCCCATGTTCAGCACCCTTCCCCTACCCTCTTTCCCTCAAGTGAAATGGAAAAAGCCCCCCTCAAAAGCCTTACCAAACTATGTCATTGCATGCATCCCTCTCAATTGCAAATTGACTATACCAGCTACATCACTAAATAGCTCATTATAACCCTGATAGTGCGTGTGGAAGATGCCCAGCTTGAATTCCTTAGAGAAGCCAAGTTTTGGGGGGGTTTCCAGTCTCCACGTCCATCTGGCGTCTCACTGTGTTGCCAGAAATGTCAAGCCCATTAAACCTAGTCTGCTCTTGCCAAATAGTTCTCAGATCATGACCATGATTTGACCATGATAGGTGAATTCCTTAGTTAATGTATGATGAAAGTATGGAAGGAGGCTGGTTGAAAAAAGTACACTCTGGGGGTCTGCAAAATATTCTTTTCTTCTACATTTTGTCTATAAAGTTCATGAAAACAAACTCCATTTGTTTATATTCAAAGATTCTAAATCGGAAACTACATTTTTTATCTCCGCTTGTATTCTGTATTTCACCACAGTGTTTGTTTTGAGGATTTTGAGTTTAAAAACATAACTAAAGCTGCACTGAACTCTGCAAAGAATCTGTTGCATGTTGCTATTTTTGTACGGAATTCTAAGAGCTTGATTTCTTGGTAGAATTTGGAAACAGTATGGTATTGACAAAACAGGTGTATACCAGATGGCAAATTCCAACATAACTCCTCAGGTGAGGACTTATTCTGCTTTTAAGGCATATTTGTCTATTTGTTTGTGTTTCTTTATTTCCTAGGTTTATCTTGTTATTTTCTTTCTTTCTATATTTATGCTTTTATTTCTTACTGTAATTGATTGATTGATTTGTGTGTTTGTTTGTTTGTTTGTTTGTTTGTTACTGTTGTTGTTGTTGTTTTTGTTGTTTTTGTATATACATTTTTTTTTTTTTGGGGGGGGGGGGTTGGGACTGCAAATTCCAGTGAAATGTCAGGGTGGCACATTTATACCCATACTTCCATTTACAATAAAAGAAATAGGTCCAGACTGGTAAAGAAAATAGTGAACAAAACCAGCAAACATTTCACTAAAAGAAATAGGTCCAGACTGGTAAAGAAAATAGTGAACAAAACCAGCAAACATTTCACTAAAAGAAATAGGTCCAGACTGGTGAAGAAAATAGTGAACAAAACCAGCAAACATTTCACTAAAAGAAATAGGTCCAGACTGGTAAAGAAAATAGTGAACAAAACCAGCAAACATTTCACTAAAAGAAATAGGTCCAGACTGGTAAAGAAAAAAGTGAACAAAACCAGCAAACATTTCACTAAAAGAAATAGGTCCAGACTGGTGAAGAAAATAGTGAACAAAACCAGCAAACATTTCACTAAAAGAAATAGGTCCAGACTGGTAAAGAAAATAGTGAACAAAACCAGCAAACATTTCACTAAACGAAATAGGTCCAGACTGGTAAAGAAAATAGTGAACAAAACCAGCAAACATTTCACTAAAAGAAATAGGTCCAGACTGGTAAAGAAAATAGTGAACAAAACCAGCAAACATTTCACTAAAAGAAATAGGTCCAGACTGGTAAAGAAAATAGTGAACAAAACCAGCAAACATTTCACTAAAAGAAATAGGTCCAGACTGGTGAAGAAAATAGTGAACAAAACCAGCAAACATTTCACTAAAAGAAATAGGTCCAGACTGGTAAAGAAAATAGTGAACAAAACCAGCAAACATTTCACTAAAAGAAATAGGTCCAGACTGGTGAAGAAAATAGTGAACAAAACCAGCAAACATTTCAATAAAAGAAATAGGTCCAGACTGGTGAAGAAAATAGTGAACAAAACCAGCAAACATTTCAATAAAAGAAATAGGTCCAGACTGGTGAAGAAAATAGTGAACAAAACCAGCAAACATTTCACTCAATAGTTCATATTTCTCATACTATTTTCTACATGAGTCTATTATGTAAAGTTGACCCTTTTTAGCTGATGTTTCTTCTCTTTTTCCTCTCTTATATTTTCGCCAGATCATGAGAACCAGTCTATGCTGATTACGTAAGTCACATCAAATCAATTCTCTTTAAGCCCCAGTTGCTGTCAAGTCACTTGCATGCAACCTTTTATTCAGTTATAAATTTAAGTAATTTTTTTTATAGATAGAATGAGCAATGGTCTTATCTTTCCTTGTTTTAAAAATAAACAACATTTCCTGATTTTGTTCTTGGTACCACTACTTCTTTTAAGGAGTTCTTACTACATGGTTCTCAGAACCATTATTTCTTTTTAAAAAGAGAATTACATGGTTCTCATTCAAGAAGAGATTATTACTAGATGCTCGAAAATTGTGCATTGTGTGTCGTGACCATTAGCTTCCAGGTCAGTTTATACTTTCCCACAAAATATCTTGCAATGGATGCTCAATTGACTTACATGAACTATTATATTTTTGATATATATATTTTTATATTTCACAGATGTAGATGTTGACATTTCATGTTTTAAATGGTTTCATTACTTTGTGTAATCATTTTATTCATTGACTTGATTTGATTTTTAAATGTTAACTGATACAACAACTTTTGCCGTTACTGTTTGCCGTTTTAACCAAAATGTTCCATCTTTTCCCTCATTAACTCTTTCAAAGTTTGTTCAATGCAGGTGTCAGCTCCAAGGATCTTGAAAATTTCTCTTTCAAAACTTGTTGATTAAAAAAAAAACCAGAAACACAATTGAAGATCAAAGAAATAATACATTAATTTGTATTATGTATACAAAGCTTTATATATATAAAAATTAAGTACAAATGTTTTAAGTTTAAAGTAGACAACTATTATATCCAAGGGCTATTTCCTCGTTTTGTGTGCGCAAGCAATAATCTGGAGAAAGAAATTAATTAATGATCTACATAAAACAACAACAGTGTCTTAACAGCTGAACTTTGGAATACATAGCCTACATTACAGTCTTTTCATACTTCATCCATCAACTCTGATTTATTACCACGCTTTTAAGACGTATATTTTGGGGGCATTTTTTTCTTGCCCCTACATTCCATGCGTGCTGTGTGAGTGTCAGGTAGTCTAGAACCTGTTTTTCCTATTTTAGATAGAAGACTAAGAGCATACATAGAAGTCAACCCTACGGAATGTCAAACATTCAATATCGTCAACAAAACCTCCAAACATGATGGCCTTTTGATGATAATCTAGTTTACCGATAAATAAATCCCCTAATCCCTTTTCTCGATCCATGTCTAATCCCTTATGAGATTTGAATTTTTAAAACTCTTCCTAGACCCCTCCTCCCAAGTTTGATTTGACTTAACCTAAAAACCTTAAACTTCATCATCCTAACTACATTCTCAACACTCTATATCCATCGTTTTGTTTTGTATCATAATAATATTTTCTTGAAAAAAAACCCACCAATTAATGTTAAAGTTTTTCTCTCCCCTATCTACTTTTTTTTCACCGCACACCTTCAGTGGCGAGTCCGGAGCAGGAAAGACAGAAAACACCAAAAAAGTCATCCAGTATTTTGCCAACATTGCTAGTTCTTCAACGGGCAAAGGAGCCCATGAGGAAGGGAAGAAGGTATTTGCTTCGGCCAAGCCGTGGGATGATATATCACAGAAGGCATGAGCACATGCCGCGGGAGTGCTTGCTCCCTTGCCCCATGCTCTCTTTCATTGCATCACTTGCCCCAACTTCTTGCTCGTTTCATTTCACCCTCCTGCAGCAGTGGTGGGACTGGTAAAATTACCTGATGTTAAAAAAAAAAAAAGTTGGTTGCGTACTATGAAACCCAGTTTTTAAGAAACTGTCAACCTTAAGTTTGAAAGAGTTCACTATCTGTTTGTGGTTCTTGTCTTTGAAATTTGACTTCTTTTTTGATTCGTAATAAGCTGAATTACCTCCCCAAAACGAATTTGTTACTCATTTTTGTTACCAAGAGCTTTACTTTCATTGATTGAGAGAGAGCCTTCAAATTCGCATTCCCTCATTTGATTCATACAAATAAAGCAGAACTATTTCTCACAGTACACATATCGATCTTTTGATTCAAATGGTATGCATAATTTCCAGCTTCCAAGTCCAACTGGAGTTCCACACGATCCATCTGAAGTGTTTCAACTTACGAGTTGTAAAAAAAAAACTCTTTTGATTTGCCAGTTACTCCACTGCTCTGGTGAGGTGTCAATTTCCAAACTCTCCTGTCTTAGAAAAAAACCTGTAAAACCTCACCATTTGATATGGCAAGATAAATGGCTAGGTAAAAGAATGCAGATGACGCTCTAACTAGACTAAGTAACTTTGAGGCACTAGCGGCTGGCTGGAGACTCGCCGCTCGTTTTTCCCCGTTGTTCCTGGAATCCGTGCACTGATTTTGAGAGCAATTGGAAAAAATGGGGCTGAAATGTCTGCTGCCATCTTGTGGTTTCTCCTCAAACCCTAGAGTTTCAATGGAAACAAAGATGCAAACAAGAGCTGCTGATTCGCTGATTTAATTTATTGCATGGCTGACTTAGCTTAAATATTTTGTTTTTCATGATGCTATTGAACAAATCATTAGTGGGAAAACACACAAATTTGTGACAAATATCCTTATTGACATCTGATGAAATCCTCAATTTTCTGATGCAATCTGTGTTATTATTTAAAAAAGAAAAGCTATGTAGATTTTGAATGAGTTAGTTTTCACCTGAACCTTATGAAAGAAATGCTTCTAAACCAAACACAGTGTCACATAAATAATTGCGGGTAGGGGTCGCATAGATGCTAACCATACTTTACTATAAGCTAGATATAGCTACTAACACTGCTTGAGCTTGCATCAAAGAATGCCTTAGAATACCTTCTTGAAAATGTATACAAAAACTAAAATCTGCATAAAAATAGCAAAAAACAATTGCCTTGTCTCAAAATGGTCCTAGCATTTTCCTCAAATCTTCCACTGCCAATATCTGCATCCTCTGCCATTGCATAAAAATCTCACCTGAAAGAAAAACAGACCAAAAGTGTCCGCCTTGCCTCTCCCATTTAGCTGTGATATATTATCTTGCAGTAGGGTCTGAAGCTTGTAAAAGTGCCTTGCTTGACCAATGACCTGCCTTACGTCTCATCTTCACTGTGTTGTTTTATTGTCGGCGGGTCAGAGGTCACGCAAGGATCCCTTCTTGTCTCGTTCTCATTTGTGTATATATGGTGATGTTGGTACGTTCTGGATGTAGTTAGGTCACTTTGGGTGTTAAACAGTATCTATGGATAGGGGGTCTGGGGGCAGTTGGGTATAAAAGGGTTGGTCCTTACAAGTTCATTCGCAGTTACAGTTTTTCATCTTTTTTTGTTCCTTGAAACAAAGTTTCTAGGAAAATAGTTTTTTTCTAGCTGCTTCTGAGAATAAGGTTTGAGTCACCTGCACATCATGCAATTCACAAATGCACACTTTATCAGTCTCAAAAATTCAACAAACTTTTAAATACCACCTGAAATTTCACCTATTTTATAGAAAGAAATTTAAAAATACCCTTGTCTGGACAATGATATAAATAGGAAAAATAATATGAATTCTTTGGTCAGAGAAACTACATACTTTCTTCACTAGTGTAAATTTGTTATTGCACTTTGGGTTTGGGTTGTTTGATGACTCTAAATCCATCTTTAAATCAATTCTTTCAAGTATTTTTCTCTAGAAGATTCTCTGCTAAGCATTCACTATTTGATTTCAAGCACTCATTGTAGTGGTTGTACGTGGTACGTAATCAAGACCTCCATCACCATACACAGTTCTTTGCTTTGTTGATCAAGATAGTAATTGCTGTCAGTGTCTCATCGATCTCATTGAAGACTTCTCCTTAAAAAACATTTCATTTTTTCCCTTTCTTTCCCCCCCCCCCTTATTTGTGAGCAGATTTTGTTGTTAAATTTCTGTTCAGGGACATGGTGCCTTTGTTATGAATAATAAATTCAATCTAGTTCTATAGACTCTTCTAGATTTTTATAAGACAAGTTAAGCTATGAATGTTTCAGAAGGAAATTTAGGGGATTTTAAATGTGAAATCTGATCATCCCAAACTTGTTGTTTCACTTGTGTCAACTTTTGATCGTTTGGATTGACCCGATGTCGAAGGTCACGCCTATCAAATGGAGTGATGTCTCGTTTCTGTGAGTCGTTTTTGAAATACTATTGTAGTGGTTCTATTTCTGTGATCATAATCTTTCATTTGATGTATATGAATGTGTTTATCTTCAGATTTTCGTTGATTTCGTTAACTATATTAACGGCTCAAGACTATCGTTAGTGCAGTTTGTATGGATTTTTTATGCATTTGCATATTTTGGAGCTACTGGATATTGAGTAATTGATCAAGCATGATCTCCTAAGTAAAAAGAAAACACAAAAAGCAGTCACTTTCTAAGAAACGGATCATTTATAGATGTTATTTGTTATCAATTTACAAAATTTGATAAATTAATATGCATTTTGGACACCCTTTCAATCATCGTGGAAATGAAACTGCAATTTACAAACTTACAGCACTGAGCCAACAATATTTTAAATGTTTTTTGTACTTCTGTATGTATTATTTAATTTGTGTATTTTAAGTTATGACATTTTCTCCCGTATGTAATGCATGCCTTTATTTGCATAATATGAATATTCATTTATCCCAAAACACCGCTAAATGAACCAATAGAGTAACTTGGAGGATCAAGTCATCCAGGCCAACCCCCCTCTTGAGGCCTTCGGTAACGCCAAGACCATCCGTAACGACAACTCATCTCGTTTTGTAAGTAGTATTGCCACGAGGGCGCTTTGTGCCGTGGTTACACCTTGCCGTGCCTTGTAGATCACAAGTTCAGTGACATCGTACTTGTCTAGGACAATTTTTTTTTAGTGTTTTCGTTTTCTTTCTCAATTCTTGTTACTATTCAGATATTCAGAACATTTTAAGTATTTGCCAAAGTTATTTTCCTGAATTTTGTTTTCTTCTCATCAATAATGAAAAGAAATCAATCAACCAATCTATGAATTTTGTTATTGTGTGCTAAAAGTATGATCATTTAGATATTATTATTAAGGAAATGATGCTTTAAAGCCAATGTTAACTACTTCCAATTGTATAAAAACTTACAAGAATCATTTTCGAACTAATCAAGAAATTAATCTTTTTAATATTATACCAATATTATACCATAAACAAATTTCAGTTTAAGTTGCTCAGAAGAATAAATTTATGAACAAATGTTGGCCATTAGTTTTTTAAGGAAGTTAGTAAATGTAGTATGGACTTTATTTGGTTCAATGCTCCATTTTGAAGCCCACATGTCTTCTGTTCTGCCAATAAAAAAAAAATAAGCCTACAATTTTAAACTGGCCTAATCTTTTAAGAATCAATACTAAGATTTTAGTTTTGTTTCTGTTTACAATCTGAATAGAGTATGATGTGATGATATTTTTTTGATTGCTTGGTAAAGGGTAAGTTCATCAGGATCCACTTCGGTACGACTGGCAAGCTGGCTGGTGCTGATATTGAGACTTGTAAGTCAATTTCTTATTCTTATTCTTATTCTTTATTTGGCCATTAAACAATTACAAACGTTCAGTAAGTAAATAATAAAAGAAGTAAATAAATAGCAGCACAAACCTTTAAGGCTCAAGAAATTTCCACAAAAATGTAATGTGATGGCCAGGATCAACAAAAGTATAATTACACTCTGTAGTTCGAAAGTCACGTAGGGAGGCCAAAACACTAAAATTGTCAGTATTTTGATGGCAGTGTGTGAACCTCATATATATACTAGATTTACTTGCCTGATTTAAACTAAACATTCAGCCAGGCTATCCAATTTTATCCAAAACTTATCTTAATTTTCAGACTTGCTGGAGAAGTCTAGAGTTATCTGTCAGCAGGCGACAGAGAGAAGTTACCATGTTTTCTACCAACTCATGTCGGGCTATCAACCAGGGTTGCTTGGTAAGTTTTTTTTTCAGAATTGGTGTTCTCTTCACTTTTCTCCCACTTTTACGGCAAGGTGTTTAGCTTGGTGTGTGGAAATTTATATTAATTTGAAATTGTTTAATTCATTCTGTGTAAAATGGCCTTCACAAGATTTTCTGGCGGGAAAGTTTATGGACTGCTTAAATTATTTTCAACTGGGCCTAATTTCATTGGGCTGTTTAAGCACCAAAAAAAAGTAGATAAGCACAGCGTTTATATGCTACAAAATAAAGGTTATCAGCCAAAATACCATCTTACTGTACATGAAATATTTGTTTCTGGTATCCTGCTTATTTTTGCCAAGCATGTAGAAACTTGTTAAGCATTATTGCCTGCGTAATCAGCTCCATGAAGTTGGGCCCTGGTCATAGACCAGAAGACTCTAGTCTGGTTTTGGTGCATTGTCCGAGAAATCAGAGCACACAGTGCTGAATCGCAGGAAGGGTAATGCATATTTATTTTTGTTTTTTTACTCATACACCGATGTGTGTTAGCACCGTATACTCAGTACTGTCCTGAGTCCTGTGAAAAAAATATCACAGGCATGTTACTCGGGTGGGATTCATCCCCATGACCCTTTTGAAACGATTTGAAGGCACGACCCTTGCAAAGGTCGGGGGTTCGAATCCCATAATATTCTTTATCCCCGATGCAAATCTGTGTAACATCTCTTATAAGGATAATGCAGTTCAAATCTGGGCTTTATCCACAATTGGGCACGTACTCTTCTCAGCCCGATAGCACTGTCATTCTATTTGTTTTCACCTTGGTCCTTTCTCTATGTTTTCGCAGAGAAGCTTCTCCTGACTGGAAAGGCCACCGACTACTTCTACGTCAGCCAAGGAAAGACCGAGATCGACAATGTGGACGACAAAGAAGAGATGAAAATCACCGACGTAAGGAACCTCGACTTTCTTAAACCGGCTATGTATTTATATTAAAGCACGCTTGATTTTAACAACAACTTGCGTTTGCTGTTTCCGTTATATATTATTATCTACAACACTTTGATTTTGAAGGGGATGAAAAACAAATGATTTGCTTACTGATTAAATCACTGTTGTACATAGCCATCTTTTATTGTTGCCAACTTGAGAATGACTTAGTCGTGTCTTTTAACGAGAAGGGAAAGGTTTCTTACTTAGCACCCAATGTGCTAATCCTTTTTCTCTTGTAATACTTTGATAGGATGCCTTGAACGTCCTGGGCTTCACCGAGGAAGAGAAGCTCTCTCTGTACCAGTTGACTGCCGGTATCATGCACTTTGGTAACATTAAGTGGAAGCAGAGGCCAAGAGAGGAACAAGCTGAGATTGACAACACTGATGGTGAGTAAATGGTGTTTGAAGCTTTGCATGGTGTGGAGAATAAGAGTAACCATAAATATAAATATGAATAGTAAACTTGCAGGTACAACCAAATCTCTTTTGAAGGAGTGTTGGCTCTGAAAAGAGCCGGTTTTGGCTCGACGTTTCGAACAGTATACTCTACTATTCTCCTGAAGACAAGCAGAGTATACTGTTCGAATCGTCGAGATCAAACAGGCTCTTTTCAGAGCCTGCAAGTTTACGATTCATATTTATATATATAGTTATTCTTACTGATGGTGAGTCTTGAACTATGACCTAACTGTATGATTACAATTACCTCGTATATAGAATCCTCTGATCTGATTTGATAAAAATGGAGTCATGGAAATAGCTGTGCCTGCTTTTCCTGTCAAGATGACAGCATAGTTGACTATGCCTGGGGCATAGTCAATCAACTGTGCCTACCCTGATAATAACTGTTGCAAATAGGTTGTTTAGTGTACGGCATGATATGTACATGTACGACTAGCGTTCCGTATCACGCCGGCGCAACTTTTAAAATATTTTTTAACCCATACACCAATGTTTGTCCCGAGTCCTGTGAGAAAATAATAAAGTGGTTAACTGAATATGTCTTTTTTTTCATCAGTTGCCGATAAGGTTGCTTTCCTGTTGGGTCTGAACTCCGCTGATCTGGTCAAGAACTTGCTGCGTCCCCGTATCAAAGTCGGTAGTGAGTACGTACAGCAGGGAAGAACCAAGAACCAGGCAAGTTGGATAACCATAAAGAAGAATTTATATTTATTTCATTCATTCATTGATTGATTTATTATTTTAATTTTATTAGTTATGGGTTGCACAGAGATAAGTTGACTAGGGTGGGACTGGAATATAGTGTGAACTCTGGGTTATAATGCATGCTCTCTACCAAATGAGCTATCCAGCCCTGATGTTGGCTTTCTCCTTATTTTGTCAATATCTTTGTTTGGGGTGCAAGTTAGAAGCCATTCAACCTTTAACTGCTGTATAGCCAGGAATTACACCCAAGTTTACACCACAAACTGGGAAGCGGCAGCTCTAGTGGGGACCCCTTTAAGGGGGTGCCACTTTTTAATTTCAAATCTTTAAAGTACAATTCAATTATATGCAGAAACCAGTTGATTTCAAATCTCTATTGAAAAACCTATCTTATGTCACAGGTTCACGAGGACTAACTATGTTGTGTCTGTTTTTTTCTGTGTCTTGTTTTGTTTTTGGTTTTACTGCGCCTTGAACACCCAGCAGGGTGGATATGTGCGCATTACAAGTCTTATTATAATTATTATTATTATTGATGGTACAAACAAAATCTAACAGGCTGATATGACTTCTCCTCCAGGTTACCTATTCCGTTGGTGCTATTTGCAAGGCCATCTACGATCGTATGTTCCGCTCCCTCGTTCACCGTGTCAACAAGACCCTGGACACCAAGGCAACCAAGCAATACTTCATTGGTGTCTTGGATATTGCAGGCTTTGAGATCTTTGACGTAAGTAGACCTTTATTGGTTGATTCAGTCACTGAAAATGGGCAAGTTGTTACTGAGCAGGTTATTGCATAAAATTCAAAATCAAATAATAATAATAATAATAATAATAATAATAATAATAATAATAATAATAATAATAATAATAATAATAATAATAATAATAATAATAATAATAATAACGGTATTTATAAAGCGCCTTTAGGCCTAACAAGTATCAAACTGCCTCTAGCTATGGGGCAACCTCGGTAGTCTGGTTGGTAAGACACTGCTCTAGAATTGCAAGGTTCCTGTAAGTTTCTCTGGTTTTGTGTCAGTGAAATAGGTTAAGAATTTTTTAAGAATCCAATATCGACATTATATTTAATAAAGGTTGTAAGCTTAATGTGTTTGAAGTTCACCTGAGACAGAATCTTTCTCTAGGTTTGTTGAGAGTCATTTACCAAGGGTCAGTTTGGTTTGCAACAGCTTTTTTTTCTTCTTCCCCTTCTATTTGTAACAAAAATAAATTATCATTTTCCCTGGCCCTTCAGTTCAACACCTTCGAGCAGATCTGCATCAACTTGACCAATGAGAAGCTGCAGCAGTTCTTCAACCATCACATGTTCGTGCTGGAGCAGGAAGAGTACAAGAGGGAAGGCATTCAGTGGGACTTCATTGACTTCGGTCTGGATCTGCAGGATACTATCACCCTCATTGAAGGAGTAAGTCAAATTGCTTAAAGACCCTGGACACTATTGGTAATTGTCAAAGACCAGTCTTCCCACTTGGTGTATCTCAACATATGCTCAAAATAATAAACCTGTGAAAATTTGAGCTCAATTGGTCGTCGAAGTTGCGAGATAGTAATGAAAGAAAAAAACACTCTTATCACAAGAAGTTGTGTGCATTAAAGATGCTTGATTTTGCGACCTCAAAATCTAATTCTGACGTCTCGAAATCAAATTTGTGGAAAATTACTTCTTTCTATTTTGGGTCATAAGAACTCGTATCTTTTTACATCACCACATTACCTCAAAGTGAAATGTTTCTCAAAATGTTTTCTACTGTTGAAAGCTGCCGTAGGCTTTTTAACAAACCATTTTATTGCCATAAATTTTAAGAGTGATTACTAAACAAATTCTTTTGATACAAAATTCTTGTAAATAAAAATACACACATCAATAATTACGATTTGTCTTTGATACTAATGGTCGTTCAGAAATGTCCATTAACTCTTGTCGTTGACTTGTTTTGTTTGCAGCCTATGGGTGTGTTCATGGTGCTGGAGGAGGAATGCATGTTCCCCAAGGCAACGGACAAGACCTTCTTGGAGAAGTTGATCAAGAACAATGCTGGCAAGCAAGCCAACTTTGGAACCCCATCTGTCGGAAGCAAGAAGAAGTGCCAAGGAGACTATCACTTTGAGATCCATCACTACGCCGGAACTGTAAGTAGTTGGTCGTGAGAAGTCTCCTGATTTTCTAAATTCTACTCCTTGATAGTAGAGAAGTCTCCAGAATTCCCCCAAATCTACTGTGTGGTAGTAGAATTCAAAGTAAGACAATTAGTTCTCAATAACCTACCCAGCAAGTAGATACACACATGGTGTTACCGCAAACCAAACATGCATAAATAACACATTGTACCTCACTCTGTAATTCCTCAATCCCATATGCAGGGAGTCCTTCGTCAATTTCATAAAACTTTACGCAACTGCAAAAGTCCACTTGCCCAACTTTTTTTGCTTAAGCACCACCAGCACAATTAATCTTGCGCAAACGAACTTGCGCAGTTGCTTTGTGAAATCAGCCAAATGTAACATCATGCTTCTTATCGCTTATAAATCATTATTTAGACGCGCAGATCAAAAGTTTATCTTCTAACCGTGTCTTCATATTTATATTTAGGTTGGCTACAACGTCGACTACTGGCTGGACAAAAACAAGGATCCCCTGAACGAGGCCGTCGTTGAACTCTTCCGCAAGTCCACCATGCAACTGCTTCAGAGCCTGTTTGTTGAGGTCGCTCAAGGTAAGCCATTAAAGTTTCAATCTTTGAGTTATACAAATTCAAAACTGAGAATGAGACTTTACAAGCCTGTAATTAGACGCATTGCCCCTGGTCTTGGCCTTGGTGCCCTTGAAAAGTTTCCAATGTTTGACTTTAAGATTTTCCAATGGAAGTGCCCTATGCAAAATAGAAAATGGCTTTTCCCTTTGAACATGTTCAAAAATTAAAATCCAGGCCTGCTTTATTGAGAAAGCCTGATTAAACGGATTGAAAAGAACAGGATCAGAAACGACATGTTCATTCAATCAGGGCCAGAATATGCCTTATGCTCAAGACAAATTTAAGGGCTTACAAACTAATTGTTCAAGGGTATTTTGACAGCAAGGTTGTAGTAGCAAACGTACAAACCTTTCCCAAATTGTGGATTTGTACTTCGCTGGAAGGTTAAAAAAACATCCTCTGTCAAAACAGTTTTATGCGATAATTTGGTCTTATTTACCCTTAAGAGACCATTTATATCTGAATCATTATCGCCAAGAAATAGTTACTGGAGTTTTATTTTTTTTAGGAAAAAACATTTCTGAAAAATTATATGAATCATGTATATTTCATATTTGTTGCAACAAAAATAATAGATACTCTAAATGTTGACGTGGGAAACATTTGGTCGTGACCTTTCCTTTGACCTCTTTGGTAGGGTCAAAGTAGGTCAATCTTGCAGCTTTAGGCAGTTTGGTACAAGCCGTTTTAGAAGCTGCTGTGGTCTCTGAATGGTTACAGCTCGAATCAAACGATACTTCAAACTATCTTTGCACCGTAGTTATAACTTGTTGATTTTGTTCACAGTTGATTTTTGATGTTGCACAGTGCATTTCACAGAGTGCTTTTCTGGCCCCCAAAACCATTTGCCATGTCTAACTCTCTCGTCCGAACTTTATTTGTGAATTATTTATGATAATTAAAATCTACTCCTGTATAAACGTGAAAAGATTTAACCAACATCAGCTGAAGCTGTTTCAATCTTTCTAACTGTCAGTGACGTTTTAAATTATTGTTGACATGTTTTTTGTTTATCACCATGCACACATTTTTTATTATCACCATGTGTGTGTGTTTCTCTTAGCGGCCATCTTGGATTTTTACTGCTTTTGAGGCAGTATCAAAAAGTTGTTTTTTCATCACTAGGATTCAAAATAGCAGACTGAACCAGAACTGTCAGACTGTAGCCATAAATGAGGACTTTAATTCCATTTTAGGTCGATATTCAGAATAAGTGCCCATCCCGTTATTGTTTTTCTGAATTCTGAAGTAATCGTTGTCCTTTAACTGTTGCCAAAACACAATGAATCCCTGACTTGACAGAGGAAAGACAACAAAAGGTTCTCATCATAAACATGGGATTTGATGTTGTCTTGTGAGAAAATATGTATGCACTCGCCTTGATTCGCAGAACCTCGCCCCTATGTCAGGGCCAGTAATTTGCCATTTTATGCTGGACTCTCTGAACAATCGGACTTACCTGCCATTGAGCTGAATGCAATGACAAACTGTCCATTCCCGTATGCCACATGTGTACACCAACATGACTAAGGTCTGGAATCTGGGGTTACAGAATAACCCACAGAAAAAGGGATATTATGAGGTATGAAAGCCAGTACCTTGTGTCCCTCTGTGGGTGAAACAAAGCATGGCATAGGTGCATGCCAAAGCACTCTACACATGTGATTGTTCAGGTGGGTGTTCATGTTCCCAGCTGGCAAAAAAACCCACAAAAAAACACGCTTCTGTTTGTAATAATCTGTAAGGAAGTGGTTGAGATTCAAACTGAGGCCCATGTTCGAAATAGATGGGTTGCATTTACTGCAGCTCCTTATTCCATTATTTATCTCATACATGTCCTCTGGGATCCGTACCAAGCTGGCCTCTGTGTTGAGTTGTATCATTGCATTTCATCTATCAGTGTAATTCCTGTTTTTTTTTGCACTTAAAATTTTCGTTCAATTCATTTCAACTCTTTGATCTCAATTCATTCGTCATGAACATTTTATCAACGTATCAACCTCCAACTTTGATCAGATTTGCAAAATATGCAATTTCATTTGAACCATTTGCTGTTTTTTTTAATAAGACTTCATTTATGTGTCGGTCACAAATGAGTGCATTCATCCTGGATATTAGGATTACAATTATTTCAAATTTGTTCCCAAGAATGGCTTATAAATGGACCTTATGCATTGATGTAACTACACCACCATCTTAACAATGGAAAAATTAAAAATGCACAGTTGAAAACGCAGAGCAAAATGTACACGTGGCGCACAGGATCGGCAAATTAGTTGACACTAGCTAACGGGACCCTACTTAAATGGTTCCATGTGCATAAGGTCTATCATGGTTTCAGGTGGAGGATCTGGGCTGGATTTCGCAAAGCACTCATCTTTGACTTGATGACTTGTCAGTATTGCCATAGTAATTTGTATTGTGACATAACTGACAGATGGTTTTTCTTAACAATTAAGATTGATTAGCAGATCTAAGCAATCTTAGCTCTTTGTGAAATCAGGCTCCAGCATCGAACAATTTCAAACATTGTATTTCATTAATAAGAGTCCTAGTAAATTTTCCTTCACAAAATGTACACACCTTTTCAGAATTACATACAGATATGTGTTTTTCACTATAGCACAGAGTGTTAAAAATCACCATATTTATCACAATTCATCTTGTGGTGTTGTAAGCATTTTCAAGTTGCACGTTTCCATGTCCCCCCCTTTTTTTTTAATGAAGTTTTTACGTCACTGTGTTTTGTGTTCTTTTTCTCTGTTTTAACACTCTCTCAGTTGGAGCCGGCCGTAAGAAGGGTGGGTCTTTCCAGACCGTATCTGCTCTGCACAGGGTATGGTTTATGAATGAGAACAAAACCAAACAAAAGAGGAAGACGATATATTGAGAATATTAATTGGCACTAGCACCCAAGCACGTCGCCTGCAGTCAACCAGTCTGGACATGTCATCCTAAACTGCTGCATCTTGGCTATCCATCCTCATCCCACCGCCCCTCTGTCAAACTCCTTGATCTGGACTCTGAAAAACGATATCAATTACCATCTCGAAATATGAATAACTCAAACGTTTATAATACGCACATACCCAAGTGCGCAAAAGTTATTCTTTCTTCGGAAAAGAAAAAAGCAAAATCTGTTAAATCTTAATCCTTACTTTGAATGTGTTACACCTTAATCCTGATTTTGAATCATGTTAAACCTTAATCCTGAATTTTTTGACTCGTAAAAACAAATCAACGCAACATATTTATTTAAGTTTGGAAGACTTAAAAATTTATTCCAAAAGGTCATAACTCATTGACCGTGTTAGAGGCCAGATCCAGAATTTGAATTAGGGGCCCTGCCTCCTCGCCCCATTTACCCCCCCCCCCCTATACCCCAACCCGATCCCCTGGCTGCTTTTGCTCCGAATGAATAAACTCAGCTCATTTTGTCTTGCCCGGTGTACCTCTTTTCCGTTCTATGCAGGTGATAAAGGGAAGAAGAGTATCAAGACTATAAGCGGCTCTCACAGGGTTTGCATGAGCTATGGGCTCCTCGATCTTGCATGAAATAGCGTGCTAAAAAAATAACCCTCCCTGTTGCTGTTCTAGTTTTTATTTTTTGAGAAAACAAAATAATACACAAGGCAAAAGCCTTGCTTTGCTTTCATGCATGTGTCTTTTTTGTTTGTTTTACCTTTCCTTGTTTTTGGCACCCTCTTTCAAGTTAGAACATTTCTGGGGGTTTTCTCATTTTGCAATTTTTTTATTATTTTTTTTAAAACTTTTTGTTTGTTTGATGAGTGAATTTGAAAAGAGATTGGGTTTGTTTCACATGACGCTATTCAGTGGAGAAAACAAAAAATTTGAATGAAAGAATGAACTTGTGTGATACCAAAAATACAATGTTGGATATCGCTTGATTTATTTGCCATTCTGTTATTTATAACCTTTGATTTGATTTGATTTGGTATTAGTGAATCTGTCCAACGTAATTTTGGGGGGTTTTTAATTTACTTTTCTTTCAAAATTCCATTCATTTTTCTTTTTGTTTGCCAGCAATGGAATTAATTGTTTGATACTTTTGATTTATTTTGTTCATTTGGTGGGTATTATGGAGCTTGTTACTCAATTTCCAAAAAATTCCTTTCTCAAGATCTTGAATTCATAGACGGTGGTTTTTAAACCTGGTTGAAAAGACAATCAATTTCATAAAAGCAGCTAATTCCACAAGTTTATTCAATCACAAATGTATCTTGCTAAGCAGAAATACATTATCAGAACATACCAGGTTACTATAGTTCCTAAGCTAACATGAAACGGGAACCAATGGTTAAAATTCTGGGCACTTTTTAAAATAATATTTAACACCCTTTATAAAATACTGTCATGAGATCAGTTTTTATAAAAGCTGTAAATCATAAAATGTTGGGAAATTTATTTACCTGCTCATTCAAAATTTGCACTGAACCTGTCATAACTAATACACATAACATGGCATTCCGGCTGGCCTGCTATTGTTAAGTGAATATCATCTATGCTTAGCAATTGTTTGTGCTTAAAGATTTGTTTCAAATTGGTGGGCTCAAATTTGACATTGATTTGCTGCTTAGCAGACTTTCTCCTAAGGCTTCACTGAGCCTACTCTGAATTTACAGTTAGTGTGGTTTTGTTTCCAATATCACAGCACATTGAGCACAGTGTGAATTAAACAAATAATAAGCCAGCACCTTTAAAGTGAAGACCTTAAAATCTACTCCTTTACTGTTGAGAAAGCACTTCTTAAAGTTTTTTTTCTAAACCAAGATTTCTTCTCTGGATGCATGTTATTTTTTACATATGATCAACAGATTTTAGTTGCGCAACCTTTGTTACTAACGCTTCTTAATTTGTCAATAACTTTCTATGCAGAACTTTTTAAAAGCCAATCCATAAATGCTTCAAGTAGTTCCAATGATCGCCTTACCAATCTACGCTACATTTAACAGCAAAAGTTGCTACCAACAAAAACCTCTTTGCTATATTGTAGTCTTCATGCGATCATAACGGCTTCCTTTCATTTCATATAGTTTCATTTTTCTTCTTCTATTTTTCTATTTCAAAAGAGCCAGAGTGAATGATACTCCATTCTATTTTGTGATGACCAGAAACTTGTGTCATTTTCTCAAACTAGTAAACAAACAGTACTTGACAAGAAACAAATTGAAAAAGAAAATTATGCCATTTAAATTTTGTTGGTAAATAAACTGTTTACCACAATTTTCTAATCAAATTGAACTTGACTTGAGTCAAGAATCCGTCAGTTTATGAATTAGTGGTGAACTAAACCATAACACTTCACTGTGTTCTTTAGTAGTCAAATCTCAAGTTGGATTTGTTGTGGTTGAATATTTTTGTTGAGTTAGAATCACTTTTGTTGAGAGAGGTGTGCTTTTCTATCACTTTTTGATATCTTTGATTAGTTTCTTAGTTAACCAATGACAAAGTAAAGGTTTTAAATGTATAAAAATTCTTGCCCATGAACAAATATCATAAACATTGTGATCAAATAGCCAAAAAGTTGTCTGAAAGTGACACCAAATATTGCCTACCATATTCCTACTTTTTTTCTAAGGACCAAACATCATTCTTATTCAACCCAATCCATTATGCTGAAATAACGCCTTGTTTTCTCAAAATGCATGTTAAAACCGCATAATGACAATGAAGGATTTCCCCATGACATGGCATGGCCAAATAATGCTAAAATCTCAATATTAGCTAAGTCAGAATTTCCAAGCAGAAATTCTTTGAAAATATCCATCAATTTTTCTCTTAATTTAAATGAACCATGAGATTATTTCCTGTGATTGTCCATGAGATCAAGGTTCCAGTCTTAAAGAGATGTTTCTAAGCACACAACTTTTTCATACCAAGAAACTTTCACGCTAAGCAGTAACATGTTTGCCATTCAAAATGTCAGTGTGAGTTTTCATAAACTTGTGAAAATTTGGGCTTAATCCATTGTGTGTTGTCGGGAGAAAATAGTGAAAAACCATGACCAATTTTCAACACATTTTCCTTATTTTTGGTTGTAACAATTGAAATCCGTTGTCGCATTGTTTTAGGTTTTCAGGTAGTTTTCTCAAATTGACTTCATTTCAAAGGGAAATATTTCACAGAATTGTTTTCACTCTAGTATGAACTTCATAACGAGTAAGTTTGCAGACTAAAACCAAACAATGACGCTTTTTATCCTTACCAATCCTGTAAGCAATAAATCAAGTGAAGCATCTCTTTAAGACTGAACCCTCTTCACCAACATGGCAATTTGCAAAGTCGGTGAAACCAGTTGAAACACTCTACGTAATGAGTTTGTACTAATTTGTTGATTTCAAGTTTCAAGTTCTTTTGATTATTTACTGTTACACATGGATTATCCATACCATAGTTAGTGTCATTCACACCAGTCATAAATGAAAACGTTACTTGTTCTGGGACATTTCTGATTTCCGAATCAAAAGAAGATGAAAAAACAAACCTCACAAGTTATGGCATTTGACTAAAGATACACAAGAAAAAAACATTCAGCAAAACGTCTGTTGTCAAATTTTTTTTGTAGAACAGCAGTGTGTTTAGCTGAAATAACTACTTGTTGACCTTTTTTCTGAAATGACCCTAAACACATTGTTTTTAATAACTTATCTTTAATTCGCAGAGCATCAACGCAGTTTGTTCGACCAATTCTTTTAACACAGAAATTTTGCTGAGTTTTCTCTTTTGTATCTTATTTAAAAAACCATAGTTTATATAGCTTCTTTCTATTATCTTCTTTCGATTCGAAAATGAGAAATGTCCAAGCTTTAAAAAAAAAAGAAGCTTCCCACTTGTTTTTTAATTCGGTATTTGCTGTTAACTTATGCATATCCCCCTTCTGCCACCAATAGGAGCAACTGAACCGTCTGATGACCACCCTGTTCAACACCAAGCCTCACTTTGTGCGTTGCATCATCCCCAATGAGCACAAGAAGCCCGGTGTCATTGATGCCCGCCTGGTGCTCCACCAGCTGGCTTGCAATGGTGTGTTGGAAGGTATCCGTATCTGCCGAAAGGGATTCCCCAACCGTATGCCCTTCTCTGACTTCAAGCAGAGGTGAGTTTTCTTTATCCAGGCATGACATTTTTCCCACTTTAAGTCTGTTTTCCGACTCGTTTCGCCCTTGGATTCAATAGCCTGAAATGTATATTAGAGCATACTTCATGTGTACATGTAGGTTAGTCCTTGTACTTTACAAAATATTCCTACTGTTTTCCAAAGACCAAATATCATGCCTATTCATGGACCACCTCTAAATTTCTTGTTCAATTAGTGCTGTAAGTGGTTATTGGTCTCAAAGTTCAAGGAAGAACATAAATAAAATGTAGGCGAGCTTTGAGGTGGGAAGTAGCGAATATTTTGAGCAGGTCGCAAATGGTTCCAGAAGTCAACTGCCCAGAAGGTTACTTTATTGACCACTCCAGATTTTCTTTAAGTGGTTATTGGTCTCAAAGTGAAGAAGACAGTCAAAGGAATTCCAAGAGTAGAAATAAAATGTATGCCAGCTTTGGAGCTGGAAGTAGAGTGAATGCAGTAGATACACAATATGCATGATAATAACAATAGAATTAAATAATGACACAGTACTGTTATGTGTGGCACGGTTGACTTGTGCAGAAAGCGCTCGCCTCTCACCAAGGTGACCCGATTTGATTCCCGGCCGGGGCCATTTGTGAGTTGAGTTGTGCGTTGGTTTTCTGTTGTGCCACAAGGGTTTTCCAGATTATCTGGTTTTTCTCCTTCGGGAAAAGTCAAACACTTTCAATCTTGCCTGTGCTACGTGGTCATAATGGGTTGATGTGGCTGGCAGCTAAATGCGCCCTTGCATGCCTGCTTCTCAAACACATTGTAGCTGCGTCCTTCGCAATTCAGCTCTTAGCTGCGAGTAAGGATGATTAGCCCCCCAAATTATTGTGATATTTATAGCACATCACACAGAAGTCTCTGTGCTTTGCAGCCAAAAATACATCAAATAAAAGTCATAACGACTTCATCAATGGCATTGCAAGATTTGCTTTAAATAAATACAAAAATGAGCCAACTGTTTTTTGTCCCACTTTTTCATGTGTTTCTAGATACATGATCTTGGCTCCCAGCTCTGTACCTCAAGGCTTCATGGACAGTCGTAAGGCCTGTGATCTGCTGCTGAAGAGCTTGGACCTGGAAGCAAACGAGTACCGCATGGGTCACACCAAGGTATGTCAGATTGATTGCTATCAAGCAGACAAAGTTATCAGTTTCCTGACGATGACTAGAGCAAGCTAGTCGAAATGTTGAGACCAATTTAAGCACGGACTCCGCGGAAGTGCAGTTTATTACGATTCTATAAACTAAAGTGGTAGTCCCAGCCAATTTTCTATACCTTCTGCCCGGGTAGTAGTTAAAAAGCAGGACAGTTCTTTTCAGAACTGAGAAGTCTCCCGAACAATCAGATATATCTACATGTACTCCACAGTAGTAGAATAAAGAAAGACAGTTCTCAAAGAACAAACTCTACCTGGCAAGTAGATACACACACATGGTGTTACCCCAAACCAAATAATATATAAAGTTATTGTTAGTAATCAAAACAATTTATGAATTAATAAACCACAAGGGGGAAACTGACTGGGTACATTTGGAATGATTTGGGATTGAACAAAGAGAATTTTACTAGAGCGGAATTTGAACCAACGTCCTCTGGATTAATTTGCCAGTACTCTATCAAGTGAGCTATATTCGGTTTTCATTCCCTTTTTGACTTCATTGTTTTCTCTTTTCTTGACTTCACAATCAGAATAAATAAATATATAGGTAAAAAAAAAATTCTTTATCCCCGATGCAAATTTAACATTTATTTAATTGTTTGCAGTACCTGCTGCTAAAACATAGGATTCGAACTGCCCTTAGCCACAGGGCAATCACGGTCCGGTGGTCTAGTTGATATGACACTGCTCTAAAATTGCAAAGGTCGTGTGTTCAAATCCCACCCGAGTAATATGCCTGTGATTTTTTTCACAGAACTCTGGCAAGTACTGAGTATACAGTGCTAACACATGTCGGTGTATATGGGTAAAAATCAAAATGAATATTCAGAGTAAATGAATGAAATGAAATGGTTTGGTTGTTTATCAGGTGTTCTTCCGTGCTGGTGTTCTGGGTCAGCTTGAGGACATGCGTGACACGCGTCTGTCCAGAATCTTGTCTCTACTCCAGGCCTGCTGCCGTGGATTCCTCATGCGTAAGGTCTACAAGAAGATCTTGGACCAGAGGTAAGTGGCGATACAAAGATTCGTAAGATTTGAAACTTAGCATGCTGGGAGTATAATCACGGTAACACCATGTATAAGTCTCTTTTGAGTAGTGTTGGTTCTGAAAAGAATCTTCCCAAGTGATTCGTTTACCAAAAGAGTGAAACCCCATGATGCTTTTTGGGCTTGTCTTTTTGTGATGTGTGTGAACTTGCATCTATACACAAATTCTCCAGCTCAAATAAACGATCAGAATCAAAGCATCCATATTTCTTATGACTGCAATAATATAAAGATCTCCTGAATATATGATAGCTGTTTAAAATAAAAAGCTACATAAAAGCTGCTTTATTATTGTTATTATTATAATTATTATTATAAATGGAAGTTTTCCACCATGACCGTCTTCATACCATGTACCTTTTGTACAAATTTTGTACATTTTGACTCTTACTCTTTAAAGGGTTGGTCTAGCTGTGCTTCAGCGCAACATCCGCAAGTACCTTGTCCTGCGTAACTGGGGCTGGTGGCGTCTGTACACCAAGGTCAAGCCTCTGCTCAACGTTGCCCGCGCTGAGGACGAGATGAAAGCTATGGATGAGGAACTCCAGAAGGCTAAGGACAAGGCCGCCAAGGAGGAGAAAGAACGCAAGATCCTTGAGGAGAAGAACTCCGAGTTGTTGAAGGAGAAGAACGACTTCTTCATGCAGCTCCAACAGGTAGCCCCCTCCCTACCCGAGCAAATGCTGAATAGATCATAATAATAATTATAATAGTGAAAACTTAAAATGGACAAATCCACAAAAGTGTGTGCTAATACAAACAAAAAAATACATGTATACATGTGCATGAAAATCACCTGACTCTAGAGCCGGTTCACAAACATTTTCTGATGCTGCTCCAAATGTATGGAACTCATTTTAATCACATCTTCCCCATGCAACTACACTTTGACAATTCAATAAACTATTTAAGACTCATTTGTACGGAATACTTGACTGTTTTTCACTTTGGAACCACTTGAGGTTGCCTTTTTGTTCTTTGTTGCATCTTCTGTTGGCGCTTTGTACCCTTAGAAAAAAAAGGCGCCTGATATAAATACTGATGTATGTATTTATGTATCTTTGTATGTACAATAGTAAAAATGGATAAGTAAGGCTAAGCTAAGAAGAAGTCCAGAATACTTTGTATGTGGTAAATAAATTCAAATTATTACATGAAATAACTATTCTGTTCTTATTGACTTTCAGGAACAAGATACTGCCGCTGAGATTGAAGAAAGACTGTCCAAGGTCATGGGCCAGAAGGGAGACCTGGAATCTCAACTTTCTGTAAGTTTAGAATTTAAGATCTGTTTGTTCGCGTCAAAGAGCTTATAAATGTGTAAAGGTTAAGAACAAGAATAAACTGGTCACAAGTAATAACACTTTCCAGGTAATCTAAGGAAAAATAATGGGAAACTAGTCACAAGTAAGAACTTTTTCCGGGAGAGCAACACATGAATCACAAAGAGTCAGACCAAAACTGATGAGGGAAATTTGCTCCTCAAGTTGCCAAATAGTTTATTTACGAGGGCCTATATTAACAGTCGTTATTAGAGGGGCCAATAAAACTGTCACTATTAGAAGGCCAATATAATGGTAATTGAGGGCCAATATAATGGTCATTACTAGAGGGCCACTATAATGGTCGTTATTAGAGTGCCAATATAACAATCATTATTAGAGGGCCACTATAACAGTCAGCAGGAGGGGCCAATAAAATGTTCATTTTAATAGGGCCAATATCAATTTAAAATACATTATTGCTTATTAGAGTGTTACTGATCTACTTTATTGAAATCAATAATACCGTTTCTTTTTTACAAACCTACAGGAGCTTCAAGCCCGTCTTGAGGATGAAGAGGACAACAATGCTGACGTCAGTGCATCCAAACGCAAGCTGGAGACAGAATGTGGAGAGCTGAAGAAAGATATCGAAGACTTGGAGATCACTTTGTCTAAGGTACTGAGCCACTAACCATCTTGCTGTTCCCTTGCCAACCGATCTATGCTGTGCTACCTTGCCTCATTGTTTTATTTACTCTTTTTTCTGCACAATCACAGTAAACATGAAAATGTTGTGTTTTTTTCTTTTTGCAAGTGGGATGGCAAATTATTAGAGGGCCCATATAGTAGTCACTAGAAGAAGGCCAGTATATCATTCATAATTAGATGGCCAGCATAACGGTCATTATTAGAGGGCCAATATAACAATGAATAGAAGAGGGCCAATATAACAGTCAGTAGAAGAGGGCCAAAATAACAGTCATTATTAAGAGGGCCAATATAACTTGAAAGTACTGTATCGCTGTGGTTGTGTACATGAGGCACTGTAGTTTTTGGCTGATGCATGGCATGGTAACTTCCTGTTGCCGTGGTGATATACTGAACAAACTGAATGATGGGATGGGCAGGAGCTGACTCATGGGGGCGCTTTTTCCCATCGACATTGCAACCCATTTCATTCCACTTGTGTTCATCTCATTACAAATTGTGTGTGTGTGTGTTTTGCTGTTCTAAAAGTATCACCTATACCCTTAAACTTTGTCTATCACTTTTAAAATACATTATTTTTCAGGGATACATCTCAGTTCGAAGGCACATTTTAAGTTCTAAGGAATTCCCCAAAGTACCTTGCATGGACTTTCACATTGAAAAATAAATCCCCTAATGCTTAGTTTGATTAGTTTTCAAAGTAATCAAACACAACCAGCCAAAAGAAACCTCACTCTGAAGACTTTTAAGCCAGTGTCTTGGAAAACAAATTTCATTGCCATTTCCTTTAAAACTTTAAACACAAAATTGGGTGTAATCCATTGTGCAAGTCGTGAGAAAATGTTGAAAACCATACACAATTTTCTGCCTGTGTTTATTTCACAGAAAAAAAAGTTCTAGTATGAACTTCATAATCAGAAGCTTTCAAACTAAACTGAAACAATAATGCTTTTTATCTTTACCAATTCTGTGTAATACCTTTAACTTCAGCTTCCATTTCCACCCACAAAAAAAAAACTCCAATAATGTCTCCCAAGAACCCTAATGGAATGAGCTTTAAAATTATCCGCCCAACTAACTGTCCAAGCCATTACCAACAGACATGAAAAGTGAAAGAAAAAAACATGTTTTTAATCTAAAGCCATACTATTCATTGCTTATGATTTGTCATTGGCATGATATAAAGTAAATTTGTGCTTGAAAGTTTTGCTTTAAATTTTCAGTTTAAAACAATACCTTTTTACATTCTGGTGTTTTCAAACATATAGTGTGAGTGCGATTTGATCTTACTGCAATTAGAGTGTTTTTTTTACAGAATTTTAATCATAAACTTTAAAAGTTTGGTTTGAGTGGTTACAGAAAAATGTTTTTGGTTAATAAATATTCCAGGAAACACTTCATAAAAAGTCAAAATTGTAATTCTTAATTGAACAATTGTGTCCAATGTTTAGATGGGTCATCCAATGTTCAGGGTCTTTGGTGTTATTTTCTTTCTTTCTTGTATTGCTTGTTGGTTTGTGTCCATTCTTGTTTCATTTGAGCATTAGAAGAAGTAGAAATCATCTCAAATCATTCCCATCAGTTGTACCTTGTCTTCTCTCTTTTCATTAAGTGTTTTCTTTGTCTGGATGAGAACCTTTTGTTTTCTTACTCTTTCGTTTTGTTTTCTTCTTCTTCTGCAACTTTGTTTTCTTCTTCTGCCATTTTGTGTTCTTCTTCTGCCATTTTGTGTGTATGTTCCCAGCTTACATGGTTAAAATTCCTGTGGTTGATCTACCAGAATTCAGTATGTTTATCATCACTATGGTAACTGGACCTTAGCAACCAAGATGGCTTGTGTATCAGTGCTGTAGGCAGTGGTAACCAAGACTGTTGATATTTGTTTTGGGTGGAAACACCTTGTCAATTTTGTTTCTTACAGCTTCTTGGGGAAGATTCCCCAAAACAGGGTGTGGTCTCAAAATTCATTAGGGTGTGGTCTCTGGTATTGTGGGTGTGGTCTCTCGAGATTCTATTGGTGTTGTTTGCCAAACCATTATGGTCTGTGTCATTGATATAAGCCAGTATGTTGTTGATTCTCAATCTTTTGGGTGTGGTCTTTTTAAGTAAGTGGGTGTGGTCTCTGGTATTGTCTCACTGTCTTTCAAAACTCATGGGTGTAGTTTGCCAAACCATATCGGTCTGTGTCACTGATACAAGCCAATATGTTGGTCTTGATTCTCAATCTTTTGGGTGTGGTCTTATTAAGTGAGCAGGTGTGGTCTTTCCCATTGGGCTAGATCTCTCAGTGGGTGCATGATGAGTGAGTGTGGTCTCAGTTCTTGTGGATTTAAAACATCAACAAAGGATTATTTTCCCACCAGTCCATTATTAACCAAGTCCTCTCATTTGCATACAAGTGAGGGTGCTATCCCCTAAGTGGGCGGGGCTCGGTCCCCCCTCATGAGCGTATTCCTTTTGTTGTTAGGTCGAGGATGAGAAGAAGGCAAAGGAAAGCCAGATCAAGATGTTGAACGAGGACCTCGCCGCCCAAGATGAAGTCATCGCTAAGCTCAGCAAAGAGAAGGCTTCCTTGGAGGAAACTAACCAGGTAATACATTACATTTAAAAAAAAAATACTCCTCTTACGATATACATGTATGGGCCCAATTTCTTAAAGCTGCTTAAGGAGAACATTTTGCTTAAAGGCAGTGGACACTATTGGCAACTGTCAAAGACTAGCCTTCACAGTTGGTGTATCTCAACATATGCATAAAATAACTAACCTGTGAAAATTTGAGCTCAATCGGTCATCAAAGTTGCGAGATAATAATGAAAGAAGAAAACACCCTAGTCACACGAAGTTGTGTGCGTTTAGATGCTTGATTTTGAGACCTCAAGCTCTAAACTTGAGGTCTCGAAATCAAACTCGTTGAAAATTACTTCTATCTCGAAAACTACTCCACTTCAGAGGGAGCCGCTTCTCACAATGTTTTATTCTGCCAACCTATCCCCATTACTCTTTACCAAGTGAGGTTTAATGCTAATAATTATTTTGAGTAATTGAGTAATAGTGTCCACTGCTTTTAAAAAAATTCATGCTTAGCAGAATTGAGCAGGATACAAGTCAGCAATTGTGACATGTCACATGGTATTTTGCCTGGTAACCTAATTCTTGTAAGCATAATGTTGTTGTGCTTAGTTAGCTCTATGAAAGCTACTGTTGTTCACTCTTGAGCAGGCATGTGATTACTCAGGATTTTTTCAAAACCTCCTTGAGCATTCAAAATTTCTTGAAAAAAAAATAAAGCAATCACCAAACTGACAAAGAGATAGTCTACATTGTGTCTAAAGTATGTAAACCTCCTGAACTGATATCTTGGAGGTTCCGGGTCCTTTAAAGCACTGTTTACTTGGTGCTTTCCCCAATCCTGCAGCCAACTACTTGGCTGGGATTCATACCCAAGACCCCACGTTCTAGAGGTAACGGGTCAAACAAAAATTCTCTGGAATGTGCTGCCACAACCCCTGAATCAGATTAGCAGCAAAAAAAGTTGGACAAAAAAGAAGATAAGTGAAATAAATTAAGGTATCCAAACCAAAGTTCCGCGCCTTACTTCTCTTGTCTTTGCTTTGCAGAAAACTATCGAGCTACTTCAGGCCGAAGAGGACAAGTGCAACCACCTGAACAAGGTCAAGGCCAAGCTGGAGTCTACCGTTGATGAGGTAACGAAAGAACCAAGGGACAGGTCCCCACCCATTAAGCTCCGACCCTTAGTTAACCCATCACAACCGCACATGCCCGCCTAAATAGCTTACATGAGTAGCCAACGTTTTCAAAATGGAGACGAGCTGCTTTCAGATTGATACCTGGTCCTGGATACTCAGTCTGGGCGTTTTACTGCTGCTGGTGTTCAATGATCAGCTTAGTCAAAGATAGACCAACTAAAAAAAAATAAAAAAAGTCTTTATGACCAGCTCTTAGGAAGCAACGGAATCCGTTGCACGCATTTAAGAATATACAAATTTTTAACCTTATCCCACACAGCTTGAAGACACCCTGGAGCATGAGAAGAAGGCCAGGGCTGATGTAGAGAAGGTGAAGAGGAAGCTTGAGGGTGACCTCAAGATGACCCAGGAGACAGTGGAGGAATTGGAGCACGCCAAGCGGGACATGGAAGAAACCATCAAGAAGTAAGTCTTACTCATTGTTTCATTCTACCACCCTTAAAGTTTGGAAAAGTTTTCCGTACCATACCAGGATTGCTGATACAACATCATACTGCTCAAACTCCCCTGTGTAAAGGAAATGTTGATCAGTAATCTTCAACATACATTTTTGTGTCCCTTTCTTCTAAACTGTAGGCCTATGAAATGTAACAACTGGGAGGTTCTGGGCCCTATAAAGTACTGTATAATTGACACTTTCTCAGCAGGGATTCGAACCTAAGACCCCATTCTAGATAATTTACCCCTGGACCACTAAATGTACCAGTTGACAAGAGGTGTAGGGTAAACGAAAAGCAAGGAAGTTACAATTCTTTTGGAGTTTGCTGCCACAACCCTTAAACTAGAATAGGGGTACAAAAATAAGTAGGAAAAAAGAAAACAAAAAAGGTAAAACAGTATTCAAACGAAAGTTACGTGCCTTACACCTAACCAGAAGTAATAATAAAAAAAGAGTTGTAGCTCGATTTTTGAATTGAATTGAATTATTAACAACGTTTTTCTGTGGCTTTTAGGCGTGATTATGATATCAGCCAAATGAACAGCCGGTTGGAGGACGAACAGAGCCTGGTTGCACAACTTCAGAAGAAGATCAAAGAATTGCAGGTAAGACATAACTCTCTTTTCTTTATCGTAAAAAAAAACAAACTACTTTTTGATTCATTTGTGAGATATGTGTTTTTGTCAAATTGCAGCCATTCCTGACACCTTGATTGAAAGGTAATGTTAACAACTTCATTCACACTTCAATTTATCATGACACCAAAAATATTTGCACAAAGTTATGATAAATTTAAGAGAAGCTTGTTTGAGGCAGATAAAAAAATGTGATTCTCAAAAAAATCCAATTAGACTTTATCTGTTAAATCTCAGTATGGCATTATGTTAATATTGTTCAGAAAAAATGGCTACAGTATGACAACTATTTTCTGATTTGGGGTTTTATGCTCATTGCAAAGTTGGCAAATCATCAAAGGTTGTGCCATATAAGTCAGTCTGTACTCTTGGCTCTATTTCATGGCTGCGATTTCCATCTGTAAAAACTGTTGTGCACAAAATTCTGTGTTAACAAAGTCTATATAAGGGTTAGCAGGAATGTTCGTTCTGTGTCCCTTGTTTATTAAGCAGTAGTTATTATTTCTTGTGGATACAGCTAGTGTAAAATGTAAGCGACAGCCCAGTATCTGTAGTAAGCATTGGCCATGAAATAGTGCCCTGTAGTTTGCCTATCCACCCTTCAACCACCCCCCCATGTCCCTGTCTCTGCAGACCCTATCCCTTTATATCAACAGCATCTTGTACTATGGGACAAAGGTGCATGTAGCAGGTAAGTAACCACCCCCCCCCCTCCCCCATTTCAATCCAAACTCCCCCCTCAGATTCCCCATCAACATAGCCGTGCGAGAGTTGCGACAGCTTGCAAAGAAAATGCATTGGAAAACACAGGGTTCCAAACTAGTCTGCCCATTGGGCTATGCTGCATTAAGACCGAAAATTGGTGTCCAGCAACCACAGGACTAGAGAAAATTGGTTCCTGTATGCAACTTTCTTAATACATCTCCCTTCCAACTCAAAATAGACTCAGTGACAGTTTCATCCAATAGTGCTCCATTTGGGACTTATGTGAAAATGCTTATATTAGGATGTTGTGTTGTTACTTTACTTTTAATTGTTTGAGAGCTCTGTGAAAACTTTGTAAATCTGATTATGTGTAACCTTTAATATTATGTGACTTTACATTAATAATAAGTATCGATTTGCTTGGTTTAAAGTATGATAGATTTGAAATCTCATATGAATACTGTGTTGTATGTCTGTAAGGAATGGTTATCTACCACGGTTGAGTTATTTTTTTACATAAACATTTAAAGTGTTTGGGTTGACTGGAAGACGTTGCTACTGAATACAGTTTATGTAGTTCAATATTTTGTCGTTCAGCAAATGAACATTTAAAAGAAATGTGGACGCAAAAAAAAGTTTACCCATGATTGTGGTTGTTGACTAATGCAAAACACAGGTTTGATGGCCATTTTTGTGGTCATTGGATTGGATTTAAATGCACTTTCAAATGAAGTCTGGCTTCCTTTTTGCTCAGTTGTTTTCCTCCATGCTGCACTCTAGTGAATTTAACAAAAGTATGCAAATAGTGTAATTGCATACACACAAGGGAATGAAATCTTTTAGGTTCTTTGGGTTCAGATGTCTTCCTTATTGACTTGTGTAACAATGACTTCTACTTCATTGAGTGTGCATGACTAGATCACCAAAGTACTATGTGATATTCAGTCTGATTTATAATCATGTTAACCCTCAATCGGTCATTTCAAACATATATCAGGTTTCTAATTGGATAGAAAAGCACAATCTGAATCTTGTTGGGGTTTTTTTAACACCAAAGAGATCTTTCCCTTTCTGTATAATCATCAACACAAAGAAAATATTGTTTTGGCAGTTTGTCTGAAAGAAAATTGTGGTTAACAATTGTCTGAAAGACTTACTTTTCTTAGAAAAACAAGTGGTAGGCAAATTGTCCAAAAGCACAAACATTTACTAAGCATCAAACAATTTTGCTCACTGGAAAAGTGTTACCAGCTAAAGTATTATAGTATGTACAGAGTTAGTGACTGGTTCCTTGCTTGTGTTTGATAAGCAATATTTTCCGCTCAAATGAAAGATATACGTTTGGTAATCACTTTTGAAATTAATGGCAATAAACACCTTGGTTACAAGCCCAGAGCAGTATAAACCATTTTTGAGAAACATTTCAGTTCAAAGTTTTGATGTTATGTAAAAAATAAAATCAGTTTTTATGCCCCAAAACTTAAATCTGAGCCTATCAGGGAATATTCTTCCTGCGTGGATATGTATTCGCTCCAGATTATTTGCTACATCTCAAAAACATGAGCCCCCTTGTGAAATTGAACAGTTCCAAAAACCAAAGGTATACCTTGTCGTTAAGCAGCTCTATAAAATTGAGCTCTGGTAGATAATCTTAATTAATGCCATCTTTTTGAGGGCCTAATTATGATGTAGGTATAGTCACATCCAGTCTGACCTTGTAGTCCAGCTGTCAAATGTACATTATATCACTGGAAATACATATCATGGGTCGGCTAATCACTGTCGGAGATCAGTCTGGCAATGCATTCCTTGGCAGAAGCTTCCAAAGATGAAAATCTAAAGGATGAATGTCGGGGTTTATCGGCAGTGGCATTGGTTCTGACCTCTAGCTTAGATACCAATTGCTGGATCCAGACATCTTTGGCATAACTCTTTTAGGGGTAGTGGTGTTATCACTTATGAGAACTTCTTAAATCACATTAAGTTGGCTGTAATTTTTAATTGGCTACAGGCATGGAATTAGGATTTGTTTCTCCTTGATTTTACAAGGATGTTCTGGCTGTTCTGTTAGGAACATATAATGTTTTTTTATTTTTTTATTTTATTTGTTAAAAACAAATTAGGACTGAGTTTTAACTACTTAAAAGTAGTTTTCATAATGAAGGCAATGGTTTAGACCCTGCACTTTTTATTGTGAAAACTAATTACCACAAGGAATTGATGGAAGTGTTTGCCCATAAACTTTCAGGGAGACCATCTTATAGCATTGAAAATCTTTAAATTAAAATACTGCATAATTAAGAAATTTCAAGCGGACATAGTCACTCCTTTTAAATTCTCCAACAAGATAACGAATCTGTCAACAATTCACAGTTGAAATGTCATCCTTGTGGCTTGTGGTTATCGCAAGAGTTTGAACAAATTCTTGAGCAGGGCAGATAGACAGTGGGATTAAAAAAAATAACTCAAAGGATTCATAATTGAAATAGCTGGACTTTTAGGTCCCTTATATGGTTTCCTGCTTATGATAAGGGCCAGTGACATGTCAGACTGTAGTTTATGGAATGTGGATGTCCGATGTTTTTACTGTCTTGATTTTAATTGGCTTTAGAAACAATTACTCTAACTTGTTAAAAACAATATGGAGTGATCTGTGTGTCAATTTGATGAAATAACTCCATTAATTGCAGCTGTAATGGTCCGGGCCTGAACACTGTAAAATCAACATTGTGACTGAACAATTTTGTCACAGGTTTTTTTGTATTTCTTTTCTTTTTCAAGACTGCAATCAAAAACAGAAGGACTCTGACCCAACTTAATATGTGTTCCAGTAAAACTGTTTTGATTGAACAAACGCTAAGCATTTCAGAAAAGATTTATTTGTCTTTATGGGTATTAAAGACATTGGACACTATTGGTAATTGCCCAAGACCAGTCTTTCTCACTTGGTGTATCTCAACATATGCAAAAAAAAGAAGAAAAAAAAACTGTGAAAATTTTAGCACAATTGGTCGTCGAAGTTGTGAGATAATTATGAAAGAAAAAACACCCTTGTCACACGAAGTTGTGTGCTTTTAGATGCTTGATTTCGAGACCTCAAATTCTAAATCTGAGGTCTCAAATCAAATTCATGGAAAATTACATCTTTCTCAAAAACTAAATCACTTCAGAGGGAGCCGTTTCTCACACTGTTTTATACTACCAACCTCTCCCCATTACTCGTTACCAAGTAAGGTTTTATGCTAATAATTATTTTGAGTGTTTACCAATAGTGTCCACTGCCTTTAAGTAAACTTAATATATCAAAGTCATTATTTGAACATGTCATTTTTTTTTTTACATAGTTAGGTATTATTCTTTATGAATTAAAAAACAAAAGACCGCCAGACTTGTCTGGCCAAAAGTGTAGTGGCCTGACACCAAAATGACAGGCCTCAGGTCTGCAGTCCGGTTCAAAATGCAAGCCCTGTTATTATTATTAACTTGCAGCCTTGAGTAAAAGCTTGAAAGCAGAAAAACGCAACAGCTTTTTATCATTGAGTATGTGTAAAACTCTCTTGTCTTATAATTCTTACAATGAATTTGTCAGACAGCTAATTGCTATATTCCCTGGAATTAATAGCAGCTAAATACAAGCTGCTTTGCCTAATTATTGGTGACGATAAACAAGCAAAGAGCAAATACCATAAGTGACAGCTGGAGCTGATAATTACAGCGGTCACATTGTGAACAAGACCCCCAGGTGATCTTAAAACTGCTTGCCATGTAACAAGAAACATTTGATAAGTTTTGTCACATGTTGCATTTTTTGTTGATGGTGAACAAATCTCCCTGCCTTTTTTTTCCTGCATAAATTCCTAAGCTCTTTTCAAGTTCTTAAGAGATGTCTCTCCAGCATAATCTAGTTTTGTCAAATTTATCAAATTGTTTGTAATAGAAACATCTCTCTATTACAATTTAGAAGTTAAGTTTTTACACATTTATCAAATCGTTTGTAATATAGTAACATCTCTCTATTACAATTTAGAAGTTAAGTTTTTACACATTTATCAAATTGTTTGTAATAGAAACATCTCTCTATTACAATTCAGAAGTTAAGTTTTTACACATTTTTCAAGTAGTTTGTTATTGAAATATCTCCCTAGTTCAATCCAGAAATGAAGTTTTGTTAACTTGATCAAATTGTTTGTCATGAAACTGTAAGTTGGACACATGTTTTAGGAGCTGTTCATACACAACCAGTTGATGGATGTTAAACTTGATGGTATGTGACAGCAGTAACAGGGAGTTATTAGTTTAGGGAACAAATTCAATTTACGTCTTTGACAAGTAGGGGGATGGGGGCCCCGTTGTGGCAACCTAGCTGATCACATTCTAACGAAAGTCGGTTTTGAAAGTGTAAATATTTAGGGACTTGATCCCCCACATGTGTTTCTGTCAGGTGTTGCTGTGTTATGATTATCAGACAGAATTAGGCCTGTGTTAATTGTTGTGTCTACATATCTGTGGTTAAGTGGAAAGGGACATTTAGATGAGTCAAAAGAAGATTCTCTTTTCCTGATTTGGTGTGGACTAGTCTTGGTATTTGTGGAATGAGAGAGACTGGATGAGGAGATGAGGATGGGGCAGGAATTTGTTTTTGTGTAAGACAATCTTATGTGTAACAAGTGCAAAGTTTGGGAAAGTTTTTTGGAGGAGCAGTTAATTAGGACAAGATAGTCTCAACTCAAGTCTGAAAACTTGTGTGTTAGAGAATGGGACACAAGGTGAAGGTTGAGAACAGATGGAGAACGTGAGGGTTGGGAAGTTTCTGAGGCAACAGACATGCGTGGTTGGACTGAGCATAAGAGACCATACATGCTAGGATGTGGAGAATCCAGTGGGGGGGTGTTGGGTTACTGTGTTGGCATGCAAAGTAGTCAGGGCTGAGGCAGAGCAAGGCCTGCCATTTACAGACAGTCGCATTCCAATTCCAAATATGCTCAGGTCTTCCCAGTGTGACACTATGCTTGGGAATGGCTGACGCTCTGTGATTGGTCCACAGGCCAAACCACCTCATTTACATACATGATTGACAGCAACACTGCTGATGCTCATGCATCTCCAGCATCCTTCATAGGGAGTGTATGTACACAGTGTATAGTCAGTCAGACTGTCAAGTTCATTAGGTGCTAGTCCCCAGGGCATTGAAAGTGTACAGTGCTCTCATCCATACCTGAATATAGAGCCCCAACATACCAGCCTCTCCCTGAGTCAGTGCAATCTTACCATATCCGGTGTTCGTAGTCACGTCACTCGTGCAGGCAGCTCGGCAGTGTTCTCAGTGCAATAATCACAGCTCCTCTCCACCAGTCTTCACTTCGGACTTACTGGCGATAGCTTCGGTCTGTGGACAACAAAACGAAATTACCTTGGCGAAAGATACAACGTTCTACTTGACAAGTTGACTCTGTACTCCTCAACACTACTATATAGCAGCATCTAAGATGGCTCTTTCATCCTCATCATCCTACAAGGCAAGCTCGTCGAGCGCCTCCTACAGCAGCTCTGGAGGCGCTGGCGGGGGAAGCATGTCGAGGATCACCAAATCCACCATGATGCCCTCCTACCAATCGGACACTGCAGGATTTACAAATTACAAAAAACTAAGCTCCAAATCCAAGAAGCTCATCCGTGACAGCTACGAGATGGGAGATAGCGGTGTCGGCATGAAGAGATTATTCCAAGTAGGCGTTTATTTTATTCTCTTATCTGTATTTATATAAATATTTAATTGTAATCTCTGGAAAGTTTGATACTACAAGTGTATTTTATCTTGTTAGGATAAGAAAGTTTGCCAGTAGCCTCTGGGGCATATTCTTCGTGCTGAGTCTCAAGTATACAGAGAGATGTACGTTTTGATTATAGAGAATTAGGTAATTTTATTCCTGGATCAAAATTGGAGTATTTTGTTGCAATCAACATGCTGTAAATAACTGGCATATCCAATACATTCCTATCAAAGGTTAGAAGGTAATTGCCATAAATGGATCCTCCATAAACTGTGATAACATAACGAGGACATGTTTATTAGTATAAGGGAACAGCTTATAGTTGGTTTGATAGAGTAGCTTAACTGACAATGCGATTGTTTAACATCAATTAAGGACAAAGTAAAGCAATTTCCCCTGCACGGTGATTCAAAGGTGCATGGAAACCAACAGATAACAGTTCTCATTTGTAAATGTAAGTCGTTTCGGCTGAAGAAAAAAAACAAGCACAGATCTAAACACTTTTAGGGAGGAGCATTTCGAATTAGCTGTTGGAAACTGCTTACCAACCAAAAGGACAGTATAAATGCAACAAATAGTTAATGGCCTGACAATTCGACCTTAGCAGAGTCTTTCTCAAAGGCTGGGAAAGTCAGTTAGCATGTTTAGCCAACATTATCAAAATGTAGCTTTGGAATAGAATACAAAGAGAAGTTAGGTAGCATTTTAAATTAGACTAAATATTATTTCAAATGTTAGTTACATTACAGCCAACAATAGCATGTTGGATAATTAAACTGTAGCTTTGAAATCTAGAGGAAACATTTTAAATTAGGTTGAATTTGCTTTCCAATGTAAGTTTAGAGCGGACACCATAATTTTGATTGTGCTATGAATTGCCCCACTGTCTGTGTATCCTCAGCCGCCTGGCAAAGAGTCCGTCTGGTACACAGACACCGCTTCCTTCAAAAGCTACAGCAGGTTGAGCGCACCGTCTAAACGCCTCATCAGACAAAGCTACGAAATGGGTGAAAGTAGTGCCGGCATTAAACGACTTTTTCATGTAGGATGCTTTTCGATCAGGCTGTGATTAAAATAAATAATAATAAATAAATAAAGCATAATTTTGAGGCAAGGTAACAGATCCTGATGAGACATTTAAAATAAAGTATTAGTAATAATTTACCACCTAATAACTCATAATTATAAATTTATTAGTGCAGCATTTTGAATCAAAAGGCAACTGTCCATAGACTGACATTCTTCCGCCCTTTCTAGAAAATCAAAATTAATGTATTAAAGGCAAAGTATACCTTTGGTTTTTTAATATTATTTGATGTAGATATATACAATCAAACTCACTTGTCAACATTTTATTTCAAAAGGTGGTAGCGTTTTTGAGATATCGCCGAAAATCTGGAGCGGTTATGTTCTACACAGGAAGAATAATCCACAATTGGAGTACACAATCTGAGAAACATTTCATGCACAAATGTTTCTCAGATTTAAATATTTGTGAACCCCTCTCTTTAAAACCACATTCATTTGAAGGGACTCAATATGTTATACATTATCAATAGCTGCAGTGCTTCTTAACCAAGTTAGTTTCTGTGTCATACATTCTTGGAGTAATTACCAAGGCATACCCTAAGTATTTTATCTTTGAGCAACCCGGTTGCAACATTTTTCTTTTGGTTGCAACTGGATTTGAAAAGTGTGTCTCACCATGGATCTGTTACCAATGAAGCTGCTTAATTACCGATGAAGGTTAAACAGCATGGAAGGCTGAATCGTTACTATGTAAACAATGCATGTTGGTTTCCAGCTGTAAAGGATTCCAATACTCCGTCATGGCCTCATCATCTCAGCTGTTTTGACTCATATTCCGCTCTGTGATTGGATAATTACATGCATGGAAGTTTCCATGGCTGCTTTTGATTGGCCGAGGCAAAAGTACAAAGATAATTATTCATGGCAATCATGCTAATAACCCTGCAGCTTTTTAACATCGTTTTTGTTAGCAATATGTGTTTATGGCTATAGTTTACTACATGGAGGCCTAGTAGTTTTGTATTTGATTCTGTGTTTATAGTAAGCTTAAAGAATCTTAGGGATCATAATGTAAAACAGGGATAGATCAGTGATGCCTTTTCCTTAGGAATTAGTGTTGAAAAATATCAATGTCATTAGTTTCATGTTTAATAACATTGAATCAAATCTAACATTTCCGAAATTGATTTGACTTTTATCATGGATAAGTTTAGACTAGAAGATATTCACTTAGGGCTTTGTAAACGATCTGTACGTGCATAAATGTTCCAGTTTGTATCTTGCATTAAGTACTAGGACAGCCTCACTCCAGTTGCCAAATTCCAAGGATTATTTCAGTGCCAAGGAGATGGATGGATTGCACAGGATATGTTTTGCAGCTGTGCTTTCGTCTTTCTTAAAGTTATTCTGGATGATGCAGAGTGTCAACATTGTGGACTCTACAGGGGAGACTTGTTCCTCCTGCTGCTCCTTTTGAATGGTGGAAGAAAGCTCGAGGCTTACTCCTTGGAGGTTTAGCTCTTCTGAAACTGAAGACAAGGATGATGATGTAATGTTGAAGATGATAAGGAAAGATACTTCTGGAAGAAGATGGGGGCTCAAGCCTTGCTCCTTGGTGCTAAAAGAGGATGTGGCTCAAGCTTACCTCCTCTTGGTGATGAACATAAAGACGATGATGGTGATATTATATTTAAGATGAGGAGGACTGATGATGCTAGAAAAGGATGGGGCTCAAGCCTTATTTCTTGGAGGTGGCTCCTCTACCTGATGAAAATGAAGACAACAATGATGATACTATATTTAAGATGAGGAGGACTGATGATGCTAGAAAAGGATGGGGCTCAAGCCTTATTTATTGGAGGTGGCTCCTCTGGCTGATGAAAATGAAGACAATGATGATGATATTAATCTGAAGATGAGGAGGAGAGATTTTCTAAAAGAGGATGGGGGCTTACTGACCATGTGCTGGAAGTTCATTGACGAAAATAATGTCTTGATAAAGGATGTGAACAGTATGTTATTGGTACCACTTGTTATTGAAGTTCCTTGTAATTTTGTTTGCCGAAATAAGGAGATCCTGTCATCAAAAGAAAGGAACAACAAATGAATCTTGCAAATGGCACCACAGCAAAAGCACAGGAAGGGCACAGCAGCTACTGTTGTGGGTGCCAATGGTTATTTCAAGACATTGGCCACAATCAGCAAACTATTTCCTGTACATCAACCACAGAAGAAGAATAAACCAAGTAAACTCCTCAGGAAAATGTGTGAGCAAATTGACCACCCCTTTAGTGGGGAATCTTGTGAGTCTGGTGTGGTGGGATGTCATCTCATCACCATGGAATGTGGCAAATTATCAACATTCCATGATGCTGATTGGAATGAGCAAGAGGAGGAGGAGGAGACCAGAGGACTGCTGCCCAGCAGTGATATGTGTGTGTGTACATGAAGGCCTGTCAACAGGGCATAAATAACAGAACCAGACTGGAATCTCCCCTTAGTACCAAATTTGGTTGCTAACTTTGCGGCTTGTCTGGATTGTGTTGTGTACACTGTAGAATCATCTGGGAACTGGACTCCTTCAGTCTGTTTTGTTTGAATGTTAACATTTAGTCAGGCATCCAAGTGGGGGATAAACTGTCTGATGGAGAAAAACAAATTTGCAAAAAAATAACATGGATCTAATGCAAGTATGACCAATTCAAGGAAATATAAGAAATAGAAACATACATAGTGTCAGACATCTAGATCTTAGAATTTCAATAACTTGAGCTGCTTAACTGACATGGACATCAACGTTTAAGGAAATTGTTCTTGAAAGTCTTGGCTTTAAATTTCATCAAAATTTCATATCCAGTTATGGTGTTTGACAGGACTACCTTTTGTTTTCTAAACTTCAGTGATTTTGGGAGTTTCACTCACGCTTAGAACTTCCTTACCAATCCCCTATAAAACTTTCAACTAACATTTGTTAATGCAATCACTATACTTGCCCTAATAACTCAATATAAAAGCATGTCATTTTCTTTAGACAATTCTTTAAAAAATCTGCAGCTTTATCGAGGTTGCATTGGAAACCCCTGTATAGTTTTATAGATCTTACTCTATGGTTAAAACTGTGCTACTTTCCAGGGCAGCTAATGGTTTATCTGAGGTCATCCCAGGGTCCTTGTTGATCCCCCCTGAGGGTCATAACATGACCCCTTGGAGGTTATACACAGTGAGGGTCTGCCTGTTACTGGTGTCATCGAAGCTTATTATTACACTTTGGGGTACTTACAGAAAATTAGAAGAAGTGTTTGGACAAATTAGGAGGGAAGTAGTCTGACACCTAGGGTCAGGTATAAATGCTCCCAAGGTTGTTCAAGGAGAAGAATGAGATGGGAGGGGTCGGGATACAGGTTTAGCTGTTCAGAGCTGAGTATTTAGAGAGATGCAACATAGAGGCGCCAGTTTTCTTTTGGGCTTTTAACAAAGTGTTTTGTAATTTGTCGTTTTACATCAATTAATTGTAATGTTCCTAGGAATGAGTCAAAGAGAAAGAACTTCTCAAAATTACGAGTACATGTACCTAAGCTTCTATTTATGATTATTGTGAAATTGTAATATTCTCTTTATTTAATACTAATGCAGAGCTCTCAAACTTGACTTGTTTGTTCAAATGTTCACTTTAATGTTGTCTAACACCCTGTTCAGACAGGTACTCTCGAATTGCACCGGACCAAATTATTAAAGACATGAAAAGTTCAACATCTGAAACGTTTAGGAGCGATTGGATGTGCTGTTGCACTCTTTCGGTTGGTTTAGCTTAGTGCGCTACAGGCGGCACAGGCTTTATACTCCCGAGGGAGCTGAGATGGTTTAAGGAATGAAATGGTCCAGTGATCAGTGTAACAATGTTGAAAGCCTTTTGAGACATGGTGTCTAAAGCACTATATAAAAACCAAATATTATTATTACTATTATTCGAAACGACTTTGGAGCATCTGGGTTTCAGATGTCGGTCTTGTCATGAGCTGAACCCAATGTAAATGTTATGTTTAGCTAGCCTAGAATTGCTCCTAATATATTTTGTTCGGCGCGACTCTGGAGCGCCTGTCTGAAACAGGGGTTAGTTTGTTTGTAAGATATTTTGACAAGCTTTTTTTTGCTGTGAGCTGCTTAAAGGCACTGGACACTTTTGGTAAAGTTGGGATACACCAAGTGAGAATACTGGTCTTTGACAATTACTAAAAGTGTTCAGTGCGTTTAATATTTAAGAGGTGTGTACAGTATTCTTTGGTGAAATAAATATCAAATGCTTAAAAAGCTAATCAGTGTGCACTAAAGTGAGTGTGCATTTAAAGGCAGTGGACACTATTGGTAATTACTCAAAATAATTATTAGCATAAAACCTAACTTGGTAACGAGTAATAGGGAGAGGTTGATAGTTTAAAACATTGTGAGAATTGGCTCCCTCTGAAGTGACATAGTTTTTCGAGAAAGAAGTGATTTTCCACAAATTTGATTTCGAGACCTCAGATTTAGAATTCGAGGTCTCATAATCAACCATCACAAAGCACACATTTCAATTGACAAGGGTATTTTTTCTTTCATTATTATCTCGCAACTTCGATGACCAATTGAGCTCAAATTTTCATAGGTTAGTTATTTTATGCATATGTTGAGATATGGCAAGTGAGAAGACTGGTCTTTGACAATTACCAATAGTGTCCAGTGTATATTTTTTTTAAACTTGTACAAACAAGAGTCTGTGCACCAGACATTTTGAACTTGTAAGTAAATATTCTGATATAATCATTTAGAATTTTGAATTCATCTCATTCAACATTTTTTTTCTGTCCATTCAAAACTTGACACTCATTCAAGTCACATCTACATTTTTTCTGTGTGGAATTTGTGAAATGATTCATTGTTTTATTGGCGAGGAATAAGCTTAATTTTTGAATAAACAATCTGTGAAAATGGTTATTGTCATTTGACAAACTTGTTATGCTCAGATACTATTGCTTCTTTGACTTTGAATATGAAGGTATTTTTAAGTCAGATTTGTTTTCCTTTTTTTCTTTCACTAATTCCTCACTTCATTTAAAAACATTTGCATTGACACTTTTGCTTTTTAGAATTGTTATTAAAAAATGACTATATGCTTTGATTTGTTTTTCCCACTTACCTATAGGCTCGCATTGAAGAGCTTGAAGAAGAGTTGGAAGCCGAAAGACAGGCTCGTGCTAAGGTAGGAAAACAATTTCTCTTCAGAGTCATAAGGGGTTGATCAAGTTGATGGCTGTGGAAGCAAAGTAGAACACTACAGCCAATCTATGCTTCATCCATCTTGCCTTTCTCCTTTTGAAAGCAAAAGAGAGGCCGGAAAGGGGAACCAGAATCTGTTTAGCAAGTTCTTCAGCAAAACAAACTCCACCAAAGATTGCCCTACCAAGATCTGGGCCCAATTTCATAGAGCTACAACAAGTTGCTAAGCACAACAAAATTATGCTTACCGAAATACATTACCGGCCAAAATAACATGTCACATGTACCATCTTTGACTGGTATCCTGCTAATGTTTGCTTAGCACAGTCATGATATTCTTCCTACTTTAGTTTTATTTTCGTTATTTTTATAGCAACTGTAAAAGTATGTTAAAGCCTACACCGCGCATACCTGTATGTACTAAATAAATTTGTTCTGCTTATTTTTCCTGAGGACCACATATGATGCCTGTTAATGTTGCAGAAGGTTGTTTTAAAAGCAACATTTTCTGTTTAGGCAGCTCTATAAAATTGGGACCTGATTGGCAACATTTTTTTTCTAAAAACAGTCCCAGGGGTCCAGACATCAAGAGAACATTCCTTCAATCCAGAACCACAGTGGCATTCAGACATCTTTCTGAACCAATATGCTAAAAATACCAGCACCTGTGTTTATCAATGTGAGAGAAAAGGGCAAGCTTAGCAGGGAAGCTAGTGATAAGAGCATGCCTCGGAAACTGGTGAAAGGGAAAGACCAGCTGGGTGAAGAAGTTCTTTTTCTTCTTCTTCTTGATCTTCTTCATGAGTTATTTTCAGCAAATGGAATTTCGCTCGGAATTACTTAATTTATGAATCTGTCGGTCTGTCACCTTTTGATTATATTTATAGAATTCATATTAATCTTTTGTTTCAAGAATGGGGAAAATGCTGTTAGAGGCGTAACAAACTTCTGTATGGTTTGGATTCAGTCAAATGATAAGAAAAAACTTCTTTTGATGATTATTAAGGGAAAATGTCCGCAAAAAAACACCTTAATAGCCAAGATAGTTTCTCACTTTAAATCTTAAATCTAGTTGGTATGCCTGCTCTGCGTATACTCATTATGTTTGTATAAATCAGTAACCAACCATCCCTGGAAAATCCCTGGTCATCATGAACATTCCAGAAATATTTGAAGTTCCAAAGAAGTCTATTGATATCATCTGAAATCCACTTGAAAGCTGGATCAAAAACCGATCAATATTGAGAGTGCTTTTGAATACCTCATTTCTTCTTCACCAAATTCCATTATAAAGTTCCTCAAAGCGATGCTCTCGACCCAATAAGAAATTTGAATAATGTCTGGTACAGCGATTTGTTTCACCACAAGTTACTGCTAAATTTGAATTCCTCAGACCAAGAGGCAATTTCTATACCATGTGGTGCCCTGGTGCTTTTGCTGTGGTGCCCTTTGCAAAGTTCCAATACAAAATAACATTATCCTGAAAGAAGTGCCCCTTACCAGAGAGAAGTGGCCCCTTCAAGATTACAGTTCAGCTTGGAGTTTTGTGAATTTGGACCCCGGATTTGAATAAATTTGTGATTTGTATCTTTTGTTGACGATGTGCAGGCAGAAAAGCAGCGCACCGAACTCGGTCGCGAGCTTGACGACCTTAGTGACCGTCTTGACGAACAAGGTGGCGCCACAACCGCACAGATTGAACTCAACAAGAAGAGGGAGTCAGAGCTGATCAAGATCAAGAGAGAGCTTGACGAGACCCACATGCAGCATGAGACCACGATGTCATCACTCCGCAAGAAGCAACAAGACATGGTGTCGGAACTCTCTGAGAACCTCGACCAACTCCAGAGGAGTAAAACTAAGTAAGTAGGCGTGGCCTTTTTTTCGTATAAGATTTGGGGCTGAACAAAGACAAACTTACTAGAGCGAGATTTGATTCAAAGACCTCCAGAAAACGCCGCATCCCCTTTAGAGTGATCCCCTGGCTGCCGCTTCCCAGAATGTATCGTAAACTTGGAAGATGAAAGTAAGACCATTTGCCATGGGCTGCGTAAACCATAATTGAGATGAATAAATTGAGATGAATGAAAGTCTTTGGAGCAGAAAGAAGTAAGTTGAGTTGATATATCTTATGATGTATGAATTCCAGGTTTTGAGACTCAAATCGGAAAAAGAAATTTGAGAAGAACTTTTTGAGAGAAACTACTTAACCCATTTGTATTTAAAAAATTTGATCAGTCATTATTTTTATATAAGTCACCCTAATATACATCACAATAACTGTTAAACTTTCAAAAAACATTTATATTCTTCTTTTTAATCCTTTCCCAGGATCGACAAGGATCGCTCTATTCTCAAATTAGAAGTTGAAGATTTGAACACAAACATTGAAATGCTGCAACGGGGCAAGGTAAACTTGAAAACCTAATAATTTCGTCCAATATCACTCTTTCTTGTCCATATTATAAGTGCATCCATGTGGTTTACTCTTTCAAACAAAAATTAAAATGGTCTTGCCTTATTGTTCACTCACCCCTCAGATGAACTCCGACAAGTTGATCCACCAACTTGAGGCTCAACTCTCAGAGGCCAACAGCAAACTCGACGAGCACTCCCGCTCCATCAGCGAGCTCAACTCCCACAAGAGCCGCATGGCCCATGAGAACAGCGAGCTGACCCGGCAACTGGAGGAGTCCGAGAGCGGAGCTGGCCAGATGAGCAAGAACCGCATGCAGCTCATGGCTCAACTGGAAGAGATCAAGAGGAACCTCGATGAGGAATCTAGAGTAAGTTTGATGTCAAACAAGAGTTGCTAAGGAGTTGAGCCCAGCTCGTACTTCCTGTGAATGCGAAGTGGGTTTTCCACGAGAAGGGTTCTCTGGGGTTTTCCTTCAACATCTGAAATGTCCTTCGTTGTCTTCTCTTCATGGCTAATACAATGATAAAGTTCACTTTTCGAGGACAAACAATTTAAAGAATGAAATGAAATAAGATTGCAAATGTTGAGTCTTTAGCAGAAGGATAAATTGATTATAATTGGTGAAAATAAAGATAACTTTTAATCTGGATAAATTACCTTGCAATTTATGCTTATATAACGAGCAAATATCACATCACTTTCATCTATGAATGCATAAAAAGAGAGACCGCCACATTTTCTTGCCATTTGACATGACAAATAGTGCGACTAGAGTCATTCACACTAAAACACAACGAACCATCCACTACTTTTTTGTCAAACTTGCTGAAAATTGCACCGCGCTGTACAACTTTGTAATGAATGCGTAACGAGTGTGCTTCTTTCCCTCCCGCAGTCTCGCCACAGCCTGATGCAGCAGCTCAAGCAAGCCCAGATGGACAACGACTCACTCCGTGACCAACTGGAGGAGGAGTGCGAGGGCCGCGCCGACGTCAGCCGCCAGCTTGCAAGAACCAACCAGGAACTCGCTGCCATGAAGGCCAAGTTCGACGGAGAGGCTGTACAGCGTGCTGAGGAGCTGGAAGAGCAGAGGTAATGTCTAGTACTGGTTAACAAATATCTTTGCACCAGCCTCAACAATGCAAATATCTTTGCACCAGCCTCAACAATGCAAACTCAATGTAGTTTCAGATGGTTATCTGTTTCTGCTGAACAATACTATTCTCTGCTTAGCAATTGTTTTGTTCTTACGAGCTTTATGAAATTCGGAAACTTTGTTAAAATATGGAATAAAATTAGGGACAACAAAATGAACATGCCATGGAATAAAACTTTGTATTAAAGTCTCCCAAATTAATATAAATTAATATAAATTAATTCGCCTATTTTAATGGGTATTAAAAACCTGATTTTTTTGGCTCACGGTAATCGTCCTTGTTAATCGTAATCGTTATTTGCTCGTTATTGCAGGAAGAAGTTGTTGGTACGTCTTGCTTCACTCGAGGAGCAACTCAACCAAGCACTGACTAAGAACAGCAGCTTGGAGAAGGCTAAGGCTCGTCTCACTGGAGAAGTAGAGGACCTCAACATTGATCTCGAGAGGGTAAGTGATGTTCTTTCTAGCCGGGCTGAAATGTCTCAATTGAACCAGATATTTTAGAGCAAAGCTCGCCAACATCAATCTTTTTCATTGGCTTTTCCTGGCTTGAACAAACAACCTTGGAGTTTAACCAAGGATGAAATCGACTATCTTGGCCAGCTGGGTATTTTTCTTCTTCTTTTACAATTGTAAATTTATATGTTTTTTTAATGTATTTATCTATATGAATTTCAATTATCAGTTATGCCTTTTGACCCACTCATCAACAATTTCCAAGAAAAATGGATTGACGTTGACTATTCTGAATGGCCCCTAAGCTGAGCTAAATTGGCAGAACTGAATTCTACCCAGCGGAAGTAGATACTGATACTACATACTGAAACCCATCATCTATACCCCACTATGGATTGGCTCACATTTTGTACTAAATAAAACTACTTTAAAATGTGAACCGGTGCTGAGCTCAAAAATTGTAAGGAAAATATTTGTTCCCTCAATGCAATTTTTGAAACACTAATACATATTTTGTCTGTGATGGCCCTCTTTTGATAATCTTAGGAGTCTGGCCGTGCCAACGCTCTGGAAAAGAAGCAGCGCAACTTCGACATCGTTCTGGCCGAGTGGCAGCGCAAGGTGGATGACCTGAACGCCGAGCTCGACTCAGCTCAGCGCGAGGCCCGTGGTTACTCAACTGAGCTCTTCAAGATCAAGAACACCTACGAGGAGGTCTGCGAGACTGTGGAGACCTTCCGCAGGGAGAACAAGACCCTCCTTAGTAAGTTTGTCATCGTCTTGTGATGGGCTCAACGAAAATGAATACTAACAAAAAAGCTGTAGAAATTCTGTAAAATTTTCATTATCTCTGGAAGCAACACAGACCTTTATTCTTTACCATACAAAAGGTTTACAGTGTCTTGACATTGTACTTCACTGGTCAGTGTAAATTTGGGTCGTCGAACGGTGATTTAACAAATCCGGTCTTTTGTTTGCGAATTCCAGATGAGATCACCGACCTGACCGACCAGCTTGGCGAGGGCGGCAAAAGCGTCCACGAGCTTGAGAAGGCACGCAAGCGTCTTGAGATGGAGAAGGAAGAGCTCCAGGCATCCCTGGAAGAGGCAGAGAACACCCTCGAGATTGAAGAAGCTAAGGTTGTCCGCTCCCAGCTTGAGTGCGCTCAGATCAAGAGCGAAGTTGAGCGCCGACTCCACGAGAAGGATGAGGAGTTTGAAGCCACTCGGTAAGAAACTGCAAATTCTTTTCATTTTGTAGTGGTTTGATACATTCTTTCACTTTTTGTTAAATCTCACAATTATTATGACTGTTTATTTCGTAAAATGTGTAACTAATTCTTATGTGCAAGGTTGAGATTGCCCCCTGGTCATTGCCTTGGCGCTCTTGAAATGCTCCAGTAGAAACTTACAATTTCCTCATAGGGTGCTCCTTACCAAAGAGAAAATACTTTGGTGCCCTTGCCCTTTCAAAAACAAAGCATACAGGACTTTAAATTCCTACTTTAATTTCTTTTGGGTTTTCTCAAGGCATCTTTTGGCTCCTTTTTTGGCAGGACTTATTTGTTGATAGATGGAAATTATACCAAACTAATTTTATATTTGTTTGTTTTCTTGACCTTCCAGCAAGAACCACCAGCGTGCCATGGAATCCATGCAGGCTAGCCTCGAGGTTGAATCCAAGGGCAAAGCCGAGGCCATGAGGCTCAAGAAGAAGCTTGAGGGAGAGGTCAATGAGCTTGAGATCCAACTGGATGCTGCCAACAGGAACCTGTCCGAGGCCACCAAGATCATCAAGAAGCTGCAGCAACAGCTCAAGGTAAGGCTCTTATCAAGACGAGGATGGATTTAACAAAGCGCTAAGATGATTTGTCAAAATATCGCCATGATGAATTGCACTATGACTTCCCACTTTGCCTAGCATTCATGATTCTTCACTGTTAAGACTAATCTTAGCTATTTTTTTTAAGTCGGACAGCCATGCTTAGGCAACTTGCAATATTCTTTTTTTGGTTCTGTTCAGGAAAAAAGGGGTAAATTTTCAGGAATGATATTCATCCTGCTTTAGTCTGATTTCTGGTCCTTGAAAAAAAAGGGAAAATTGTGATTAAATAGCCCGATGAAAAGTCTATTGAAGTCTACTTCAATGTTTTATACTGTATGATTTATAAAATGTTCACTGACTACCACTGTTTCATGTTTCTAACAATAAAATGTCCACTGACAACCACTGTTTCATGTTTTAACCAACTGCATCCAAAGGATATGAACAAAGGTACAGTTCATTTTGTATTTAGTGTTTGTATTTTCTTCAATTTAATTTGTTGTAAAGCTCCTTGAGGCTATAACAAAAGGTGTATTATACATCCATTATTGTTATTAGTAATAGTAGTATTGTTGGTGTTATTATTTGTTTGATGATTTCCTTATTAGTACAATTTGAATGAAATCATACTTTGAATAGCCTGGTAAATTTATTTCTTGGTGATAGAGCTTCCCTAAAAGTAAATCTTTTTCATCATGATTTGTTTTTCTCCGATTGAGAATTTGGGCACTTATGTACCTCATCATATTATGATGACAAATTTGTGTTTAACATATGTTTTGTTCAGTGTTTTGTTTTTTCTTGTAGTTGTAGTTTATAAACACTTTTTAAAATTAAACTCTGCACTTCCACTTGAGCTTTAAAACGACTTTTTCTACCCCATGATTTTTCTTACGATTTTTCCTACCTCATGCAATCGACTAAACTTCCCTCTCTACTCTCCTCAATTTTTTTCTAGGATCTGCAAGCCCAACTGGAAGAGGAGATCCGTAGCCGTGACGATGCCCGCGACCAGCTCCAACTTGTTGAGCGCCGTAGCAACCTGATGATTGCCGAGATCGAAGAGCTGCGCGCAACTCTGGAACACGTAAGTCCAAAAACTCTTTCAGATGGAACTTCCGTTCTTTGTTTTTCTCTTAACACAAAAATTAATTTCTACTTTGTATCTGAAATATCTTTTTTGTGCTCATTTTGAATATGGGTGGGAATTCTCAATTTTGTTAGTGTGAGGCTTCGGCAGTTATGGCTACAGCTATGTCTGCATCACTGTACCTTCATGTGTTGAAGTGTTGGATGTCCTTCATAACACCCTAAGCAACATTTAGAGTTGTAGCTGCCTAGTCAGACATGGCCTTTCATAGATGGATTGCACATGGTGTCATTGACCACCATCTATGATGAAAAACTTGATAAATGCTCATTGTTTCTTTATTATTGATTGTATTAAACTTATTTTCAAATTTAGTCTGAGAGATGCCGCAAGGCCGCTGAGAACGACCTGAACGACCAGAGCGACCGCCTGACCGACCTGAACGCATCCGTCCACAGCCTGACCAGCCAGCGCCGCAAGATGGAGAACGAGATCCAGACACTGCAGGGTGAGCTTGACGACTTGGGCAATGAAGCTCGCAACGCTGACGACCGCTGCAAGAAGGCTGTGTCTGATGTAAGTCAAGATCCAACCATTTTCCCTCATGCAATTGTTTTAATAATAGTAATAACACCATAAATGAAGTAAGATGTAAATGTTGGTGCCGAGTGGTTAAGAGCACCAGTTTGTCTGGCAGTGCATTTAACTTCAATCATTTGAAGGCTGCACTCAGAGGGAAGAAGAAGTAAAAAGAACTGCTATAATGAAAACTGTTGGCTCCTAACACCCCTAACACGCAAAATGTGGATAAGAGCCGAGGAAACATAATTATGTAATGTTTGAGACAATTCTAAATGGCCGATCAGACATGATTTACAATGATTAGTGGTGTTTGACTGGTGATTGACAGCTCAACGTTTCAATCAGTATGCTCTGATCTTCCCAACTTCAGTTGTCAAACCACCCGTTCTTCTCAGTACTACCACTACTCAAAAACTCAAAAACTGACCTTTTGAGCAAAGTTTCAAATCCTTGACAATGTTTTGTCTCTCTTTGAAAGTTTCAATCCTTATAAATGACCGAGTGTTTGTCTGTCTTTATTCAGGCCACTCGCATGGCAGAGGAGCTGAGAGCTGAGCAGGATCACTCCATGCATGTCCAGAAGATGTACAAGACCCTTGAGATCACCATCAAGGAGACACAGAGCAGACTGGAGGAGTCCGAGATGAATGCACTCAAGGGAGGCAAAGCAATGATCACCAAGCTGGAACACAAGGTATGTCATGGGGTGTCCTGGCCGCTCTTTTTTTCTTTCTTTACATCAAAATTACCACTGTCGTAGTGATTTTCAATGGGGAAATTTGTTCTTCAAAGTCAAGTCTAAAAAAGGAATCCTTAAAAAAAAACATCTTTAAAAGTTTTTAGGCATGGCAATTCGTAACTACAGAAACAAAAATTGTGTCGTGGCCGAGTGGTTAAGAGCACCAGACTCATAGCTCTGGTGTTTCTGCCCAGCAGAGTGGGTTCGAGTCCCGATTGTGGCACTGGTGTCCTTGAGCAAGCTCATTTACTTTCTTAATTTTAGTTTTGACCAATATATAGAAATAGATGTCAAAACAAATAGAATTGAATTGAATTTAAACACAAACCAAGATGGGATTCTCCTGATGAACTTCTTTCATCTTTCATCCTCCCGCTTTCCTCCTTTTACAGATCCACGCATTGGAGAGCGACTTGGACTCCGAGTCTCGCCGCCGCTCTGAGGTCGAGAAGATCATGAGGAAGCAGGATCGCCGCGTCAAGGAGATCACCTTCACAGCTGATGAGGACCGCAAGAACCAGGACAGACTCCAGGAGGTTATCGACAAGCTCCAGATCAAATGCAAGAGCATGAAGAGACAGATCGAAGAAGCTGTAAGTGGAAAACCGTAAAAGACCACTAAACAACCAGCCGTCGATTTCACCAAACTCTTCCTAACTAAGGATTCATCTTAGGACTTATATTAGGACGGGTTCAGTTCCGTATCCAAATACGTAGGATGAATTGAACTCATCCTAAGTTAGGACGGGTTACTCATCCTAACTCGAGTTAGGATTAATCCTAGCGTTTCATGAAATTGGCTGCAGGGGTTAGTTTCTCAAAGAACTTAGGACTAGTCCTAACTTAAGACAAGTCCTAGGTGATATAAAAATGTTAAGGATTGTCCTAATTTGAGACAAGACTCGTCCTAACTCTTCTGATTTACTGTACAAAAAAGTTTTTTAGAATTGGCAGCTGCTAGATGTGACTTAATCTGCAGGTCAGAATTTATCATTTGAAGGTATCTCTCAAAATCTGTTTCAAACTGTCTTGAAAGAAGTAAAGAAACGCAGCAAGGGAGGAAGAAATAGTCCACATTAAATATCAAAACCTGTCATCATCTGCTACTTTATTATCAATGACATTCAATCAGGCTTCTGTCTCTGAATGTATGTACCATGCGATGACACAAAACCAATTTGTCAAAATAATCGCCTCTTTCCCTTTTTTCTTCTTCCGACTACTACAGGAGGAGATGGCCAACCTCAATCTCTCCAAGTACCGAGGCGCCCAGCGTGAACTCGAGGACATGGAAGAGCGCGTGGAGATTGCCGAAACCACCGTCAACAAGCTGCGTTCCAAACATCGCAGCGGCATGTCCAGTGTAACCACTCGCAGCGTCACCACGGTATTAAGTGATTCTGAATCAGAACAAGAATTGGAATATCAATTCGAGGGGCCCGATTCGTTCTCCTACTACTAATTGATCTCAGCGCGCCCCCTACTCTCTGTCTGTCAATTTGCCACGGTACTTTTGCGCATTTCTCAGTTGTTTTTATCTTTCTTTTTTTATATTCTTGTTTATTCTTTGACGGACCAAGTTCATCATGTCAGGCGGCATGGTTAGGAGCCGGTAAAGCACCAATCATGTTGCACCAAAGAAAACGGCCACGGCAATGGATGACAATGTGTCGATTGTCCTCATTGGCTGACAAAAATATGCAAATTAGATGCACAACCAATCATCTCAGGCTATAAGTACCTGGCAAGATTTACTAAAGGATACAAAAGAGCAGGGTTGCAATATTTTTCCTTTTTTTTACAAACCTTTTTACAAATTTAATAATGAATAAATGGCTGAGATTTTTAATATTTTTTCCACTTTTTGTGTTTGAGTTTGTTTTAACGAAAAGTGATATGAAATGTCCTTTTTCTTTTTGTGCCTGAGGCTGAAGTTTTTTTCTTTCTTTTTTTCTGACAATCCCGCGTCCTGCCAGCAATCATGCCAAGTGACCAGTGAATGTGGTCTTCTTATTTTTTGTTCTTAAACAAATTTGTTTGTGTTATGAAACCGAAAACAAAGAAAAAAGTAGAAAGGCTGAAATCATCGCATGACCAAGTTGTTTCCTTGCTTCGTTAATTTTGTTCGATGAAATCCTGCCACCATTCCAGAGCTAATTTGCACATTTTTGGAAGCCATTTTCCCTTTTTTTTTTACATGGTGCCTTCTGATTTGGTAGCATGGCAAAGATTGCATTCCGACGAGAGAAGGAATACAACAAATTAAAACAAAATTAACATTGAAATGTGCATGTTGAGAACACCCAGAAATGCGCAACGGTAGAGTGGTACAGAAGAGAGCCGATATTGATCTGCTTTCATATTGTTCTTTTTCTCTTTTCCTCTTTGCTGTTTTGATTCTGCATGACTTTTCACAGTGCACTCCCAAACACTAAGACCTCCACCATTACGAGCCACGAGTTTCTAACAGGTCAAACTTGCTTCAATATTGATCCCTTGCATTGCCGCCATGGCTAAGGCAAAACGATGGAAGAGTTGTTAACCACCGGTTCTTTCCAGAACAAGCACTTCTCGACAGAGATATTCACATGGTGTTACCACAAACCTCTCTCAGTAATGGAAATGTGCACATGTGTATACACCACTCACAACTCTCCACCAGTGATAGGTCTTCATAGACCTCGTCTTCATAGACCTCAATAAGGGAGCTGTTTGGGTCTTTTGAGATCATGTGCAAGGGGTCTAGTGCTACAGTGCACTCTTTTCCTACCTGTAACTAACACTGACATCATCCACTTTTGCACTTCTGCTATATTCCTACTGCTTGCATTTCTAAATGCTTCTTGCTAACCTATTATTATGCAGGGTCCATAGCTTATTGTTTGCATGTGATGTATTGCTTTTTGTGTTTTTACTTCAGTTGGGTTTTTCTTTTTCTCACACTTTCCTTGCAGTCTGTCTTTTCTTTTCCTTCTCAACATTGCCGAGACACAAAATTGAGTTTTAGTGTATATTTTTTAGCGCATTCATTGCATGTCATCGTTTCAAACTTTCTGTGTAGAAAAATCCATTGGGGATATCCGGTTTTTGGCCATTACTTGGGCACCAAAATATACACATTTTTTGTAGCGCACCAAGGGCAACTCCGACCATTATATTGATGTGCAAATCTTTACAAAACGGCAGCATGTTGCAAGAAAAATCCTAAGCCTAATGCGTACGCATGCGATAAAATGTCCCAGTCAATGAAATTGACTTAAATCAGTGGATATGTCTACAGAATATTATTTTCATTGATTTCATTGATTTCATAAGTCAAATCATCTTTTATTCTTCTCTGTTCACAATTGTTGTCTGTTGTTTCTGTTCGCTTTGATTCGTGTGCATGATTAGAGATTTTTTTCTTTTGTTGAAAGCATGGTTTGATTTGAATGAAAAAAAAGAAGCTATCCGCTTTGATTTGACAATTTTTGAAGAGCTAAAGATATGACACCATGTTAACCAAAACCACGATTTCTAAATCGTGAAAAACACATCACCATTACTGGAAACATGTCTTCATTCTTCGGACCTCTGTGTATATTCCACAAGTAGCGGCCATCTTAGTTTGCTGTCCGAATTAGACTGTGTAGACCAGTTGCATTGTGATGAACAAATTGGGAACTGGACCAAGATGGCTGCTGCTTGGAAGGAATTCTTGAGATTGGATTTTTGAAGGAAATAAAAACGACAAAAAGAAAAGCTTCATAAAAAAAACCCACCAATTTCATGCAGGAATTTAAGAGATAAGATTTTTAGAGAAATATAATAACAACAAAAAAGAACCATTGAAAAAATAATTTCATGAAGGACAGAAGTGCATTCAGAATATCAGTTTTGAAAGCATTTTGAATGTCTGGGTTTTATTTTCTTGTCATAATCTCAACAATCTCAGCAACTTCTAGACAAATTTGTTTTCAATTTTGTAACCATTCTTATTTCTCTCTCTTCTCATTCCCATCCATCAATCTTCCCCCATCTACCTCATCTGAATTCCTCACTTTTCCATTTTCTCATCGTTTTGTTTTACCCTCTTTTTCTCTTGTTCCAACGTTGTGAACTTCTCTGTCTATCTGTCTGTTTATTCATATCCTTGTCCTGCTGTTCACTTTTTGTTCATGTATCTTGTTGTTTCTTTCGTCTGTTACTTTATTGTCCCTTGGTTTTCCATCCTCTGTTCTGTTGGTCCTCTCTTCATTTTCTCTATTTCCCTTCATCCCTCGGTAATCACCACACCATCTTCTCCATCTTCCCCACACCCCTGTCTCCTCATTCTACCTCCATTCTTATCTCAACCTCCACCCCTTTCCCTTACACCCATTCGGTACATACCTGGATCCACCCATCTAGAAATCAGCCAGTGGTATGTCTCTAAAGAGTTCATCTTCTTCAAGCCGTATGTAGATGTCTCATCCAGGCTTTTCATTGTAGATTCTCACTGGTAAACATCTTTACATTCTTTTCAAATCTCTTCACATTTCGACCACAACTTTAGGGGTAAAACCGGGCATTTTTTAATTATCCATCCGTATTGGAGAAAAGAGTCTCTGGTTAACAGTTGTAAAAAAAATAAAAAAACACTAATTACCTGTGTCATCACATGTTTATGCTTGATGAACGTCCACCTAGAAAGCTGAATATTTGTCCAAGGTGTGGTAAAGGTAGGCTCTTCAGAGCCGGGACTTCTTGCAGGCACATTTTGTACAAAGCTCACAATAAGAAAACATAAAAGGCTACCTTTTAGATTGCAGCATATCAGTTGATTTGTTCGAATTTCAAGAGTTTTCAACCTGGTTTTGTGTCAATACTTTTTCAAATTTATTTCACCTTTGCAGATGTTATGCAATTTACTACTGGTGTTACTTTCCTAATAGTTCAAATGCAAGGTACAACCCCCCTACTCACCTTACTAGGTTATCTTCTAAAATACAAACTATTTTCCCTTTTAATTTGAGGAGAAGCACATGTTTAATCTTAATTCTAGTCATCTCGATTCTAGTCATTTCAACTGACTCAAACTTCTTGCCATGGCACCCACTTTTATTTCCCTTCATTGGGTATCCAGGTCATTTGTTGGTTTCTTCTGGCAAGTCCATGAAGAAAATACTCGCTGGAAGCAAAATCTTTGGTGGTTGAAATTCCACTCAAAACGAATATACAAGAACCTTGGGTTCGAATCCCACCCGAAACAAAAAAAATTACTAGAAACAAATCCACAAGAGTATTCGGTGGGTTCAATCGCACCTGAAGAAAAACAGAGTGGAAAAAACAAGAGCCTTTGATGGGTTCAACTCCCACCTAAAACAAATGTACAAGAAGTTATAACCTTGGGTGGGTTCAATCCAACCAAAAGAAAAAACAGAGTGGAAGCAAAAACTACAAGAACCTTGGGTTCAAATATCACCCAAAACAAATCTACAAGAAGTTAGAACCTTGGGTGGGTTCAATCCAACCAAAAGAACAAACAGAGTGGAAGCAAAATCTACAAGAACCTTGGGTTCAAATATCACCCAAAACAAATCTACAAGAAGTAGAACCTTGGATGGGTTCAAATCCTGCCCGAGTTGGGACAAAGATCAAGGATCAAGGATGAAAATCAAAGATTTGAACCTCTTGATAATTTGCTCTTTGTCTTGGTTGATGTTTTCAGGGTGGTAGCAGCCTATTCTCTTTGCCATCCGGCCGCACCTTTGTATCCAAACCCGAAGAAAGTAGTAGAAGCCGTAGCAATCGCAGTTCTGTCTCGTCAACCAATGGTGTCCGAAGGAGAGAAGGAAATGAAGATGAGGAGGAAGAAGAAGAAGAAGAAGAAGAAGAAGAAGAAGAGGAGGAGGAGGAGGAGGAATAGGAATAAACTCATCTTACAGACACCTGTTTTTAATCTTCGTAATTGATAAGTGGCTGCATGCATTTGTATCACTGAAAAAAAGGAAACCGACAATATTGGCTTTTTGGAAAGGAATTACTTCTAATCCATTTGATTTCAAGAAATGTGTTATTTATTTAACATCTCATGAAAATGTTCACCATGGCAGGTGCTTGAATCTTCCAGGAAAACATTGTAAAATACTTCCGATGGTTTTTACAAGTTGTCAGACAGCAACGCTTTGTTAGGTTTTTCCTCGAAGATGAGATGCACTTCCTGGTTGCCAATGTTGTGCGTTTTCTTAAAAAGTGAAGAAATGTCTTTTTACCCTTTGAGCTATCTTCCCTTTAATATATAGAAAAGGCTTTTCAGTGTCTCACTTCTGTACAGTTTACAGACACAAATTCTTGCAGATAAAATGTATTTTTTATTGTTTCTGTATTTTGTTCTATCCCTGGCTGACAAGTGCTGTAAACTTTGACTAGGCTGGAACCTCCCCCATTGCTTTGTGGGGGCGAAGCAATAGGGGGAAAGATAAAGCAATAATTAGTAGTGTTTTTGTTTTTTCATAGCAGTACTACTTAATTTAGAACACTATATCAACGTGCATTTTGTACCATGCAATAGTTTTTAATGAGAAATTTAGTTTCTATTTATTGATTTTCTATAGTATAAAAAAATTATTTATAGTATTCACAAAATAGTATTCATAGTATTTATATGTGTCTGTCCATACTGGGCTCCCATCATTTCAAATTTATATTGAATAATATATTAAACCTATTTTACTTAACATTCGCTGGTTTGAAGACAAATGAATGTATAATGATTAATTATTTATAATAAATGTTTTTAAAAAACCATGAGTGGTTTCATAGTCAACAAAACAAAGTCAAGCATTTTGGCTGAAAAAGATTCGGGGCCTCTCGCTTTGACCTTTGACACAGGAACCATGTTGTTTTGAATGAAATAAAATACTGTTTGATTATTAACCATTGGATGGAGTCAGTACAAAAGAAATTGATGCTTTAACCGGAGTGAAAATGCATGTTATAACGGGGTTTTAGCTAAACTGGTTTATGGGCAGTAGTAGAGCATGTAACTTAGATAACGGGTTTTGGTTTAATTGAACCAGGTTATGGTACTCAACCACTAGTTAAATTGTAAACATGTTTGGTTTAACCAGAAGATGGCGAATGAAAAATCAAATTATGAGAAAAAGGTGAACAAAATCGGCGCGGGTCGAGTTTTTATTTCGGCCTTTTGAACAGAGTGTCTTATGTAGATGTGTGCTGTTTATAGTGATGAGGGATTTTAACCAACTAAAAACCAATAACATTGGTGCTATAATTAAGGTACTTGTACCATAAATCATGGTTACTAAATTCCTGGTTATTTTAAGTGTGATCCCTCAGCAATCGATGTAGCGATTTGTTCAAGTCACCTGTTACTATTTTTTCTAAAACTACTGTTCACCAAAATGTCGACCACAGACTTGTTTTGTACAAAAGTTAAAAATCATGTTCAATTATGATTTGGGAAGAATCTCGTTAATATTGTGCCTATTTTTGGTTTGAATGGCACAATTTAATGGGTTCATGATCACGTCATCATTGGAAAGGGTTTAGTTTATAATAACTTTAATCAATGGAGCTGTTATTGGTTTAGTAGTATCATAAGAAATGATGTCATAATAATGCTAGAAGATTGATAATAGCAAATCACGTGATCTACTCATAACAGTGTAAATACACAGCTTTTAAACATTGATGAACTTAACCCTGGTTAACATGTACCATAAACCAGCTAGCAATTAGTTAACCCTTTAAACTGTTTATAACCTGATTATGGAAGAGAGAAAGAGTTGGGCTGGTTACCACCCAGGAGTTTTTAGACTGGTTGCTTTTTTTTTAAAGCACCAATATGACTCGATGTAAACTACGTTTGGCGAAGAGGATACTAGACGCTTTGAATACGTTTTAAAACTTATTTAAACTGGTTTTAAGTTAGTTATAGTTTTGTGATTTATGATGTGGAACCTACTGTGGCTTTCATTGCAATCGATTGCTTATTGTGTATGAATGTTCGTATGATGTCTTTACCCCGTTCAAACACTGCTTATTATTAAATGTGCGTGGGTTGGTACCAATTCGCTATAAAAGAAGAAATACAAGTCTTATGTTGAACTTATTATTGTCTGTCTTAGGCCACCAGGAAAAACAATCATGAAATAATATCTATTTGGTTTGTGGTAACATATGTTTCTACTTGCCAGGTAGATGTTGTTCTCAGAGAACTGGCTTGCTTTATATATATCCCATAATCATAATCCCATAGTCATGAAATTGCAATCATTCTCAAAAACAATCAATCAAACAAACACTCCCAACAAACAACAGTCAAGAGATACATGACACCTAGATAATGTGAAAGTATGAATTTACAAAAGAAAACAAGCGGATGCCTTTTTGTTGAGCTGGAACCGGAACATTTTGCTATTTGGAAAATGTCCCAGATTTGTATAAGAATAGCGATATGTTGACTTTTCGAAGAATAAGTGAGATGTTAGTCCTATTATAGGAAAAGAAATTGTTGTCCGTTGCATTTTGAAGCACAAAAATCAAACCTGAATTTCTTTTATCAAAATACTACTTATCGCCTGTTATCAAAAAGACCACAATATAAGGTCTATTTGTCCACATTTCACATGCGATTTCGTTGCTTTAAAATGACTACAGGAGGAACTGCTGACAAAATCTTGTTTTGAAATTTGAACACAGGTATTTGCTATGTTTTGGGAAATGATGAGCGAGTGAAAATTGAATTTGCCCATGTGCGCCATGAGCGTTTCAAATACCGCGCGCCAGTTTGTGGTTGTATTATGACGCTTAGAAGCTAGGATCATAACTCTATAGACCTTATTGCAGATAGCAAAAATCCGATGTCCCGCAAAGGATTGTGGGAAATATTTTGCACCTCCAGTTATACGGTCGTCACGTAACGTGTTCTACAAAGTTTTTTTGTAAACAATAAGTTTGTAAACATTGACATTGTTTGTGGTGGACGGTCATGCTTCTGTGGCGGAAGACAGTTTCACCCACGAATGGGTGTACCTACATGCTTTATTTAGCCAAGTCAGATGTGTAATATTAATATAAAAAACTACGACAAGAACGAGGGACTGTACATGTATGTACATACGTAGGTAGGTCCATGCATGTTCTTTTGACTTTGATTGAACACAAAATAGTTTAATAAAATATCAATAAAGCTTGTTTATGATTTAATCATGACCGGATCATGATTAAATCATCAAGCATGTCAAACCCAACAAGCTGTAGGCTACAATTTGAGTAGTGTATTGGCTAGATTTATGTGTGATTTGTGGTAGAAACTAAAAAAGAAACATACATAGGCCTATTCAATTATATATTCCTCAACATTTTTTAGAGATGACAGATATTGATATTATATTCAGAATATAATATCAATATTCTGGTAATGATACTGCTCATTAATTAGCTCATAGTCATATTAGTCATAACTGACTTTCAGGGCAGATTTTTTGGTTATGATTTACAAGGCAAAAGATCATTCATAAATGCCTCAATCAGTTTCGCTATCTGCATTCCTGTTGTGGTGGAGAGCGCTTCACGTGGGGTCAGGGTGTTTAAAGTTAACGAGTGATAAAGACCAGCTGGAGCTGTTTATAACCGGTTGTTTTGGATATGTTTAGATGCATAATATGTGCTGGTCTTGGTGCTAGATGTTTCACCGATACGGGTGATGTTTGTGAGTTGGCCGCGCTGGGTGTGAAAGCAAAACAAGAAACGTCTTGCACCAAGACTAACTACGCACACACCACACAATGCATCCGAAAACTGTCTCAGTCATTAAAATGCAACACATGTCAGGTCATCAAATAAGATACGTAAAAGAGGAAACAAGGGCTGAACGACCACGACCCTGCCTGTTTTAATCGCCTTTTTAAGAACTTGTAACCACTCATTTATTCCCTTAGTTTTTGTCTGCTTTATCTTTCAGATAATTACTTGTGCATCAACATGCTTCGTGACAGGACTCATATTGGAAGCAGTTATTCTCCCAGTTCTGTGTTCACGGCAAAGATGTGATCTGTACTGTTGTTTTGTGGACTCGACCAACCACATCCTACTTCTTTTGCTGCAGGAGAGCTCATTGACCATGTTCTGAATTGACTAAAGGCTGTGTGTGTGTATGTGTGTCTTCATGCTCTTGAGGCCATTTTTGACTGATGACACGTAAATTGGCGATGAAAAGATAAATGTTAATTGCAGAGTGAACTGTGACGCAAGCGAAGGTATCGCAAATGCTTCTTAATATGCCTGTGCGTGGCGTCCTGCGGTTGTAGGCTACAATTCTCAGAGAAAGTAGAATAATACAATACAATACAAACAATAACACTGTCCAAACGTCCATTTCCACTGTCTTGAAGAGTTTAAAGCTTCATTTATTCTGGTTAATTAAATCATACAATAATACTTCATAATGCAAAGATTTAAATAATACCAAGGGTTGCAATTGCAAAGATCTAGAGGGTTGTAGTTAACCGCCTCAGTACAGTCAACATGAACAATACCTGAGGCAAACAAGGGTAGATAATAATTGAGTGAAGTAAACTGCAATGTGTGCTATGTTACTGGAGTGTTAAAAACAGTACAGGAGATCTTGTTAATGTCATAATGTATTCCCTAATTTTGAACGATATATTGTGTATTTTGAATGTCTTTTTAAGCACGAGATCCAAGGCAATATCTATTGTAATCTGTACATGTATTGAGAATGTTCTCCTTTTTGGATTACTTTTGGCTCTTCCTCAAAGTTCTCAAATGTCAGAATTTTTTTCCCCGCATGACAAGGTAGACTGGACTTCACTCAGACTCGACTGCACCTCAATAATTCTGTGTTAGCGAATGCATTTATATATCTTATCTATCACTTTTTCTATAATTTTTAATTGTTAATGACTAATGTTTTATCTTTAAATTATTCTAATATACATCATAAACTCTTGATGTCACTTTTTGTAAACTTAATAATTGTTACCGGACTTGTTGTTTGGTATTTTTGAATAAAACCAAAAGGAAACAAAAATAATGTGATTTTTGGAGAAGTTTCCTTCTCTATAAAAGTAAATTCATTGCCATACTTTTTCAATTTTAAAATGTTAATTGTCACAATTCAATATTTGTATCAATTGTTTTAAACTTTTCCATATTTCAGTATTTCTAACCCTATCGGGTCGATCCAGGTTGAGGTATAATGCCGTGTCCAAATTGGCGACTTTGGCTACAGCTACGGCTAGATCAGCGCGTCTGTCAGTGTTGAAGAATGGCCGTAGCTGTAGCCGAAGTCGCCAATTCGAACACGGCCTAACTTAGAGAGGTTTGCGGTGACAACATGTGAATATCTCTATGTGACTAGTGTTGGTTCCGAAAAGAACCGGTGGTTAGGGACTCCTATTAACGATTGTTATAATTTGTCCATGTTTCAGTCATTCTAACCCGATCGGGTCGATCGAGACGGCGCTGGAGCAGTTCTTCAGAGAGGAGGGTATAGAGTATGCCTGCGGAGAATGTGACTGCAAGCAGGCTATAGTCACGCATAAGTTCACTAAGCTACCAAGGTAATAGAAGTTTTTGTTGGGATGTGTTTTTTGTGATGCTGATTGGAAGCTGTTTGTTGCTTTTTTCTTAGCAACTAGGCAGTGCATTCAGCTGAACTTTTACATGTGACTTATAATGTATATTTCTTTATAATTTTGCCTATAAATCAGCATTTAATGGACAAAACCCAATATGAGTGCCAGTGTCTTTAAAGATTGATAATATTGAAGAATTATTTATTTTTGTCATTTACAAAATATTGTTTTTATATTGGGTTATAGTAGCCCTATTTTGTACCTAGATTGAGGATTTATGTATATATATGTCTTGCCTTTTTAAATACCTTTGTTCATTGGTGTTTGTGCATGTTTTTTCATGCCCTGATGTCCATCTGTGTACTGTTTTTTTTTCACCAACTGTTACCACTGTGCAATTATCCTAGTATAATCCTAGGTAATCGAAGTAACAGAACAGCAAACCCTGTTTTTTTTACCTTCATTTTCCTCCTTGCTGAGAATTTCATGTTGTCAATAGTAATGATAAATTGGTATAAGAGTTGTCTTCAGAAAACCTTTTTCAATTTATCATCAATTGCAAAGCTTTTGATGGCAAATTGGTCCAATGGTGCTCAATCAAAGGTAGTGCTGTCTTTCATTTTCACTTTTTTTTTCTAAAGAATTGATAAATTTGTCTTCGTAAACCTGTTTAAATTCATCATTGTCACTTACAAAGCTTTCGAATGCAAATTGGTCCAATGGTTTTCAATCAGACATGTTATGTCTTTCATTCTCGCCTTTCCAAAAACCGCAACCTTACAAACGGACACTGAAGATCGCAAGAACTATGTCTCGAGTCATTCTTAATTTCTGCAACCGTTATAAATTATAAGTGGTGACTGATTGTTTTCCAATAAATCGCAGAGCAAACCAATCAGCTTACAGAAAACATTTTCCCAACATGTATTCTCCTGTCCTTGTTTGATTATTTGATCATTCATCTTAAGCGCTACAAATTTGACGCCTGACGCCTTCCAGTACTCCAAGCTCCGTCGCCGCATCCTCATACCCAGGTACTTGTCCGTCCACTACCACTGCACCAAGGAAACCCAGAGTCCAACCTTTCTCCCAAAGTCATTAGTCAACGGGACGTCATCTCCAAGGCCACAACAACTCAATGCCGAGAGAACTCAAAGGTTGTCCCTCACAGCCCCGTCGACGAGGGAATCTAATTGGTCTGCAAGGAGCGAGTCGTTTAAGCCCTCGCGCTTCAGTTTTGCGCCCTCAAGGAAGAGGCTGAACTATGACGACAACAGGTACTTAAATATTTTCTCATCATCGATGTGATTTCATGTCACTCAATAACTATTTATCTACCAGCCTAATCAAGTCAATGAGGAATGTAAAGTTCAGAATGTAACTTTTGCACTGACCGTATGCGAAGCGTGATACATTGACACTCACAATACTCAGAGTGCAATATGAAAACTGTGATTGGGTTATCGCCTGATATCACACTCTGGTTTGATTGGATTATTAGTGCATACTGGAAGGTAATATAGTAGAAACAATAATACATGGCACCCTGAACTAAGATATTGACAAAATGGAGAGCCCGCCAACACAGGGTTAGCAGGCCTGTATGCTTTGTTTGTGAAAGGGCACCGGCACCAAGGCATTTTTCCCTTGGTAATGGTGCACCTTATGTGGAAATTGTAAATTACTGGAGCATTTCAAAGGCAATGACCAGAGGGGCAATCGCCCTCGTTACCTTTCGTGAAGTATAAGGCCTTGAGTGCTGGCACGTTAATTTGGAGTTCGATGGTTCAAATCCTGCTCCCGGAAACATTAAAAAATTTACCTGATCGGTTTCCCTTGTGGTTTATTATTTGATATTATACATGTACATTACAAGACTTAAAATTGTGGTTTTAATTGATCGTTGTTCATATTGTATACTTTTGTTTGAATATTGTTGAACGTTGATAAGGCATTAATTTATGTAAAATGCCTGTCACATGTCATTTGATTTCTTGTTTATGAAATGTTTCTTATTTTGGTTTGTAAATTTATAAACATATTTTTCCCTCAATACTATTTAAATGGATGCTTTTATCTGTCACCCTCATATTGAAATATGCTTTTTTCCTTCATTGTTTTCTTCCAGGTTATTTTGTTAAAATTCAAAACCCATTGCAGACTTCTAAGTTTTGTGTGTTTTTATCTGTCACCCTCATATTGAAACATGTATGCCTTTTTTCATTCATTGTTATCTTCCAGATGATTTTTTGTAATTCAAAACCCATTGCAGACTAAGTTTTGTTTGTTTTTATCTGTCATCCTCATATTGAAACATGTATGCATTTTTCATTCATTGTTATCTTCCAGATGATTTTTATAATTCAAAACCCATTGCAGACTTCTTATATGTTTAAGTTTTGTCCTTTCAGATGACTTCCTCTTTTGGGGTTTTGATTTTCCTCCTTTATATTTCACTTTCTGTGTACAAAAGTACAGGAATATTATCTTTTCCTCTGTTTTTCTTGCCTGGTTTTCTCTTTTCCTCATTTTTGTCATGGATAGTTAATACTAACATGCCTGGGGTTGATTTCACAAAGAGTTAGGACTCGTCTTATCTCGAGTTAGTACGAAACTCGTCCTAACTTAGGATAAATGTAAAGGTCTGCATGCTACAGTGCAGGTTTGGGACTCATCCTAAGTCCTAGGATTAGTCTTAAGTTAGGAAGAGTTTTGTGAAATCGACGGTTGGTATGTCTTGTGCTTCTTTATCAATGTTGTTTTGAGACTCGTATACGTAGTTTGCTTTCTATTGTAACAATCGCTTTGTGTATATTTGTTTATTGTTTTATGTTTTGAGTTGCGCAAATGTTGCCATATAAATGTCTCGTATTATTATTGATACTATAGTTTGGGTGTATTAGCTCATCAATTAGATTAGAATAGGAGCTTTTACATCTATATCCCCCAATTAGGCCTAGTTAGAGTGTAAGGTTAGACGTCACATTACATTGATACCACTGCTTATTAAGTTTTCTTCACTTTTAATACCTTTATACTATATCCGATTTTTGTTTTTGGCCTGTGGTGTCACTGTTGGTGAATTTATTGCCGCTTTGTAAATGATAAATAGGTTAAATATGTATATAATGGAGGTTAATATATTTGTTTTCAACCCTTACCTGACAATATGCAAACAATTGCGATAGTAGAATATATAGCAAGACAAGTTCTCAACTTAATGTAATCATGTAACCAGTAAGTAGATTATACACATGATGTTACGGTAAACCAAATATAAATTGAGAACAAAACATGTGACAATTTGTTAATTGATTTTTTTTCTCCTCACTTTTTGTGGCAGTAAACAACCAAGGCAAACCATTCTCCTGGAAAGTAACACAGACTCAGACGATGACGAGACCAAAAAAGTCTTATAGATGAGTAAAAAAGAGTCGGAGAGAAAAAAGCGAGAGGCAGATGAGAGGTTGCGGCTTGAGGAAGAAGAATTGAAAAAGGTTTGATGTCCCCCCACCCCCTTCCAAGTTTATTTTTTGTGTTAGCAAGGCAGGTTTAATACCTTGAATAGGAAGAAAGTATTTGGAAAACCTCACAGTTTTTAGGATCACTTCTTCCCTGACATGTAAAAAATTCCGAGATTAAATTTTGAATAGTCTACCAACTAGTAGTTTCAAAACTAGCTAAACTTAAAACGTGGTTTTCTCGAAAAAGACATATTTTGCTGCTTTTTTGGCCCTTCGTGAAATTGCTGACAATATGATTGAAATTAGAAAATAATTTTCCACAAAATATACCTGGAAATCGTTTGTATTTTCTTGTAACCCTCTTGAACTATAACACAACCTGCCATTTTTGTTGAAGCAAATTCATGACTCCTCAAAATGGCAGACTATTTTAGTGCACAGTATAAGTATTATGGAATTTTTGACTCCACAAAACACAAAGTAAAAGGAAAACCACACAGTTTTGAGGCACCTTGGTGTTGATAATTACACACAAATCTAAAAGCAATGTGTCTCTTGAAGAAGGTTTTGATGACTATGTGATTGAAATTGTTGAAATTTGAGATGTGATGAATTTTCAACAAGGTTTGATAAAAAGTACCGAGTACGACTTTTTATTGTTGAATTATCCCCCATGCCTAAAGGGGACACGTCGCTTTCGAGTTGGGTGTTACTGTTTTGGGCTTTAGAAAGTGCTTGCTGTGAAATGGACATGGTTGAAAATATGTTTTAAAATAAATAAATAAATGATCCACACAGATGAACATGTACCTGGAAATTGTTTGGTTTTCTTTTTATACTCTCTTTAAGTAACATAGTCTGTCATTCTGTCGAAGCAAATTATGGACTCCTAAAAATGGCGGACTATTTTAGTTCACAAAGTAAAAAGAATTTTTGACTCCACAAAACACAAAGTATAAGGAAAACCACACAGATTTGACGCACCTTTTAGTGTTGATAATTATACACTACTTCCAAAACATGTTTCCAACCAAGGCCCTATTTCATAAAACTGTTAGGCATGCAGAAAACACCTCTTGACAAATTTATTTGCTATGTTATTTTGGGTGGAAACCTGTTTCTGTTAAGCAATACTTTTCTGTGCTGAGCAAGTTGTTTTGCTTTTATGCTTTATTTAACTGGGCCCATATTCATATCATACATGTGGGCAATTCCACACTAATGGACCAAAGGGATAACTTTGTAAGACAGGCATCTTTTTTTGTTAACCACAATCCTCATCTGCTTCTGAATGTACACAGACCAAAATACATGACAACAAACTTAATTTTGTGACTATCCAACATTCCCTTTATATGTCGCACTTTTTTGCCCATTAGTGTGGATATAATTGCCCATGTACATGTAACAAATAATGTCATAGTCCAAAGCGTTAAATCTAACAGCAATGTTTCTCTTGGAGAAGGTTTTGATGACAATGTGATCGAAATTTGAGATGTGATGAATTTTCAACAAGGTTTGATAATAAGTACTGAGCCTGACTTTTTAATGTTGAATTACCTCACATGCTTAAAGGGACATGTTGCATTTGGGTTTGGTGTTTTGTGCTATAGGAAGTTCTTGCTATGGAAAGAATAGGCCTACATGGTTGGAAAGATTTTTCGATTTTTGAAAAAAAATGACCCACACATAAATATACCTTAAAATTGTTTGGTTTTCTTGTTATACCTTTCTTGAGCTAACAGTACAGTCTGCCATTTTGTTGAAGATTATTCTGGACTCCTCAAATTAGCAGACATTTTAGTTCACAAAGTAAATGGAAAACTTTGCAGTTTTGAGGCAAATAGTGTGAATGATAATTTTAAAACATGTTTCCCAATTAGATTTATGTCCACAAACACTTCACAGTCCAAAGAGCCAAATATAAAAGCAATGTGTTTCTTAAAGGTTTTAATAAATAATATTATTGTTGAAAATTGAGATGTGATGAATTTTTACAAAGACAAATTTTGATTTGTGTACTGAGCCTGACCTTCTAATTGAATTGGGTACATTATACAGTTGTTGCAAGCTGTGACGGGTCCTGGCGTTTTGTACACCCGAGGGGGGAAATGGAATCCGAGGCGAAGCCAATCAAGTAAAGCAATACTTATAATGAGAAATATTTCATAAAAATTAAGAACCATAATAATATGTTTGGGCTATCATTATATTTAAAAAAGAGGTATGATAAGATACAAGTAAAATTCCCCTATAATAAATAGTAGAAATTTTCTTACACAAACTGCAAAGGAAAGTTCATTTTCTAACATTTTGTTTCAGTTCACCTGAATTATGCTTTAGAAAGATGTCTTTTTTAAACGGTGATTATTATTAACTTCTGAGATAATGTCAAAAAATCATTCTCATTGTTATTTTAGTTTTGCACTTAGAAACTCATTATTAAGCTTTCCACCAAGTATCCACTATAGAAACAGTTAGTCTACGATTTGTTGTAAAATGTTACATCTGTAATTCAGTAATTGCTATTTAGCCTATTAATATTATTTGTTAAAAAAACCAAAACAGATTAAGTATTTGTTTGGTGTTAAAATTTAAATTGAGCGACGTTAATAAAATCAATTACCAAAAATTTGAACTTTGTGCATGGAGTTTATTATTATTGATGACTTTTTTCCTCAAGCAGACTTTAACTTATATTCTTTCCAATACAATAATTAAGCCATTACCGAAAGAATATTTAATTTCCACAAAGTATCCACCATAGAAACAGTTAATTATTTTCTGGGGGCGACTTCGTAAGGGGGCGACATTGGCCGGGGGCGACATTGTCAGTAGGCTCTACTTTATATTCTTTCCAATACAATATTAATTGAATACACATTGTACTACCGCAAGAATCATTACTTATTTTCTGGGGAGACTTTGCCAGGGGGCGACATTGTTTGGGGCGACATTGTCAGGGGGCAACTTTGTAACGACCCGTGCGATGAGCCGGTTAGGGGGAGACTTTGCAGGGGGCGGTGGCGAGCTTGCTGGGTGGCGAGATGATGACCAGCATTCCTGAAGGTATACCTGCAGTCTACACAGTATCAAATCCATGACAAACCATAATACACCATTTTTATTTGCTTTTGAATTAATTGTGGCCATGGATTTGATGAAGTTTTAATCAATAATGATGAATAAATACAATGTCAACGATTTTATTTATGATGTGCTTATTCATAGAGCTGAGTCAGCAGAAAATAATATTGCTTCAAAATTTACTGCTTAGCAAAACTGAACAGGGTCAGTACTTGTCACAAATTGTACACGTCTTTGGCATACAATTTTAGCTGGTAACCTTGTCTAGTAAGCTTATTTGTTTGTGCTTGGCTACTTTTTGTGCTTATCAGCTGCTTCAAGAAATTGGGCCGGGGTCAAACCAACAGAAGCAAAGAGGCACCGCAGTCTACCCGCAGTACATTAATAAGTCTCCTTTGTGATTTTTCTGCACGAGTTGGCGTGATTTTTCATGCGTGACCTCGGTTTGAATACTAATTAGTCCAAAGGGCTTCTGAAATTCAGTCTTTTTCGGCCTTATCTGAAAAGTATTGACATAAATAATGTAGAAGTACACTGAAATGGAAAGCATATCTGTCGTGTTGTATGAACAAATATCTTGTTGCGTTTGAGTTGAACCGCTTGTTTTTATACATGACGACAGATGCTCTTCGTTTCAATTTACTGGTACATTTAAATATTTTGGTTGAGACTTTTCAGAAAAGGCTGAAAATGACCGAATTCCACGAGCCCTTTTGACTAATTAGTATACACATGATAGAGGTCACGCATGAAAAAACGATGCGTATCCCTGCAGAAAAATAACAAAGGAGATTAGTGTACTCCTGCGGGTAGACTGTACTGACCGACAAGACTTAATTCTTCGACGACCGACTTACTTGTTTGTCTCCCTCAACGTTCATTTACAAATAGCAATTTCGCGCCAATTCAGAAAGGCTGACCAAGCACTGAAGTAAAGGATTTATCGCTAGCGGTGGAGACGGAACTTTAACTCGTTGTAATTGATGAAAACAAGGTTTATACGGAAACGTTTCCATATCATATGTGGTAACCCTTCTTCTCAGGTAAGAAAACAATTCAGTGGTTTTGGAGTTAGTTAACGCTAGATAAATTGGTGGCGACATGCGGAAAATTATCATGAGGGTAAAATTTAATAAGTGCTGGCACAAGTTGTGGCAGTTGCACTGGCACTATACACAAAAGTTTCCGTATGGTGCCACCACTTTTTCATTCGATATGAAATATGCCGCAATGGAATGTGAATCTGTTGAAATAAATGGCTTGTTGCAGGTAAGATTTTTAGTTGTGAAGCTTTGAAAATTTTCCGCCCCAGAAACGGGCCTTAATAATTAGGACTCTGTATCTGTGTACAGAGGAAGAGTCCTAATTAGGGCTATGGTCCCCTGTGCTTTTGTTGTGGTGCCCTAACTCTTCAAGGTTCCAATACAAAAGTACATTTTCCCCATAGAAGTGACCCTTACCAGACCAGGGCCCAATTTCATAGAGAGAGCTGCTTAAGCAGAAAATATTGCTGAACAATTTTTCTGCTAAGGGGCTAAGTAGAAATGAGCAGGAAACAATTTGTTCGTGTGACATGGTATTTTAGCTGGTAACCAGAGTCCAGTTAGCATAATAATTTGTGCTTAAAGACCATACAAAATACCCCCCTTCAGCCATCTACATTTAAAAGATCTGTATTTTAGTACCTTACCTTATTCCTAGATTTTTACACTCATCTTGTATTTGAGAAAAAAACAAAATTCGCAACATAAGGGCTTCCCCAAACACGAGCACCTTTCACCGATGGTGGCAGCAAACATATTGCCAAAAATAGTGACGTGTCTGGACGTATGGTTTCTTCGGGTTTATTCGCTGCCGCCTGCACACGACCCGCTAGTGCACAGCAATGGTCTGGTTGCCAAGCAATGCCCCTTCATGTACTTAGTTCATCTCTCCATCTTTTGTTTTGTCTTGCTCTTTTTCGTAAAGGATTCCAAAGTACAGTGAACGTCAAAAGAGCGCCTTCCAGATGCGCAAGGAGGAAGAGGGGTCGGTCTTCATGGCCTCATTCCAAGAGAAACAACTGCTACTTGAGGAGAGGAAAGAAAACAGTAAGTAGAGACCTGCATCATACTGCCATCATATCGGTCATGTTCAATGTATCCAATAACAGTATTGAATGCTAATACAGAGATACCAACATACACGATTTGGGCGTAGCAAATACGATTTCGAGCCGTGACTACGACGCTACGATAATACTCAATAAAACACGCTAAACAAGCCGCCCAATATAATTTTATTAAATCGTACAATACATGCAAGTAACTAATGAACCATTAAGTGGAAATAAAAATTAAGAAAAATATCAAAACAATTGTAACAGAAAAGAAAAATAACACTTTTAATTTTAGAACGCAGTGTTGAATAATAGCGGCGAATTCACTCGACCAATGTACGTGTCTCGACATTCATTCATTCACATTTATTTCAATGCTGCCATGCATTAAGTTACATTTGTGTATATCGTTAAAGTTACGATACATGATAATGAGTATATAATGACAAACCAGAGATAAAAATAAAAACAATAACAATTTACACGGAAGTTGAATAAATAATCGCAGACAGGACAACATTTAGGCATAGGGTGAAGCAAAAGCTTTTGTTCCCGTACCTACAAACAGACAAGAAACAAACAAACAAATAAACACACCAACAGACTATCACAACACTGACTTACATAGAAACATGATACATGTAGGTACAAAGACAAAACATCATCCGGAAAATATATCATAACTTTACATTCAAAACTAAGAATTAAAGAACTGTGCTTTAATTTTTTTAGCAAAATTTGACAAAGTAGGTGAAGATTTTAACGAATCGCTGAGACTATTCCAATATGTAGTACCACGTTGGACAAGACTATTTCTAAACAATGATGTTCTGTTAAAACGGACATAAAGTTTTTTGTTACGAGTACTTCGAGTATCATAAGAATGAATATTTGAAGTTAATGTAAAGAAAGAGTTAAAACAAGAAGGTAATGCATTATGGTTGTATTTATACATAAATTTACCTAAATTAAGGCAATAAAGATCATTTAATTTTAGAAGTTTAAATTGTTTAAAAAGTGGGGCTGAATGATCACGATAACCAGCATTAGAAATTATGCGAACAGCCCGCTTTTGCAAAGTAAATAGTCTCTCACACCGAGTTGAAGAACCACCCCATATGAGAATGCAGTAGTTTAAATACGGCAGAACAAAAGAATTATAGATGGTCAATAAAATATTACTAGGTAAGAAAAACTTTAAACGATTCATTATACCCACATTTTTTGATAATTTACTTGATACATCATTGATATGATATTTCCAAGTTAGATGTTCATCAATATATATACCTAAGAATTTCGTAACTTTCACTTGATTCAAACTGATACCATTTAGAACTAAGGGAATAGATTGAGTATATTTATATTGATTTGCACAAAATATAACATAATTAGATTTTAGGACATTAATACATAACTTATTGGCTAAAAGCCAAGTACTTATTTTTTGAAGTTCCAAATTAAGGTTCTGAATCGCGGCATCTACATTATTATGACTGTATAATAAACTTGTGTCATCTGCAAATAAGCAAAATGAAATAATATCAGATGAGTTACAAATGTCATTGATGTAAATAATAAAAAGTAAGGGACCCAACACAGAACCTTGAGGAACACCACAAGAAATAAGTTGATCAATAGAATTGACAGCATTATACGAAACAAAGACATAATGATTGTTGTGTGCCATCCCGGGCCCCCGCTGGCTGGCCGGTTGATTGAGTGTGCATTTTTTACGCTAGTGCATTTCTGCAAGATCGTACCCATTGATCTCTATTACACGATGGGGAATAGTGCACACGTGCATGGGGAATGAGGTTGTGTGTGAGCTAACGTGTCACAGTAACCTCATTCCTCATGTATCCACTATTATTGTGCCCACGCTGGCTGTACATGTACTTCATCGAAGCTTGGCAAAAAAAGTACGAAATAATGGCGACAAAAAAAGGAGACCTTCTGAACAAAAACACCTTCAACTGAGTGGCCTGTGAGGTCTAAGCTAGACAGTTTCCATGTTTTCCTACCAGTAATTGTAGCGCCGATGTCCAGACAATGCCCAAAATACGGACACATATTTTTTGCCCAAAATCCGGACACGTTTTTTTTTTTTTTTTTTTTTTTTTGTTCTCTCTCCCAATAGCTTGTTGTGCGTTTCTGATCATTAAAACAAAAACATTTAAGTAAATCCACCCTTTTTTATGTTACATTTAAGTAAGGCCACCCTTTTTTATGTTTCCTTTTTTTTTTGAAACATAGTCAGAAGATGAGGGAAATCAGGGTTTTTTTCAATTTTTTTTTCACTGGCCACTATAAACATTTGTAGCTGTTCTGTTGATGCATACAGGTAATTGTTATTTCACAACAATGCCTGAAAATGAGCTAATTAGCACTGTAGTGAGTAATAGAAAGATCGGTTTAGGGAGCCCAAGCTGCGCTCGCCCTTGACATTTGGGAGATGCTACTCTTTTTTAAAATTCAATGTTGGCATCTCTGCTAATACTCATTGTACAAAAAGGAACCAGACCATACATCTTCCAGCCTTGGTTTGGTTACATTGATTTCCATGGAAGAAAATCAAGATGGCCACACCATAATAAAAGTCTGTTGTATCTTACAATTTCATTATTGGCCTGTGGACATCCATTTCAATTTAAAACTGTGTGGAAATATTTGAGGTTTCTTATAAGTCTGTTCAATGAGAGGCGTCCTTGGGTCTCATATTTCAAACATAGCGCTCCAGGCATGCAACTCTTCCGCCGGTCCGCGGTTTACGCATTTTAGCGCTTTGCATCCTTTGGAAAAGGCGCTTTATAAATTCGGTTATTATTATTAATTATTATTATTATTATTAATTATTATTATTTATTATTATTTATTACAGCTGTTGCTGTTGCTGTTGCTGTTGCTGTTGTAGTATCAGTTGTGGCATCAGTTGTGGCATCAGTTGTGGCATCAGTTGTGGCATCAGTTGTGGCATCAGTTGTGGCATCAGTTGTGGCATCAGTTGTGGCATCAGTTGTGGCATCAGTTGTAGCATCAGTTGTGGCATCAGTTGTGGCATCAGTTGTGGCATCAGTTGTGGCATCAGTTGTGGCATCAGTTGTGGCATCAGTTGTGGCATCAGTTGTGGCATCAGTTGTGGCATCAGTTGTGGCATCAGTTGTGGCATCAGTTGTGGCATCAGTTGTGGCATCAGTTGTGGCATCAGTTGTGGCATCAGTTGTGGCATCAGTTGTGGCATCAGTTGTGGCATCAGTTGTGGCATCAGTTGTGGCATCAGTTGTGGCATCAGTTGTGGCATCAGTTGTAGCATCAGTTGTAGCACCAGTTGTAGTATCAGTTGTAGCACCAGTTGTAGCACCAGTTGTAGCACCAGTTGTAGCACCAGTTGTAGCATCAGTTGTAGCATCAGTTGTAGCATCAGTTGTAGCATCAGTTGTAGCATCAGTTGTAGTAACAGTTGTAGCATCAGTTGTAGCATCAGTTGTAGCATCAGTTGTAGCATCAGTTGTAGCATCAGTTGTAGCATCAGTTGTAGCATCAGTTGTAGCATCAGTTGTAGCATCAGTTGTAGTACCAGTTGTAGTATCAGTTGTAGTATCAGTTGTAGTATCAGTTGTAGTATCAGTTGTAGTATCAGTTGTAGTATCAGTTGTAGCATCAGTTGTAGCATCAGTTGTTAGCATCAGTTGTAGCATCAGTTGTAGCATCAGTTGTAGCATCAGTTGTAGTATCAGTTGTAGTATCAGTTGTAGCATCAGTTGTAGTATCAGTTGTAGTATCAGTTGTAGCATCAGTTGTAGCATCAGTTGTAGCATCAGTTGTAGCATCAGTTGTAGCATCAGTTGTAGCATCAGTTGTAGCATCAGTTGTAGCATCAGTTGTAGTACCAGTTGTAGTACCAGTTGTAGTATCAGTTGTAGTATCAGTTGTAGTATCAGTTGTAGCATCAGTTGTAGCATCAGTTGTAGCATCAGTTGTAGCATCAGTTGTAGTATCAGTTGTAGCATCAGTTGTAGTATCAGTTGTAGCATCAGTTGTAGTATCAGTTGTAGTATCAGTTGTAGCATCAGTTGAAGCATCAGTTGTAGCATCAGTTGTAGTTTCAGTTGTAGTATCAGTTGTAGTATCAGTTGTAGTATCAGTTGTAGTATCAGTTGTAGGACCAGTTGTAGTATCAGTTGTAGCATCAGTTGTAGTACCAGTTGTAGTACCAGTTGTAGCATCAGTTGTAGCATCAGTTGTAGCATCAGTTGTAGTACCAGTTGTAGTACCAGTTGTAGTACCAGTTGTAGCATCAGTTGTAGCATCAGTTGTAGCATCAGTTGTAGCATTAGTTGTAGCATCAGTTGTAGTACCAGTTGTAGTACCAGTTGTAGCATCAGTTGTAGCATCAGTTGTAGTATCAGTTGCAGTATCAGTTGCAGTATCAGTTGTAGCATCAGTTGTAGCATCAGTTGTAGCATCAGTTGTAGCATCAGTTGTAGCATCAGTTGTAGCATCAGTTGTAGCATCAGTTGTAGCATCAGTTGTAGCATCAGTTGTAGCATCAGTTGTAGCATCAGTTGTAGCATCAGTTGTAGCATCAGTTGTAGCATCAGTTGTAGCATCAGTTGTAGCATCAGTTGTAGCATCAGTTGTAGCACCAGTTGTAGCACCAGTTGTAGCACCAGTTGTAGCACCAGTTGTAGCACCAGTTGTAGCACCAGTTGTAGCACCAGTTGTAGCACCAGTTGTAGCACCAGTTGTAGCACCAGTTGTAGCACCAGTTGTAGCATCAGTTGTAGCATCAGTTGTAGCATCAGTTGTAGCATCAGTTGTAGCATCAGTTGTAGCATCAGTTGTAGCATCAGTTGTAGCATCAGTTGTAGCATCAGTTGTAGCATCAGTTGTAGCATCAGTTGTAGCATCAGTTGTAGCATCAGTTGTAGTACCAGTTGTAGCATCAGTTGTAGCATCAGTTGTAGCATCAGTTGTAGCATCAGTTGTAGCATCAGTTGTAGCATCAGTTGTAGTATCAGTTGTAGCATCAGTTGTAGCATCAGTTGTAGCATCAGTTGTAGCATCAGTTGTAGCATCAGTTGTAGCATCAGTTGTAGCATCAGTTGTAGCATCAGTTGTAGCATCAGTTGTAGCATCAGTTGTAGCATCAGTTGTAGCATCAGTTGTAGCATCAGTTGTAGCATCAGTTGTAGCATCAGTTGTAGCATCAGTTGTAGCATCAGTTGTAGCATCAGTTGTAGCACCAGTTGTAGCACCAGTTGTAGCACCAGTTGTAGCACCAGTTGTAGCACCAGTTGTAGCACCAGTTGTAGCACCAGTTGTAGCATCAGTTGTAGCATCAGTTGTAGCATCAGTTGTAGCACCAGTTGTAGTACCAGTTGTAGCATCAGTTGTAGCACCAGTTGTAGCACCAGTTGTAGCAGCAGTTGTAGCATCAGTTGTAGCATCAGTTGTAGCACCAGTTGTAGCATCAGTTGTAGTATCAGTTGTAGTATCAGTTGTAGCATCAGTTGTAGTATCAGTTGTAGTATCAGTTGTAGCATCAGTTGTAGCATCAGTTGTAGTATCAGTTGTAGTATCAGTTGTAGTATCAGTTGTAGCATCAGATGTAGCATCAGTTGTAGCATCAGTTGTAGCATCAGTTGTAGCATCAGTTGTAGCATCAGTTGTAGTAGCAGTTGTAGTACCAGTTGTAGCATCAGTTGTAGTACCAGTTGTAGTACCAGTTGTAGCACCAGTTGTAGTATCAGTTGTAGCATCAGTTGTAGTATCAGTTGTAGTATCAGTTGTAGTATCAGTTGTAGTATCAGTTGTAGCATCAGTTGTAGTATCAGTTGTAGCATCAGTTGTAGCATCAGTTGTAGCATCAGTTGTAGCATCAGTTGTAGCATCAGTTGTAGCATCAGTTGTAGCATCAGTTGTAGCATCAGTTGTAGCATCAGTTGTAGCATCAGTTGTAGCATCAGTTGTAGCATCAGTTGTAGCATCAGTTGTAGCATCAGTTGTAGCATCAGTTGTAGCATCAGTTGTAGCATCAGTTGTAGCATCAGTTGTAGCATCAGTTGTAGCATCAGTTGTAGCATCAGTTGTAGCATCAGTAGTAGCATCAGTTGTAGCATCAGTTGTAGCATCAGTTGTAGCATCAGTTGTAGCATCAGTTGTAGCATCAGTTGTAGCATCAGTTGTAGCATCAGTTGTAGCATCAGTTGTAGCATCAGTTGTAGCATCAGTTGTAGCATCAGTTGTAGCATCAGTTGTAGCATCAGTTGTAGCATCAGTTGTAGCACCAGTTGTAGCACCAGTTGTAGCACCAGTTGTAGCATCAGTTGTAGCATCAGTTGTAGCATCAGTTGTAGCATCAGTTGTAGCATCAGTTGTAGCATCAGTTGTAGCATCAGTTGTAGCATCAGTTGTAGCATCAGTTGTAGCATCAGTTGTAGCATCAGTTGTAGCATCAGTTGTAGCATCAGTTTTAGCATCAGTTGTAGCATCAGTTGTAGCATCAGTTGTAGCATCAGTTGTAGCATCAGTTGTAGCATCAGTTGTAGCATCAGTTGTAGCATCAGTTGTAGCATCAGTTGTAGCATCAGTTGTAGCATCAGTTGTAGCATCAGTTGTAGCATCAGTTCTAGCATCAGTTCTAGCATCAGTTGTAGCATCAGTTGTAGCATCAGTTGTAGTACCAGTTGTAGCATCAGTTGTAGTATCAGTTGTAGCATCAGTTGTAGCATCAGTTGTAGCATCAGTTGTAGCATCAGTTGTAGCATCAGTTGTAGCATCAGTTGTAGTATCAGTTGTAGCATCAGTTGTAGCATCAGTTGTAGCATCAGTTGTAGTATCAGTTGTAGCATCAGTTGTAGTATCAGTTGTAGTATCAGTTGTAGTATCAGTTGTAGTATCAGTTGTAGTATCAGTTGTAGCATCAGTTGTAGTATCAGTTGTAGCATCAGTTGTAGCATCAGTTGTAGTATCAGTTGTAGCATCAGTTGTAGCATCAGTTGTAGCATCAGTTGTAGCATCAGTTGTAGCATCAGTTGTAGCATCAGTTCTAGCATCAGTTCTAGCATCAGTTGTAGCATCAGTTCTAGCATCAGTTGTAGTACCAGTTGTAGCATCAGTTGTAGTATCAGTTGTAGCATCAGTTGTAGCATCAGTTGTAGCATCAGTTGTAGCATCAGTTGTAGCATCAGTTGTAGCATCAGTTGTAGTATCAGTTGTAGCATCAGTTGTAGCATCAGTTGTAGCATCAGTTGTAGTATCAGTTGTAGCATCAGTTGTAGTATCAGTTGTAGTATCAGTTGTAGTATCAGTTGTAGTATCAGTTGTAGTATCAGTTGTAGCATCAGTTGTAGTATCAGTTGTAGCATCAGTTGTAGCATCAGTTGTAGTATCAGTTGTAGCATCAGTTGTAGCATCAGTTGTAGCATCAGTTGTAGCATCAGTTGTAGCATCAGTTGTAGCATCAGTTGTAGCATCAGTTGTAGCATCAGTTGTAGCATCAGTTGTAGCATCAGTTGTAGTATCAGTTGTAGCATCAGTTGTAGCATCAGTTGTAGTATCAGTTGTAGCATCAGTTGTAGCATCAGTTGTAGCATCAGTTGTAGCATCAGTTGTAGCATCAGTTGTAGCATCAGTTGTAGCATCAGTTGTAGCATCAGTTGTAGCATCAGTTGTAGCATCAGTTGTAGCATCAGTTGTAGTATCAGTTGTAGTATCAGTTGTAGTATCAGTTGTAGTATCAGTTGTAGTATCAGTTGTAGTATCAGTTGTAGCATCAGTTGTAGCATCAGTTGTAGCATCAGTTGTAGTATCAGTTGTAGCATCAGTTGTAGCATCAGTTGTAGCATCAGTTGTAGCATCAGTTGTAGCATCAGTTGTAGCATCAGTTGTAGCATCAGTTGTAGCATCAGTTGTAGCATCAGTTGTAGCATCAGTTGTAGCATCAGTTGTAGCATCAGTTGTAGCATCAGTTGTAGCATCAGTTGTAGCATCAGTTGTAGTATCAGTTGTAGCATCAGTTGTAGCATCAGTTGTAGCATCAGTTGTAGCATCAGTTGTAGCATCAGTTGTAGCATCAGTTGTAGCATCAGTTGTAGCATCAGTTGTAGCATCAGTTGTAGCATCAGTTGTAGCATCAGTTGTAGCATCAGTTGTAGCATCAGTTGTAGCATCAGTTGTAGCATCAGTTGTAGCATCAGTTGTAGCATCAGTTCTAGTACCAGTTCTAGTACCAGTTCTAGTACCAGTTGTAGCATCAGTTGTAGCATCAGTTGTAGCATCAGTTGTAGCATCAGTTGTAGCATCAGTTGTAGCATCAGTTGTAGCATCAGTTGTAGCATCAGTTGTAGTATCAGTTGTAGCATCAGTTGTAGCATCAGTTGTAGCATCAGTTGTAGCATCAGTTGTAGCATCAGTTGTAGCATCAGTTGTAGCATCAGTTGTAGCATCAGTTGTAGCATCAGTTGTAGCATCAGTTGTAGTATCAGTTGTAGTATCAGTTGTAGTATCAGTTGTAGTATCAGTTGTAGTATCAGTTGTAGTATCAGTTGTAGCATCAGTTGTAGTATCAGTTGTAGTATCAGTTGTAGTATCAGTTGTAGCATCAGTTGTAGCATCAGTTGTAGCATCAGTTGTAGCATCAGTTGTAGCATCAGTTGTAGCATCAGTTGTAGCATCAGTTGTAGCATCAGTTGTAGCATCAGTTGTAGCATCAGTTGTAGCATCAGTTGTAGTATCAGTTGTAGTATCAGTTGTAGTATCAGTTGTAGCACCAGTTGTAGCACCAGTTGTAGCATCAGTTGTAGCATCAGTTGTAGCATCAGTTGTAGCATCAGTTGTAGCATCAGTTGTAGCATCAGTTGTAGCATCAGTTGTAGTATCAGTTGTAGTATCAGTTGTAGTATCAGTTGTAGTACCAGTTGTAGCATCAGTTGTAGCATCAGTTGTAGCATCAGTTGTAGCATCAGTTGTAGCATCAGTTGTAGCATCAGTTGTAGCATCAGTTGTAGCATCAGTTGTAGCATCAGTTGTAGCACCAGTTGTAGCACCAGTTGTAGCACCAGTTGTAGCACCAGTTGTAGCACCAGTTGTAGCACCAGTTGTAGCACCAGTTGTAGCACCAGTTGTAGCACCAGTTGTAGCTTCAGTTGTAGCATCAGTTGTAGCATCAGTTGTAGCATCAGTTGTAGCATCAGTTGTAGCATCAGTTGTAGCATCAGTTGTAGCATCAGTTGTAGTATCAGAGGGTGCCTGAATACAAGCCACATCCCAGAGACATCATCCCATGTGATTGAAGCGCACCAAACAGGTAAATTTCCAAATACTGATCATAATTAATCAAAAGGGCTTATGTACAGACCCACTTAGACATGCAGTGTTACACTTGTTGATTTGACTCGATTTGTATATATTTCAGGAGTCTGCAGTTCTCTGGAGATGTGGTGCTACCTGCTGCTGACAACATCCCAGAGGGTGCCTGGCTACGAGCTACATCCCAGAGGGTGCCTGACTACGAGCCACATCCCAGAGGGTGCCTGACTACAAGCCACATCCCAGAGGGTGCCTGACTACAAGCCACATCCCAGAGGGTGCCTGCCTAGAGGACATCATCCCATGTGATTGAAGCGCACAAAACATAGGTAAATTTCCAAATTCTGATCATAATTAATCAAAAGGGCTTATGTACAGACCTACATAGAGACATGCAGTGTTACACTTGTTGATTTGACTCGATTGGTATATATTTTAGGAGTCTGCAGTTCTGCTGGGGATGTGGTGCTACCTGCTGCTGACAACATCCCAGAGGGTGCCTGACTACGAGCCACATCCCAGAGGGTGCCTGACTACAAGCCACATCCCAGAGGGTGCCTGACTACAAGCCACATCCCAGAGGGTGCCTGACTACAAGCCACATCCCAGAGGGTGCCTACCTAGAGGACTTCATCCCATGTGATTGTAGCGCACCAAACATAGGTAAATTTCCAAATTCTGATCATGATTAATCAAAAGGGCTTATGTACAGACCCACAAAGAGACATGCAGTGTTACACTTGTTGATTTGACTCGATTGGTAAATATTTCAGGAGTCTGCAGTTCTGCTGGGGATGTGGTGCTACCTGCTGCTGACAACATCCTAGAGGGTGCCTGGCTGGGAGCTACATCCCAGAGGGTGCCTGACAACGAGCCACATCCCAGAGGGTGCCTGACTACAAGCTACATCCCAGAGGGTGCTTGACTACAAGCCACATCCCAGAGGGTGCCTGACTACAAGCCACATCCCAGAGGGTGCCTGACTACAAGCCACATTCCAGAGGGTGCCTGACTACAAGCCACATCCAAGAGGGTGCCTGACTACAAGCCACATCCCAGAGGGTGCCTGACTACAAGCTACATCCCAGAGAGTGCCTGACTAGAGGATATCATCCCATGTGATTGAAGCGCACCAAACATAGATAAATTTCCAAATTCTGATCATAATTAATCAAAAGGGCTTATGTACAGACCCACATAGAGACATGCAGTGTTACACTTGTTGATTTGACTCGATTGGTATATATTTCAGGAGTCGGCAGTTCTGCTGGGGATGGGTGCTACCTGCTGCTGACAACATCCCAGAGGGTGCCTGGCTACGAGCTACATCCCAGAGGGTGCCTGACTACAAGCCACATCCCATAGGGTGCCTGACTACAAGCCACATCCCAGAGGGTGCCTGCCTAGAGGACATCATCCCATGTGATTGAAGCGCACCAAACATGGGTAAATTTCCAAATTCTGATCATAATTAATCAAAAGGGCTAATGTACAGACCCACATAGAGACATGCAGTGTTACACTTGTTGATTTGACTCGATTGGTATATATTTCAGGAGTCTGCAGTTCTGCTGGGGATGTGGTGCTACCTGCTGCTGACAACATCCTAGAGGGTGCCTGGCTACGAGCTACATACCAGAGGGTGCCTGACTACGAGCCACATCCCAGAGGTTGCCTGACTACGAGCCACATCCCAGAGGGTGCCTGACTACAAGCCACATCCCAGAGGGTGCCTGACTACAAGCCACATCCCAGAGGGTGCCTGACTACAAGCCACATCCCAGAGGGTGCCTGACTACAAGCCACATCCCAGAGGGTGCCTGACTACAAGCCACATCCCATAGGGTGCCTGACTACAAGCCACATCCCAGAGGGTGCCTGCCTAGATGACATCATCTCATGTGATTGAAGCGCACCAAACATGGGTAAATTTCCAAATTCTGATCATAATTAATCAAAAGGGCTAATGTACAGACCCACATAGAGACATGCAGTGTTACACTTGTTGATTTGACTCGATTGGTATATATTTCAGGAGTCTGCAGTTCTGCTGGGGATGTGGTGCTACCTGCTGCTGACAACATCCTAGAGGGTGCCTGGCTACGAGCTACATACCAGAGGGTGCCTGACTACGAGCCACATCCCAGAGGTTGCCTGACTACGAGCCACATCCCAGAGGGTGCCTGACTACAAGCCACATCCCAGAGGGTGCCTGACTACAAGCCACATCCCAGAGGGTGCCTGACTACAAGCCACATCCCAGAGGGTGCCTGACTACAAGCCACATCCAAGAGGGTGCCTGACTACAAGCCACATCCCAGAGGGTGCCTGACTACAAGCTACATCCCAGAGAGTGCCTGACTAGAGGATATCATCCCATGTGATTGAAGCGCACCAAACATAGATAAATTTCCAAATTCTGATCATAATTAATCAAAAGGGCTTATGTACAGACCCACATAGAGACATGCAGTGTTACACTTGTTGATTTGACTCGATTGGTATATATTTCAGGAGTCTGCAGTTCTGCTGGGGATGGGTGCTACCTGCTGCTGACAACATCCCAGAGGGTGCCTGGCTACGAGCTACATCCCAGAGGGTGCCTGACTACAAGCCACATCCCATAGGCTGCCTGACTACAAGCCACATCCCAGAGGGTGCCTGCCTAGAGGACATCATCCCATGTGATTGAAGCGCACCAAACATGGGTAAATTTCCAAATTCTGATCATAATTAATCAAAAGGGCTAATGTACAGACCCACATAGAGACATGCAGTGTTACACTTGTTGATTTGACTCGATTGGTATATATTTCAGGAGTCTGCAGTTCTGCTGGGGATGTGGTGCTACCTGCTGCTGACAACATCCTAGAGGGTGCCTGGCTACGAGCTACATACCAGAGGGTGCCTGACTACGAGCCACATCCCAGAGGTTGCCTGACTACGAGCCACATCCCAGAGGGTGCCTGACTACAAGCCACATCCCAGAGGGTGCCTGACTACAAGCCACATCCCAGAGGGTGCCTGACTACAAGCCACATCCCAGAGGGTGCCTGACTACAAGCCACATCCCAGAGGGTGCCTGACTACAAGCCACATCCCATAGGGTGCCTGACTACAAGCCACATCCCAGAGGGTGCCTGACTACAAGCCACATCCCAGAGGGTGCCTGACTACAAGCCACATCGCAGAGGGTGCCTGACTACAAGCTACATCCCAGAGGGTGCCTGACTACAAGCCACAACAAGATTTGTGAAGATTTCACATTTCGTTGGCCTGTTTAATTCATTCTTGGAAGTATATGTGCTTTTCGAATTGTTGTCAACGTACTTGAAATGAGGTACTTCATTACAAGTATGTAGACAGAATACATGTTAAACTTGTATCGAGGTACTATACAAGTTCATGTATTCACATACAAAAACTGCATGTTTGTAATGAGGTACTTCATTACAATCATGTAATTATAACATGCTTGCAATGAAGTACCTTATTGCAAGTATGTAAACGTTTCATGTGCGTAATGAAGTACCGCATTACAACCGTGAAACAAGTTAAGTTAATTTGTAATGCAGTTTGCTCATTACAAAATACGAAACAACATAAGTTTATTTGTAGTAAATTCATAACAAATAAAAAGAGAACAATTTGTTTAAGGAGTGTGTTTAAGTGTTTAATAGACACTAAGTTTTGTATTGTTACTACTTAATTTGTCTTTCAATTATTTATTAGTCTAATTGTTTACATGGTATTTGTTCTGGGGTAGCTTACATGGTTGCCACCATGTTGTTTTGTTGGTAACTCTTAAAGCTTTTAATGTGAAAGGTCATGACATTGTGTTGTGTGAATATGGAGGTTGTTTAAGAGTACTCATTACCGAGGTTATTTAATTACAAAGGTCATGACAATGTCTTAGCTGTCCTCATTAACGAGGTGATTTAATTACAAAGGTCATGACAATGTCATAGAGTACTCATTAACGAGGTTATTTCAATTATAAAGGTCATGACAATGTCATAGAGTACTCATTAACTAGGTGATTTAATTATAAAGGTCATGACATTGTCTTAGCTGTATAGAGTACTCATTAACAAGGTTTTATAATTACAAAGGTCATGACATTGTCTTAGCTGTATAGAGTACTCATTAACAAGGTTTTATTATTATAAAGGTCATGACATTGTCTTAGCTGTAAAGAGTACTCATTAACAAGGTTTTATCATTACAAAGGTCATGACATTGTCTTAGCTGTATAGAGTACTCATTAACAAGGTTTTATAATAACAAAGGTCATGACATTGTCTTAGCTGTATAGAGTACTCATTAACAAGGTTTTATAATTACAAAGGTCATGACATTGTCTTAGCTGTATAGAGTACTCATTAACAAGGTTTTATAATAACAAAGGTCATGACATTGTCTTAGCTGTATAGAGTACTCATTAACAAGGTTTTATAAATACAAGGCCATGACATTGTCTTAGCTGTAAAGAGTACTCATTAACAAGGTTTTATCATTACAAAGGTCATGACATTGTCTTAGCTGTATAGAGTACTCATTAACAAGGTTTTCTTATTACAAAGGTCATGACATTGTCTTAGCTGTAAAGAGTACTCATTAACAAGGTTTTATTATTACAAAGGTCATGACATTGTCTTAGCTGTATACAGTACTCATTAACAAGGTTTTATAATTACAAAGGTCATGACATTATCTTATCTGTATAGAGTACTCATTAACAAGGTTTTATAGTTACAAAGGTCATGACATTGTCTTAGCTGTATAGAGTACTCATTAACAAGGTTTTATAATTACAAAGGTCATGACATTATCTTATCTGTATAGATCATTAACAAGGTTTTATAATTACAAAGGTCATGACATTGTCTTAGCTGTATAGAGTACTCATTAACAAGGTTTTATAATAACAAAGGTCATGACATTGTCTTAGCTGTATAGAGTACTCATTAACAAGGTTTTATAAATACAAGGCCATGACATTGTCTTAGCTGTATAGAGTACTCATTAACAAGGTTTTATAATAACAAAGGTCATGACATTGTCTTAGCTGTAAAGAGTACTCATTAACAAGGTTTTCTTATTACAAAGGTCATGACATTGTCTTAGCTGTAAAGAGTACTCATTAACAAGGTTTTATTATTACAAAGGTCATGACATTGTCTTAGCTGTATACAGTACTCATTAACAAGGTTTTATAATTACAAAGGTCATGACATTGTCTTAGCTGTATAGAGTACTCATTAACGAGGTGGTTTAATTATAAAGGTCATGACATTGTCTTAGCTGTATAGAGTACTCATTAACAAGGTTTTATAATTACAAAGGTCATGACATTGTCTTAGCTGTATAGAGTACTCATTAACAAGGTTTTATTATTATAAAGGTCATGACATTGTCTTAGCTGTAAAGAGTACTCATTAACAAGGTTTTATAATTACAAAGGTCATGACATTATCTTATCTGTATAGATCATTAACAAGGTTTTATAATTACAAAGGTCATGACATTGTCTTAGCTGTATAGAGTACTCATTAACAAGGTTTTATAATAACAAAGGTCATGACATTGTCTTAGCTGTATAGAGTACTCATTAACAAGGTTTTATAAATACAAGGCCATGACATTGTCTTAGCTGTATAGAGTACTCATTAACAAGGTTTTATAATAACAAAGGTCATGACATTGTCTTAGCTGTAAAGAGTACTCATTAACAAGGTTTTCTTATTACAAAGGTCATGACATTGTCTTAGCTGTAAAGAGTACTCATTAACAAGGTTTTATTATTACAAAGGTCATGACATTGTCTTAGCTGTATACAGTACTCATTAACAAGGTTTTATAATTACAAAGGTCATGACATTGTCTTAGCTGTATAGAGTACTCATTAACGAGGTGGGTTTAATTATAAAGGTCATGACATTGTCTTAGCTGTATAGAGTACTCATTAACAAGGTTTTATAATTACAAAGGTCATGACATTGTCTTAGCTGTATAGAGTACTCATTAACAAGGTTTTATTATTATAAAGGTCATGACATTGTCTTAGCTGTAAAGAGTACTCATTAACAAGGTTTTATCATTACAAAGGTCATGACATTGTCTTAGCTGTATAGAGTACTCATTAACAAGGTTTTATAATAACAAAGGTCATGACATTGTCTTAGCTGTATAGAGTACTCATTAACAAGGTTTTATAATTACAAAGGTCATGACATTGTCTTAGCTGTATAGAGTACTCTCTAACAAGGTTTTATAATAACAAAGGTCATGACATTGTCTTAGCTGTATAGAGTACTCATTAACAAGGTTTTATAATACAAGGCCATGACATTGTCTTAGCTGTAAAGAGTACTCATTAACAAGGTGTTATAATTACAAAGGTCATGACATTGTCTTAGCTGTAAAGAGTACTCATTAACAAGGTTTTATAATTACAAAGGTCATGACATTATCTTATCTGTATAGAGTACTCATTAACAAGGTTTTGTAGTTACAAAGGTCATGACATTGTCTTAGCTGTATAGAGTACTCATTAACAAGGTTTTATAATTACAAACGTCATGACATTATCTTATCTGTATAGAGTACTCATTAACAAGGTTTTATAATTACAAAGGTCATGACATTGTCTTAGCTGTATAGAGTACTCATTAACAAGGTTTTATAATAACAAAGGTCATGACATTGTCTTAGCTGTATAGAGTACTCATTAACAAGGTTTTCTTATTACAAAGGTCATGACATTGTCTTAGCTGTAAAGAGTACTCATTAACAAGGTTTTATTATTACAAAGGTCATGACATTGTCTTAGCTGTATACAGTACTCATTAACAAGGTTTTATAATTACAAAGGTCATGACATTGTCTTAGCTGTATAGAGTACTCATTAACAAGGATTTATAATTACAAACGTCATGACATTGTCTTAGCTGTATAGAGTACTCATTAACAAGGTTTTATAATTAAAAAGGTCATGACATTGTCTTAGCTGTATAGAGTACTCATTAACAAGGTTTTATAATTACAAAGGTCATGACATTGTCTTAGCTGTAGAGTACTCATTAACAAGGTTTATAAATACAAGGCCATGACATTGTCTTAGCTGTAAAGAGTACTCATGAACAAGGTTTATATTACAAAGGTCATGACATTGTCTTAGCTGTAAAGAATACTCATTAACAAGGTTTTATAATTACAAAGGTCATGACTTATCTTATCTGTATAGAGTACTCATTAACAAGGTTTATAATTACAAAGGTCATGACATTGTCCTTAGCTGTATAGAGTACTCATTAACAAGGTTGTATGTATACAAAGGTCATGCCATTGTCTTAGCTGTATAGAGTACTCATGACAAGGTTTTATAATATAATAATAACATAAATAATAATAATAATAATATAATTAGAGGGGGTAACATTACAAAGAAGCAATTGTTGTAATGGTTACACAATCAGATGTATTACGATCCTTTTGTGGGGTGGGAGATGACAACCTTCACGTGGTCCCCCTGTTGTAACTAATTGTCATCAGCTGTATATACGTATGTATATAGCTCTATGCATCTAACCAATCTACCCCATCAGGTAAGATGGAATTTGACTCGATGAACTTTCAAGAATGTTCATGATCAGTCCATGAACAGCATTAAACAGTTCACAACATGTTCATTTAGAGCAGTTCATGAACCAAGTTCAAGAAACTGTTTATCTGTTCAATTGATGGACATTTGATAGGGGAACAACAAGGGAAGCGACGAGTTCTTTATTG